>NC_134777.1:107633010-107665510 GCF_046742065.1 Oratosquilla oratoria | reverse complement strand
AATGCATCCGCGCTTTCTCTTGTAATTGCAAAGTCAATACGCGTTTAGGAATCCCGCGATGAAATATTGACATTTCCCATTTGTTCAGACTTTTAAATCTTTTGTCTTCTCGCTAATTTCTTCCCTCTGTTTGAACGCCAGAAAGATATTGCAGTGAATACACTACAGTCATCAAGGATTAAGCCAACGGAAGAGGTTGCACGAAGGAGGGGAAAGTTGGTCGACGGTGTAGGTGTGTGTGTGTGTTTGTGTGTGTGTGTGTGTCTGTATGTGTGTGTGTATGTGTGTGTGAGTGAAGTGCACATGTGTGCAGAAGTGCAAGAAATTATAATTAAGACGGGTTCTCTCTCTCTCCCCCTACCTCTCTCTCTCTTTCCCTCTCCTCTTCTTTTTCTTCTTCCTCTTTTTCTCCTCGCACTCCTCCTCCTCAGTGACTCCTCCCCCTTTGACTTCGACCTTCCTAAACCACTTGACATGCAGCAGCATCTAAAAAAAAAGAAGAAAGAAGGAGAGGGAGACGTGGAGGGGAGAGGGAGGGAGGAAAGGAGAAATATCAGGGGGGCGAGCGGAGGGTGATGTGGGCTAGAGGAACCCCAAGGGGAAGGTGGAAAGGGGGATTAGGTTTTCTAAATTGTATTGTTGGGGAGGAACTATCTGAGGAAATGGAGGCGGGGGGGGAGGGAGGGAGGAGGGCCAGACGGAGGTGGTGGTGGTTGGTGGCGGTTAGGATGGAGGGGTTCATCTAAATGGAAGGAAGAAATGGCCTTGGACAGGAGTAGGGCGAGTGATGGAGGGTGTAGGAGGGAGGATAGGGAGCGGAGGATAGCTTAAGAGCATGAAAATAAATTTATTAGTAACACTCGCAAAGAACAACATTTTGACTGGAGACCTTTCGGTCCAAATTAAGGTCGGACGCAGAAGAAAACAGATATCTAAATAAACGAGAAACATGAATTTATTGAGGATAATGCTTAGGGTTTATAATATTGCATAGATTCGAAATACACTTAAAACATTACGAATTTAGAACGTCCTTACATTAATAAACAAATGGAAGAGAAGGCAAACGGGGACAGGAGAACTCGGGGATTTAGGTCTGCTGCAAATCATGATGAAAGCGGAGAGGAAAGGAAAAGGAGGACGAGGGTAAAAAGAAGGAGGAAGGTTAGGAGGAGGAGGAGGAGAGGGTGCGGGGCAGGGAATGGGCGAGTGGAGGAGAGGTGAGGGGAGTGGAAGGGAGTGACGAGACGGGAAGCGTGTGGTCGCTGACAAGCTCCTGACATTTCCACCCAACGTCACTCAATCGAGGGACCAAGTTATCATTGCGAGCGTCGTTCGTATGTCAACAAAGTCTCGCGTAACAAAATGTTTAATGGTGCCATAACTTCAGGTATATGTGCGTGCGTGCGTTCATGCAAGCACATATAAACGCGCGCACTCCTCACGCATATTGGTCCTTTTTGGAACCAATGTAGCTGGGAAAGCAGAATAAACGTGCTTGAATGCATACCTTAATGCAGTTGCGTGTGTGTGTGTGTGTGCGTGCGTACGCGTGTGTGTGTTGTGTATATTGGGGAGAGAGAGCGGGATGACATGGAGCGTACAGATCCGTTTGCATTATTTCTTCCATCGTTTCTCCCATACGTCGATGTAACCGTTAATTTTATGTGCCTTCCCTTGTGGGCCAGAGGAGTCGCCGCCGCCGCCGGTAGCTGGTCGAAGCACAAGAGGGAGCCACTCAGCAGGACGACAGCGATTCCCTCTTGTGGCTCTCGAAATGTGATCGATGAGTCTTGTCGCCGCAGTTTTTACTTCACCAGTTGAAGTGTGGCTTAAAATCGTCGCCTGGTTAAAATCATTTAGCGTTGGCACAGAAGTCATCTGTAAAACCAGTGGAGGTTTCTCGAGTCAGAAAAAAAAATGTCCTTGTTACACAATCTTGAGTGCTGATATATTCTTCGGTGGTTGAAAAAAACCATTCATATATTTTCGTTGTGTGTAGAGGATGCACCAGCTATGTTGCTCTCTTGTTATTAGCAAATGCGCGCTTGAAGGCAACAAGCTCCAGTCGATGGTTACCCCTGCTCCCCCCTCCCCCTCCCCAATGTAATGGCTTGTAGGTAGCACGACTCGACTACACAAAGGTCGATGTCCATCCGGTAGATGGCTTTCCGCGACAGACGACTCCCAGTAAACGGTGGACTTGTGCTCGAGTCAAATTTGACGGTTACTCGGGGGGGGGGGGGGGAGAACGCTCCCGTATCGGGTGGGAGGCTTTCGACAGGACAATCACGGGTCACTTTGTGCCCTCGTCGGGAGTTATCCTTGCTGATGCAGCAGAAGTCCTCTTTTGTTGGAGACCCTGTTATCAAGGTGTTAAACGCGAGTAAGTGACTGTTTCAGGTTGGGTTAGTATATTTCTGTATATCTATCTGCCTGTATTTTAGCTATATATACTGTATATCTATCTATAAGGACTGATGAAAGACATGTGTTTGACATGATGCAACAAGAAATCGATGAAGCGGATTGGTCGTAACTAGTACAGACCTGAAGATGAACACTGGCAGACGGTGGAAATCCTATTCAGGAACTCCCAGGGAATGCATACCTATTGTTTACCCTTTCAGGAGTAGGAGGAGGGAGGTCATCCCCCTCAGCAACCGAATAAACTCGCCCAGCGTTGTTCAGGACAAAACAGGACAAGTGCCTGATCGTAGTGAAGGGGTGGATGGATGGGGGAATGATGCTGGCTGACACCTCTGACGGCTTATTCGGTGGAATGTTTGGGGCCATCAGCCGAAGGGAATCCCGGCTAATAGGAAAGAGGTGCGGTGATGAGAAGGATCAATATTTGCTCTCTAGATTCTAAGAAGACATCGGTCGACAGAACAACGTGTGCTTGGACATACCGGTATATACAGTATAGCCAATATGCTTGGAAAGCAGTCAAGATCAAATTGAACTTTGCATTTTTGGGCGTGTAAATATTCATATGTTATTATATTTGGGTGAACATACATATGTTCATGTATACATTTGTGTGCATGCATTTGTGTCTGTCGTGTGTTTATGCCTATATTTTGTTTGTATGTGTGTGAGAGAGAGAAAGAGAGAAAGGGGGGGAGGGAACATCATACTAAACCTTCAAGCGTGGTGAAACCGGCTAAAGGTTGAAATTTGCCAAATTTATGATCTGAATTTAAAGTGCAGGGAATAGGGCATTAGGACGGTTGATGTCGCATCCCATGCCATAATTGGAAGAAAAAGGATCGATATCCTTTTTCAGACGACTTGATATAACAGAAATGTTAAAATTGACCGGTAATTGGGATTTGAAAATGGATCGTCATATATGTGGCGATAGTTAAGATGCAACACTCCTTCAGTGCGAGTACGACTTCCAGTAAGATTTTCTTGCGACAGAAGGAAGAGTATAAAATACATAAAGGTTAATAAAAGATTATCGAGGTAAAGTGTACTAGTGTCTCACGAAGAGAGACCACCTTTGAAATTCCTTAGAAAATCGAGGCCTGAGGACAAAGAATCGCTTAAATATAATGTTTACTTCAGCTGTGTAACAAAGCATATGATTACACATTGGATACACAGTCTGTGTTAAAGTATACATTGCAAGATAATGGGAACGAAAGGGCAGCGCTCGACTACTCGTCGGATGACAAGAGGAATCATAAGTTGGAAGACGCAGGGTCGTCGAGAAATCGTCCGATGACGTTCTGCTGCGCCAAAGCCAAGAATGAACAACAGACGTGTTAGAAGACGAATAGGAACCTATATGAAAAGGAACTTGAGAATATTGAATCTGAAAAAAATAAGAAAAGAAGGGTGTTGATCCCTCCGTTTCTTGGGGAGAAAGTGTTTCTTGGCTGTGTGAAACTACTTGGAAGCAGCCATAGCAAGTAAGTCGTGTCAAGGAAGGGTGAATTAAGTAAGAAGTGGTGCAAGAAGTCTAGAGGTGCCGTGGGGACGCGGAAGTCCCGTCTTGCTAACATGGCCCGGAGAGTTTGAACAGAAGGAGGGTGTAATGTGCTGGTGGGTCGCAAAGTTAGATAAAAGGAAATTAACATTGTTGCTCTCCGGAAGAGATTGATATGTCTACAATGTGTGCGTGTGTGTGTGTGTGTGTATACACGTATAGGCGAGTGATTGTAAAAAAGAGTCATCTGAAATATTGACGAGATTTTAAATTAGAAGACTCGGTATCCGCGGCTTAAATGTCAAACTAGGAAGGTCATTGTCAACAGCAAGAGACTCCGAGATAGTCCTAACTCGCTGTTTTATATATATATATATATATATATATATATATATATATATATATATATATATATATATATATATATATATCGAGCAGAGGTAGTTTCATCATGCTACTTTAATGTATAGGAAAATATAAAAGTGATAGATTATGTATATGTAAATAAAAGTGAGGACTTGTGGCGAGTAACGGCTTCCCCTCACAGAAGCAGTTTTCTCATGTGCCTCATACATATTGTATGTAATGCTCTCTCTAACTTCCCAGAGATTCAGCGGTGACTAAAATCGTCAAGCATCCAAAGAATGTTTCTGTTTTCTTATTTGTGGGCCTAAGTATCCAGATGTCAATGGGTGGGAGAGCCACTGCTTGAGTAGGCTGAGTGACCCAGAGGTTGACTGTGAGCCAAAGTGGGCGATATTTGTCCCTAGGCTGAGCAAGCGAGCGGCGCCGCCACGTCGTCGTCGTCGTCGTGTTACCGCCAGGCGGGCGGTCGGGCGGTCGGGCGAAGCCGGGGGACCCTCTCCCCCTTTTAGTGCAGAGGAATGAATCACAACCGGAAATACAAAAGAAATGCATTTTAAAAGTGGAGTCTCTTGGTGCAGTTTTCGTCCCCAAATATGGTTTATGGCCGTTGTCATGTAGCAGTTGCTCTAGTCGCCTGACCCCTCCGGCGAGGGTCAGGGAGCTGGGAGGTGATGACCTCGGCTGAATAAATTCGCATCCCGGAAAGCAGCCACAGAGGTAGATCCGAATGATCCCTGCCGTCTGTGTACAACAAATTATATTCTACGTCTCGTAAGTGGAACAGCGACCGCGGTTAACCTTTTCGTTGTGGGCGAAGGGAAGAAAGAGGAACCTCCTGGGCATCATGAGATCGGCTGGCGAAGGCCAGAAGGGAAAATGTGAACATCAGACCGTTGTAGAGTTTGCGCGCTAATTGCCCGTTGAATCGAGCGCGTCGTTCGAAAATGTTGCCGTTAGGCTTGCAGTCGTTCGTTGTTGCACTGCAGTGGTGTGCACATTTGTAGATGGTTAAGAGAAAAATTTCATTCATTTTTTAATCGCAGGTTCCGCTCCAGTACAGTAGCATTACTAAATTCATGTCTGTTGGCTTATGTAATGGTAATTTGAGGTCGGGTTCTGTACGTACGTTTATAACTCCAGCTTTCTTTTATATATATTTACTATTGTTTTCATTAATAGTGTTGTTATTGTTATTATTTCTTTTGTGATCATTTTATCATCATTAAGTATTGTATCATTTATTACATTCACCATTGTAGGGATTTTTAGTGTACATTTTTTTCCTAAACTATATACACATGTTATGTCAGTAATACAGAAATTATATATTTACCCCACATGCATGGGTTAGCAGTGCTGGTAATGCCCTTTTTTTAAAAAGCATAGTGCTTATTTTTTTCTTTGTTTCTTAAACCTCAGAAGAGAAAATGTGGCGGCAACAGAGGTATATAAATGCATTACCAGGAGTGATATTTGACCGCAGATAGATTGTCAAGTACTAGATGAATGACTTGACTCTGAATTAATCATTACATTGTTGAAGCGCCCGCCCTCGCGTGAATGTATGTGTATACAGAAAGCCTAATGCACACACGCAGTGTAGTGATATTTTCGTTGTGTTCGGTCGAGTTGAAGATGGCCCCATTTCTAGGACTTTCCCAGAGAGAGAGAGAGAGAGAGAGAGAGAGAGAGAGAGAGAGAGAGAGAGAGAGAGAGAGAGAGAGAGAGAGAGAGAGAGAGAGAGAGAGAGAGAGAGAGAGAGAGAGAGAGAGAGAGGTGGGGAATAGGAAGAAAGATGGTGGGAGAAAGAGAGGAGGGGAGAGTGAGAATGAGTGGTAGCGTGTGTGAGGTTGATATATGCACCTGACCTGGACGTGCAAGGCTTAAAGATGAGCGGATGGCGGCGGCGGCAGCAGGGCTGGATGGCTGCCTGCCTTGCTTTCTTGCCTTGCCAAGTCTTTGACCACTACAGCCCTATTCGCGCATACACACGCACATACTTGCACACATACGTATATATACGTACACACACACACACACACACACACACACACACACACACACACACACACACACACACACACACACACACACACACACACACACATACACACACACATACACACACACACAATTTCGAGTTTCCAAATCTCTTACTCCGCCAGTTCGTAATCCTTTCTCTTCCTGTCCCTGGCCATATGATAGCAAGGGCCCCGTTTCCTCTTTTTTTGTTTCTCATTTTTGCCCTCTCCTTTTCTTTAATCAATGCTTCTGCTCTTGTCCAGCAACTCCTCTCCTCCTGCCCGCCCCTGCCTTCCTTCTCCTCCTCCTCCTCCTCCTCCTCCTCCTCCTCCTCCTCCTCCTCCTCCTCCTCCTCCTCCTCCTCCTCCTCTTCTTCGCACCCTTCGTCGCCCTTCACTTCGAGGAGCGAAGGGCGGTGTGCTCTGGTGTAGGAGCACAAAGTTCCGGGCATCTTTATTTTGCCACGAGAGTATTTTTCTCCAATTTATCTTACTATTTATGTACGTTTGTTGATATTCATAATAGAATTTGTGTTTGTGCGTACGTCTGTGCGCACGTCTTTGTAAGTTTACCTTGTGAGTATTTACAACTGTCTATTATCATTCAGACGTGTTTGTTAGTATGTATTATATTTATTCCATTCGTAGATATTTTAAATATATTTAACTATATAGGGAGTGCTAGAATGTCATTCCGCTAAATTTAAATTGGTTTGCGAATGGGGCAAGCGTAAATAATGTTTCGTTAATTCTGGAGATTATTTTCCATAGACTTTGGTGCCGCCCGGTCCATCCGTCCGTCTGTCTCAACCACCGTCTCCCTCCTCGTCCCCCTCCCTCTCTCTCTTCCTCCTTCACCTCTCTCTCTCTCCCTCTTCCCTCTCTCTCCCCCTCTCCCTCCTCCTCTTCCTCTCTCTTTTCCCTTCTCCCTCTCCCTCCTCATATCTATGTATTTATTGATGTACCTCCCACCTCTCCTCCTTCTCTTTCCTTTCTCCCCCTATCACATCCTCCCCCTCCTTCTTCCTTCTCCCACCCTCTCCTTCCGTCTCCCTCCCTCTCCTTCCCTCTCCTTCCCGCTCCCAACCTCTCCTTCCCGCTCCCAACCTCTCCTTCCCTCTCCCTCTCTTCCCCTCCCTTTTCCTCCCTTCCCTCTCTCTTTCACTCCCTCTTCCTCCTTCCCTTTCCCCCATTCTCCCTTCCGTTCTTTATCTTTCTCCTTTTCCCTCCACTTACGTCTTCCTTCGCGTCCCTTTGGGATCATTATGTTCCTTTTGCCTTATTATTCGATTCCTTGTCACTTTTGCCTTTTGGTTTCCCCTTCGCCACTTTGCCCTCTCCTTGCTTCAGGCACGGCACGGCTTTCCATAGTTCTCTCTCCACATCCTTTCTCCTCCACCTCTTCTCCCTCTCCTCCTCCTTATGTCTTTGCTTATACATTTCGCATTTCTTAATTTCATCTTTTTTTTTTCTTAAACTTCCCATTTCCTCGAACATGTGCATTCCGTTTATGCTCTTTGTCTCACCGTTTGATGACGACTTTCCTGTAGCTTCTTTTCTCTTGGTTCCTTCCGTCCCCTACGCATTCATTGTACACGTCGTCATGTTCCGTACATTATCTTCCTGTCCCCTCCACTGATTATGTTCTCACCAGCCCTCTTACCTTGTGTCCCTCTTACCCCCTACTGCCCCCCATAGCCTCTCCCCCCCCCATTTCCTAGAGTTCCCCGTCAACTTACGTCCTCGGTCACCCTACACCCATCCCCCTTCCCCAAACCCTATTCCCCACACTCCCCGGAGCCCACTCCCCACATAACTACTCCCTGTTAGGACATGGAAGGTTGGGGAGGGGAGGGGGGCCGCTCGTTATTGGGTAGACGGCGTCTTCTGGCACAGCTCGAGTCCTGTGTGCTCTCTACCATCTCCTGTCGTAGGGTTCACATGCAGATGATGCACTCCCCTTCCCAGCAGCAACTTCTACTCCTCCTCCTCCCCCTCCCCCCCCGGTCTCTCCTCCCTCCCCCACCACTCCCTCCCTCGCACACATTTTCAATCACAGCCTGTTATCTTCAATCAGCCATGTCTTCTCTGGCACGCCTCACGTCTCCTCGTATCTTTTTTTTTTTTTTTTTTGTAGGCACATGTATGTTTCATACGTATGTAGGCAAGTACGCACGAACGCCCGTGTATGATGTAGAGGCATATTAAATTAGATTCTAAGGGGAACAGACCATTTATACAAAAAAATTGATATGCCTCCAAGGGACAAGAGGTGATATGCTAATCAGGCCGTTTATATGCTCGTACAGTACAGGAGTATGGGGTGCGTGGGCGATTCATTACGGTCTTGGATCACGTGTTGGATTCGTAATCGTCTTCCTGGTATTTTGACTGAAATATAGATTACCTATCTTGTCGTGAATGGGGTAACTAGATTTACATAACTATCTACACCCAGTGGTCTACTGTCGGCTTGCTTTCCCGTCGTCAGCAGGCTTGTACAGTCGTCCTTAGGGCCTCTTGAGTCGCCAGTGTCCAAACTGTCGTATCTTTGACGTGGAGGTCAGCGGAATCCAGAGGTCTTGTCGAAATTCCGACGGGTCAGCTCCCTTCGGAAAGAAAACGAGCGATATGTCCTCATGATATCGTTAGTCTTGTATTCCAAATGTACTGACCCATTGCTGGTACCCTGCACAGAATATATCTCTTTGTTCACACCTTTTTGTTGGTGTTCTGTTGATCTCGTGTCAAGAAATGTTTATTTCGTACATGTTTCGTGCTCCATTTGATACCACGGTGCTGAACTCGACTAGCAAAGTTGACAGATGGCCCCGTTTCGTGTGCATCTTCAACATCCCGGGCTCCAGCGCCACCAGCCGTGTGGTATGGCGGAAAGGTATATATATTGACGTACGTTTCCTTCGCCGGACAAAATATAATGATTCGATTTCTTCCACTGATATTGCTCCATGATATCTCTACAGTTAGTCATGGACAAGGGCCCCAATACATCTCCCCATGCGCTAATGTTTAATAAAAGTTTCACGATGGCCACGCTTGAGCTTCTCTTGAAGGAGTCCGCCGGAAAGTAATTTAACATTCTTTGGTTAGTGTAAAGAAAAGAGGGTCCTCATGATTTTACATTTACTCAAAGGCGGTCGGCTTCGTATTATGCAAGAGTCACGTGCAGCCCTGTATGCTCTGACCTTTGACATCGTTTCAATATTCAGAGCTGACACTGACCTTTCCAAAATGTCTATATTTGGTATGTCGACCTTCCCTATGCCTGAAGCAGCACAACCCCCCCCCCCCCCGTCCCTGCAGCCGACTTTGACTTGGACGAGGCTTCGACGTCGTCTACAATATTTGTTCACTTCGACTGGGCCACCTTCTTTCTTGGTCACTCTCCCTCATCCTCCCTCCTTCCCTCGACCCATGTATGTATGCATATATATATATATATATATATATATATATATATGTATATATATATAATATACATATACATATTTATATTCTCTCTATATGTGGTATTAACTAAATAAGTTCTATGCAGTCAACATTTTAAGGACTATATTGAGATCCCAAGGGGCCAGAATCATGGAGCATTCTTTTATGAAGAATGCATAACTTTAATCTATTTTCATTTCCTTGATTTTGTACACATTTTGATGTGGTATCAGCCACCTTCCCCAACCCGTGATGTGGTAGCAATGCTCTCTCCCGCCTCGAAATATCACAACTTCACCACAACAAGCAGCAACATCACCACAACCACCATTACACAATCGGTTCGTCAGCACCGTTTGCAACTCTGATGAAAGGTGATCATAAGTCGTTAAAGCAGTTCAAGTAGAGGAGGAAAAAATATCTAACACGTGACCAGTGTTTTTATCCAACTACATTGAAGAACAAAGGGGAGAGAGAGGGTGAGAGTGAGTCAGTGAGTGAGTGAGGGTGAACGTAGCAACGATTGAAAATTAATTTGTCCTGAGAGGCGACCTTACTGTCGTTACGTCTGCGGGCGGAGTCGATTAATCTTGATTTTTTATTATTATTTTTTTTCTTTATTTTCTTTATTTTTTTTTTCTTTACTAGGTCAGACAGGGAGCCTATCACTCGGGGCCTTAGGTTGTTTTTAATGCAGTCATGTCGTTCCCGGAACCTCCCTCTGTCGTTACTCTTCAGATTTCTTTTTCCGGTTTCTGTGCAGCCCAGCGAGTGTCCAAGCTTTTCCCTGTTGCGTTTAAAGTCTCGTATTCCTTGAAGTATACATTACTGATCATTCATTGCATGTAATAAAGCAAATAAAGAAATGGAGATAGATGAGGAGGAATAAAAGAGGGATAAAAAGAATTGTGAATGGAAGGAAGGAAGGAAAGGGTGGGAATAAATGTGAGAATAATGGAAAGGACTAGACAGATTAGAAGAATGATGAAAAGAAGAGACGTTGTGTACTTAGTTTCCTTAATGACCCAAATGCTCCCCCTCGGCACGACCCCGGTCACCCTTGATTAACTCCAAGAGGCGCCTTGTCAACTTTTTCTCTCTCGGTTCCTCTCAGCTTTTATTTGATTGGCCACCCGCTCTCTCTCTCTCTCCTTCTCTCTCTCTCCTCCTCTCTCCTTCTCTCTCCTTCTCTCTCTCTCCTTCTCTCTCTCTCTCTCTCTCTCTCTCTCTCTCCTTCTCTCTCCTTCTCTCTCCTTCTCTCTCCTTCTCTCTCTCTCTCTCTCTCTCTCTCTCTCTCTCTCTCTCTCTCTCTCTCTCTCTCTCTCTCTCTCTCTCTCTCTCTCTCTCTCTCTCTCTCTCTCTCTCTCTCTCTCTCTCTCTCTCTCTCTCTCTCTCTCTCTCTCTCTCTCTCTCTCTCTCTCTCTCTCTCTCTCTCTCTCTCTCTCTCTCTCGGCCGTTAGCTTCTTTGACAGCTCGCACCTCTTTGTTATGCTTGTTCTTCCTTGGCTCCCGTCTTTGACGCTCCTTCTTGGGTTTCTTTCCGCCGTTAGGTTCACTTGTCAGCCCTTCCTTCCTTCCTTTCTTATTTGGCTATTTTGCATTTGTTGGTCTCTCTTCACTATATCCACCCAGAGTTCATATTTGCCATGGGTTTATTCGTAGGGCTCACTCTTTCTGAATATTCCCGGGGTCATTTTTCTCTTGTTACACTCATTCTCGGGCTCCCTATCTTGTGTTGTGGTCCTTCTCAGGTCCAGTCTTTGATACTCTCAACATGTGACCACTTTCTCTTGTTCCGTCTATAAGCGTTTCATGTTCGTGGTGTCTCGTGCGCCCTGACCTATTTATTTATTTCAGTTTATTTAATCCTCCAGTCCTCTGTAGCTTCTCATTCTGGTCTCCACTACTCTTTACACCCATCTATCTATCTATCCCCGTTCCTCTTGCAAGTTCTTGAACATCGGACAGACATCCCTTGATACTTACTGGTTACCCCCTTTTTTTCCACCCTCCTATTACCATTTCCTTCACTCCTTCCATCCCCTTTTTCATCTTCATTCTTTATCTCCTTTTTTATTCCAACCGCTTTATGGCTCGGCGTGCCATCTCTTTCAGCAGGAGACTTCCTGTATTTAACTGTGGGTCAAGGTCATCCACCCCCTCATCACCTCTTGTGCAACATGATGCGACTCGGCTGCTTCTGCTGCTGCTGCTTGCTGCAAGTCCTTGCATGGCCTGCAAAACGTTCACGATTTGAAAGCAGTCATGTGTTTTCCCGCTTCTTTTCTCACAATTGGACGAGTGTTAGTGCGCTCGCACGTGCGTGTGCGGCATTTTTTTTTTTTTTTTTTTTAACTTCCCCCTCTCCCCCCCAAGGGGGCGCCGCCGCCACATCTCCACACGAGGGGGCACCTACGTATCCCGTTTCGCAATCGCCTCCTTGGAGAATAACTTCGAAATCGCATGTTTTCCAGAGCCAAACTTATCAAATTTTCTCAACGCCGGCCTTAGAAAAACATATCCCTGGCTGCGCGACGGACAGCTGAGATGCAGCCTTATGTGAAGCTGTCATAAGATCGATAATGACCCCGGCAGAAGCTAGTGCAGGATATGCCGCTCTTGTGTATGCCGCCCAGCCTCATCAGATCCGTCAGTTCCCCCCTATTATTGGAGGAATATAATGATGATATCAGAGGAAGGGGAGCAATGATTGGTTACATCATTAGGCTGTCATCATTATCCTGGGCCTCTGTCTAGCCTTGTCTTGTGTTGTCCTGTCTTGTCTTGTCTTGTCTTTTCTTGGTAGAGGCTAGGCGAAGCGAATTGACGCGAGCACGAAGGCGAAGCAGAAGCAGCAGCAGGAACTGACGTAACACTGCAATGTCCTCCTCGTGTGGTTCGAAGGAGGGGGTGAAGGACAAAGTGGAGGACGAGGGTGGAACTCGATAAAGACTTTTCGGCTTAGGATGTCCAAGACCCAAGACTGATTTTGTTGATCTCGTTGCCGCCGCCTTTGTTGCCGCAGGATTAGCAGGAAATAGCTAAACTCGTCACTGCTTTTATCCAACCTATATCCCTTCATATTTGTGCGCGTGTTTGTCATATTGTTGTGAGGAGGACAGATATAGTCACGAAGGGTTTTGGTGGCGGTGGTGGTTGGGGTCGAGAGAGATAACATGTCTAGTCAGGATTTGCAAAGAAGCAAATGAAAATCGAGTTTCAATAGGGATGTTGAAAACGTCACTTCAGCAGAAAGGATCGGTGGAGATGTGTGCTGAGAATGCTGGGGATTTTAGGGTAGAAATGACGCTTCAATATATGTGTTCATGTGCGCATGCGAACACACACACACACACACACACACACACACACACACACACACACACACACACACACACACACACGTACACTCACATGCACATACACATACCTATCATATATACTTATATACACATACATATAAATACGTATATACAGGGTGCCTCAGAAATTACTCTTTGAGTAAATTTGAGAGTACTCATGTGATTATTGTTTGACGTCACGGTGTATATGTGTGTGTATTCCTTTTCCTCTTGCACCCACCCGCGTGTACACGCAGGCAAACGCAGCCAGGAAGATAAGATCGCTTGGGCTTGACCAGAAGAATATCTGTGAAGGCCCCAAGGTGCCGACCCGTGTGACCCAGCCCATGGCGCTCTTGCTTCTTGCCGAGCGAATAAAATCGTCTGACTGTGGCAGCCTCCTCCTCCTCCGCTCGCCGGAAATGAAAATGTAAAGTGGGTGTCCGACGGACGCGAGAAACTGAATGTCGTCTTGCTGGCGAGAGAAGAGGGAGCTGTTTTTATTCATCTTGTGGTTCAGTTCTTCGATACCTTGAGGTACTTGAGATACATTGATTCTTTTTTTATCACGACGCCACGCTCTTTGTCGTGGCAGCTGTCAGACGATTTTACTGATGTGGTGGTGATCCCGTTAACTCCGGGGAGGCCCGTCTCTTAGCCGAATAGAATCGTTAATTGTTATATAACAAGAGCACAAGGTGAGGGAGCGGTACACTGCGTATTCCACACGGACGTTTTGAAGAAGACGTCACGTACCTGCGGCCGAAGCTTTGCTCTTGGGGATCCGGACATTCTCCCTTAATTGATAGGATCTAAAAACAATGTGAAATTATAAAATTGTGACGGTTACACAAGCTCTTTTTGATTCCTGTTGTTTAATGGAAGTAGCCGGCATAATTGAATTCTCCTCCATTTTGGCGAAGGAATAATTTTGTCCGATTCCAAAATCTACCGACATTCTTGAGCTGTCCTCATTAATAAGCTCCTACATAAGTCCTCAGGTTATCTTATTAATGTTGCAACATTTCAACGTAATACTGAAGAACTCATTTGCAATACAGGAATACGGTGATCAAGAATCTCCAGTTTTGGAGACTGGACCTAACTACGAGCACCGGGTCCTTGTATACAGGTTGACAAACAACCCCCGAGCTGGTGAGGAGGCCTTTGTATTGTCACAGTAATTTTAGTCAAGGGGACAGGGTACCGTTTCCAATTCCATGAATACCACAACAGACCGGCCGCGCCTTGGGGGAAAAAAAGGGCGGGGGGGCGGGGGAGCACTGAAAGTCTTGCACAGTCGTCGCGTCGTTCAGCCTTAGGGTTTCGGGGACTCCACTTAGATACATAGGCCTCCTCAGAACCTTCTTTGCTCAAGGGCTACGGCGCCCACCCCCGGGAGACGTTACTTCCTAACACTCTCTCTCTCTCTCTCTCTCTCTCTCTCTCTCTCTCTCTCTCTCTCTCTCTCTCTCTCTCTCTCTCTCTCTCTCTCTCTCTCTCTCTCTCTCTCTCTCTCTCTCTCTCTCTCTCTCTCTCTCTCTCTCTCTCTCTCTCTCTCTCTCTCTCTCTCTCTCTCTCTCTCTCTCTCTCTCTCTCTCTCTCTCTCTCTCTCTCTCTTGCTCTCTCTCTCTCTCTTGCTCTCTCTCTCTTCGTCTCTTTTTCTTCTTCTTTGTCTACATCTACTTGTTACTTTGTTGACCCCGTCATTCGTACTTTCTCGTGCCGTCTCTCCGCGGCCTCCTCCTCCTTCTTCGGCGTCGGAGTGCCGACAATGAGATGTGCAATTACTGACGATGACGTCTCCGAAGTTGGCCTTGTCGTCGCCGCCGCCGCCGCTCCACAAGGAAAAGAGAGAGAGAGAGAGAGAGAGAGAGAGAGAGAGATTGACGCCACGAGTTAATGAGAGCCATACCCGGTTTGCGGTCGACGGAGGTCTTCATCCTCCCTCTCCTCCCTCCTTCTCCTCTCTCCATCCCTTTCCCTCTTTCCTTCTCTCTCCCTCTCTCCCTCTCTGTCTCCCATTCTCTCCCTGCCTTCCTCTCTTCCCTTCTCCCTCTCTCCCTGCCTTACTCTCTCCCCTTCTCCCTCCCTGTCTCCATCTCCTTGTCTTCCTTTCTCATTCCCTTCCTCTTCCTCCCCTCTCCTCCCTCCCTCACCTTCCCTTTCTTCCTCTATCTCCGTCTCCCCCTCTCCTCCCTCCCTCACCTTCCCTTTCTTCCTCTATCTCCGTCTCCCCCTCTCCTCCCTCATCCTCCCTCTCCCTCTCTCAACCTCCCTCTCCTTCATTCTCCACCCCCCTTCCTCTGTTTCCCTCTCATTTTCTGTCCCTCCATTGCTCTCACACATTCTCACTCTCACTCTCGCTCGCTCTCTCTCACTCACGTCCTCTCCTTCTTCTTCCTCTGCCCTTTCTTCTTTCCTTTCTTCTCCCTCCCTCTCTCCCTCTCTCTCTTCAAACCTCTCTCTCTTCCTCCCTCCCTCCCTTACACTTTTCTTCTCTCTTCCCCTCCCTCCCTCTCTCCCTCTCTCCCTCCCTTGTATACATGTATTCCCTCATGTAGATAGGTAGCATTGAGGTTATATATGCACGTACAGGGTATCCGCCAGTATTGCATTGAAAAAAGCCCGTCTCTGTCTTACTGGACCCAACTAACCCAACAGGAAACCTGATCATTCGAAAGTTGCCGTCTCACCCCCTGTGGACGGTCTTGAGTTGGCTCAAGGAGACGACGACGACCACGACGACGACGACGACGACGACGGGGGCTCATTACAAAGGGGCGGCGGCGGCGGCAAGATGGAATAGCTCGTTCGTAACCGGGAGAAGGGCAGTAATGAACCATCTGATCATTAGCATCGTTGGAGTAAACAAGTAGGCGCGGTGTGCGTGTGTGCGTGCGTGTGTGTGTGTCTGTGTGTGTGTGTGTGTGTGTGTGTGTGTGTGTGTGTGTGTGTCCGTGTCTGTGTCTGTGTTTTATGTGTGAGGAAGCTTGTGAATATGTGTGGGTGGCGCGGGTATGTGTTTTGGTGGTATGTGTGTGGGCGACATGTGTGTGTGTGTTTGTGTGTGTGTGTGTGTGTGTGTGTGTGTGTGTGTGTGTGTGTGTGTGAAGGAATTGCAAATAGGTGTGGAGACGTGTGTCTGTAGGTGTGATTCATCGTGAGGGTCTTGCATCACGTACTGAACTCGTGGTTGACGACCAGTAACCTTCCCCCCTCCCTCCCTCCCTCCCTCCCTCCCTCCCTCCCTCCCGGGTGAGAACTTTAGGGTTCATCTAACTCGATCAGCTGGTAAGATGGGTGGGCTCACACACACTTCGCGCGCGCCCACCCACTAACTCGAGGTGAACAGTAACGGATTGCATGGACTTAGTGGAAGCTCGCACGTCCTGGGCGAGACGCGAACCCTGCCAGCAGCCGTGTGATCCCGCTTTCACGCCCTAAAAGACAACGTCATGAACTTAGTTTCCAGCGGCGATGGATCATAACGCTGCCCACTATACTAGCAAACCGTGTGTGTGTGTATGTGTGAGCCTGTGTGTGTATGTGTGTGCCTGTGTTTGTGTGTGTGTATGTGTTTGTGTTTGTTTATGTATGTGTATATATGTGTGGGTATGTTTGTATAGGCTTCAAGACTCATATGGTTGATTTGTACAAATACTTTACGATTGCGCACGTTTTCAGTCCAGTTCCCACATACAAATAACATTCGATGGCACTTATTTGAATGCAACTCGGTACTTGATATAATTCTTTGAAATGATTAAAAACAGTTGTGCACTCGACCCGCTGAAGAAATCGGCGGAGCTCGGCCGCACGGCGGCGGCGCGTCAGTAATTGGCGTTATGACGTCATCAACGTATACAAATATACGCGAATCTTTAAGCTGCAGCCGTGGCTTTAACGGGTGCCGGTGGTGCTGCCAACGACGCGGTCGCAAGGACGGCAACAAGGTGTCCCTTTGATTACAGGTTCTTTCACAGAACTCCGATCTTAGCCACCATGCCATGTGGTAGCAATGAAATCAATATAATGACAAGTACTTCTGCAGTATCAGACGTTCGCCTTTTGTACCCTTGTATCGTATACTGAT
Organism: Oratosquilla oratoria; assembly: GCF_046742065.1. Lineage (NCBI taxonomy): Eukaryota > Metazoa > Arthropoda > Malacostraca > Stomatopoda > Squillidae > Oratosquilla > Oratosquilla oratoria. Next base: position 107,648,299 of record NC_134777.1, on the reverse strand, counting down.
GCTTGAAAAACGGAGGTAATTCGGTTTTCGAGTCATACCTCTGTAGTCGTTTCCACTTGACCCTCCCCCCCACACACACAAAATGAATTAAAAAAGAAAAGAAAAGAAGTTATTGCCCTTGGCACATCACAGTGTAAACAACGGCATCGGCTAATTGACAGTATTTGTTACAATATCTAAATATCAAATACATATAGCAGGTTGGATTGAAGTGTGCGCACCGCAAGGGAAGGTCAGTTTAAAAATTCAAAAGTGGAGCTATTTTTCTGCAATAAACACAAAACCTACCAAATAATATTTGAAACATGTTCATCACAAATTCTCGTTTTCTTAAAATGTGTTACAGCGTCATACCAACCATAGGTGCTCTACAACAAACGTTGCTTACCTGACCCAGTTGAGTGAAAAAATTGTGTGAATAATTGATCTCCGACGAGCCATATGGACAACAAAGACTGAAATCGGGGATACAACCTCACGTGTGACGAAGGCTCTACTACAAACCCTATTCCTCCATCCACCTCACTTCCAGAGGGAGAGAGAGAGAGAGAGAGAGAGAGAGAGAGAGAGAGAGAGAGAGAGAGAGAGAGAAGCGAGGCGAGGCGAGGCGAGGCGTGGGAGTAATAAGTCCTGAGGCTCGTCATGATCCCCATAATCCCGGCCCCTCCGCCGTGTCCCGCGGGAGGAACTGCATCACGGGATGGAACGCACGTGGCACCAGAGTGGATGAATTAATCCTGCACGGGTCGCATGAAGTAGTAGCAGGCATGAATGAATGCAGCCAGCCAGGCAGGCAGGCAGGCAGGCAGGCAGACAGGCGGGCGGGCGGGCGAGCGGGCGGACCGGGCTGGAGGAAGAGCGAGTGAATGAGGTGGGTGTGGTTGGGCCGCGGGAGTCCGGCGTGGACAGACAGAAAGGCAGAGACCGATACTACTCCCGAGGCTGTGGCCTCAGAGTGAGTTGACTTGTGTTCTTCCGCCCGTTGTATTCTGGCTGTTGGCGTCGCTGGCATCTCTTCGGCTCTACGAGTAGTTAGCGGGAGATGCTGCTGCTGCAGGCCAGTTTATCGCGCGCATGTGCGTGTGTTTGTGCGTCTGCAACATAAATCACACTGAACGCGTGATTGAAGATATTTGCAGAAAGTATTGGGAAACGAAGTAACGATTGGTTTTCCGTTAATTCATTTCTCAGTGCTCTCTCTCTCTCGCTCTCTCGCTCTCTCTCTCTCTCTCTCTCTCTCTCTCTCTCTCTCTCTCTCTCTCTCTCTCTCTCTCTCTCTCTCTCTCTCTCTCTCTCTCTCTCTCTCTCTCTCTCTCTCATTGTATGTGTGTGTGTTTAACATAGTGTTGGATACGTCCTCAGTTGGATAGCATCAGCTATATTTCGTCTTGTTAGAACATCGGTCACAGCCCAAGTTGTTCAAAAAGGGGCCAACACCTCTGCAGCGATCCTGCCTGTCGGGACTTCTTCAGTTTCGCAGCCGTTCCAGAGACAGACGGGTCCACTTGTCATTTTCGCTTTTTGCCACCGCGGTGGCTTCAGTTGCCCTCAGCCCCCTTCCAGGGGAGAAGGACTGTTGGAGAGATCCAATTTGTAAATCAAACCCACACAAAGATGGAAACCCACATGGAATGAGTCAGTGAGGAAGGGTTCGAACCAACGAGGAGCTGTTGTTCGTTTGATCGTGGATCTCCTAATGAATCGTTCCTGTCTGTTGACCTATCGATGCCTTTAGCGTAGTACAATCGTCTGGCATCAGCCAAACAGTACTAATTTTCAACGTTTGTAATTCGAGGGAAATTGACTTGTCGAACTCCAGTTAAGAATGGCATAGAATCGGTAATGTAGGGAGATTTTCCTACAGCAGTTCTATTATTATCGGAAGGAAGACAAATGATATTGCGTCATGAGTAGGCGACGGTCGAATGTCACTTCTCAAGATTGCCGTAATTATCTTTCCTAAACTGAATTGTTTGTATTTCTTTATTTATTTATCTTTACATTCATACATTTATTTGCCTTTTAAGACCTTTACCTATAACAGATACAGTTTAAAGATGGTTTCAGCAACCACTTTCTGACTTGTACCAATGATAGCCGGCGTGCGGGACAAAGGCAGCCAAATGTCTTTTGGACGGAGAGAGGAGTAGGTTAGTGGAAGCTGCATCGGGAACAGCATTAACGTTCAATGAATTTATCATTAGTTCGGGCCCCATCTACCTCTCTCTCGAGTACTACTTACCCGCTTGTGTTGACAATGCACTCCTGGACTACTGTACTGTAGATGTGTGTGTGTGCTTGCGTGTGCTCGTGACTGTGTGGCCATATGTCGCATTGTACGGTGACCACTTACTGTACCTGAGAATGCGTGTGTGTGTAGACGTCCGCTTCCCTTTTTTCCAAGGTTACTGGGGACAACGCGGACACTTCAGTGGGCAAAGGGTGCTTTTGTGTCCTTCAAGACTGGAGGCATGAGAGGGCCCTAGAAGGGCTGGTGAGGTATACACGAGTACGGTCTGAGGGCAGATACGGACTTCCAGTGTCATTTCAGAAGAAGTTGCTGTGTCATAGGAATACGAGAGGGCGCATGAACGACCATAATCTCCTTAATACGGTGACGTACCCTCAGCTGAATAAAATCGTCAGGACACCAGAAGGAAATATGTTAAGGATATTGATGTAACGGAAGGACGAATCGAGGGAATGCTCCTTTAGGATGCGGTGAAGTCCTTTGAGCTGAATGAAGTTGTCAGGCCTCAATTAAAAGGAGAGATGGAGGTGACATCACTTCTTCTTAGGGGTCGAGGCTGTGGCCTCGTCTGTGGCTTTTAGTTTGGTAAAGGTCCTACGCCCAGCGCTGATTTTACCTATCATTATTATATTTTTTCCCGTTGAGGATCTGAATGGGATAGCGTTCGAATGTAATAACCCCAACCCGCACTTCCCAGAGGATCCCCCACTCCCCTCAACCTATCCCCCTCCCCCTCCGCTTCCCCCCTCCCCTTCCCCTTCCCTCCCACATCCCCCCCACCCATTTTCTCCTCCCATTCTCTTCTCTAACCCCCCACAAGTCTCCCTCCCTGGTCCCAATCATCCTGCTCCTTTGCCTTCACTATTTCCTCCTCCTTATCCCCCTCCTTTATCTCCCCTCCTCGTCCTTCTCCTTCATCTCCCCTCCTTGTCCTTCTCCTTCATCTCCCCTCCTCCTTCTCCCCTCCTCCTCCATCTCCCCTCCTCTTCCCTCTCCCCTCCTCCTCCCTCTCCCCTCCTCCTCCCTCTCACCTCCTCCTCCCTCTCCCCTCCTCCTCCCTCTCCCCTCCTCCTCTTTCCTACCCCCACTCCCCTCTTCCCTCTCACGTCCTTTCTTTCCCCTCCTCCTCCTCCTCCTCCTCTTCCCTCTTCTCCTCCGCCTCCCGCTGTTTTCCCACTCCTGTTCCCCCAACCAAGTCAATGAATCGGTGCGCCGTTCTCATGAACAAAAAATGTAAATCCCCCGTCCACCACCACCACGTTCCTTATGATCTTGGAGGTCATTAAACCCTTTCCATCTTGAGAGTCGAAGGTGAGGCGATTCCTGCCGCCGAGGGAGATCCTCGTCAAAAGTAAAGGGCCGGGGGCCCCCCACACGGAGGGACGGAGGCAGGGAGGGAGGGAGGGAGGGACCTTGGAAATAACTGGGAGACAGGAGGGTCCCGGGAACGGGGACCGAGAGGCTGTGGATTAGGTGGATGCTCTTTGACTTGACTACATCATCATCATTATCATCATCATCATTATTATTATTGTTGTTATTATTATTATTAATGATAATGATAATAATAATAATGATGATAATAATATGAATAGCAATTGTCTCCAGTACCAAAGCAATGCACAAGTAATGGCTCTGTCAGGTTGAGTGTGATTGTAAAGGGATCTTTACTAAGTGGAGAGTGTATTTGGGCAGCATTGGCGCTGAGGGCAGGAGGAGTGCGCGTTGAAGTGGATTATTACAGAGTAAAGGAAGCAAGTAGACGTAGAGTTGGAATGAAGTCTTCTGAGAAATATTTATTTGGGGAATGAAACTGATTGTACCCGTGGCACTGCATGGAACAGAGAATATAAGGCCTACAGGAAGAGTCTGAATGCTTTAGACGAAATCTTTGAGAAATAGGATAGGTGTTGCAAGAGTGAGAATTGCGTAGTTATGCTAAGAACGGGGGTGAGGAAAGCCATGGAATGAATAGGGTAGATTAAAAAGTGTTGAAATGGTTTGGGGGTATGGAAGGAATAGACCAGGATAAAGTAACCGAAGTAATAAATGTGAAAAGCAAAAAATGCACCGAATGAACCAGGCGTGGGGGGGGGGGAGAAGACCGGGGATGTGGTGGGTAGATGAATGTCTGCCGAGCCGAGAAGCAAGAGTGAATCACACAAATCGACGGAAGGAGATTGTGAATGGATGAATGAAGGGATGTTTCTCTCTGATTCATGAATTATTTTGAGAGTGATGAAGCCGTGGGGGTATACAAGCTTTGGCTGTCGGACCCTGCTCTGTGGAAGAAATGTGCCTTGCTTTATTGCCTTTGACCCAATCAAAGGATGGACGACAGGGGATGATCCGTTACCGCAGAGGTGCTGCTGGCTGGCTGGCTGGCTGGCTGGAGTGGGAGGCGTCAGGTTAAATGGGCTCTAATTGTGAATGACGTTGGGGTGTGCGTTGAATCGGCCACTCCTCTTTAAGGGGAGAAAGGACTTTGTTATATGTCATTGCTATTGCTGGTGGTGGTCCCTTTATTATTATTATTTCATACTTCGAGGTGACCTATAACCCTTGAGTATGCTGAGTTACCCCAGGTACCAAAAGACGCTACTTCCTGCTTTTGCACCACAAAGCGCTCCTTTGTCATGTTCCCCAGTGCTCCCTGGTGACGTGTGCTCCCTCCTGACTTAGTGTGGCACCGAATGCCCTGTCTTTTGTTTCTCACTTCTCTAACGTGGCGGGCCCTCGTCCTAACACACCCCACCCCCACCCCCACCCACTCCTGCCCTCTCGACCACAATTGCCCAGCCGACACTTGCCACATCCTTCACATACCTGCGACGGTTTCTTCTTTCTTTTGGTTCTATGAGTTGAGGCTCATCTTTCTTTCCTCCCTCGCTTTCCTCCTCCTCCCCTCGTCTCTCCCATGGCCTCCCCTCTCCTTTTATCCCTTCTCCTATTCACCTCTACTCTTCCTCTCTCTTTCGCTCTCCTTCTCTCCGCTCCTCTCCCTTCCCCCTTCCACCCCCTCCTTACCTCTCCTCTTCTTTTCCCTCTTTTCCTCTCTTCTACCATTACCTACCTTGCCCTCCTCCCCTTCCCTCCACCCCCTCTCCTTTTCTCCCCTCCTCTCCACCCTTTCTCCTCTCCTCCCCTCCACCCCTCTCTTCCCCTCTCCTCCCCTCCCCTCTACCCCCTCCCCTCCCTTCTGCTGTACCACCTCTCCTCCCCTTCACCCTCTCTCCTGCCCTCCACCCTTCCCCCTCCCCTCCACCCTCTCCCCTCCTCTCCCGTTACGTCTTCACTCCTCCTCCTCCCCCTCCTCCTCCTCCTCCCTCCTCTTCTTTCTCTCCTACTCGTCATCCGCCCGCCGTCCTCCTAGACCACTTCTCCACGTCATTTTTCAGCCATTACTGCAGAACAAAGGCCCGAACTTCCTTCGAGTCTTCCTCAGCTCCGCCCTCTCCTCCTCAACCCATCCACAGCACTCTTCCTCCACTTTCTCCACTTCCTCCACTCACCTCCTCGTAACATCAGGTCCTCGACTCGTAGCCCTCCACACGGTCGTCATCCTTTACTCGGTCTGTTTTCAGTCTGTCTGTCTGTCTCTCTGTCTATGTGTCTCTGGTCATTTTGACTTGAGGCGTCTCCCCCTCCCGTTTTTTTTTTCTTCCTCGTCCACTTCCTGTATTCCACTCCACTTGGTTCGCACAATATCCACTCGCACTCCAGAAGACGACTCCACGTTTCCTTTCGGCTTTGTTTCCACTTGAGGAGGAGGGGAGGAGGAAAATGAGAAGGGCTTGAGGAGGAGAAAGGGTGGAGGAGAGGGGAAGGAGGAGGAGAATAGGTGGAAAAAAGTGAAGGGACATAGCTGTGCATTTTTATTTCGGAGAATATTGGGACCAACGGCTAAGTAGACAAATAGAAAGAATGGAGTATAAACTTTTACATTGTGCTTTATCCACTTCAGTTTCTAGTCATTTTTTCTAAGGACAAATTACACATGGAGGTGTGTGTGTGTGTGTGTGTGCGTGTGTGTGTGTATTCAACAAGAGTCCATGTTTGTGATATTGGTGTCTCCTCCTCACATTGCACCATCCATTCTCCTTATTGGGGGTAGGGGAGGTCTTAAATAGATATGGTCCCAAGAGGGGGCCGAGCCCGAAGGGTGGGTGGGTGGGTGTGTTTGTAAAAGTCATGCCTGTTCGCTTCCTCTTTCGTCTCCGGGAAACTGAAGCGTCATCATCGCAGAAAGGTCAAATTGTGATGTTGTGAGGTTTTGGACGTAGTCCCGATCGTGGATGTTGCGACGCTCTGGACGGACTCCAGATGGCGGATGTTGTGAGATTTCGGACCAAATGGGAAATGTTGGATGTTGCAAAGTTTGAACAGAGTCCAAATATGCGATGATCCGAGATTTGGACCGGAGGCCCATATGTGGCACGGGATATTTGATCCCTGGCGGCAGCAGCAGCGCCTCCTCCGAGGGTGCGCCTCCAACACGACGCCCGGAGGAAAAGGGACTGCCGATGTGTAATGGGATCAGTAGAGTACAGACAGACAGACAGAGACTAGCACACACACACACACACGCACACACACACGAACACAGATATAGACAGACAGATGTCGCCCGACAGCACATGCACACACGGAAAGCGGAAACACATGTGATATGTTTTACTCATAGTGTTATTGTACTTTTAGGTTCAAGCTGTGTAACTATGTGCAATATGAGTGCTTGTACTTGTACGTATATATATATATATATACATATATATATATATATATATATATATATATATATATCTGTATATATATTATATAATTCCCACGCGCGTGCACTTGCGTATGTATATTAATTTACATCATAGAAATAGACGAGGAGAGGCTGCATGCTAAATCGCAGAATTAAGAAATATGCTAGGACTTACAGATAGCCATTTTGCTGTCATCGGATGACAATGAACGCATTGAATGGAACAATCAGAGTAGGCAAGAGATAGGTGCCCTTTTAATTGTGTTGGGATGGTTTCCCTAAGTTTCAGGTGGCAGCTGGAGAAATATGATGTTAACACACAGCAAATGGGTCAATGGAGAAAGGCTAGAAATGATTTTTGTGCTTCACCCTAAGGTGTGGTGCAAGGGCGTGTCGTCCTCGTGCGCACCTCCGTCTTCATTTCATCACACGCAAGACGCAGCGGCGGCGGCGGCGGCGTCGGAGCTAGTGCAGGGTCGCTCGTTCGGCTTTTATCATCATCATCATCATCATTATGCTTTCGTGCGGAGGTCTTTATCAAGGGTTATGCGTCTTTATACGTGAGCAAAGAACTGATAAGTGCTCGAGCTAGACACCTCCCCCTCCCCCTGGGCTTTTTTGTGGACATAGCCTAAGATACCACCAGCAGCAGCAGCAGCAGGAACGAAGGGCCTGGCCAGCAGGCAATTAAGCAGTCGTGCACGCTGCCGGACGCTGAGCCCGGCCGGCCGGCCGGTCGTGATCAAGCACTTCGAGGAGCTACAGCGGCTGATAGATAAGCTGCTGCTACTGGTGATGGTGAAAAAAGAGTGATTGTTGGCTTTGTTGTGTCATAAAGAATAAGACAACAGGATCACCGGTAAAAAGAGTAATAGAGGTAGAGTAAATATTGGTGATGACGGTAGTTTTGGTGACTGTTGTAGTAGTATTAATAACAGTTTTAATAGTAATAGTAATAGTGGTAAGAGGAGGAGAAGGAAAAAGATGAAGAGGAGGTAGAAAGGATGGTATTTGGATGGTAGCAGCCTTAATGTAATTATTGTATTACTGTATTATTAATAGTCCGCTGCGCTTATTGTTAATACTAATAGTGTGGAGGAACAAACTTTAACAGTAGAAAAAAATTATGATAACTAACTCGTAGAAAACGGAAACCCCACTCAGCTTCACCCCACCCCGTGTGAACAAGTTTCGCCTGCCGACGGCCAGCCAGGTGAATTTCACACAAGTACTTCGCACTCGTTACGGAAGTTGACAGGACAACATATGCAGAGGGCGTCATTTTTGGGGAGAGGTTATTCCTGTACCTGAACTGCTTAGGGGGAGGGTTTCCTTTTAGCTCAATGAAATCAACAACAGCGGTAGGCAGAACAAATGTACACGTCAGTACCGGTGCAAGGGTTCAGAGCTGTGTTTCACAGTGAGGAGGATTACACCAGTTAAAGGTTCCATATGTGGTAGAAGGGAGACTTTGCGTGTGGAGTTGTTATTAACAGCGAGGCTGGCTGGCTGGGGGTGACCCCTAAGGCGGAGCGAGGGAGCGAGGGAGCGAGCGAGGGAGGGAGGGAGAGCACGAGGATACGGAAACGCCGCAAGAGGCGTGTTTCCTTCAGGAGTCTTGTTGTTCTTTTCTTCTTCATGTTTAACTCGGACTCTCTTCGCTCTTCCGCTGCCTCTTCCTCCTCCTCCTCCTCCTCAACCGGCAGGAAACCTTTGTCCGTCTTGTCTGTCCCCCTTCCCCCCCCCCCCCCGGTCTTGGTATGGACGTGTCTGTCGTTCTTGGTAAATGTGCGTCAGCCTCGGTATTTTTTGTCAGCTTGTGTATGCTTATTTGTCAGTTTCAATATCAGTCTGCCTGTCACTAACCGTTCGCTCGTCAGTCTGCACCAGTATCTGTTTTGTCGGTCTATGTGCATGTATGTTAACCATTGCATCTTCTTGTCTGTTAGATGTTGTCTTCCAAACCAGCCCGTATCTTTGTCAGTGAATCTTCTTCTGTCTGCCTGCCTGCCTGTCTGTCTGTCTGTGTGCCCCCCTTCCTATTTAGCCGCGGCCTAAAAACTCATCACCGAAAAGAGATTGTTTATCACCATCTCGAGTTTCTCAGTGACCTGTAAACCCTCACCTCGCTCGCATCCTCCTCCTCCTCTTCGTCTCTCTCGCACACACACGGGGGTGTCTCTTTGTTATCACGCCCCTCCTCTCTCTCTCTCTCTCTCTCTCTCTCTCTCTCTCTCTCTCTCTCTCTCTCTCTCTCTCTCTCTCTCTCTCTCTCTCTCTCTCTCTCTCTCTCTCTCTCTCTCTCTCTCTCTCTCTCTCTCTCTCTCTCTCTCTCTCTCTCTCTCTCTTTTCCCCCGTCCTCCTCATTTTCCTCTGTTTCCTTATTTCCCTTCTTTTTCTCCCTTTCCTTCCCCCCATCGTTTCTCCTTCCCCTTCCTTCGGTACCCTTTCCTACCCACCTTTCCCCTCCTCCCTCCCCTTTCTCCCCATTTCTACCCTCTTCCTTCCCCTTCCTCCCCCTTCCTTCCCACTTCCTCCCCTTTCTTCCCCATTTTTTCCCTTTCCCTTTTCTTTCCTTTTCCTCCCCCTTTCCCTTCCCATTCCCTGTACCGTTCCATCCCGTTCCCCTTTCCTTTTACTCTTCTCCTTCGCTTATTTCCAATCTCTCTTCCCCATCGCTTCCCTCCCTTTCCTCCCCTTCTCCCTCTCTTTCTTCTCTCTATTTCCACTCTTCTCCTTTCCCGTCTCCACCGTATCTTCCATCTCCTTCCCCTCTCTTCTCCTTTCTTTCCCCTCTCCACTCTCCCTCTCCTTCCTCTCTCCATCTCCCCTCTTTCCTCTCTCCATTCTTCCTCCCTTTCCCTCTTCTTCTCCCGTCTTCCCCCTTTCCCCTCTTTCATCTCTCCTCTTATTGCCCTCCCCTCTCTTACCCCTCTCCCCTCTTCCTCTTTTCCCTTCTTATTCCCCACTATTTCCCTCTCTCCTCCTCATCTTCCTCTCCCTTCTTCTTCCTCCTTTCCCTGCTTCCTCCTCTCCCCCTTCCTCCTCTCCCTTCTTCCTCCTGTCTCTCTTTCCCCTCTCCCCTCTTTTCCCTGTCCTCTCTTCCTCCTCTCCCGTTTTCCAACTTTCCCCCCGCTCACCACTGTTTCTTCTCCCCCCTCTCCCCTTTCTCTCCCTTCTTCCCACTCTCCCATCTTCCTACTCCTCCTCCCTCTCGCTCCGCCACCTCCCTCCCTTCCCCTTCTCCTCCCTCCACTCCTCTTTTCACCCCTCCTCCCTATCCCTTCTCCCTCCTCCTCCTCCTCCTCCCTCCTCCTCCTCCTCCTCCTCCTCCTCCTCCTCCCTCCACTCCTGGCCCTTTTCCCCTCCTCCTCCCACCTCCCCTCCTCCTCCCACCTCCCCTCCTCCTCCTCCCTCTCCCCTCCTCTTCCCATCTCCCTTCCTCCTCCTCTCTCTCCCGTACTCACCTCCCTCTCCCGTCCTCCTCCTCCTTGTCCTACTTCCTCCTCCCTCTCCCTCCTCCTCCCTCTACACTCCTGCTCCCTCTCCCCTCCTCCTCCTCCCTCTCCCCTCCCCCTCCTCCCTCTCCCCTCCCCTCCCCTCATCCCTATCCCTACTCCTATCCCTCCCCTCTCCTCCCTTCCCTCCTCCTCCTCCTCTCCTCTCCTCCATATCCTCCTCGTTCCCCCTCCTAATCAGTCCTCCTCCCTCCCTCCCTCCCCCTCACCTCCTGTCCCTCCCTTCCTTCTTCCCCCTGCCTTTCCCTCTTCCTCCTCCCCCTCCCCTCTTCCTCCTCCCCCTCCCTTGTTATCCCCACCTCCTCCTCTTCCTCCTCCTCCTCCTCTTCTTGCGAGGGTGTAAGAGCATGAGTGCGCATTTTCATTATACAATTGCTGAAGAATTTATGGTTGACAACAAAGCGCGGAGGAAGGGCAAGAATATTTAATGCCTTACACTAAATGATCGTCATTTTCTTTTCCTCCTTCTGCCCCCCGCCCCTTATTTATGGTCAAGGTAGGCTGCGGAGCAGAGATGGAGGGAGGAGTAGCAAGAAAAATAAAAGGACACGGGAGTAAGGAGGAGGAGGAGGAGGAGGACGAAGAAAATGAGGAGAAATAGCAGTGGCTGTCATCCTGAAGGTATTTCGTGTAATAGTGGTGGTGATGACGATCATATCGATGGTGGTTGTGTTGGTGGTGGCGGTTTTATTGGTGGTTGTAGTGATCCAGGTGATGGTGGTGGTGGTTGGAATGGTTCAGACTGTAGTGTAGTGCCTGGTGCTGGTTTATGCGAAGATGGAAAGTGTGATAAGTCGGAGACGGATGACGATTGCAATTAAGATGAACTGACTGGTTCGTTGGAGTGGCACAGTTAGCCTAGTTTACGGACCTGTTAGCGTCAGGGCATTCTAATCGACCGGAAGCCGGACCTGCACGTCTGACTAGCAGCTGATAAGTGAAGTAACAAATAAGAATAAATGTCAGAATAAGATAGGGCGACGAGGAAGAAGACGAAGACGGTGAAGATGGCATACTGGAGGAGGAGGAGGGAGAAGATTCATAGATGGGAACTGACTTCTTCAGGCATAGATTCATTTGTTTCGTCCACTCACCACCCGACCCCACGCACGTACTCTTACATTTATGTACATGTGCACGCGTGCCTGTGCGTTCAAAATGTCGACTGCACACATGTATATATTCGGCGTGGTTTCTCCTGAAATGTATAAAACATGACCACAGTCAGGCCGTCCCCTTGCCTGAGTCACATCGGCACCGCGCCGTCTGATGCAGACGTCGCCGCCCCACTACGTTGCACCACACCACCACCACCAGTGCTATACCGACACCACCACCACTACTACCACCACTTCCGCCACTGCTGCTGGTGTTGCTGCAGCTGATCTTACTACACTCACTACTACTACTACTACTACTACTACTACTACTACTACTACTACTACTACTACTACTACTACTACTACTACTACTACTACTACTACTACTTTTTAATGACCTCCATCCTCGTGTAACTGTGTGGTGAAAGGAGTCAGGATCTGTCGCCCACTGACACCGTTCAATAGCCCCGCTCTCACCAATGACTGTGGTCGACAATCCTTTTATATTTCATATTATATAACTTTAATGTAGCCAAACACAGAAGTTCCTTTATCTGGCGTTCTGCTGCAGTCTACCCAAAATCGAGGTCCTGTATGTGTCCTGATTTTGAGGGGTGGGGACCTGGTACCTCCCAGACATAGTAGGGATAATCTAAAAAGTGAGAATAACAATCTACATCTCATCCACGCCACAGTACTGCTCTTTGGCTGCACCTCTGCCACATGAGCGTAGAATGCCTCTGCCCTTGGACCCATCCTACCTGAAGTCGTGAGGGTTATCAGAGTGAATGAGCCCCGGTCCAGATTGTGTACACACTCCTCGTACATCCTGATTTTTTCGTTCTCATTTCGGGAGTGGGATGCCTCAACAGTTAGGTCGTTGTAATAGGGGGCCGTTGGATCAGATATTCTTATATCAAAGAAAGCTGGTTGTCCCAGTGTCCAGAAACCTCTTGCGCTGACATCTACTCACACTTCATCTGATGTACTGGAAGTGCGGTTCTTGAAGTTCCCCCATCCTAGGGGGGTAGTGTTGGTTCGTTAGTCATATCTTTGCAAACCTCCCGAAGCATTTGGGCAGCGAGATCACTTATCTCGCCATATCTCATGCAGATAAATCTACCCTGCTTGCATATCATCGCATGGTTTGGAACAAACTGTGTACCTCAGGAACATCTGTTAGGTAGTCCATTGGCCCTTATAGTGGCCATCCAAACCTCAGAGTAATGGCATCCATTATTTTATTCATTTATTTATTCATTTATTTATTTATTTATTATATATAGGTAAAGTCCCGTTACCCTGACTGGTACTGCTGTCATTCAATTGGAAGCCCCTTCATCCTGTGCCATGGCTCTTTCTTTTCATATGATTCAAGAGCCGATCCAATAAGATGCGAAGCTTCTCGTTCTGCCTCATTTCCCTGACCTTTGATAAAATATTTCTTCTAATATCATTCATATTGGTTTCATTCTGTTGATCTCGTGACACGATGTTGTTTGTCAGGGAGGACGTGAGTTTCATAGTTTGGATGTGATGGCAAGGTTAAGCGGGTTTGAGATGCCCAGCTTCCCCCATTCTTGGTGGAAATTCAATTAGTTTTTTTTCCTGTTCGTTTAGTATCCGTACTATTACTACTACTACTGTTACTGCCACCACTAGTGTCACCACCACCACCACCACCACCACCACCACTGTCACCATATTAGTGTTATTGCAACTCGTAATACTTCTGCTGGAATTATTATTGCTACTACCACTACTGCTGCTGCTGTTGCCGCATGCACGCCAACCCCGACGCTGCTTTTTTCCACCACCTACTTCCCCTTGCGACGTATTCCCTGTCTTATACCTACAGTAAATTAACTCCATCCATTCTATAACGAATTACTAGACTAGAGTTGGTACATGTGAGGTATGGAAGCAGTGTATAAGCGTAGTTTTAGCCAGAGTGAAATATATGAAGAGCACCAACTTATGAAATGATTTTGTTGAGAAAGCCGCAACCCTTAAATGGAATAAAACTGTTTTTGTAGCTTGGAGCAATCTGTAGAATTGCACGACTCGTAAAGGAAACAAGAAAAGTCTTCCAGTAAGAGCTGGGAGAGGAGGGGCGGGGGGCGATAGAATGGTCCTAATTTTGTTAGGGCCTATTTACACTTACTGTGGTCTTAGAGCTGGAAAAGGGAGGCCATGCGAGGCTTCTTGATCCAGTCGGGGGATTTTAGACTTTTCGAATTTTCACGGGAATATACTCCATTAAGAATTTTGGGATTTTTTTTTCGCGAATCCCTTCTAGGGTCTGCTGTAGGGTGAAGTGACGACCCGAGGGTGGTGGGCTTGGCACTCAGGCATGGGGGGCGGTACTGGTTCTAGTGTGACGCCGGATTCTCTCTCTTTCTCAATCAATCAGTCAATCAATCAATCAGTCTAGAAATCTGAGGTTTCCTCTGGAGTAAAGGAAATGTTATCCTGTGTACAAGTCGCCGCTGCACCTTGTTGTCCCTGTAGCTAATGTGTAGCGAATGAGGTTCTCTCGCTGTAAATAAATCGTTTTGTTTCATGATATTACGGATTTATTACGAATAGGCGGGGCTGCAGTGACGCCGCTTGCGATTTCCGGTGTAATGAGGAGGAATAGTCGAACGATCTGGAGTTGCGAGTGAGGAAGTGGCTCGTGCGGCCGGCCTCCCGAGAGACATTTTAGTCGTGTGGTTTGGGGGCTGTGCAACCGCCCTTGATTGCACAGGCAACGAGGTTTTATATCTCCCTCGGAAAGGTCGGGATGGTTTTGGACCCTTGGTACAGCTTGCCCGGTTACATTGGCACGTGCAGACATGGGCGGGGATGTACAGGCAGGTTTACTTGTCCGGAAAACGATAGATGAAAGCAGCGCAACGGTTTGATATCATGTCGGCAAACTAAAAGCACGACGTCTCGACGTCGTGTCGAGCGAAGTAAATTTGTTTCGAGTTCGCTCCGAGCTAATGCGCCCTTTCACTAACGGTCGCTGGATCAGTTGGCGCGCGTTTGTTTCGGTCAGTGATCTCGGGTATTTCCTTTTTGTTTTGTTTAACTCTCTATGACCATCCTATATGACAGTGATAATAACGTTTGTTGTACTTATTTTTTGGAGAGTTTGTTTTTTATTTTGAAGAAATGTTTATTTGACAAAACTTGAAAATTAAAATTCAATACTAGTGTTGTTATTATGGAACTCTATTTCTGCCATGTTAGTTGAAAAGATAAAAGTTGAATTTCAATTTAGGTGTACGTGCTTGACGAGGCCCCGCTAAAAAGGGTCTTCCGTGAGCGCACACGAGTCGGTTAAAAATCTACACTGACGCCACGTTGGAATGTCTGGACTACTTTATTGCCAGCTCATGCTGAAATATGTGACTTGGTCATTTTGTATATACACGCTTAACTGATATTTTTCCCTCTCTCTCTCTTCTGCAGTATGAGATCACGCAGACGATCCAGCTGGAGGCGAAGGTGGAGCGCCACTGCCCGTCGAGTTCGGGGACTGACTTCGTCTGGAGAGTTTGGACCCCGAGGGGCGTCGAGGTCCAGCCGGTCTTCAAGAATGCCTTCACTTCCACCACACTCATTCTCCACCCGTTCATCCTGAGCGGAAGTGAACGCGAAGATGATGGCAGAAGAACTT
>NC_134777.1:107490510-107628010 GCF_046742065.1 Oratosquilla oratoria | reverse complement strand
ATGGGATGGGGGGAGAAGATTGGGAGGAAGATGTCGATGTCGAGAAGCTCGTGTCCAAATTAGGAATCCATTTGCCAGACCACTTGACCCACGAATTGCTGGCGATGGCGCGAGAAGTGGTCAGAAGCAAAAAGAAAGACTGGATAACGGTGCGAAGAACCATTCGAGGACCTCGCGTGCTCAAGAGTCCGGGAACCAGCAAACAGAAAGGAACCGTGCCCATTCAGTCTTGGGACTCGAACGTGTGTTACCTCCACACGATCCACCCGCCCCCAACGCAGGGGAAGACTTATGGT
Source organism: Oratosquilla oratoria (assembly GCF_046742065.1). NCBI lineage: Eukaryota > Metazoa > Arthropoda > Malacostraca > Stomatopoda > Squillidae > Oratosquilla > Oratosquilla oratoria. The sequence continues at coordinate 107,627,714 of NC_134777.1, read as the reverse complement.
CCGAACCGGCCTCTCCCGCAGGCTTCTTCGAGATCTAGGTTTGGCAGAAGTATCAAAGGTTCTCCTGAGGGAGATATTAACGAAGTGGTTGAACTCCCAAATCAGACCGGCCCAGAAGATGATCCATTCGAAGACTATCCTCTCTTCCAGAAGGGTCCCCCTCGTACGGGGGAGGCTGTCCATCACAGGAACTTGGTGGGGCTGACGAAGGAGGAGGACTTCACGGCGGAACTGCAACAAGAAGAGAAGCATGAGGTGGAGAAAGAAGGTCGAGGAAGAGAAAAGAATACTGGTACGGGAGAAGGTCCTCGGAAGCTCCGACGCCCGTCACGCGATGATGATAAACACGACGCGGCAGAGACTCGACATGGACCAATAACCGCGACCACTGCGAGTTATGAGATTCGTAGTGACGGAGTCCGCAAGAGCAGGGGCAGCAGGAAGAACAGCAGGAGCAGCACTAGCAGAATGAGTATCATCACCAGCAGCGGTGGCACTGGTGGTGGCGGCGGAGGTGGCGGTGGCGGTGGCGGTGGCGGTGGTGACGCGGCATCTTCCCCACACATTGATCGCATGACCTACGCCTCTAACGACCAGCAGCTGCCTCTGCGGGCAAAAAGGGCGGAGGCAGGAGGAAAAAGTAACTTGGTGCCAAGTGCAGCAGAGCGCTCCTCGCCTGCTTCGTCCAGGCCGCAATCTTGGCAAGACGATGGCCGTCGAGAAAATTGGCCCACCGTTGGGGACTGGAAGGAGGAACAATCCCACCAAGTCCTTCAGCAACACCACCACCTTCCCCATCCTCCCGAACTTTTTCACCAACAGACTCAAAGGGAGCCTCCTGTGACCCCGACTACCCTCTTTCAGCACACTGGTGGAGGTCTCCATAGCCACCCTTTCCGCTTCGAAGGAACGGAGCAACAAGATCCTGCGGTGTCTTCTAGCCATCAGGAGCCACCGCGGGCTCTGCGGTCTGACAACGACGGCACGGAGGCTTTCGGAGAGTCGAACGAAGTGAGCGAAACAAAGAGAAAATATTTGAGCGGGAGTGTCTTCTTTCGGCAGCATGGAGACGATGAGGTGAGAGAACAGCAATATACGAGGAGTCCAGATGGGGTTGAAGGCGGCGGCGGCGGAAGAGGAGTAGGAGGAAGAGAAGGTGATGGCGGTGGCTCGCATTGGGCGTCCATAACGAGAAAACTTCCCCTGCAGACGAGGCCAGCTCACAGTTATCGACTTGACGGTCCAACCGCGCCGACCGAGGCCTCAGGATCACAAGATCCTTCTCAGGGGACGCGAAGGGTTTCACTAAAGCAGGCAGAAACCTCCTCCAGGGGGGAGCAGGAGGATGAGGATGAGGAGGAGGAAAGTTTTTTAATGGAAAAGAAACTCGTTGGAGCCAAACTGAGGAGTTTACAGCCACGCTATGATCGTCGAGGGAAAATTGAGTTTCTCCTTAGTTTACGCAAGAAAGAGCATTACCTGTCAGATGACCGTGGAGGTGGTGCGGGAGGCGGGGAGCAAAACAAGGCCAACGAAGGACAAACGTTCGCTGGTGTATCCTGGCAAGAAGATGAAGAAGAAGAAGAGGCAGCCCCAGACGACGATACGCTGACGAGGGAGGGAATTGAAGAGTTCGAAGACACAATAAGAAGAAGAGAAAGCGGAAGAGGGATGGGTTGGCAAGGAGCTGGAAATGGAGCAGAAGTGGTCGCTTCGGTAATGAAGGAACTCCCTCATGGGCAGTCGATTGGCCTCTCTTCATCGCTTGCAGCAGATGAACAACACCGAGGGCGCTGGCCAGCAGAACACGTCGCAGCACATATGTACGAGTGGTGGAAAGACCTCGGTGGTGGTGGTGATAGGCTTACGAAAAGGAGGAAAAGAAGAAGGAGGTCCTTACTTCTGCCTCTGCCGCCTCCGCCACCTCCTCCTGGAGGGCACTGGGGACGAGGCAGACTTGATGAAGAAATAAACGCATCACAAGTGGAACAGTATCCGTATAATGAGGCTTTGAAAAACTCCCACAAGAGAAAGGCACGTTCTAGCACGGACATGGAGGAAGAATGGGAAAAGCGAGGAGCAGGAGGAGGAAGAGGAAGAGGAAGGAGTAGGAGGAGGAGTAAAGGGAGGAGAAGCAGCAGGACAATTCCGGCGGCGGCGGCGGCAGGGAAGGGGACCTATGGTGGCGGCCCAGCAAAGTGGTTTCAAAATAAAGAAGGAGACGGGTCACAGAGGGAAATGTTGAACCAAATGCAAGTTGGAAGGCAGACAAAAGGAAATAAGAGGGGGGCTGAGAGAAAGGGGTCTGACGGTGAGAACGAAGAGGAGGAGGAAGAGGGAAACGACGACAGCAAAGAAGATTGGAGGACGCTGGAAGCGGCTGAATCAGGGCTTTCACCAGAAGAACTCGATGGTAAAATTAATGGTGGCATCGACAGGAACCCGGATTTCGCAAATAGGAGGAGTACGACGACGACGAAGGTGACGACGGCAACAGCCGCAACCGCGACAAAAGAGGGAGAATTAACGATTTCTTTGAAGAGTGGACCAACGGAGGAGGAGGAAATAGAGGGATGGGGGTGGAGGACGAGGTCGTCGGTTCATGGCGAATTCGAGGCACATCCTAACAATAAAAGAGGAAATGGAAATGAAGGCGAAGATGAATGTGAAATTTGCCGAGAAACGAGTGAAGTAGCAGCAGCAGGAGGAACAACAGCTGCAGCAGCTGCAGGGGCAGCAGGGCGAGCGGCAGTGGGAGGAACCACGCAAGAGAACTTGGAGGGGGTTTTGCTGGGGAAGGACGAAGGAATCGCAGAAGGAACCAATATGCACTCCCGGAAGAGGATTCAGGAGTGGCAGCCGGACAAGAAATTAACGGCTGCTGGGAAGAACGAGGAGGAGGTACAAATGACCGACTCGTATTCCGCTGGAAAAGGGGCACGAGGGGAGATGAATGCGAATGGCCAAGGAGAAGAGGCGCGAGGACTACACGAGACGGAAAACATTGACGTGGATGAGGGCCACGCGTGGGCCACGAGGCCGACTCCCATCCTCCTCCATCAGGAGAGATATAGTGGGGACGGTAGTGAAATAGAACTTGGAAGGCGTGCTGGCGTCGGCCCTGAAGGCCTTCCTGCCCCGACGAAGAAAGATCGTGTTGGTGACCTTCAGGGGCCACGCCAGGCCACGGTCGATTTACAGTGGACAAAGGAGCCCATGGAGACCCAGAGGAGGGCAAAGACGCCCTCTGGAGAGGAAGTCCTAACCCCGAAGGTAACAGTAGACGCAAGGCCCATTGATTCCTACCCACTGGACCTCGTCATTGGCCAAGAAAGTCGTAACGGCCACAGGTACAAGCTCGGCGAGGGTGGTACAGGGGGCGTGAGTGACTCCACCAGCGAAGGAGACCGGAGAGGACGACCACCCGATACCAACAAGAGGCCGGAAACGCTACAGGCGCTCACCGGTGGTCGAGATCAGGGGAACTCGCCGGGGGTTTCGGATCTCGTCATTGAAGATGGAGAGCGGAAGTGGGAAGGAACTGAGGAGAAGGATGAAGTGGAGGACCTTGACCGTAGAGGTGACAGGGACGCCGAGAACTTCTTGGAAGCCCCTGCCGCAGGCACGGGAGAAAGTCTCGAAGAAGTAGTGGTGGTAGAAGGTGAGGGTGAGGGGGGAGTTCAGCATAGCCGTGGATCGGAAGGCACTTCAAACAACAAAGACCATTACTATTCTTTTGAAGGCAGCCCAAGCAGTCTTGGTGCCGGGTCGAGGGATCCTGCAGCACATATCACTACCACTACTTCCACCACTGGCATCAATAACAACCCCTCCACCACCCCATTCTCCTCCTCCTCCTTTTCCCCCACCTCCTCTTTTTCGTCCTCCCACAGCTTCCCCATCTCCTCTTCCAACTTCCCTCCTTATTCTCCTTTGAACTTTCTTTCCTCCTCCTCCCCCGTCACCTCGTCATTCTCCTCCGCCTCCACTTCTTCCGCCCCCACCTCCTCCGCTTCCTCCCGAACAGGAGCGCCGGGCGATGGCACTTTTGTTTCGTTGAGGCTCGAAGATCAAACTTTCATGAATCCAAGTACCGATAAATCTGTGCTTCAGCTCGGCTTCGGAGAGATAAAAGTTCGTGGACATGACGGGGATCACGACGTGCAAAGGCCAGTTTTGCAGCTGGAAGAAGGCCGCGTTCCCCAAAGAGGGGGCGGAGGCCTCGAGGGCGAAATAATTAAGGGTCCAGCTACACGCGACCCAACACTGGGAAATTGGATCAAGTCGGGAGGCATTTGGCTCCCAGTGATGAACAATGTTCCTGCGGTGGTAGACGGTCCGAGGTTTGCTCAGCAGGCTCTTGGTTCAAGAGAACGTCTACACATTTTCTTTGGCGAGCCTGCCCAAGAATTAAAGAGACATGGGCACTCCGACGGGCTCCCAGAAGGAGAAAGGGGGTTAAACTCGGTCTCTTTCACCCCCGGCAGGAGGAACAGGTTCCTTTTCCAGAACGACGATGCTTCAGCTCCAAAGAGTGATGATGATAATGATGACGTCGATAGGCGACACGAGGGGGGCCAGATGGATGCGAAACATCGCGTCGGAGCCGGAGGGCTGCAGGCAGAAGATGGAAGAAGAACCCGAGAACCGAAAAACAAGGTAACGAATCAAGGAGCAAGATTTATTGGGCCGCGTCAGCTTGGTCATCAGGGGCAAGATACTCCTGAGGAAGTGGAGAAAGGAGATTTAGAAGCGAAAACCTCTGGAGGGATGTCCACGGTCCACGGGAGAAACTCTGCAGTGAACGAGGAAGAAGTGGGGAGGGAAAAGCCCGAGTTTAGAGAGCCACCAGCGAGCGGGACGTCAGAAACTATGCCCCACTCCACAAAGTTTCAAGTTCAAGTTCCTGTCGAAAGTGGCCCCCAGTGGGTTAGCCACGGGTTTAGGGGCTCTGGAGTGACCCCGGCTGGGAAGAGGGGGCGGGAACCTGAGGGCTCCTCCCCATCCTCATCCTCTTCATCTTCTTCTTCCACTTCCTTTGACCGCGGGAGATTAAAAGGTTCCAGCAACCGAAAAGAGGCCGGAAACGGGCCAAGCTCATCGTCCGACCATTTAGGAAATGGAGCCTGGGCCGGGGCCGAGGAGTTCCCGAAATCGGCAGTGACAACAAAGACGACGATGACGAGAGCTTCCCTGGCCCTGCGCGCTTCAGCGGAGATCGATACAGATCAGAATAGCTACGTGGCTGCCGGTGCTGCTGCTGCTGCTGCCGCCGCTCTTGTTCCAGCTGCTGCCTCTGCTGCTGCTGCTGCTGCGTCTCCTCGTGCTGCCCCTGCTGCTGTCCCGGCTTTCTTCCCTGGCCCCGCCCCGCCTGGGTCCTCATATTTAGCTTCTTCAACGATTTCTACTGCTATTACTTCCGCGCCAACGTATAGTATTGTGCATTCAGCCGATAGTACACGTTCTGTTGATACTCTTACTGGCGATGCATCGTATCTAGTAAGTGGCACGATTTCTGGTGGTAGTAGTGCCAGAGCTCCTTTTCGCATTTCCTCCCCTGTCGGCTCCTCCACCTTAGAAGCCGTGAAGGACGCTTTCCCCACCGAAGCCGTGGATGCTTACGGTAGAGATTCTCTCGTCACCTCCGTTGCAAATGACCTTTCTTACATCACAAGAGTTTCTAATATTCAAACTCCAGAACTTGGTCCACGTTTCCCTGACAGTGGCGATGACGTGTCCGCCGAGTCGCATATTGTATCGCCAACTTCAGAGTATGAGGAGGATCACGGAGTTCCTGCACGACAGGAGGGACTGCACGGAGTGATTGCAGCACCAGAGGAAGAACAGTATAGAGTTCTTGCAGCACAGAAGGGACTGAGGGCTGTGCCGCAACAAGGAAAGGGGAGTCGGAATGAAGTGGCAGCACAGAGTTGGGGGAACCAGAATGCAGTGCCACGGCTGAGTGGAAGAGAGGCCCATGGTAGAGTGCCCGAGCGGGAGCGGCGGCAGGAGAGCTTCGGTGAAATGACGCAGCAGGAACGGGAGATCGAGAATCTCGACGACGACCGTGCAGTTCTTCGGGGACGCGAGTTCGATGCGAAACTTTATGAATACGAGGTCCTTAACCCTGTGAAAGTTCCTCACCAGAGACATGGCAGTGTTAGTCCAGTTTCTCCACAGAAATTAGAGGGGAGCTTCCTACTTCAAGAGAAAGTGGGTGAAACTCCCCAGGAAAAACAGAACTCCGTCCCGACACAAGAGAAGGCGAGGATTCCTCAGGAGAGACCGAAAAGCAACTCTGTGCCCGCAGCCCCCCATCTGGTGAAGGTAGGGGTTACTCGAAATTCTCGAGGGAAATTGAAGAGGAACTCCGGACCTGTGCCCTCGCAGGAGGAGGCGGGGTTGAGTCGAGTTCCTCGGGAGAGACTGAAGAGGAGCTTCCTTCCATCCCCCCCGGTGGGTGCGGAAGAGGAGGCGGAGGGGGCCAAGGACGGGATTGGATGGGCCATAACGGGAGCACCGTCAGGAGCAAGTGGCTTATTGGATGCGGCGCTTCCCCCCGTGACGTCTAATTGCGGCGGCGGCGGTGCTCCTGCTGCTCCTGCTGCTGACAAGACGCAACGACAAGCCGAAAGGAGCAGCAGCAGGAGGAGGAGGAGGAGTTTTGGACGTGACGCAGTGCCGGGGGACAATGATGGGGATTATGGGAATTACTATGAACACCGCGAAGGCAACAACGAGCTCGAGGAGAAAAAGGAGTTGACGGTGGGTGAGAACGAAGAAGAAGAAGAAGAAGAGAAGGGGGAAATGGTAGTGGCAGGGGACGAGGAAGAAGAGGAGGAGAACCACACAGCGCAGATATTAAACGGATCGCATGGGGTCGAAGGCCGCAACTACTGGGCCACAGAAGCTTCCCCCGCCAGCACAACTTCACGGGATCGGGGATGGCGGCGGGGGCGGTTTCTTGGACTCGTTAGGGCCACAGACGGGAAATCCTTTCAAATTCTCAGAGAACCAAAAGAACCGACTAGTCGGTTAAAGGTCGACCTTCCTGGGTATCCGTCGCCTACCGCGTCTTTGGAGGAATTGGGTCTGGTCCGTCCTGACCAAGGGGCAGAGTTGGTCAAAGAATCTGGGTACGGAGACGAGACGCCCGGGCTCAGTGACGGCGCCTCTTCGGCTCGGGCGCCATCGCCTTGTTCCGGTGGCTGTGCCACCGACACTGTTACTGCCACTGACGGTAATAGTGTATCTTTGGAAGAATCTCAGCCTTGTCATCCTTCGCAACCCTGTGCCGTGCCCCTGTCACCACCCTTCGAAAAGGGAGATGTTAAGGACGACTTCCCGAAGGAGATCAAAAGTACGACTCGAAGTGACACGTCCTCGTATGAACTGGAGAGGAACTCGGCCCCCAGTTACCCCAGGGATGACAGTGCCCTGCAACGGCGTTCAGGTGGCGTTACCGATGTGGCAGATGCCGTAAGCCTGGCTATTCCCGGTATAGGAAGTACATCTCCTTCAGCAGTCGCAGCAGCGACTGTGAAGACAAGCGGTAGTAGTGATTTAGGAGGCTCGGCTACCAGTGGGATCAAACCGTTTGTCTCTTCCTCTGCCTCCTCCACCCCTCGTGCTGCCTCTCCATTCCAGCTGGACATGACTCCCAGGCCATCACCCGTTCGAGTGCCAGCGTGGCAGCGAGGGGAGGGTCATAACTTGCAGGAGATGTGGCACGGAACGCCCTCCGAAGACCAGGCAGTCCTCGTTGACGCCGGAACCCCATTATGGGAGGCACAACAGCAACGGGCCTTCCCTCTCTTTTCCTCTCCATTCACGTCCTCGCTGTCCATCTCGCTACCGCCCTCCACATTGCCCACCTATCAAAACCCACCGACCACCCACTCGGACTTCTACGCTGCGCCTCCTCCTCCTCCGCCTCCTCCGTCTCTCCCCAACGACCTGGAGACGGGTGACACCACCACAGCCAGTATCACCAGTGTCACCAGCACTACGGCCGATACCACCACCGCCACTACCACCAGTGCCCCCTCCGCTACTATTAGCACCACCGCCGGTATCCCAGATACTACCAGTACCACCACCACCGGCACCATCAGTGCCAACACCGGTATCACCAGTCCCACCGCCGCTACCACCAGCAACACCGTCGTTACCACCAGTACCATCGCAACTACCACAACTGGTACCACCACCGGTGTCATGGCCGGTACTGCTAATACCACCGCCGGTAACACTAATACCACAACCAGTACTGCTAGTACCACTGCCGGTACCACCAGTGCCCCCGCCGCAACCACCACCGGTACCCCCGCCGCAACCACCACCGGTACCCCCGCCGCAACAACCACCACCAGTGCCCCCGCCACAACCACCATCAGTGTCCCCGCCGCAACCACCACCAGTCCCCCCGCCGCAACAACCACCACCAGTGCCCCAGCCACAACCACCACCAGTGTCCCCGCCGCAACTACCACCAGTGTCCCCGCCGCAACTACCACCACCAGTGCCTCCGCCGCAACAATCACCACTAGTACCCCCGCCGCAGCTACCACCACCAGTGTCCATGCTACAACCACCACCACCACCACCACAAGTGCCGCCGCCACCACCACCACTACCAGTGCCCCCACCACCACCACCACCACCAGTGTCCCCGGCACCACCACCACCAGTGTCCCCGCCACCACCACCACCAGTGTCCCCGCCACCACCACCACCAGTGTCCCCGCCACCACCACCTCCAGTGCCCCCGCCGCAACAACCACCACCAGTGTCCCCGCCACAACCACCACCACCACCAATGCCCCCGCCGCAGCTACCACCACCAGTGTCCCCGCCACAACCACCACCACTAGTATCCCCACCACATCCACCACCAGTGTCCCCGCCACAACCACCACCACTAGTATCCCCACCACATCCACCACCAGTGTCCCCGCCGCAACCGCCACCAGTGTCCCCGTCACAACTACCACCAGTGTCCCCGTCACAACTACCACCAGTGTCCCCGCCGCAACCACCACCGGTACCACACTCACAAGCAGCAGCAGCAGCAGCAGCAGCATCTCAACCATATCCTCATTCCCACCCACATCCTCACCCGCATCCTCGCCTGCATCATTCCTCTTGTCCATCTCCCCCATGCCCGACGGGGCATCTCCACCACCTCCTGACGCCTCATCTTCAGGTGGTGACACGTCCCCGGCAGCCCACACCCGACCCACACCCTTACCCACACCCTTAACGTCACCCACCATGTCTCACACATTACCCACGAGCTCTTCCAACCCCGCGCCCCGCCACAGATCTGGATCTGCGCTTTTGGGCTCAGACGGGGGAGAGACAAGGAATTTCCCCACGTCGACAACTCTGGAGGAGAGCCTCTCATACAACTCTCTTCCTCTGTTCGAAGAATCGATCTCCATCAGAAAGCCTGATAAGAAACTTGGTCGAAACGTTGAGGAAAATATGTCGTCGCACCATCCAGAGGGGAATGGCGACGATAATCACAATAACCTCGGGAAACAGTCTTTGGGAAACTTGGGAACAAGTTGGAAGGGCGCAGCAGCAGCAGCAGAGCCTCAAGGTCTTCGGACGGAGAGCCAGCCCAAGAACTCGAGCGGTGATGACGTCAGCAATGATATTCGTGGGAAGAGCAGTAAATTAGAGAAGACGAAAGAGAATTCGAAGAGTCTTGGGGAACGGCTGGATTCCTTTGGACATCATATTGAAAATAATGTGAGAGAAGATGAAGTTGGGGGCGAGGAGGAGAAAATGTTGGTGGAATTAGAAGAGGAAAAGCGAAGAAATGAAGATGTTTCAGGAAGAGGAACTAAGAACCTCACAAGAATAGCTATTGACGAAGATCCTCGCCCAGAGGAGTCTCTGCCAGTTCGTGCACCTCACCAGAAACCCTTGGAATCGTACACACGCTACATCCGTCTGCACGGAGGCGCCCTCCCGATAGCAGGCACCCGCTCGACACCGGGAGCTCCTGATGTACCTGAGCACCGAAGTAACGTTATATTTCCTGGAACTCCTGAGAGTCAAGGTTCTAAAACTGTTGTCCTTCAAAATTCGGAGGGTCAAGGTGCCACCACTGTTGACCACGAAGGTCCAGAGAGGCAAGCTGCCAACACTACAGAGACAAGTTTTGCCTCCAGACGGCCTCCTTTGGTTCTCCCTCAGGTTGTTCGCGGGTGGGGCCCAAGAGGTGAAGGTGAGAGGGCTCGCTCACTAAATCCGGGCACCCCACTTCGAAGAGGTTCTTCGTGGAGCCACCCGACCAAGACGAAGCAGGGTCTGAGATCACACGAAACCAGCGGCCGAGAGGGACCTGCCAGGGAGCGCGGGCGAACGCCAGGGAGGAAGAGCCACGGGAACCAGGGGGTCATCCTCGAGAACACAATGAGTTCGAATCCTCGTGGGAGGGACTACGCCTCACGCATACACGAGTTTGGTGAGTACAATTACACTTAAACTTTGTGCTGATTTCGAGTAGGACTTGCGAAGAGGAACTCCGCCCTTGTCCACTTGCGCCGTCTCTTGCTGACGGTGGTAGTAGTACTATAGGAGATGGAGGTGGGTGGGTGGGTGGGTGCAAGTCTTATTCGCCATCAGACGCAGATTTCGTTTCCATTATAGTTTTATTTGTTGTTATTTGACACGTGCGAGGGAGCCCGTCGTTATGGCGTTGTCGCTTCACTTGTTTTTGGTAGGCTACTCTTACAATTCCTCCTCCTCCTCCTCCTCCTCCTCAATTCCTATTCCTCCTCCTTACCTCCTTTTCCCCTCCTCCTCCCAACTCTTCCCCGTCCACTACCCCTACCCTTCCTCCCCTCCTTTGCTCCTCTCAACTCTTTCTCTACCTCATCCTCCTCTGCCTCTTCCTCCTTTTCGTCCTCCTTTCATCCTCTCCTCATCTTCTCGTCATATCCTCCTCTTTCGTCTCTTTTTTTTTTCCTTCTTCTCCCCTCCTCCTCCCTCTCTTCCTTCTGCTCCTCCTTCTCCTTCTCCTCTTCTTCCTTCTTCTCTCCTCCTCTTTCTCTTTTTCCTCTTCCTATATTTTCTTTCCCTGCTTTCCCTCGTCTTCCTGCTACTCCTTACCCTCCTCCTCATCCACCATTACTTCCTCCTCCCCCATATAATGTTATTACTCTTCCTTCTGTTCTTCCTCATTCTCTTCGTTCTTTTGTACCTCTTTTCCTATTCTCTTTACTTTCTCGTTTTCCTTCTCGCCCTCCTCTTCCTTTTCATTTTTTCTCATTTGCCTCCTGTACCTCTTTTTTTTCCCTCTTCCTCATTTTTCCCTTCCTCCAACTTTTTTCTTTCCTCCACCTTTTCTTCTTCCTCATTTTCCCCCTCCTCCAGCATTTTTTTTCCTTCCTCAACCTTTTCCACTTCCTTACCCTTTCACCCTTTCATCCCCCTCATCACCCACCATCTTTTTCCTAGCCCTCTGGAACACCATAGCAATTCTGGGTTCTTGAAGACCTCTTCATCTGGTCGTCCAGAGGGTCCGTGGCTCTTTGTGTTGATAGACACGGAGGGAAAAAAAAAAGAGCCTGCGGTGAGCAGTACTAGAGTTGTCGTCGTCGTCGTCGTCGTTTTCAGGCTTTCTCTTAAGTTGAGTAAAGTCGTCTTGAGTCAACTGGGACAAAATCCAAAATCTTTTAAATTGGCATGTTTCAGATGGGTACTCGAGATGGTTTTGGGATTGACCAAGCAGGCTAGAGCAACCTGTTTCAGGGGAGGTCAAGTCCGAAAGCATTGTGTTCTCCATCGTTCTGAGTAGAAGCTACACCTAAGTAAGTAAGGATGGGGTTGGAGAGGCCCTCACTTTGACGAGAGTACAAGGTGCTTTGGAGCTAGTCGGTCATTTCTGACCGGGTTTCCTTCCGCTCAACGAAATTGCTTGGGAGCAGCGGGAAAAGGACGAAAGAAAGATTGCCGCAGCCAATGACTAAGACATAGTAGACGGGGGGGTGGGGGATTCCCCATCTAAATGAGGAGTCTGGTATTTCACCATAAATAGTACACCTGTATATTACCCTTTCTCGTCGTAGTATCCTTCCTCTTCCTCCTCTCGATTGTTCCTTCCTTCCTCCTCCATTTCCCTCCTTCGTCTCCCGCCTCCCTCTGCCACCCCCCTTGCCCCTTTCCCCTCTCGTTCTCCTCTTCCCTCCACCCAGACCCTCTACTCCTGCCCCCCACCTTTAATCTGCCCCGACCCCCCCTCTCCTTCCTTGTGGGGGTAAAGGGGGGTGAGGGGGACAAAGAGTGGAGCATCATCTCTTCACGGTCGAGGTAAGGGACGAGGGGAAACTTGGGCCAAAGATCCCGGCGGCCTCGTCCGAGGGGGAATTTTCGTATTTAATTTTGTTCTTCTTTGAGGCAAAATTAGCGAATGGAAGAAGGTGGGAGGAGGGGGAAGGTGGGTATGAGGATGGTGGCCCCCGCTGCTGGGTGGAATGAGGTAGGGGGTTGGCATTTTAGAGAAAAAGGAATAAGCTGGGAAGGTTCTGAGAAGGCTAATGATGTGATGACGGAAGTGGAGGAAGAGAGAGACGAGCGGCGGGAATGGAAGAGCGGCGACGACGAAGAGGGCGTGCTGCCGAAGGGAAAGGACGAGAACGAGGAGGAGGATGGAGAGGAGGAGCAAGAACAAAGGAAGACAATGGTGATGGAAATGAGGACACCGACGAAGAGAAGGGAAACGACGATGACGACAGCAGGAAAAGAAAGGAGGGACTGTTAGGAAATGTAAAGTTTATGAACGTGTAAAAGATATATATATATATATATATATAGAAATAAGATATATGACGAGGATGGGGGAGAGGAACGTAGGGACACCGTCAATTGTGAATGATGTCATGTCATGTAGAAGGGCGTGCGGTTGCGACGACAGTGGGCGGAATGGTGGGCGCGGGATATTGGGCGACAAATGACACTGCGCGCTGCCAGATAATAGTAACGCAGGGTGGGGTGGGGTGGGGCTGGGAGCTGGAGGGGAGGCGGGGGAGGGGGGGCTGAGGTCGGGAACTTCGGGGTTAGGGAGATCCGCAGAAAATGACTGTGGGGGTGGGGGGGAGTGGCCTTGGAGCCTGCGGCCGGAAGGACGACTTTTTCATCTTCTGGTATAGGAAACGCTCTTGGCCCGCAAATATTTAGTGACAAGTAATGCCTCTTTACGCTCATTTGTCCATGTACAACGTGTGTATGTGTGTGTGTGTGTATGTGTGTGTGTGTATATGTGTGTGTGTGTGTGTGTGTGTGTGTGTGTGTGTGTGTGTGTGTGTGTGTGTGTGTGTGTGGACATGCATGTGTGCATTTAATGTCATTATATATACTTGTGTATGCCTGCGTCTCTGTGCGTGTACATGAACGCACACCTGTGTATTATGTATGCATACAGAATTATGCATGTATTTAATCTTTTTGGCCTTATAAAAGAATTGTCCTTGTGGAAATCCATTTGAATCGAAAGTTTAATGCTTTATATTCTGAATATGTGGACCATGTACAGAAGGGCAGCGTTGCCCTCCTCCTCCTCCTCCTCCTCCTCCTCCTCCTCCTCCTCCTCCTCCTCCTCCTCCTCCTCCTCCTCCTCCTCCATCCACTCCCCTCGCTCCTAAACCACACCATCCCCTCCCCCTCAAACCACACCATCTCCTCCCCCTCTCCCAACTCATCCCTTTCCCTCTCCCTTCCCCTCAACTCCCCCTCTCTTTTCCTTCCCTCCCCTCCTCTCCCCTCTCTTCCCCTCCTCTCCCCTTGCCTCTCCTCTCTTCCCCTCCCCTCCTCGCACCTCCCCTTGTTCCTACACAAATGTTCCCCCTCCATTTCATTCACATAACTTCTCTTCCTTTCCCCTCCCATCCTTTCTCTTCCCTACTCTTTCTCATTTCTTCAATTCCCACTTTCTCTCTCTCTCTCTATCTATCTATCTAGCTCTCCGTCTCCCTCCCTCCCCAGTTGATCCTCCCACCTCCACTATCTCCACTTCCGCCACCATCTCTTCTTCCTCCTCCTTAGCTTCCTCCTCCCCCACCTCCACTTCTTCCGTCTCCTCCTCCTCCTCCTCCTCCTCCTCCTCCTCCTCCTCATGGTCGAGTGCCGTGAAGAAGCGCCGGCCTTGACCTTCGTCCTTCCTGGACAGCGCCTGTTACCACCACCGCACAGCACCACCTACTGCCCACCACCACCAGTCGCCGCCGCTGCCGCCACCTCCACATTTCTCGCCTCCACATCCAGCACCAGAACACCGCCCTCATGAACGGTCCAGATTTTCTTTTGTCCTCCACAGCAGTCTGGAGGTGGTGGTGTTTGTGATGCAGCGCGGCTCAGTTGGTACCACCGGTGGCGGCTGTTGTCGCGGCGCGGCGCGGCGCGGCGCCACCGTCTTTGTTTCTTCTTGATGGGGGGGTGGTTGTGCCAAGTGGCAGAGGCAATGCGATGCCTCACACCAAGTTCAGGCCGAGCACTGCTGCTGTGAGGAACAAAGGCTCAAGCCGCTACCTTTGCCCTGGGTGCCTGGGCAACCGGAACTAGAGGTGGTCTTAGACTAAGAACCGTAACAATTGGATTTATTCATTTATTTATGTATTTATTCATTTATTTATTATACGGGCAAAGAACACAACGGTTTTTTCATTTAAGGGTGCGACCTTTTGCACGTGAGGGAGCAAACTCCGATTTGAAGGAGTCCTTAATTGATCGAGACTCCCCCCACCCCGATCCTTCAGGAATTCACTTGGCCGCTTCGGGTGAACAAAATCGCCTGCCCCCCTCAGCCAGAACAAAGTTGTTAAAGCCAGCCATTACTTTGGAGCTCTGGACAATTGAAATTGGACCAGAACGTGGTGCTCTTTGTATATGATATTTTGGCAAACACCAGACGGATTTTAATGCGCTCTTGAGGGAGGGTCAGACCCCCTTGGTCTTGGCAGGCTCGAGACACCGCCTCTCGCAGCAGCAGCAGATGATGAAGAAAGTCGTTGGACAGTCGCCGCCGCCCCCGCCGCCGCAGGAGGAAAAGAATCACCGGGGGAAGAAGGAACCCCAAAGAACTCTAGAAGGTTTCGTCGGAGCGCACGCACACAAACACACACACACACACACACACACACACACACACACACACACACACACACACACACACACACACACACACACACACACAGTCCGCATGACACCCATCCAACCCATGTGCCTTACCTGCTCTCATCATTTTAATAAATGCTTGCATCTCATCTTTCCTTATATCTCCTCCATTTTCCTCATTCATCACTGTCATTTTCTTAGCTCTTCCCACTGCAAATTCCTTTCCCTCCCTTTCCTCCGTGATATTTAGCAAGCCCCAAAAATACTCTGCCATCTTCCTCTTACTCGTTTCTTCCATTATCATCTCCCTGTCTCCTCTTTTTACCTTTTCTTCTCTCTTTGATTCGCCTCCTCTTACTCTCTTAATTTCCTTTCAAAACATATTTTATTGTTTTCAAAAAATTCTGTCATACTCTTACCCAATTTCACATCTGCTTTCCTCTTTGCTTCCTTTATCTTATGCTTCACTTCTCTTTTCTTTGTACCTCTCATGTGATTCGTTGTATTTTGTAATCAATCAATGAATGTTCACTTCTCTTCTATAACCTTCTTTGCTTTATCATCCCACCACCCACTACCCGTCTTTCTATTTCCTCCCGTCCTCTTTGCTCCAGATAACATTGCACACCTTATGGCTACCTCCTTGAACCATCCACATTCCTCCTCCACTCCTAGTTCTACTCTATCCTTCATTTCCTCTCACTCCTTTCTCAGCTTCTTCTAGTACTCCTTTTCTTTCTTATTTAAACATTTTACTTTAAGCACCTCCCGACCTTCCGTCCTTTTCTTCTTTCTCCATCTATCCTCCACTCTCAACTTACCTTCCACCAAAAAGATTATCTGATATACTCCCGCTCTCTCCCCAAAGAACATGTACATCCAGAATTCCTCCTACTCTTGTGGTTACCACTATGTAGTCCAGTAAAGCCCTATCTACCGTTCTTCCATCCACCACCCTCGCCCATGTGTACTTATGATTGACTTTCTTCCTAAACACTGTATTTGCTACTATCAACTCTCTATACACATTACCATCAAATCTCCACAATTTTTCCTGGAACTCCACACTTCCCAACCACTCCGTCTATTGGTTCACTTCCTACCCTAGCATTAAGATCTCCCAATACCACCATATTAGCATTTTTCCCTAAACCCTCTATGTACTCATTTAAATCTATCCAAAAAGGCCTCCATTTCCTCTACGCTCATCTCATTACCAGGCCTATATGCACTTACAAACACCCACATCTCCCTGCCCAGTCTCACCTTCATCCACATTAGCCGTTGGAAGTCGTAGCACATATGGCAAACCTGGCGACATCGGCCGTGGATAAGCCCCTCATTGTCTGAATTATACCTTGAATACATAAATAAAAGAAGTAGGTAAATAAACACAAAGTTACAGTTGCCCCTCTAAGTTTCAACATGGCCATATTAGACCAGGACTCGTTATATTGGTGCGTACATGGGCTAGACCAAACTAGCTCAGACCAGACCGAATATATGACTTTGAGACGTCTACCTTAGGCGCAGCGTCGCCACCGCACAAGAAACAGTCCCCTTTAAGTGATTTTAGGGCTCTGGCTCCCCCTCGACGACATCGCCGACCCCGCTGGGTTCTCCCCGTTGTGCGTCGGGTGCTCATGTGTGATTCCCCGCCGCAGGGTCCGTCTGGCGTTGGAGGGGGGCGGCGGGGGGGCGGAGAAGGGGGATGGGATGAATGGGATAACGGGGGTCCGGGGTAGCAGCTCGGCTGTGGTCCGCTGTAGTTGGGAGAAGTTTGTTTATTCTTATATTGCTACAATGATGAATGCAGGTGGGGAGAGTGACCCCGTTTCTTTTTTAACCCGTGGCCGTATTTTGGGCTTTTCTCCTTTTCTCTCTCTCGTCCTTTCTTTTGCTTTCCCCCACTCTCGCTCTTGTTCGCTATCTCTCTCTGTCTCACTGTGTGTGTGTGTTGATGCTTGTTTGTGTGTGAGTACTTTATAATTTTAGGTTTTCATATAATATATATTTTGATATTCCCCCCAAATGTGATTATTTTGCCATGTTTATTTATATATTATATATATATATATATATATATATATATATATATAGATATGTATATATATATATGTATATATATAGATATGTATATATATATAAATAGATATGTATATATATATATATGTATATATGTATATATATATATGTATGTATATATATACATATACATATATATATATATATATATATATATATATATATATATATATATATATATACACACTCTGATAAGTGATCTAAGGATGGCTCTTCCCTAAACTGAGCCCCATGACTATAGGGACACACTTTTCAGGCTTTGTTATGGCTGACGGCAAAATAATTTTTATTCATATAAGGGTGGAGTCCCTGTGGTTATGGGACAAGTAATGAATATGGGGTAAAACGATTGTGTAGATGAGGAGTCTTGGGAGAACGTGTTGTGGTTTTGCAGTTGGCTAAACAAGTGTTCTTCGACGGACGCTTCAGCAGTAGCAGCATGTCTTGCTTCCGAAAGGGTTTCAGTGTAACACGCATACATACATGCATGCATGCCAGTGGAAGTCTTGGTAACAGAAGTAAACAAGCTCTCTTCTTGGAGGCATAGTGTTCCCGCAATTTTCCGAGAATACAAATCAGCAGGTGTCAAGGAATTTGTTTTGTCAATGAACCAGTGGTTGGTCTGCTCGGCCTGTGTACTCTAGGTCATTTGATCGAATCCCTTCTAGCTGGCTTTCTTTTCAGCAAGGAAAGCATTGGCCCATGTCTTATGTGAACGAGGCTAAAAGATATCTCGGGCAATTGCAGCAAAACAGATGGGTAAGAAATGATCCTGTGAACATGGGAAGGAATTTATTCATGGAATGCTATGATGATGGGGATGATATGGAAGACACGCAGATTCTCGACGAATAAATAATTCAGAGTTAGAGTTAAAAGAGAGAGAGAGAGAGAGAGAGAGAGATTAGGATTATGAGTAAAAGAACCAGACTGACAGGGATTGATGAGAAGTCTGTGTGACGTCAAGAACTCTTTGTACGCGGGGAATGGGCCACAACCCCCCAAAGTGGTCCTCAGCTTTTGTCTCAGGTAGTCAGCGAAGTCCGTGGAGCATGACTGTTAGGTGCCAAACATGAAGTGGTGAAGTGGACCAAGTCACGCTGAAGCGGCTATTGGCCCCAAGAGACCCCCGCCGCTGCCGCCGCCGCCGCCGCCGCCGCCGAGTCATCGTCTTGGGGCGGCCTAGGAGCGGAGGTGGCCTTTGTCAAGGTTTCCCCATGGCAGAAACTTCCTTTGTAGTGAAGTGGTCTGTACTTGGAACGGCCCCACTGTTAAGTGGTCTGAGGGCAGAATGGCCCCTTTGTCTTAGGGATCTTGAAATGGAACGACCTTATAGGCCTCAAGTGGTCTTTTGAGGCTCTTGGTCCTTATGATGGAACGCCATAAGGGGGTGTATCCTTCGTTTAACGAGACTGTCCTTAGTTGGTGTGTGTGCGTGCGTGCGCGTGTGCATGTTTTGTGTGTTGTGTACATGTTCCACGCGTGCGCATATATGTAATTACTGTATATGGATATATATATATATATATATATATATATATATATATATATATATATATATATATATATATATATATATATATATATGTGTGTGTGTGTGTGTTCGTGTGCGTGCATGTGCATTGGCTATGGTTTTGTTAATTTGCCAAGAGTTTTACTGGGAGAGAGAAACGTCTGGAGGTGTCACGGTGGGAGGCTCGATCCGTGGACCGGGGGTGGGGTGGGGTGTTGGGGGTTTACTAAGGATGGGTTTAGTAGACCGAAATATCGGAATACAAAAGGCTGATGACATAATCGATAACGCCATCCATGGAAATGGCGGCAGAAGGATGCGGTTGGAGGTGTTAGAGGGGAAGTGGGCCAAAGAAGAGTGTCAATTAGCTGGTCTCTTGATGATGATGATGATGATTGTCATTGTGACGGAAATAATGTGACCGAGGACTATGTGATTTATATCACTCGTATGCATTGAATTTCGTGATTGATTCTTGGTTTCTGTGGAATCTTGACTTCGCAACCACGTGTGTGGAGGAGGAGGAGGACTTTTTTATTTTTTGAAATGAAGGAGAGCCGGCCGGTGTCTTGGTCGTGGCGAGCGGCGAGAATGGAATCAGTTGAGGGAAGGGTGCCAAAAGAGATCAGCCAGCAAAAGTAAAAAACAAATAATAAATAAATAAATAAATAGATAAATGAAATATTTAGTCCGGTGCGGAACTTCAACCACATTGAGGTGGATTAGGCAAAGGGGTTTGGGCGCTGGAACTTGGCAGGTGTCCTCCTCCGCCTCCTCCTCCGCCTCCTCCTCCTCCTCCTCCTCCTCCTCCTCCTCAGCTGAAGACGACTAGCTTTGTCCAAGCTGGCGTTAGCCTAAACAAAGTCGTTAAGAACCGTCCATAATGCTTAAGGGGGCTAATCGAGTTTTTGTCTTGTTATTCATTTGTTTATTTACTCTACGTTCAATATATAGAACCATAAATAGGGCTACAATATCAGTAAAAGTAGTAGTGGTAGTGGAGGCGGTACTGACGGCGGGCATGTGCTTCAGGTGGTGACAACACTGAAGACAATACAAGGCCGAAGCCGGAATCTAAATCGATAAAGTCCTCACCCGGTGAGTGTGTGTGTGTGTGTGTGTGTTTGTGTGCGTGCGTGCGTGTGTGTGCGTGCGCGCGCGCGTGTGTGTACTTCGCGTGCGAACGTACTTTTTTACGTCTGTCTCGGTAATATATATATATATATATATATATATGTATATACACATGTGTGTGTGTGCGTGTGTGTGTGTGTGTGTGTGTGTGTGTGTGTGTGTGTGTGTGTGTGTGTGTGTGTGTACGAGTACGAAGATAATATGGATTTAATTTGGGTGGTCGAGCAAGAATGTTGGGTAGGGACAGTCAGGTTTAGTAAATTAAAAGTTAGACCTCGGCGCACTTTCGAAGTACTCGACAGAGTGTCCTGTATATGTATATATATCTGGAACGGTTTGTTGCCGAGGCAGACATCATTCCAGAAAGAATCATTCTCGTCCCCAGCCCTTGTGTTTCGTTATCGTTTGGCGTCGTCATGGGACGGCGTTTTAATGTCGAGTAATTTCTGTTCTCGTTTGCTTTCGTGGACAAAACTAGTGTGTCGCTAGATTATATTATAGTCACCTACAGTTGAGATGGAATCCCACACTGTTCTTTCCTTTATATGTGTGTTGTTGTATTTGATGTTAATAGAGGTCGTCATAATACATATATATTCAGATCGCACTTATTACAAATTTAAGCTCCGCCCCCCTTCAGACGTTATTGGCCAAAGAAAGAGAGAGAGAGAGAGAGAGAGAGAGAGAGAGAGAGAGAGAGAGAGAGAGAGAGAGAGAAAGTTCAGGGCATCTTAAGATAAACGCAATCCAAACTTCTCGGCCAATTTAGTCTATTTTTATGATAAATTTATATTTTGAATGAGGAAGAATGTTGGCAGGAGCAAATCCTTTTTTGGAATTGTAAGGGTTTTCCCCCTTCAGCTGAAGACACTTGTTTGGCGTCAGCCAGAAACAAAACATAAAATGAGGTCAGTGAAATTGTCATTGCTGGACAGTTCGGCGTTGTTAGTCCGCACGGGACTAACGAGTTAGTTCATTACTGCCCCCCCCAACCCCCTTCCCTTCCCTTCCCTCCCCCTCCCCCCCGGTCAGTCCGACGCCCGAACCTGGTCGAGACCCCCTGGAGACTGGGGCAGACAGACACAAAACGGAATGGAATCAATGAGAGCGGTTTTTGTGGGCAACGGGGGCTGTGCAGAACATCTCCTCGGCATTGAAGTTATAATATGGAGCCGAGGATTTGCTCTTACTTGCCTCTTTCTTCTCTTTTCCTACTCCACCATCTCTTCCTCCTCCTCCTCCTCCATCTCTTTCCTCGTCCTCTATGTCCTCCTCCTCCCTCTCCTCCTCCTCCTCCTCCTCCTCCTCCTCCTCCTTGTGATAAAGCTACCGAATAGGTGCCATGGAAATGAATGAAGTAGCCAGTTGAAAATCGTCATCCTGTGTGGAAAGAGTTCAACGGGAAGTGGTCTCCGTAGGGAGGTGGGACGGACGGATGGATGGATGGATGGATGGATGATGGGGTGCCACGGCGAGGAGTAGAGTCGTGTGCCTGGCCGTGGTAGCAAAGACATAAGGAAGATTTGCCTTGTGCTACGGGGCGGGAGGGAGGGAGGGAGGGTGGAAGCAAAGCACTTAGCCCCTCCTCCCATTTGTTGTTGTCGAAAAAGGCGCAGCGCCAGACAGTATAATTGGCAGAATCGGTTTCCGTTACTTGGTGGTGGAGACTTGCCATTTCGGCCTTGGGTCCGGGGAGGGGGGGGTCTTCCGGTCCCGCCGGCCTCTCACTCCGGGTACTGGCTGCGGGAGTCCCTTCCCGACCCAAGGGGTGAGTGTGTGTGTGTGTGTGTGTGTGTGTGTGTGTTGGGGTGGAGGGGTTTGCTACGTCAGGAGAATGAAATCTTCTGACGTTAGGCCAAAACGAAGCAAAGGCCTCTATTCTTCGCCTATGGAGGGGGCGCAGCACAGACGAATAGAGTCGTCGGGCGGAATGGGTGCAAAGATAAGGTTCCTCCCTCATCCTCGTCCTCCACAAAAAAAAGGCGTTGATTAAAGCGGTTGCGGCTACTCTTGCCCTGGCCAGGTGAATGATATCGTGTGACGGCAGCCATAATAAACCCATGTCCACAAAGGGAGTTAAACCTCACTTGTGGTACTATTTCGACGTGGGACCCTGTTGACGTTGACCACGCGTCGAACGAACGGCACTGGGCGTTTCTTGGCGCCTGGCCGCCCCCCTTACTTTGAGCTATTGTCGAGAAAGAGAGAGAGAGATAGATAGAGAGAGAGAGAGAGAGAGAGAGAGAGAGAGAGAGAGAGAGAGAGAGAGAGAGAGAGAGAGAGAGAGAGAGAGAGAGAGAGAAAGCGCATGCACGACGTTTCGCCCCGGAAGCAAAATGATTGTGAAATCACAGGCTGCGTGTGTGTGTGTGTGTGTGTGTGTGTGTGTGTGTGTGTGTGTGTGTGTGTGTGTGTGTGTGTGTGTGTGTGTGTGTGTGTGTGTGTGTGTGTGTGTTTGGGTTGTCGGCTTTAAGGAGGTTTAGTGTCCGGTTACTACCGGGTTTAGCTGCCACTGGCACCAATTGGAAAGATGTCATTTATTTGGAATAATGTTATTAGGATAATTGTTATTGATATCATATATGTATGATTATTATTATTATTATTATTATTATTACTGTTATTACTATTAGTTATTATTATTATTATTATTATCATTGATGTTATCATAATCATAATTATAATTGTTATCGAAGTCATTATAAATCGAACCTCTATTATCTACTGGTTCCCTGTTCTAGAAGGCTCTCTTGTTGTATCCTATGTTGTTATTTCGTATATTTTCCACATTAAGGTACTGATTAATGTTGATTTTCCATACTTGTGATGTTTACGTAAAAACAACGAATAGGCAGAACCCACCAGTGCAATTAGTTTTGTTTAGAGTAGGTCACGGTTTACACTGATTAATCATATACCATTTTATGGGGGCAGCTTTCAAGTGGCACTGGGTAAAAGCTTTATGCGCTGAACAAAATAAAAAAGAAAATTATCTCCCGTGGTTAAAGAACCTTCTTTTGATGTCTGTCTGCTGTACACGAAGAAGTAGGAGAGGCCAAGATTTGCCGTGGATGGACAGGGAGAAGGACGTTGATGGGGAAGGTCGTCGAGTTGTGCGACGTACTGTTGTGTCAGAGTATCACTGCCATTTTTTTTAGATCGTCTTTGCACGCCGGAGACCCATGCTTTGCTTTAGAACAAGGGCAAGAATCTTCTGGGGACTGCATTTGAGTCTGTTACGATCCTCGAAAGCCGTTGGTTAGTGTTGGTTGCACACGTCTAAGGCCTGTGTGAGTAAAGTACAGGTGGGACAACCTCTGCTGCGCGTTGTCTCAGCCTTGGTTTTGCCCTTGGGAAAACCTCGTTTTACTCTGGGTATGCATGCAGGAGAAGGCAACTTGACGTCGAAACCTCTCCCCCGCTGAGCGTTGGCTTTATACTTCCCAAGACTCGCTCGGCGTTCCTTTTCCTCCTCCTCCTCCTCCTCAAAGACCCGCGTGCTCGACGCTGGGTTTTCCGCATGGTAGACCCCGCTTGACATTGTACGTGCACGTGGAAGATCCCGGCTCTGCACTGGGTTTGCACGGAGAAAATCTCACAAAGCGTTGGCTTCAGAATTTGCAGTTCCAGCTCGGGTCTCGCGAGCTCCTCCTCGAGACTTCAAAGGTTACAGGAGGGAGTGTGGGTGTGGGTTGGGGCCAAGAGTGTAATAGAGAAGCTCGAATGAAAGAGCGAATGAAGGAGGAAACAAAGGATGGAGGAGACTAATGGGAACGCTTGGGATGCGAGCTATGAAGGAGAACGTAAACAAAGGGAGACTTAATGGAGACAGTAGAGGCGGGAGGGGGCCACAGTGAAAGACGAAGGATAATAAAGTGACATAGAGACTAATAGAGGTACTTTGAGAAGGACAGTGGCAGGAAGGTGGGGGAGAAGGGGAGAGGAGGGCTAATTAGAAGGGTTAGGGAAATTAAATGATGAAATAGAAAAGAAGAAAGGCTGGCATAAGTAACTGGGGAGCAGGTGTTTGAGGACAGTCAGGATGTGAGGTGAAGCATCCAAGAAGACCTACGCGTTCAGAGGCGAGGCGAGGCGAGGCGAGGCGAGGCGAGGCGAGGCGAGGCCTGGAGGTGGAGGGAGGAAGTAGAGGGAGTGCAAAGCAAGACAGGCGAATAAACAGATAAATGGACCTGAAGACGAAGCCAGTGGGGAGGAAGAAAAATAAAGTAAGACTTGTGGTGATAGTTCTGCTTGCAGGGCCGGCGTGCTTGGTGGTCGAGTAAACTGAAACGAGGTGGAAGAGGTGAAAGTAAGCAAGAAAATATTTTCGTTGTTTACGGATCGCAAGTGGCAGGAAATAAGCTCCCCCCCACCCACCCACCCGCCGAGGCGGCCAGCCCAGGCCAAGAACGGCCACTGAACGTATATACTGTACGGCGAAAGATGCGATGAACTGCAGAATACTGCAGGAGGAACGCTCGAACTCCCAAACTCAAGACGGGCGGCGGTTGCGGGAAAGATAAAGGGAATGAGAAAGAAAGGTAAAAGGAAAGGGGAAGTGAGGGGGAAGGGAAAGGCTGCTCTCGCTCCACTATCATAGTAATTGGTGTTGTATTAGGCTTCTCTCACTCATGAGTGGAAATTGGATATCAGACTCACAAATTGCTCATGCAGTATTCAGATATACAGCATGAACACACACACACACACACACACACACACACACACACACACACACACACACACACACACACACACACACACACACACACACACACATATATATATATATATATATATATATATATATATGTGTATATATATATATAATATTATTGTGTGTGTGTATATAAATATATATTATTGAGTGTGTGTGTATGTATATATATATATGTGTGTGTGTGTGTGTGTGTGTGTGTGCGTTTGTGTGTGTATGTTTATACAGTATGTTTGTATACAGTATGTTTGTATGTTTGTTTTTTAAGAGTCCCTTTTAACCAGTGTTCACTCTTATGGTATTTGTATGGATTGTTAAGAGCGGAGAGTATTCCTTGTTGTTTTATGGGAGCGAGTTGTCGACGATGCCAGCAGCGTTTTTGGAAAATATGTTTAGATTCGAGTGGAGTTTTGAGAAGTGAAGGAAGTGGATAATATACCGGGAAGAGACGAGGCAGTGTGGGAGAGGATCGGTACGGAGTAAAAGATGAATGAGATAGCAATGAATATATTTAGATTGGGGGGAAGAGGCAGAGAGCTGTAGAAAAAGTAGTTGGGGAGGAAACAGGGGAGGGACGCAGCGAAAGTGCAAAGGAATGAATGGGGAGGAGGAAGGACCTGAGGATGGATCCATGGAAGGGGGCGCCAGTTATTGGAGTCGCCGAGTCTTGGGAAAGCGGCGGCGGCTGAGAAGGAAGTAGCTGGAGCCCTAAGAACAGCAGAGACATTTCTTTTTCCATTACTCAAGAGTACTACGAAGATGAATCAAATAGATTGAGGGCAGCAGCCGGAATAAGATGAAAAGTACAAACTGTTTTGGATGTGATTATATTCACGATAGACTCTGACCACTTTGGGGTGCGGAGGAGAGTCTTGAGGGGAGCAGCCACAATAATTATAAAGGTAAGGGCCGACCGTTACGGAAAGAGCGTTAAAGGGGAGGGCCTAAGAAGCCCACACACACACACCACACTGGTGTGCTTTGGAAAGGTAAAAGTTAGGGCAAATAGATCTGTTTTATGCGAAAGGAAGGCAAGAATTACGAGGGAAGAAAAATAACGAGCGAAGGGGGTTTGGAGTAAAGTGGAGTGAGGTGTAATTGGAACGAGAGTGGCTGAGGTGTCGAATTGGGGAGAACAAGTGAAGGGGGACAAAGATGCTAAAGGGTGTGTGTGGGGGGGGAGGAGATAATAGAAAGGAAGATGTTTCAAAAGGAGGGGCAGACCAAGAAATGGCCTGAAGAGGACAGAAACGATATGATTAAAAGGAGGGGAAGGAAGAAGAGGAAGAATGGGTGATGGCGGTCCTGTCTCCCGTGAAGGAGCCTGAGGTTGTCCCCGAGGATAGGAGCGCTGGTCAATTGCAGGACTCCATATCGACATTTTGCATGAAGGAAAGCGCACAGAGGAGGAAGGGATCAAGGTGCAAGAACGCTGGAGAGCAAGCAATGGAGAGGCGGGAGAGTGCTGGGCAGTTCAGGTGGTATTTTCTTGGCGAGTCACTACCAGAAAGTAAAGGGTGCGCGAGTTGGAAGAAGAAGAAGAAGAAGAGGAGGAAGAAGAGGAGGAGGAGGAGGAGGAGGAGGAGGAAGAGGAGGAGGCGGCGGCGGCGGTGGTGGAAGAGGAGGGGGATAAGAATTGCGAAACAACCTCATCCTGAATGCTCCTGCCAGGAAGAGCCTTGCTCTGCAGGAGTAGACAACGTTGGCACTTCAAGAATGGAGAAGTCGGCGGCGGCAACCGCTGCTGGTGGTAGGAGGAACACCAGAGACACTTCAGGAATGCTGAAAAAGAAGAAGAAGAAAAGAAAAACGATGATGCATGACTGGAGATGGCTCACGAAACGACGCATCAGAAAAGACGAACAGGAATGAAAAACGAAAGAAGACACTGCATGAGTGGTGATGGCTACCAAAAAAAAAAAAAAAAAA
Organism: Oratosquilla oratoria; assembly: GCF_046742065.1. NCBI lineage: Eukaryota > Metazoa > Arthropoda > Malacostraca > Stomatopoda > Squillidae > Oratosquilla > Oratosquilla oratoria. The sequence continues at coordinate 107,601,213 of NC_134777.1, read as the reverse complement.
GAGAAAGAGAGAGAGAGAAGACGAGCGATCGATGGGAGGACGTTAGAAGTGAGAATGCTGAACAGGGAACGAAGATTGAATGTAGTGACGGCATGCTAGAAGAGGGATCAACAAGAAAAGCCGCAGGTTAAAGAAGTTCCTGGAAGAAAGTGAAGAGTTCCAAGTAGTTTTTGCTGCCCTCTAGAGCCTCTAGCAGTCTCCGCTGGACTTCTCTGGAGGTTCTGGAAGCAGCAGCAGTCTCTACTGGACTCTGGAATGGAGGTTCTGTGGGAGTTTTCATCGGAAGCTGGAGCAAATGTGAGAGTCTTCATCGCTCACTGTCTACGTGTGTGTGTGTGTGTGTGTTTGTTTGTTTGTTTGTTTGTTTGTTTGTTTAGCATTCCACCGGCCGTTTGAGCTTCAAGAAGAGTAAAAGTCATTAGGGGTAATTACGAATTGGTTGGTATAATCGCGACATGTATTGTCTTCATCTTAAAAGTATGTCATTCGACAACTGTTTAGAAACGGGGACAAGAGTCGATTATCTGATGCTCGCTGAAAGACTTGACACACACTTTAACATTCAAGATAAACTTGATCTGTACCCGTGGTCACTAGCCCCGTCTCGCTTGTTCAGAGTGAAGTGAGCTTTGCTGAATAGAATCGTCGGGCGTCACCCAGGACAAAGTCCTTGGAGAGGAGTAAATGTGCCCAAAGGTCGAAATATCTCCCAGCCCCACAAGAGCCCACTGTCACCTTTGAAGATCCTGGCGTCAGGGGACTTTATTCAGCTCGAGGGAAGCTCTGGGCCCTAGAGGCGTTAAACTTTGACCTAATTCGGCATCGAAGTTGGGGATTTAGCCCCGTCAACGACAACAGTTCAGGACGGTTGCGAACGGCAGGTTCTCTTGTGAAACCAGATCATTTTCTTCAGGTGAAGGTCTGACCCTGGGCAGAACGGTGTCTCCTAGTCCTTTTTCCAGGCCAAGAATGCATCTTAGATTCGATAAAATAGGCTGGTACTTTGCCACAACGGAGTATGCACAGTACACTGCTCCATGTCGAAGGGGTAGGAAGGTCTAGGTAATGAAGAACTTGAAGATAAAAGGTCCTGAAGGAGCCGGAGACTACAGTAGAGGACGAGGAGGAAGTCTGTGGAAAGGCGCGCGCGCACACACACACACACACACACACACACACACACACACACACACACACACACACACACACACACACACACACACACACACACACACACACACACACACACACACACACACACACACACACACATATAGGTTCAGGTGTAAGGCCCTTTCTTACCCCCTGCTGCTGCTGCTGCTGCGTTCCGGGGACGTGTTTCTTCGGTTGAATAGAATCGCCTGGAGGCGCAGGCCAGAATGGAAAGACGCCTCGGCAGTGTTGGGAGGTGTTAGCTAGCACAGAATATGCAAAGTCTGTTTCCGGGTTAGGTTAGGCCCTTTGTTGCGGGTGAGAGGGGGAGGTGGTTCCCTTTCCAGCTGAATAAAATCTCCAAGCGGCAGGTAGAGTTCACATCGAAAGTGTTGTCCATCGAAATAAATGTCTTTGGCTTTTCTTTGAGGAGGTGCTTCCATGAACGGACTAATATCCTGTGCTCATTCCCTTCTATGATTTCTGCAAACGCATATGTTGTTTTTGGAAACGTCAGGGCAGGTGGCAATCACTGGCAGCTGATATATTTCAGACACGAGAATGAGCCCTGTGGATTCTTTTAAAGCTGTGACGTTCCAACTCTATATTTTGAATGTAAGACTATTCTATTCAGACTAGTTCAAATCCTGAACGGATCTTTTAGAAAATACCTGTCACCTCTCGCCTGGTTTGTTTTCTTGTATTGACTAGAAGAAAATGTATAATCATAGCATCGTGGAGGAAAGATCTACAACGAAAATGACCAAAGCGAATGGGGAAAAATACACTATCCAAAAGCGCAAGAGGCCTGGACTCGGGGAGCTGAATGGCCTGGATTCCGGTATCCCAGGGTTCCAGGCGGGAAGGAGGACGGGACAATGGGGAGATATGGATTGTGAGGCGAAGACTGGAACGGAACAACTGGTACGTATGGATTGTGGGCGAGGAGGGCTGCTGCTGCAACGGAACAGCAGCTGTAAGGTATGGATTCGAGACGAGGACGGCGCGGTCGTCGTCGTCGTCGTCGGCGGCGGCGGAGCGCGGTGGGGAGGAGGAGGAGGAGGACGACGACGACCACGCGCGCAGGGAACAATGGGGGGAGACCCAGGTCGTCCCGGGAGAGGTATCCAATTCATACATACTGTAAAGACAGAACTAGTGTTCGTAAACTATCTGAAAGGTAAAACTAGGAGGTATTGAACATATACAGCGCGTGTGTGTGTGTCTGTGCGTGTACACATGTGTACTAGTATGTACCTGTGTGTACCAGTGGAAGATTTGTATAAAAAGAGCAGTTCGGAAGAGGTGTGTGGGCGCGTTTATATGTGTTTGTGCCTGTGGAAGAAGTAGGTAAGAATTAAGGTACAATGTGTGTTTTAGGTGTATATGCAAGAAGTATGTCTGTGTGTATAGAGTTATGCATTATGTATATATAATGAAGCGTTAGGAGTAGACCAGCTTAGGGTGTCGGGCCCTGCTGTGCAAGTCCTGGTGGTACATTGCTAGCGACCCGGGCAGTGGGTGAGCAGGGATGGCCTTCGTCCACAAAGAGAAGAAGAAGAAGAAGACAAATGGGGATGTTGGATGGGTGTGGGACAGGTGGATTCATGCCGTGGATGGTCGTTTCCCTTATGAGAGGGGAAAGGTCTCTTGGTACATGTATGTATGTTTGCATCAAATGTATTGTTGTTATATGAGGGTGTGTATTTGCCTAATTGTAACATACAGAATAAGAATAAATGTGCGTTTATGAAGACAAATAAAGCCTATATGAACATTATTGAAGTGCAATATGTGTGCGTGTGCACGCGCGCGCACACATAACTACTCGTATATTAAGCGTGATGGTGGACCTAGATGTGAAGAATCAGAAAAGGAAGCCAAAATAATGTTTCTGAAAATATGGAAAGAGAAGCCCCGAAATGAGGGAGGATTTAATCTAGAGAGCTAGAACATCGAAATACAGGACATCAGAAATAGAAAACAAGATGAATTGAAAGTTGGAGGTTTCCTGGAGAAGACTAGAAAGGGAGTCCTGGAGGGTGAGAGTCGAGGACGACGAGAGGGAGGAGGAGGACAAAGGCTGAGGCAAAGGTGGGGGGGGAGAAAAGGTCGCGGATACTGCATCTTTGCAAACATTGCTCTGGCCAAATTAGGACAAAGAACAGAGGAAGATGTGGAGGAAGAAGAGACGAAGACGATGACAAAGTCACAATACAGGTGGAAATATCCGACCATTGGGGGACCCCGAGGGGACTCTCGGGGAAAAAAAAAGGAAACGAAAAACGTATTAAAAGGAAAGGACGAAAGAAACTGTGCCAGACCTGAATGAGGTGAATGGGACAAGGGGGGGGGGGGTAAATAGACACCCGGCCCAGAGCAGAACGGGCGAAACCATTTTCAAACCTGGACACGGAACAGAAAATGGGACCCGGGAGTCAACGGTCACAGTGGTCACAACGGATTAAGAAATTGAGGTGTGTGGGTTGGGTTTGGGGTGGAGGGGGGGGGGCGGGGAAGGGAGAAGGATACCCGCTGGCCAAACTGAAACAGAGGACGTCGCAGCGTCGAAGTGTGTGCCTGGGCATCCCGTACGGGCCAAGTGGCACTGGACAGTCTCAAAGGGAAGCTCATAATGTAATTGGGCACCGGACGGGCAGGCACTACTAGTTATCGGGTGTGGATGTATTGGCCTGAGATTGTAATTGGTCTGTAGACTTTAGATTCTGTTCGGGCGGCGAGAGTTAGAGCTGTAGGCAAGGAACGGACCCCATTTTTGTTTTATTGGCATGCGGTGGACTTGTTATTGATCTATACATGTTGGGTAGTTGGTATGTGTGCTGGCGGTGTATGTGTCTGGGCTTCACGTGGTGTAGCTTTGGTCACAGTCTAGAAACTGATCAGTTGGATTGATTGATGAGTTGGCTTGGTAGATAGGGTAGTCTTGAGGGGGACGCAAATAAAAAGTCAACTCACAAAAAATATCGAGACTAACCGCATAAATGAAACATTTTGGACTGTCGCTTAACAAAAATCCGCTGTGCCCATCCTCCTCGTTGTGATTGCATTTTAATGAAGGTTGGATGGAAATGAACTTCTTCTGTATATTAGGCCTTCAGGAGGAAAGAACCACGGAGTTCGAAAAGTTCATAACTTCGAAGACCTCTAAAAGTCAGTGATAACATTAGATTGTGACGCCTGTAGCTAATGATATTCCTAGATAGTATAGGTGCATGTTCAGGTAATGGTACTGTATAATTAGATATTTCGGTGGAACCTTCAAGTAATGATATTCCTGGATAATTTGATGGAACATTGAAGTAATGATAACCCTAGATTCTGGTGACGCCCTTAGGTGAATATAACCCTAGTTATTCAGGTGATAATTTAAGGCAATGATGACCGTAGTACAGTATATGGTGTAGGAATAACTCGAAACTTCCGGTAGCACCATCATATCACAGTAACCGTAAATGCTCTGGTTGCACCTCGACGGAAGAGTAACCCTGTCTACTTTGGGTGACACCTTCACGCAGTAGTTCCTGAGTGCTATTGTGGCTCCTCCTTACAATAGTAACTCCATGTACTCTATCGGCAACTTCAGATGGACACAACCCTGAATATCCTGGTGACACCTCGAGGTACCAGTCACCAAGAGTACTTAGGGAGGCCACCATAGCAGTATAGACGCATCCCGTCGGCGAGATCCCTGGACCGAGAGTAGGTAGGGGGAAAGATAGCCAGTGGAAGAAGAAACGCCGCGACCTACGAATGTCGGTCCTCCTTGCGTTCCCTTCCTAAGGCGCCTTATAAACAACTTGGGGTCACTGTTTACCCAAGCCGACTGTCGCCCCACGGCCCTCGGAAACGAGGGGACCCATCACCAAATCCCCCCAGGGGAGCTCCATCTGTGTCCCTCCAGTTCATCAGCGAAGGACACAGCGTCTGTCCTCATTCAAGGAGACAAAACTCGACCCTATTCTCAAGATCAGACCAGGATTTCAGTGAAGGGCAAAGCTGTATGTGTTCGTGCACGAGTGTGTTTCTGTGTGTGTGTACATATATATATATATATATATATATATATATATATATATATATATATATACTGTATATATATAATATAATTGTGTGGTGTATTCTGTCGTTTTCTCGATTAGTTGGCTCATCCTCTGCAAATGGTCTAGCGTCGAATATCCGCCACTAAAGACGGCCTGTTCTCTCGGTTGGTTTCCATCTATGACCTGACTGAGTCTGTTTGTAAGGATTTTTGAGAACACTTTATATACATTTGATAGCAAGCTTGTATGTCCGTAGTTACTTAGGTCCTCTGGTCTCCTTTTTTATGAAACAAAATCACTATAGCGTTGCACCAGGATTCAGAAACATTTTCTTGACTTAAGCACTATATATATATATGATATATATATACTGTATATATATATATTTATATATAATATTTACACACACACACACACACACACACACACACACACACACACACACACACACACACACACACACACACACACACACACACATTTATAATGTAAGCTACTGCAACGAAGTGAGTGTTGCGTCAGTGGTGTTTTCCCCTGCTCTTGTCACTGCACCTGCGCAGTGGGAGGGAGGGAGGGAGAGGAGAGGAGGAAGGGAGAGGAGGGAGAGGCCATATTACTCGGGCGCCCTCGTTTCCAATTTCCTTAAATCTTGGGCGTCACAATTTTACGTCCAGCTGATCCCCAGCGACCACCAAGGAGGAGGAGGAGGAGGAGGAGGAGGAGGAGGAGGAGGAGGAGGAGGAGGAGGAGGAGGAGTAGGAGGAGGAGGAGGAGGAGGAGGAGGAGGAGGAGGAGGAGGAGGAGGAGGAGGAGGAGGAGGAGGAGGAGGAGGAGGAGCCGCTGCTTTTCTTTTGGCTCTAGGCCTTAGACAGACACACACACACACACAGCCCATTCCATCCCTGGCCTGTCCTTCCACTCCTTTACTTTCTCTTTCTTCCTCTTGACCTTCCTTGCCTCATTCCTCTCCCCCCGTCTCTCTGCTTTCCTTTTGTTTCCTCTTTCGTGTTGTCTTCCTGTCTCCCTCTTTCCTTGGTCTGTCTTTTTTTTTTTTTTTTTTTTTTAACTTTTCGACCACTTTCCTCTTCCTTGCGCCCCCCCCCTTCTTCGTCTCCTTCCCCGTCCATTCCACTGTCATTCTTTCCCTCTATCCTTTCTTTTGCCTCTTTCCTTCCTTTGCCCTCCCTCTTCCCTTCTTCCTTTCCTCATCCCATCTTCCCATTCTCTGCTTACTCCTCCACGTCCGTGTGTTTCCTGTTGCGCACAATATTCCTAAATCCGTTTGGCTTTCCACGGGAGGGTCACGTGGGCTCCGACTTGACTCCAGTTGTAATAATAATAATACTGGTACAGCGTCCGGCAGGATGGATGGATGGATGGATGGATGGATGGATAGATACGGGTACCTGACCTCCCTTTGCCTCCCCCACTCACGAACTGACACAAGCACGCGTACACCCACACACTCGTGGCCCAGTGGTAGAGTTCCCGGCTGCCACTACGGCGGTCCGGGTTCGAATCCCGCCCAGGGCTGAAATAATTTCAGTATCGTTGGGCAGGGAGTTGGGTGTGTGTTTGTGTGTGTGCATGTAAGTTTACATCATTACCCATAGATCGGTCATATATGAGCTCTGAGCTCCCCGGGAGGGAAATAGCTGTCGATCACGCGTCCAACACGTGATTCGAGACCATGGTGAATCACACAAAGACACAGAGACACACAAAGAGAGAGAGAGAGAGAGCGAGAGAGAGGGCTTGTATATTCACTGCTACAATAGTCGGTGCGAACCACATAATATGTGCAAGAAAAAAAAAAAGAAATAAAAAAGAGAGAAAGTAAAGAAGACGACGACCAGGGCCACTTCTGGGCACGCTGGTGATGGAGGGTGGGCGTCCACATTGAATTTGGGTACTGGAAATTAGCCTAAATCTTTGCAGCTGGAAAAAAAAATGGCCGCCATTAAAAGGAGAATAAAATTTCATGTTTAGTTCAATTCGCTTGTAGACCATCTTGGTTTCAGCCGACGTACCAAGGGAGGCGCCAAAAGCACGAATAAAAGTTCTTCCTGACCCCACGGGTACTGGGAATCGGAGAAGGAAAATGCCACGAGTCGCTCGGAAGGGTACGAGTAGATGGGTTGTCGCACCCTCGCTATCGGTGGCACACCACAGGTGTCGATGAAATAGCTTGGCGGCGGCAGCAGCAGCAGCAGCAGTCAGAGTAGAAGTGAGAGTGCGCCCCAGGTGCAGGTCGAGGCCTTAGTCCAGAGCAGAGGAGAAGAAGAAGAACGTAACTCGCTGACCGTGCCACCTTGACCCGGAAGGATCGGGGGAGTCCGGGTCTCAGACTGGCGAGGACCCGAACCAGACATCGGTGGGGGGGTGTGGGGGGGAGGCAGTTTCTGGTACTGTTGTTGCAGGGAAATATGTCGCCTCACCCGCCCGCCCCTCTCAAGGGAGCCTCGAAAGGCGGGGGGGGGGTGTAATGCTCTCATTTATAGCTTCTAGGTTCCCTCGCTGTCTCTTTCTCGCTCTAGTTCTCCCCAAGCTTCTTTTCTCCTTTTTTTTTTCTTCTTTCATCTTGTGCCTCCTCGGTCCAGATTGGCTCTCCTGGCGAGCCCTCTTTCATGCTCTCTCTCTCTCTCTCTCTCTCTCTCTCTCTCTCTCTCTCTCTCTCTCTCTCTCTCTCTCTCTCTCTCTCTCTCTCTCCCTTCACATCCCCTTACTTCCCTCTTAAACCTAACCTTCACCATCCCGCCCATCTCTAACCCTACTGTCTCTTCTCCTTTCCCTCCCCTCCATCTCATTCTTTCCCTTCTCTCTCCTTCCCCTCTCTCTCCTTCCCTTCTCTCTCCCTCCCTTCACTCTGTCTCTCTTTCTTCCTTCTCTCCACCAACTTTCATATTTCTTTCTCATTCATTTTCTTCACTCTCCCCTTTTCTCTGTTTCTTCTCTCCCCCTCTCTTCTTTCTCCCTCTCTTCTTTTTCCTCTCCGTCTGTCTCTCATATTTTTCTCTCTCTCCTTTCTCTCTCCCTCTCTTTTCTTTCTCTCCCTTCTCTCTCTTCATTTCTCGCCCCCTCCCATCTCTTACCCTCCCTTCCCATTCCTTCCCTTTTCTCTCCTTTCGCTCCCTTCTTGCTCTTTTTCTCCTCCCTCCTTCCTCTCTCGCTCCCCTCTCTTCTCCTTCCTTCCTTCCTTCCTTCCTATCCCCTTGCCTCTCTACATCTCTGTATCCCTCTCTGCACACCTTTCTCCCCCTCTCCTTCCCTCCTTCCCTCCTTCCCTCCCTCACAGATGTTCTTAGTTCTTGGAGGGGATTGCCCGCTGACACACATCTCACCCAACTGTGGTGGCCACGAGGGCCACAAGGGACTAGTTTGGGAGTACGATCCCGAAAAAGCGTTAGATGCTGCTGCTGCTGCCGCCGATCAGCAGGATCTGGAACTTGGTACCTGGTTGTCTTCTAAACACCTTCTTCATGGCATCTGCCACGGAGGAAGGCGGCATCACGAATCTGAATTTATATATATATATATATATATATATATATATATATATATATATATATATATATATATATATATATATATATATATATATATATTATCAACCACAATGCACTTAAATTCTAAGCCATCAACATCGGAAGAACCGTGGAGTCACATGCAGAAATTGAAACGTGGTACGCCCGAGGACTCGAACCTACGGCCAGCACGTGGCAAGTGCTTGAAGAGGATCACAGTTAGTGATCGAAATATACAGAACTTTCGACATTAGTGTCTTCTTTTCCGACGGTGGGATAAAAAGTTTAATTTACTCATGTGCTACGACATTACTGTGATATATATATATATATATATATATATATATATATATATATATATAAAATACACGCACACACACACACATACACACACACACACACACACACACACACACACACACACACACACACACACACACACACACAAACCACTGTGATGTAATGCTAGGTGCGGCCTTCGAGAGAGAGAGAGAGAGAGAGAGAGAGAGAGAGAGAGAGAGAGAGAGAGAGAGGGTGCAGCAGCAGCAGCAGCAGCAGCATCTTGTTTCAGAGTAGATCCAATACAGTCGATTTGGATGCCTTGCTCTGCACTCTGCACGTGCCTGCCTGGCCATGAGTGATACAGAGGAAGATGGGCTAGGGGGGCTAGTGGGTGGGGGGCGTCGGCTGGAGACCTTCTCCTTTGAGGATCTGGGGGCCTTCATCAAGGGAAAGACGACCCCCGCTGGCTTGAATAGGGCGCCCTGGTGGTTTGATCGGCCGTTGTCGCCACCTCGTTCCTGGCTTGCGCGTCTGTCCTCTCCTTTCATCTCTTTTCCGCATTTGTCTCCTTTCACCTCCCCTCCCCCTCCCCCTCCCCCTCCCCCTCCCCCTACTACTAAGACTACTTTTCTCAGATCTACTTTGCCTTTCCCACTTTACTCTTCTCTCTTCTCTCCATTTCCTTCTACCTGTCTTCCGCATTCATCTTGTCTCGTCTCCCACCTTCTCCCTTCTCCCCCCCTCGCTTCTCTTTTTCTTCCTCTCTCCCTCCTCCCTTCTTCACCCTTCTCTCTTCCCTTTTCCCCCTCCTCCCTTCTTCACACTTCCCTAGCTTCTTTACTACTCCCTCCCTTCTCCTCTCCTCCTATTTCCTCTCCTCTCTTCCTTTCTCCCTTACATCCTTCTCACCTCCTCACTTCTCTCCTCCTCCCTTCCCCCTTCTTCCCACTTCCCCTCCTCCCTTGTCTCCTCCTCCCTCCTTCTCTCCTCCCGTCCTCCCTTCTCTCCTCCCCTCCCCTCCCCTGCCCTGTCCTCTACCCTGCTCCATTCTTCTTTTCTCCCATTCCTCTCCTCCCCCCCCCCCTCTCTCTCTCTCTCTCTCTTCTTTAATGCCTCTCTTCCCTTTTCCCTTGCCCTTCATCACCTCCCGTTACTTACATTTCCCACTTGCCCATTTCTTTCCTCATTTTCCTTCTTTGATGCCATCTCCTCTTTATTCCCGCTTTCCTACCCCTGCCTTTCTTCTTTCCTTACCATCTCTGTTTTGCCAAAAGATGTCCTTTCTTCCCTCATCTTTCCTCGTACTACAGACCTATTTCACCAATCCCTCCCTCCCCTTCTTCCCTTCCCTTTTCCTACTTTCTGGACTCTCTTCTTGCGCTTCGGTGCAACATTAGCGTAGAGGCACAGCAGCCTGGTGGCTGAATTACCGCAGACCAAAAACAGGTGCAGATACAAGCCTCTTTTCTCCCCTCTGCTCTCCCTCTTCCCCCTCGTCCGTCCCCTCGTCCCCATCATTTCTGCTGTGTCCATTTCTGTCCTGCTCCTCCAGTCTCGCCCTTCTGTCTTCCGTTTCTTACCTTGTTCCATTTCATGAGGCCCCCCAAAGGAAGTCTGTTACGAATTTCTCAGACCGTTAACGGTTTCGAACTCCCAGATCAGTTTCGAATTTCGTTAGCCGTTAACGGTCTCTAACTGAAGTGTCTGTTACTAGTTTTGTTTGTTGTTAATAGTTTCAAACTCTAGGGGTAGGGGTGAATATGTGTGAATGATATTTTGACGCAGCCTGAAGGGATTTCTCCCCGTCTTCTCTTTTTATGCATGAGGGTACGAAGAGGGGGGTCGCCTATCAAGTGAAGCGACCTTGCTGTGGATGTACTGTGTCTCGCTGCATTGCTTTCAACCCTAGGCAGTGGGCGGGATACAGGGATGAACTGTCATCCACGAGGAGCTAAGATGAGACAGGGAGGAAGGGGATGGTGGAGGGGAGTGGAATGGAATGGAATGGAAGGGGTGGGGGGAGCAGGTACTTACGTGCCTTCGACTTGGCTACCTCCCTTGTAAGGAGGGAAAGGATCTTGGTATAAAGATAATTATTATTATCGTTATTATTATTATTATTTATTATTATTATTGATATTGTTATTACTAATATTGCTATTGTTGTTATCGTTTATCATCATCACCACCATCTTCGTCATTGCCATTATTGAATTAGAATGAATTCATAAAGTCTTTTCTTCCCCCAAAGTATGTCCCTTCTGTACAGCATGGGTGGGCGTCCGTTCTGTACATTCTTCACGGGATGGGGAGGGTTTGTCCAATAGGTCGCGCGTTCGGCTCGCATCCTGACGTTCATGGGTCCTAGCTTTCCCCAGGGCAGCAGGTACCTTACTGTAAGGAATGCGTCGTTCGCTCTTGCACATTTCCCCCGAACCCTCCAGAGTCATTGTTGGAATCGTAAACCGGGAAACCATGGAAGGAAAACGTTCTAACTGAAAATGAAATCCCCGAGTGGAAGATGATAGTCGCTGAAAGAACACTTACCAATGGGCGGACCCTTTTTTGGTGTCTCGGCAGAGGCTCTCGTTCATGACCTCCTCCTCCCCACGTGTCATTACTACCTATTAGTCTTCTTCTGCCTTCTTAGACTGACTCGTGCCTCTTTCACGTCCTATCGCCTTTCTTTGCCTCCCTCCTTCTCTCTCCCTCCTGCTCTCTCTTTCTCTCCCTTCTTCAATGCTTCGTCATTCCTTTTACTTTTTGACCCCCTTTAAACCTGAGTTCTTTTTCATCATGCCTCCCTTACGTCCCTGTACCTTCTCTCCCTCCTCCCTATCTCATTCCCTCTCTCCCTCCTCCCTCCCTCCCTGCCTTACTCACTCACTGTCATTTTCCATCACTCGGCCTCCCCTTCCTCCCTCTTTCCGTGGACACCGCCCCCCCCCCCCCGCCGTCGGCATTTTTCTATTTTCCTTTCCTGTCATTGGCCCTTGCTTGACAAAGCCACGGCGGCCGTCCTCTGTCAACCCGTTCAGGTGCGGAGGAGGTTTCCCCCAGCAGCAGACTCTCCTTAAGGGGTTAACCGAAATCACCTTTAACCCTCAGACAGAGGAGTGGAGACTCCTTTCAGCAGATTAAAACCGTCAAACGGCAATCATTCGGAATAATAACAACGCTATGAAAGCGCAACGACGGACGCTCCTCCTAGGCGGCGGCGGCGGCGGCGGCCGCGGGGGGGGAAGTGACGTCCTTCTCGATATCAATGACATCCTCTACACTGTCTTCACAAAAAAAAAAAATAAATAATGATAATAATAAATCTTCTATCTCCGCTCATTCCTGAAGCTCCCCTCTCTCCTTTTCTCTCTCTCTCTCTCTCTCTCTCTCTCTCTCTCTCTCTTTTTCCTGTTTTTCATGCTTGTGTTTCATCAGGGTCTCTCGTCCTCGCCACGGTATTCTTCACATTTGTATTTTCCCCCGACCCTGCCCCCCTCCCTCCCCCCTCCCCCCTCCCTCCCTCCCTCCCTCCCTCCCTCGCACATCTTGCAATGTTTTCATCTGTTCTGTAGCCCATTCCTTCATGCCCCTTCTCTCTCCTCCTCCCCCACTCCTTTCCTTTCTTCATCTATTTCATGTCCATTGACGTTTCTTCCTTCTTTTTGTTTTGTTGCCCAACCTTCCCTTTGTCGACATCCTCATTTTACCTTTCCCCTCCTCCCCATTTTCCCTTTATCTACCCTCGTTTTACTTCCCACTTCTCCTGTTGTTTTTTCCCTCTCTCTCTCTCTCACCACTTCTTCCCTTGTCTCCTTTCCAATCCTCTCCTCTTTTTCACTTCCTTCCTCTTTCCCTTCCCTCCTCTTGTGTTTCCCTTCGTCCCCTCTCATCACCTCTCTTTTTTTTTCTCTCCACATCCCTCTTCCCTTCCCTTCCCTTCCCCTGTCATCCCTCTCCGTCCATCCCATCCCATCCTATCCCATTTCATTCTCCTCCTTTTTTATATTTATGTGCATTCCCTGCAATCCCCTCCCCCATTCCACTCCCCCCTACCTTCCCTATCCACCTCTCCTGTTCCCACTTCCGTCCCCCGTCTTCTCCCGTTCCCTTTTCTCTCTCTCCCATTCCCTTCTCCACTCACTGGTCGTCTTTTGTTCACCTTGCCACCCTCCTCATCCTCCTCCTGCTTTTCCTCTTCTTCCTCGTCCTCCTGCTTTTCCTCCTCTTCCTCCTCCTCCTGCTTTTCCTCCTCTTCCTCCTCCTCCTCCTCCTGCTCCTCCTTCTCCTCCTCCTCCTCCTCCCTCCCTCCCTTCCTGCCCTCCTTCCCCCTCTCCCGCGTTTTCGCTCCCCTTCTATCTCCTGGCCTGTTACCCTTGCCAGATTCACCACGCCTCCTCTCCAACCCAGCTATCTCCTCGCCACCCCACCTGCTCTCCACCCTATCTCCTCTCCAGCTCGCCTCTTCTCCACCCTCCTTTACACCCCACCACCTCCCCTATATTCAGCTTCTTTTCCACTCCATCTCCTCTCCACCCCACCTCCTGTCCAACCCCCAACCCCCCTCCACCCCGACTTCATCTCCACTCCTTCCTCTCGACCCAGGAGGACGCGGCTGTTCCCGGGGCCAAGACGTCCCACCCATGTTTAATTATAAGTGGCTTTAATATCCACCGAATTTACATAACCTTTGGAATTTTTGTTCGGGATTCCTCAATGGGAGGACAAGGCGTAGAAAGGGTTGCACTGGATTCGGGTGCCGCCACCACCACCCTCAGGGGGGCAACTGTGCCGGCCGACTCTCGCTCAGTCTTCACACACACACACGCACACACACACACACACACACACACACACACACACACACACACACACACACACACACACACACACACACACACACACACAGAGAGAGAGAGAGAGAGAGAGAGAGAGAGAGAGAGAGAGAGCTCTGGACACACTTATTTAATATTAATTTTTTCGTTTTCTTATTTATTTATTCATTTATTTGCTCATTTTTCCAATTGAAGTTCCGAGTTTCGTGACCCTCAAGGACATCTTCAACCAGGATTAACTCTCTCTCTCTCTCTCTCTCTCTCTCTCTCTTTCTCTGGCGAGGAATTTCCCTTCTCCCTCACCGGTGGAATCAGTGTTTTCATGTTCAATACGGGCCTTTCATCCAAGCCCACGATATCGAGGATGACAGGGGGGAGGAGGAGGAGGAGGAGGAGGAGGAGGAGGAGGAGGAGGAGGAGGAGTCCAGTGTTGGTGCACTGCACTGCACTGCACTGGTCCAGCAGCCAGGCAAAAAGGAGAGCAGAGCGGGTAGGTAAAAGGTGGAATGGGCTCGGGACGGAAGGGGAGAGAAAGGAGTGAGAGGGAGGGAGGGCCAGGAAAGGAGAGAAGGGTAAGGGTGACAAGTGCACCCCGTCCCTTATATATAAATTATTCTTACCGTAAAAACGATCTCAGTTGTCGACAAATGCCCATCCATCAGCCTTACAATGTTTTGCCAGCCTGCAGTTCATCGCAATAGCCTTGGAATGTCACATGCCTCCAACTGTACGCCTCGGAAGGATTCCACATACAACAGGAACCCCTCCCTTATTCCTAATATTATCTAGCGCATCCCGGAACCGCACAAACAGTTCCTCACTCCCTAACTTACCTATGTCAATCCCCCAGCACTCAAGCAAACTATGGGTGCCCCACCTTCCCCGACTATACATTCTTCCATCCTGTCTCTAACATCACCTATCCCCGCCCCGGGGAAACACATCTGGGTTCTGTGCTTCCTATCTTTGTCACAGAAGGCCCTATCTAAGTACCTCACCTGGCTATCCCCTACAACCAATATCTTAGCTGTGGGCAGGGGTCTAGCGACTACCCTCCTCTTCTTCTCTTGCATCTTCGCTTCTTCTTGTAGACCAGCGAGAGCTTGAAAAGAGTTTCTGTATTCAAGCGGGCCTGGTGAGGGCTTTTTACCATCTCTCGTGTTTTGTTTGTCATTGTTTCCCACCCAGGTTCCAAACATGGTTTGTCGTCCGTGTTTTGGGTCTTCGAGCGAAGAACTCGATTCTCCTCTTGAAGGCCCTCAACAGTCTCTAAGGCTACAATTCTAATACGTAGAAATTGTACCTCTTCGGCGCTTATCCCTGAAACACAACCACTCGCCATCTCACTGTGTGAAGCAGCTGTGAAAGGGGAGAGAGGGAAAGAAAGAAAGAGAGAGAGAGGCGAGAAAGCTTGTAGAAGAAAGTGAATGTTAAGAGAGGAGGGTGAAGAGATTAGGAAGAGTTGGGGTGATGAGAGGGAGGAGAGGGGGGGAGGAAAGCAAGGAGAGGAGTGGGGAAAAGAACGAGGAGAGCGAGGGGAGGGAAGAGGAGAGCCAGGAGTAGAGGGTGGTTGAAAACGAAGAGTCGAGGAAGGATATGAGCGAGGAGTTGGGGGGAAAGGAAAAAATGAGAGCGGCGAGAGGAGGATGAAGGGTGTTTATTGCTTTGAGGAGAATCGAGAGAGAAGACGTGTGGGGGGGGCAAAGGAAGTGGAAGAGAATTCGAACAGAAAAGGCAAGTTTGCTTTTTGGAGACCATTCTTATGGAGTGACTGCTATATTTTGGAAGCTTAGAGCTTAAAAAATAAAACAAAAAGACAGCAAAGGGAGCAAGGCGGTTGAATTTGTACCTTTCAGAAAGTGAATACTTGAAAAAAGTGAAAATCAACAGAAAAGTGAGAAAGTTAATTGAAGTTATATAATCTAGAAACAGATTATCAAGGAAAAAGAGTAAAAAACAAAAGGGGATTGAAGGTGCCTCCTTTTTTCAGAACCGACGGTGTTTAGAAAAAAAAAAAAAAAAAAAAAAAGCCGATTGAAGACGGACTTGTTCCGGCCTTTCCGGTTTTCGGGGTTCATCAGTTTTTCAGATTCTCTCCGGGAGGAGGTAATAAATCCCTCCGCTGGCGAGGGGGCGAGGTGCCCAAGGGAGGGGAATGAAGTCCCCTGGCCTGGCGGCACCCGCAAGAAGAAGTGTCAACCGGTACGGAAGGGTCTAGTCGACACGGGCGAGGGGACCGTGTAGACGAATAGAATGGCCTGGTGGCGGCGGCGGCGGCGGTAGGAACAAGAGGGTAGGTGCCAAGGACGGATCAAAATCCCCTTCGCCAGTGACACTATTCGTCGGTGTGGCTCTAACGCCTCTCGATTTCATTTATTAAGGGGAAGTTGATTTTTGGGGAAGAGGGAAAGGGTCTTTATCGTTCTGAACCCACAGATTGCCACCAGGTCTGGCCCCGCAGCTGAATGAAATCCTCGCCCAAGTAGCGAAAGCGCTCGTGATCCTCCTGAAGAAGAAGTTGGCACTTGAGGGTCCGGCGAAGGAGAAGGGGTTGGGGATGGGGAGGAGGTGCGCCCTTTGTCACCCTATTTTTGGGCCAGCCGGTCCCTTGCACAGGGAAGGAAGTTTACCTTGGTGAAATGAAATCTCTTGACGGCAACTAGACTTAAGGTACAAGTCCAAGGCATTGAGGATCGAGATGTCATTATCCCCTCCCGCTAAGGATGAAGAAATCGCATGGCGGCGGCAGCAGCAGCAGCTGGAAGACCTGTCATAAAACGTAGCTGAAGGGCCATTCCCATTTGGTGCTGTGTGTATTATAGATCAATTTGTGTGGAAGGGGAATAGGAGGGACAGTGAGAAAAGGCGGGAGGGAGGAGCGAGATGAAGGGGAAGAGCGTACTTGAACTGGCTGGGTTGATGCAAGAGGAAGTGAAGAGAGCGTTCCCAAGATAGATGGAGTCTGAGGGACAGGGAGCATACAAAATTTTTCTGTGATGGAAAAAATAATAGGGAAAGAGGTTGGGAGCGACAAGGACAGGGCAGAAGTTAAAGAAGAGCATAATGAGGAAGTGATATACAAGGTAATAACGAAGATGGGTGAAAAAATAGGTGAGGACAGATGAGTTATAGTTGAAAAATTACAAGAAATTATGAAAAAATATTAAGGCATACCCGAATAGTCGTATGAAATTTATTAAAAAAGAAGACCGATGAGTCGAGGAATTTTGGTAAAAGAGGTGAAAGACAAACAACGAAAAAAAAGACAAGGAAAGGCAGAACACCGTAGAAAAAGGTTCCAAAAATCTGCTATAATATTGCAGTATTTCCCTAAGAATGGTATCACATATATAATTTGTTTTATTTTATTTGTTCATTTGTGTATATATTTTAGATGAAGTTTGTATTATGCATTAAAACGTACAGGATATCGTTTATTTATTTGTTTATATATGCAATATTTCAATATGATAACGAATTGTCATTTATATTTGCAACATAACCATTCGACGATCAAGGTGCCATCTCTTAAGAAGTCACACAACTCAAATCTTGAAATAACTAAAAGGAAATACTAGCAGTTCTGAGCTAAATGTGATGGTTTGTATTTCGTCCTAGAACCCAGCACTTCAGCCTTTGGCCAAGAATAGGAGGGGAACGATGAGAACCAAATAGGAGGTTACGCGGAAAGAGGGAGGGAAGCAGTCAGGCGGGCGGGCGGACGCTATGAAACATTCTTCTTCCAGCGCTGGACGATCCTGTTGAGGAAGGGTGGATAGGTTCGAGGCGATGAACGTCTAGTCGGGTCAAGAAACCAAATAGAATGAAGACGCAGACAGTAGGGAGGAAGAGAAAAGGAGAAAAAGAGAAATTATGAAATTAAAGACGAGGACTGATGGAGGTCATTGAGCTCCTTCAGCGTAAACCAGACCAAACCATTTTGAGTAAGTCATCATATCGTTAAAATGGTTAAGGAGAAACTGGCTTAGCCAGTAAATGTCTTGTCTCCTCTCCCCTCCCCTCCCTTCCCACCTGAGCTGAAATAAGTCTTACAGAAGTTGCAGGGAGGTCTAAAAAGTGCTCGAACGAACTTGTTGTCCAACCCTGCCCCCCCCCTACCTAGAGGGTTTCCTTGGCTTAATAAGATCGCCTGGCGGCCCACACGACCAAAGTTGCGAAACGCAATATTGAAAGGGTTAGGGGAAATAAGGTCGAAGACCTATTTTTCCACCTTTGTGCTGCGGACGTGACCTATTTTTCCCCTTGGGCTAAATAAAATCACCTATTGGAGGCAGCTGGAACGCGACGGGACTCCGCCTTGAAAGGCAACAAAGGATCAAGATGGGAAGGCTCATTATATTCTGGCTCTAATCCATGGCAACTTATTCAACCCAAAGGAAGAGTTTAGGTTCTAAATGCTTAATCATAGAAAAGAGGACCAAGGGGAAAGAGGAGAAAATGAGAAATGCATAGTGATGAGGGAAAGTTCGTTGCAAGAGGACAGGGACCGAAGGAGAGGAAAGAGGAGAGCGGGAGCGAGGCGGGTCAGGGCGGGAGAGTGAGAGAGAGAGATACGACCATTGGGACAATGAACGAAGGAAACGCAAGAACGAAATGTAAAGATAAATAATAGAAAAAAAGAGGAGGAAAGTCATTGCAATATCCCTGAAAGAGGTGACTTCAGAATTTGGACAAGAGAAGGAGGAAGGGGGAAAGAGATATTGGGAAGGAAGGTGGGGGCGGTGTAAAGAGACGGGATGGAGAAGGAAGAAGAAAAAAGGGACGGCAGGGAAAGAAGGAGTTTAGGAGGGGGGAATAGATGTATGTGATAGAGGGAGAATGGGGATGAAGGAGGGATGGAAAGAGAGAGAGAGAGAGGAGGAGGAGGAAGAGGAAGGGAGAGGCTTATGAGGAAAGACAAGGAGGAGAGGAGAAGGGTGGGTCTCTGAAGGGGAGAGAGAATGAACTGGAATGGAGTGGGGAGGTGAGAGAGAGAGAGAGGGTGAGGGAGGTTATGGAAAGAAAAGAGAAGACAAAAATGCTGAAATCCCATTTGGAGAAGAGGGATGGGCGAAGAGTATTTCGGACATGAAAGTCGTGCTGTGGAGGAGGAGGAGGAGGAGGAGAAGGAGGCCTCCGACTCGAAAATATGGAGGGACATATGGAGGAGGCCGGTGCGGAATGTGGAGTCAGCTTTAAGATATGGAAGGAAGGGAGGGAGGTTAATGCAAAGTCGAGTGGTGGTTCAGCTGAAAATGTGGAGGTTGGAGGAGGGAGGGAGGGAGAAGTGAAGTGGTGTTGGTGGGGCAGCTTGAAGTTGTCTTGGAGGCCATGTGAAGTCGATATTTCAGTGGCGGAAGAGATGGAACTTTGCATTAAAATGTGTTTTTTTTTTGTAGTTTCCCCCCCCCAAAAAAAAATCAACTTAGGGGCATTAAAATGTGAATTTCGTAGTCCCCCCCACCCATCCACCCCCCCAAAAAAAAAAAAAATCAACGTAGGGGGAAAATGTGGAGTTATCGCCGAGCCCCTGAAAATGTGGAAGTTACCGGCGGTGGATTGGATAGTAAAAGTTACCCTAGGGGGTGTGGAAACGTGGAGAAGAGGAAACACTCGGAAAGGAGTCGACGGGGAACTTCCGATACGGATTCTAAACGTCGAAGAAGTGGGCGTTGGAAGTACCACCGGAGGAGGAGGAGGAGGAGGAGGAGGAGGAGGCAGAAGCGAGAGGGGCCTGGGGGGGGGGCGGCAACTGAACCCGCGCAGGGGCTTGTGAGGGGAGTGGGGACATCAGAACTCGCACTGATTCGGAAATGTTGGAGAAGAGGAGGAATGTGCAGCAGAGACACAAGTCGAAAGCGGCACTCTGTCCGAAAAGCTGGTATGGACCGCACGGTGGGGGAGATTGAGGCACGTCGTTGGGTGGCTGTGCCCTCGATGGGGAGCAGCGCGCAGGCAGAGGATGGGGGGGGGGGAGAGGCCTAGCAAGGCCAAAAGCGGCCACAACGAGGACGAAGTTCTTTAGCAGACTGGCTGCAGGAGTCCGGGGAAGTAGGGAGAAACCAAGTAGAAACCGAGAGAGAGAGAGAGAGAGAGAGAGAGAGAGGAAGCAGAAGACAAATAGGTGGCGAGAGCAAGGGAAGAAAAAAGAAATGGGGGCGGGGAGGAAAAGAAATGAGGTTGGGGGGGCGGGGAGGAATGTGGTCAAGGTGGAGGAAAGGAGAGTACCGGAAAGGAAACGTTTAGGGGGAAGAGGAGTAAAAGAAAGCTGGAATTCGGGGAAGTAGTAGTAGTAGTAGTAGTAGCGATCGAAATAGGAGAAAGAAGTAGCATGAGGGGGCGGGAGGAAGGGGAACAGACGGTAGTAGGGGGAGCAGGAGGGAGATAGGAAGAAGAGGAAGAGGAAGGAGAGGGAGGGAGGTAGTGGAAGTAAGAAGAGGGACATAGATAGGATGAGTAACTAGAGGGAGCAGAGCTGGAGGGATAGGACATCTAAATGATGCTGTGGAAGAGCGCTCTTTCGTTCTCCTGCAGTAGACCATAGCGTTGCTGGCGACGAACACCTCGAGCGGAAGAAGAAGAAAAAAAGAATCTGAAGTGGTTAGCAGCTCCGTTCTCGGTGCTCTGGGGCCGTCGAGGCCAAAACCCTGGCCACAGTTCCTTATTCTTGCTGGTTGATCGAGATGGGTGGGTCTTCCTTATAAGTCGAGGTAGATTAATCCATTCCACAGTGTAAAGCGCAGAGAAAATGTTGATCGAGATCGGTTTAAACCCTTTGAAGATATAGTTTGATTTGGGATCAGTTTCCCAAAGCTGAATAAAACCGTAAGACGCAGAGGTTTATTATTTGCAATGGCAGAGTTTATCTTTGGTGCAAAAAACCTGAAGAGAAAGAGCTTCCGAGACAGAGTGCTGCTAGAGCAAGGAAGAAGACTTGAGAAAGAGGATTAGCGAGAAAGAGAGCTAGATAGAGAGAGAAAAAAGAGAGAAGAGCTAGAAAGGAAGGGAGAGAGTGGGAGAAGGATAGAAAGCGGAAGAAGAAAGAGAGAACTGTAGAAAGAGAGCAGAGGCGCTGTTGGAATCAACAGTGCCATTTCAGGGAAGAGATATCAGGGAGGGAGGGAGGGAGGGAGGAAGTGGCCTCCAGAGGTGGAGGGAGACCCGTGGGACCTTGGGATCGATAAAAACGCTGGAATTGGCTATTGGCTTAGGGTCCCTTCACGTGGTGAGAGTTTATGGGCCAAGAAGAGCTCGCGCGACCAAGTCGCTTCTTCAGTCCACTTGGTGGTGACGGACACTTCGGAAATTTCTTTCTGACAATTGCTGGACGATTACATTCAGGTGAAGGGATGGAGTCTCAAGAAGGAATTTTCCTCCTCCTCCTCCTCCTCGCCCTCTTTGCCCTGTCTCATCCTCCTCCGCAACCTCCTTCTCTTTCCTCCTCCTCCTCCTCAACCTTCCTTCTCCCTTCCCCCTCCTTCTCCTCTTTCTCCTCCTCTTCCTCCTCCATTTTTCCTCCTCCCTCTCCTCCTCGTCAAGTGTAAGAGGAGGTTCCTCCTGTACTGAGGCTATCCCAAAGCCAGAACCCCCGTCTGATCCCATTTTGGTTTTCCTTTCCGGCTTCTGAGACACCAGTGACAGGTAGCAGCTACTCGGCGGGGCGGCCTCTCCCTCCTCCCTTCCTTCTCCTCCCACCCTTCGCACCCCGTCCTCTCTTTCTTTCTGTCTCCACACTTCTCCCTTCCCCCCCCTCACTCGCTTTCTCCCTCGTCCTTCCCCTTCCACCCTCTCCACCCCTCCACTTCCCTCCTCTCTTCCAACACCCTGGCTTCCCCTCCTTAAGACTCTGTCAAGGCTTTCCTCCTCCTCCTCCTCCTCCCCCATGGAGTGGGAGGAGGACTGTGCAAGGGCCCTCCGCCCTTGCGTCTAATTCCAGTTCCTAATCCCCGGGCTGGACGAGACACGCCTCTCTGTTTCAGGTCCTTTCTTATGTGCTCTATGCTCATCCCTCCGCCTTCGTGTCCTACCAGACTAAAGCCAGTGAAGCTGTTTCAGTCTTTTAAAGAGAAGTGGTGTGATCCTAGACTATGGTGAAAAACACACACACACACACACACACACACACACACACACACACACACACACACACACACACACACACACACACACACACACACACACACACACACACACACACACACACACACACACACACACAGACACACACACAGACACACACACACACACACACACACACACACACACACACACACACACACACACACACACACACACACACACACACACACACACACACACACACACACACACACACACACAAACACACACACATACGTGGGCCTTTATCGATCCGTTGGAAGCTTGTTATATCGTATTTGCTAGGCAGATTAGCTCGTTACTCGTCTTAACAATCACGTATCATTTCAAGTGCCTTTAACCCATTGTCGGCAAATATTCCTTTAAAGTAAATAGAATCAATTGGCGTTAGCTGAAACAACAACTTAGGGGTCCTAATCATGATATGCAATTGAAAAGTGTGATTGGGGGAGCTCAGCACTTGAGAGAGAGGTTTCAAAATCATGACTCCTGGTCTGCCCCGAATACTGCTGCCCGCCCCTGCTCACGGGAGCGCTGGAGACTCCCTACGTCAGGACTGCTGCTGTATTTATATCCATGGTGGTGGACCTTCGACTAGGCGCAGGTGATGCCTGTAGGAGGACATCAGAAGTCCCTCCCGAGGACGACCTGGTGCCACAGTTCCATATCGGTTCGAGGTCACGTGCTGGCGAGCCATTTCACACTCTAGCAGAGGAGACACCCAGCCGATGAACATCAGTTAATCCAGCCTCATAACCACAACTAGAAAGAAACATTTATTCCGGTGTTGACTTTGAAATGCATCTGGGCTGATACGTGATGTCGAGATGACGGCAGATGATTGAATGTCCGGCAGTTAACTTTGTGTGGCCCCCCCATGAGGAGAAGAAGGCGTCATTGGACCTCAAGGAGCGTGACGTGACGTGACGTGACCCCCCCGGTTCGGTTGGGGAACCACGGACGTAAATAATTCAATCTGTCGGTTCTGAAGACGCTGGTCCAGTTGCTGGTCTAGTTAAGCCGTGATCTCTGGATGCCCAAGGATGTGATTTAATGCGGCGTAATGCGCTTCTCGGGAATCTCGGGGGACTGAACCACGAGCAAGTAACCGAGCGGCCTCTACAACTATATAGCCTGCCTGACTGCTTACCTGACTGCCTGCCTGCCTGCCTGCCTGCCTGCCTGTCTGTCTGCTGGCGTTTGGAGGTCTTTGGTGAAGTATATGAAGACCTTGGGCTTATCTGTCTGTTTGGGAGGTTTTAGCACTTTCACTTGTGTATTACCTTTAACGCAGGTGATAGGTTCCAACTTAACAAGAATGAATGAGACGACAGTAGCAAAACAAAATTGATTTAACTCAACAAAAAGGTATCTAGAGGGATCCGATCGACTCGGCCCACCGTCTCTAGAGTGGTAACCCAGATAGCGTCGGGAATTGGTTTGGGTTGGTTGGCCGTGGTGGGTGCCAGCAGGGGAAGAGGTTTCGGGGCCGAACGTTGTCACCTCGCCGCCCTAGTTGCTGCATGTAGTAGCACCAGACACATGTTTTCGCTCCAAATTTAGTTGTGACATGTTTTCCAGCAGCTGCGGTCCCAGGGGACTTCGGGTTTCGCCACCTGTTGCCACACACGCCCTGGGCGGGTCCTCGGCTCCCCTCCCTTACCGCTCCCCCCCTTCCCCCCACACCCACCCACTTCTCAACATTTTCGTCTCCTGTTTTCTCTCTTTTCCGGAAGGAGGAGGAGGAGGAGGAGGAGGAGGGGGAGGAGGCGGGAAAGAAGGTGGCGCTGGCTGTAACCAGTTTCTGGGGACTTTGCTCCCTTGTCAGTCAGGTAGAAGGACCTGCCGAAGGTGTTCCTGGGTGTCTGCCACAGGCGCCCTTCGGGGCTCTGCCCAAGGTTCCAAGGTTCTCTTCAGAGGTGTTTACTGAAGGCGTTCTTCGAGTTTTTTTCTATGCGTTCTTCTTTTTTTAATGCGATCTTTTAGGGTGTCTGCCAAAGGGGTTCTTTGGATTCTTCAGGGTGTCTGCAGAATGCGCTATTTTGAGGTGTCTGCCGCAGGCGTTCTTTTGGAGTGTTGACAGAAGACATTCTTTTAGTGTCTGCCGAAGGCGTAGTATTAGAGCGTCAGAGGAAGTCATTCTTTTGGAATGTCTGCTGAAGGCGTTCCTTGGAAGTGTATGACGTTAGGTATCCTTTGAATGTGTCTGCCAAAAGCGTTCTTTGTGGGTGTATGCCAAAGGTATTCTTTATAAGAATATGTTGGATATATATAATATATATATATATATATATATATATATATATATATATATATATATATATATATATATATATATATATATTTAGCCGAAGGCGTTCTTAGGGAATGTTTGTCGAAGAAAAGCATTTTTTGTGAGTGTTTATCCAAGGCCAATGTACCATATATACTAAGGCTCCAAAAATATTTACTTGGTGATTATCTGTTGATGATGATATTCGTATGCGTATTTTATCATCATTATTATCATCTTATTTTATTTTTTTCGTCTGTTGTTAAGAAGTAGGGTTACGAATGATAGCTTTCATGGGACAATCTTAACGCGTTCTTATGGGAAGAGACATCCAGTCCACTGATGGCAGTAACTTCTACATGCATTATGGGGATAAGTGTATAAAGAAAGAGATCGAATTGATAAAAAAATATATTACTGATAGTAGTGTGACAAAAGAGGCATTGAACCCCCCTCCGCACAGAGATATTCTTACAGGCACTTGTGTACACACGCGCGCGCGTGCACACGCAGAGGCACACACAGACATGCACACACGCGCGCACACACACACACACACACACACACACACACACACACACACACACACACACACACACACACACACACACACACACACACACACACACACAGAGAGAGAGAGAGAGAGAGAAACACACAGACATATACACGCAGACACACATACACACACGTTCAAAGATGCGCGCGCGCAAATTCAAATCCCACCCACCGACTCCCCAAAAGAGAAATTGAATTACTTCCTTGCTCGTCCGTCATTCCATTTTCGTTGTTTTGAGAAAGGCTGGCTGCTCCTGGAGCAGAGGAGGGAGTTATTGCATTATTACTAACCACAGAGTGGTGATGACGAAGGCGACGCCAAACAGCATCGTCGCGATGATCGTCTGAATAATGGTGGAAGTTGTGGTGATGGCACCAGTGATGGTGGTGATGATGGTGATAGTGGTAGTCTAGATCGTGCAGAAGGTGGAAGCAGTAATGATGATGATGATGATAGTGGTGATAGTAATGGTAACAGAGAATGTGGTGGTACTGGAAAAGGTGACAAAGACGAGGCCAACTTTGATTAAAGTGCCCTAGGTCACTTTGGTTCACCTCGTACAACCTCCACCACTTTTGGTTTGTCGTATTCGTACACGGACCACATCAGGTCGAACCCCGTGTCGAAATAGGTGTGTCAATGTTTGTGTCAATTGAGGGCCTCCCCCCCCTTTAAGAAAAAAAATTTGTATGTATATGATATTCTCAAAATATTGATTTTTTACCTTTTCTGAAAATGCAACATATATATTAAAGATGTTTTTGATAATGTATTAATGTCTCTTTCTTCTTTTCAGGTAAGTCAACTAAAGATCTTTCATTGGAATGAAGGTAAAGTTACTACACTCAAAGATTAACTACACTGCACTACCCTTCGCTATGGTGTGACACCCTCTTACATGAATGAAATACTTTGTTGTTACCCAGAGCAGAACATACAAAGGACATTCATTGCCTCACCTAAGTGGGGAAACGTGTATTGTACTTGGTTTTGATCTGTATTGCTGTTGTTTTCTGCTTCTTCTTTTTCTATTATGTGAGATTTACATTTAGGTGAAGTTACTGTGTGGTACATGCGTTT
The DNA here is from genome assembly GCF_046742065.1 of Oratosquilla oratoria. Classification (NCBI taxonomy): domain Eukaryota; kingdom Metazoa; phylum Arthropoda; class Malacostraca; order Stomatopoda; family Squillidae; genus Oratosquilla; species Oratosquilla oratoria. The sequence goes on along the minus strand of NC_134777.1, from coordinate 107,575,333 downwards.
AGGGTGTCTCAGTAATCAAGTCACGACGTACTTAACACCAAGCTCACCACTCGACGCACCTGCCAACCTCTCACCCTTGCGCGCGCGCACACACACACACACACACACACACACACACACACACACACACACACACACACACACACACACACACACACACACACACACACACACACACACACACACAATCACACACTGTAGTTAGCGCGCGCACACCCTCTCGTCCACCTGACAATCGCAAACCCTTCTGACACCAACCTCTTCTCTTGCCACGCACACGCCCGCTCACCGCAACCCCCCTCCCATGCGTCGTACATCCACGCACACCCACACACTCGTGCCACACCCACGCAGAGGCACATGAAGTGCCCACTCCTAAAAAAGAATATGAGATAAGATTTAAAAACGCCACTCAATCACTTCCACGGGGCCCCAGGGGAGATGGGGGGGGGGGTTGCGAGGAAGCCAGTTGGGACGTGGGGAGTAGATTAGACACCTAACGACCTTTCTTGTTTATTTGTTTATTTATTTCTTGTAGACTGCTGTAGGCTCTTGCAACCCGTTATCGGTACTTGCATGTTATCTGCCATTTTCAAGCTTTTAGCTTTTCGTAGACTTTTCCAGGCTCTTTTACATATTTTCCATAGCCTACGATGCAGGATAGAGGCAATATGTGAAAAAATCAGCTAACTTCTATAGCAAAGTTTATATTATGCCGACCGACCTAATGTCTAAACACCATTTTATCGCCTGAAGGTGGGGGGAGGGGTAGATGGGGCCAAACTTGGTGGCCGACCTCTCTTGACCCATCTGTGACCCGTTGGCCGTAGGTGAGGCGCAGTCATCAAAGGATTTTTATCAAACGGGTCATTCTTCCATTTTTCTTGTGGCCTTGCATGCGCTGTGTGCGCGCGTGCGCGTTTGTGATTCACCATGTTCTTGGATCATATGTTGAGCTCGTGATCGACAGCTGTTACCCTCCCGGAAATAGTTTTACCCGATCTATAAGTAGAGCTGCGATAGCACACGTACATAAACAATCAAACAAACAAACGCACAAACAACTCCTGGACCAACAGAGCGTCGCGTGGTGCTGGTTTGCCGTGCGTGTGTTTGTGTGTGACTGCCCGCGCACTTTTTTTTTTTTTTTTTTTTTTTTTAATGCGCATGTATTTGTATGACCTAGTGCGCGCGGTTCTAACTGCTCTCGAGTTTATGGTTAAAATAACTTATATGTGTAGCTAACCTATGTAGTTGTCAACAAAATCAACTCCAGGCCTAATCTTCCAAAAGCGCTGCCTCGCATTTCGTAAAAAGAGGTTAAGAACCTCGTTATTCAAGGCCGCAATAGTTTCCTCATCTTGAGCTGCCCCAAGAACTTTTCGGCATTTGAGGTCATGAACTCGAAAATCTCGAAAACTTCTTTTCGACGTGATCCCGCTTTGTCTCGAATCGACCCTCGCCACGGGACGTCGAAAACGCTCTGACGTTTTGACAATTCCCCTCTGGTCGGCGAGTAGTGCTTTCGTGTTGGTTCTGCTCGTGCGCATTACGCGGGAGATGATACAGACAGCACCATACAAAACATGTCGTAAATGTTGTAAAAGGGGAACGTGTTTAATTTATGCTGGAACACAAAGCTTCGCAGGCACTTAGTATACACACACATTGTTACAACGGCGAAGCAAATAAGAGCGGAGTGACCGCCTTGTTCTCTGGTGTCTTCAGGTTTCGTAGAAAACGGGCTTCAGGATTGTAGATTTCAGTCGGCTCAATCCTGGATACAAGACTTCGTATCAAGTTTCGAAAATTTTGTACGATCTTAGTGCCAAAGCTGTAACGCCTGGGACTCGCGCTGAGGGACCCGAGTTCAAACCTACGCTACGGTCGGACCTGTTTCAATTACATCGCTGGTACTAGCGATTGTTCATATATATATATATACATATATATATATATATATATATATATATATATATATATATATATATATATTTATATATATATGTATATACATATATGTATATATACATATATGTATATATACATATATATATGTATATACATATAGGTATATATACATATATGTATATATACATATATATATATGTATATACATATATGTATATATACATATATATATATATATATGTATGCTAATAAGAACACGGGTACGTGTGTTCACTTATACGAAAGCGCTCTGCTTCGTTAGTTTCTTTTTCCAAGTGGTCTACTTTGCATATATATATATGTACACACACACACACACACACACATATATATATATATATATATATATATATATATATATATATATATATATATATATATTACCCCATTATCATCGGCGATTCCTCGTGTCCGAGTTCTTCCTTCCGTTGTCGGACCTTTCTGTTTAGTGGTGGGCTCATTTTCGGGTAACGGGTCCGATCCTTGTTTCCCTTAACCCTCAGAGGAATCTGTCACGTAAAATGTTTTTTTGTGGTGGCGCTTGGACTCGATACCCGCTCTTTTCTTGTTATCGAAGAGCGTCCCTCTTCGGATGACCTGTCTCCACTCAGTCCATACATTTCCTTTCGTCCCCCAGGTCTCTGGGTGTTTGCTTCAACTGGAGAGACCCATTTGTTGTCCAACCCCATACATCCTGGTACAGCTGCACCTGAGTGCCATATCCCAATCGGAGAGAACGACGTCAAAGATGTGGAGCACTTTCCTCCACCTTTCCCCGGCGGCAGTTTTCCCTCGGCCCAGTGCTCATCTGCCAAGGACGTCGAGAACCGGGCTCAAGCATCCCGCGCGGCCTTTGGGAGGCTGAGAAGTCGTGTCTTCAAAAACAAAGGCCTAAGCCATCAAAATAAATGGATGGTCTACAACTCTGTGGTTTCCTGAACCCTCTTTTATGGCTGTGAAACGTGGAACCTGTACAGCCGAGATCTGAAGTATCTGAAGATGTTCCACAATAAAAGAAATCAACTTCATCCTGACCATCAGTGAGGAAAAGCGCTTCACTAATAACTCAGTCCTCGAAAGAGCCAGAACAAGCAGCATGGAAGCGACCATCATGAAGCATTGCCTCAGGTAGTCGGGACACGTGGCCCGCATTGAGGAAAAGCCACTGCCCAAGAGGATTCTGTTTGGCGAGCTGAACACGGAGAGAGGTCCTCGCGGCTGCCCCCCCCCCTTATATGTCCTAGTTTATACTTTATTATTTGTCAGCCGTAGTCCAACCGTTAGGTTGGAATTCTAAAGGTGTTGGGACAGCCTGGGCGAATGACAGTCACCGGTCGTGCCTCGGGGTTTAATCGGGCTTTGCATCTAGACGAGGCAAAGTCGGAGCTCATCGCGTCACGGCTACCTCGCCAGCCAGGGACGGACCAGCTGGTCTCGTGCCGATGGGCTTTTCCATTCTATTTGCTCGTTGTCTGCCCGCCAGAACCCTGAGGTTAAGTGAATATACGAGTCTCGGAATTAGGCTAAAGCTAGTGGAATGGTGCCAGCTCCTGTTTAATGAAGCCTGGCACTGTCCTGGCACTTGTAATGGTGGTGGGCGGGGTGAGAGGGGAACAGGGGTGCAAAGATCTTTGACCCCGCTCCTTCCCATCCCTTCTCTCCTTCAAAGGAAATGTTAGAATAGTGTAACTGTTTTATTCACATTTTTTCTTGTTCTTATTTCTTGTTGTTTTTCTTTATTTGCCTTTTTCCAACTTTCAATTTTGTTTTGCCTCGTTTGTCCATCGGTCTTTCCCTGTTTTTACCTACTACAAGTTTCTCACCGCACTTCCGTGTGCATGTGTGTGTGTGTGGAGAGAGAGAGAGAGAGTGTGAGAGGTGACTCTTGAAAGTTCCCATTTGGCACCCTTTAGTGGCACACTTACCGCTGGAGGCCCCCCGCACCAGGTTGTAAAAGAGCGTGTCACAAGTTGCCTCAAATATCTGTTGCCTGCAGACCATTTATCAGGGGTCATTATCAGGGCCATTGAAAGGGTCCCCCCCCCCCTTTATCAGGTCTCACCCACGGCCGAAGGCCTCGTCCTTGTCTGGGCTGCAACTTTGAGACTCGGAAGGTCACGGAACCCGAGATGGAGTGCCAAAGTTGTTTTTGTCGTCCCTAATTTTTATGCGCGTGTGTGTGCGTACGTGCGTTTGCGTGAATGTATGTTTGTGTGTTTGTGTATCTACTTGCATGCATGCGTCTGTTTAAATGACAATAGCTAAGACAATTGATAGAACGTAGGGGGGGTTGATCATCTTTGCTTAGTTTAGACTATAATATTACTTTTTTATTGCCCTCCTGCATGTGAAGAAGAATTACACTGTCTATTTTGATCTTGGTTATTTGTCGCGTGGGCACGGGTGCTGTTGTTGTACCCAAATTTGAACATGTAAAACGGAAAATTAAATCATTGAGAACCCTCTTCTTTTCTGAGAGACTATGGATGAGTCTCGGTGCCAAAGATGGAGCGCTCGCGCGCGGGCAGCTTCCCGTGAGACGCAGAACCAGAAAATAACAAAATTGGGTCTCCTGCCGATCGGCGCCCAAGGCTGTTGTGACTCCGCTCATTTCTCGCGGAGGACCACTGACGGTTGCAAATGGTGACATCCTGAAAAGTGCAGTCAGTCGCGTTGCGGGCTCATACGTAGGTGGAGTGCCTCTGTCCAATATATTCAGAACTGAATGACGTCCTTTACTCGTTTTCGTATATGTATGTGCACGCACTCTCATGGATACACTGACACACACAAATACACTGACACACACACACACACACACACACACACACACACACACACACACACACACACACACACACACACACACACACACAAGCACTAGTGTATAATGCATAGCACAGTGTGGTGGGTAGTGAGAAGCATTTGATTGTGGGGGCACGTACAAGAAATATTGTAGAAGCATCGTTGGGCAGACTTCTGCGGTATCACCGGACCCCAGCTCGCGTCCATCCCCCCATCCCCCCAAACCCCCCACCCCCACCCCCCGTCACCCTCCTGCTGGTGAAGATTCGACAATTGCACCCGACCCTAGTCTGGATCTCCTCTCCGTTTCTTCGGCGAGAGTCCTCCTCCTCCTCCTCCTCCTCCTCTTCCTCCTCCACTCCTCCTCCTCCTCCCCTCCACCTCCATCTCCTCCTCCTCCTCCTCCTCCTCCTGCACTGTCAGTAGAGGTCAAGAGGTACCTCGACCCTTATACAGCGCAATTTTTCCCCACGGTTGATGAAAATCACCTGACGGTAAACAAAAATATGTAATTCAATGGAAATAAACCTGAGTTCAAGATGTACGCCAGGGAGGTACAATGAGATCACTGTTGTGACTTCTGTGACTTGTAGACTGAAGATGACACGAGCGTAAATACATAAATGTACCGTATTGCGGGAAGATAGACCCATGGCAATAGAGATTGAGGCTTCAGACTAGGGTCATTACACAGGGTGAAGGTTTAGCGTGAGGTATTGGGTGAGTAGTAGGTGGTTCTAGAAGAACGAGGGTGGGGAATGGGCAAACATTAAGCTTGGAACCGAAATTTGAATGAAGAATGTCAATATATAATATGCATGTATATATATATATATATATATATACATATATATATATATATATATATATATATATACATATATATATACAGTATATGTGTATGTGTGTGTATTTGCCTATTTACCTACATGTATATTATGGGGAAGGGGAGCTATGTTCGTGATGTCCCGTCTCTGTATCTCGCCATGTCTAATTTGCCCTTTAATTCGTGTATTGTTTTTGTACACACTATTGTTTCGCTAGGTATGTTCCATACATCCACCACTCTGTGGAGAAAGCTGTTCTTTTTCAGGTCTCTTCTATAATTATTGTGTGTGTTTGTGTGTGTTTGTGTGTTTGTTTTTGTGTGTGTACATATATACATGTATATATATATATATATATATATATATATATATATATATATATATATATATATATATATATATATATATATATACACTCGAAGAAGTGCCGCAAGACAGTTTATGATATGACCTTACCAGGAGGAAGATTGTTGGGCAGTCCACGTAGCCGTTACGAGCACATCGAGGCTGAAAATAAAGGAAGTAATAGAAGAAGAAGAAGAAGAAAAAGAAAGTGGAAAAAAGGATTCTTGGAGGCAGCGGTGGAATTGGAAATTGAAATGGTTATAAGGAGAGAGAGAGAGAGGAGGGGGAATGGAAATGGATGCAAGATAACTCGGGAATAATTTGAAATGGTGAACAAGAGGTTTGAAGAGAAGCTGGTTAAGAGCTGTGTTGTAAATGCTTCAAACCGATGGAACAGGGGGAAGGGATATTTATAGGGATTAAGTGTAATAGACGGAAGAATTCTTGATAAACTAGATATATAAGTGTGCGTATGTATGTATGTATGTATGTGTGTACACAAAAATACAGAGATGATAACTGGAAATACAATATAATAGACTTGAATTTGTAGAGGGAGAATGGCCTAATGCGGAATGGAGATGCAACGTTGCATTTTTGATGTTGTAGAAAATGATCTTAGGTGATCTTTGAAACTTTGAAACGGAGAGTAAATACAGAAAGTTATTTTTGGTGGCAGGGAGGAGACCACGGAAAGACGACGAGTGAGCGTCTCGACAAAACTGTTTTGGAATTGAACAAGTTGGCGAGGGGGAGGGGGAGGGGGAGGGGAGGGAGAGAGGAGGGCGTTTTTTATGGGAAAACCCGATGGTGGAGCTCAAGTAATATTGACTTACTTTTGTCATTTATTTATCTGTGTATTCATTATTTTTTTATTTCATATTGTATAAAGTAAAATGATGATATATTGTGATGCTGAGAATGTGTTTTTTTTTGTCTTCATATATTCATTCACTTTTCTAAAACTTCATAGGACATTTGACTCATAAAATGTGGAGAACGAAGATAAAAGAACATTTGATTCATGAAAGCTGAGTCACCGGAGGAAAAATGAATATAAATAAAAAAGGAAATGTTAGACAAGTAAAAAAAAAGTCCATGACGACACCAGTCGCACTGGTCGTCGTAAGAAAATTGAGTTGAATGTATTACTAGGAGTTGAAGACTTTGGAACCGGAAAGAAAAGAAAACCAGGGAGATACGATAGTCAAAAATTATACAAAACAAGAAAATGACACTGGGATTTTGCAAAGAAACTAGGATTAGGATTTTGTGGTTTTCCAAAGTGCCTTAGGCACTTTCCCTCTGTATTAGGAAGGGATTACAGAATTCCGAATTTGCAGCAGAATATAAGATGAAAAAAAAAAAAAATTAAAGGAGGGAGATGCAGCGAATCGGTGTATATTAGTAGAGATGTAAAACGAAGGTGGGGAGAGAGAGAGAGAGAGGATGAGAGGGGGGTGACGGGGGAAAGTAACTGATAGATGAAAAAAGGAGGATTGGTACAAGAGCTACTTTGGGATGACTGGTAATTAATTCCTCACCTTGATTTTGGGTGACTGTGTGAGCGCATATGTGAATACACGCAAACGCAAGTAGGTATAGATACACAAAGGTATATCGTATAGATGTCTGCATGTGTATATACATGCGTGTAGGAGACGGCTTTCATATGGTTCCTGTCGTCCAAGGTGGAATGACACCTGGAAGTGAGAATGTTGTTAATTAATAGTGTTGTTGGTATTATCACTATATTAGTGTTGTTATTATTGATATCATTTGTCGTTTTGTGCTCATTAACAAATATAATTTGATTATTGTCATTAGTCTATGGTATGCCCTGCCTGCAGACGAATGAAATGGACCAGCGTAAACAAGAATAACCTCCTCCTTAGAGTATGCCTCCGAGATTGCAAAGTCTAGAAAGGCGATGATATAGAGTTGAAAGGAGTTACATATGGAAACGAAGTTGATGGAACATGAGGTCGCCGTGCCATCCAAACAAAGAAAATTAGAGCTAGGAAGGAGAAGGAGGAGGGGGGAAAGGGTGAACAGGGGAGGCTAGGTGAAAGGAATGGGGGAACGGGAGGGAGAGGGAGGGATGCGTAAAAGCAGAATCGTGTCTAAATGACGTGGCTTACGTCCCTCTGGCACGGACGTCTCTTGCCATCACTCCCCCCCCCTTGCCATCACTCTCCCATTTATCGATTTTGTCCTCTCCTCTCCTCTCCTCTCCTACCTTTCGTCACTTGTACTCGTCATATTCTCTCTCTCTCTCTCTCTCTCTCTCTCTCTCTCTCTCTCTCTCTCTCTCTCTCTCTCTCTCTCTCTCTCTCTCTCTCTCTCTCTCTCTCTCCCTCTCACTTTCTCTCTCTATGTCTCCCTCCCTCATTCCCTCGCCCCCGCCCCTTCCCCTCCTCCTTCTCTCCCTCCCTCCCTCCCTTCCTCCAGTTTTGCCTTCCCTTTATCCTTCTTTATCTCCTTCCTTCTCTTCTTTAGTCTCTCTTCCCTCTCTCCTTCCCACTATCTTTCCTTCTCATTTCCCTCCCTCCCTCCCTCATTCCTATTTCTTTCTTATTTCTTTTCCTGGTATTTCTTTTATAGAGTAGCGTTTCGATGTTTTCTTAATTAACAAACACCTTCTCGCAGAGAGGCTGGCGTCTGAGTCACTTTGTAGTTTCTGACTCTGTGGTGGTGTTTGTTGTTGTTGCAATCCCTGACATTTTCGTGCCACATGAATATTTCTTCCTCTCAGCTGATTTGCCCCATTTTGACTCAGCCTCCTTTTTGTTTATCTTTAGTTGCCTACGTTCACGTAGGCACACCCGCACGCGCGGGCACACGTACACACACACTCGGACACACACACACGCACACACACACACGCACACACACACACGCACACACACACACGCACACACACACACGCACACGCACCCACACACGCACAAACTCTGCAGAGCACTATCTCTGTGTCACTCAGTACCTTTCCCTGTCGTAAGAGACCCCTCTTTTTTTTTTGTTCCTTTTTCTTCTTCCTCTTTCCCAATCGACTGCCCTGCTCGTCACTGCCTCTTGCCCATGATATTAGACTTCCTATTTTTATGGCTGCCTCCTCCTCCTCCTCCTCCTCCTCCTGCTGCTGCTGCTGCTCCTCTTGCCCATATTGGTTCTGGGACGGACCTTGCTGCTTGCTTGCTTGCTTGCTTGCTTGCTTGCTACCACTGCTGCTGCCGCCGCCTCTTCGATGACGTGGCTGACCCTCCGCACTCAGGTGCTGCCTGCCCCCCTTGCCCCCCCTTGCCCCCCCTTGCCTCCTCCCCATCACAGGGAAGAGAGTTTGCCTTATGAAGCTCCCCCGTATCTACCTTCTTCCTAACCTCCCTCCCTCCCTCTCTCCCTCCCTCCCACTCCTTTCCTACCTCACTCACCCACACACTCACTCGTTCCCTCCATCATTCACTTACTTCCTCCCTCCTTCCTTCATTCAGTCTCTCTCGCTCTCTCCTTCCTTCCTCCCCTCATTCCTTCGTTCATTCTCTCTCGCTCCCTCCATCATTCCTTCCTTCCTTCCTTCTTTTCTTCCTTCCTTCCTCACTTCCTCACTTTCGGTTTCTTTGCTTTCAAAGTTGCCTCTGTGCCTCTCCCTCTTTCCTTTCCTGCTTCCCTGTGTCTCTCCATCACCATCACAACTCCCATGCCCTCCTCTCTCTCTCTCTCTCTCTCTCTCTCTCACACACACACACACACACACACACACACACACACACACACACACACACACACACGTTCCCTCTCTCCCATTTTCCCTCTCTCCCTCCTTTGCCCCTCTTCACCCGCTTTATCGACCCACACAGTAGGGCCTCGTGGTCCCTTCCCCCACCTCTCTCTCTCTCTCTCTCTCTCTCTCTCTCTCTCTCTCTCTCTCTCTCTCTCTCTCTCTCTCTCTCTCTCTCTCTCTCTCTTTCTCTATCTCTCTCTTCTCTCTCTCTTTCGCTCTCTATCTCTCCCTCTTTCGCTCTCTATCTCCCTCCCTCTCCCTTCCTTCCTTCCTCTCTCTCCCTCTCTCTTTGTCTCCCTCCCTCCCTTTCTCCATCTCCCTCCCTTCTTCTCTCCCAGCCCCACCCCTCTGTATATATATATATATATATATATATATATAAATATATATATATATATATATATAATATATATATAATATATATATAATATATATATATAAAATCGCGCTCTCTCTCTCTCTCTCTCTCTCTATCTATCTATCTATCTATCTCTCTCTCTCTCTCTCTCTCTCTGTCTGTCTGTCTGTCTGTCTCTCTCTTTCCGTATCATCCTTGGTGGTGCCTCCTAATTCGCTGGCTCTTTACCTCTTCCACGACAGCACAATGGCGGAGCGCCTTCTTGCCGCCCCAACTTTATTAATCTGATAAGAAAAGCAATTTCTTGGGCCAAACCCAGAGTAATCTATTTAACTTGTTAGGAGCGGTGGGGTAGGGGGGTTGTTAAACTTTTACCAGCTAAGATTACATCTATTAACAGCAACTTTGCCCAAGGTCTCAAAGCAATTTTAAAGTAATTGTGTTATAAGTTGATTAAAAAATATGCGGCAATTGTCAGTTTTGGAATGCGTTTTATATTCAGCTTCGAACTCCTCCTCACGAGCGCTAACCAACCAACCAACCCCCCACCTCCTGCTGCTGCTGCTGCTGAAGGCGCTCGCTAGTCTCCGAGGACCTTTAGCAGCGTCTTCGTCGTCGAGGAGGCAGCAGGGCTTCTTTTCGAATTGGGCTTCCTCGAAGATCATCGATGCGCAGGCGTCAGCGCTTGAAGAAGGGGTACAGTGGATTGCAAAATTCTTTAGCCGCACAAATTCATCTTTCGTTTTGTGTGCATTGTAATATTTCCTGTACGGTGTTTGTATTTCATCAAAAGGCCTCAAATGTACGAAACTCTTCATATCGAAATTTGTACGTCATGAGAGTCTCGGATAATGTCTTAAGACTTTTGCATGGGTCGGTCTCCAGCAAGGCAAAGAGGAGCAGGAGAAGGAGGAGGAGGATGCCCTTAGGCGGCAGCAGTAGTAGGGGGCTGTATGGACTCCTCCTCCTCCTCCTCCTCCACCCACTTTGCCTCCTCTTCTAGGCTTGGAATATTGCCCTTGGGCTAAGAGGTTGGCACCTAGACAATTATAAAATTCTTCGTTGAATATTTTATTACTATTGTTGTTATCAATATTATCCTTAGTCGTAGTATTGGTGTTATCATCATCGTTATTGTTGTTGTTACTATTATTATTATTATTATCATTAGTAATATCAATAATTATTTATTGTTTACCAGTGATTGTTACTACTATTATATTGTTCATGAGGATGGAATTATCTGAGAAAAATACAATTATTGTTGAAGTCATTGCTACTATTGTCATTCTGTTAGTTGATACTGTTCCTCCTCACCCCCATCGGCACAGGATCCCCCCCCCACCCACCCACGTCCTTTCTTTCTTTCAGTTGACCTCATTAGACATTATTTTCACGTGAGCCACCGCCTGTCATGTGCCACCACCCACTGCTATATAGCGCCTTTCCCCGTTGGCACCCAGGCGGGGGCGGGGGGGGGGGTTCTGTCGCTCGCGGGACACGCACGAGCGCTATGTCGTCGAATGATTACATCCGAATGTTGGGTGGGGGTGGGGGGGTTCTGGGTCTTGGGGGTCTTGGGGTGGGGGGGGGGTGAGCGATGCATTTACGAACGAGCAGTCCCAGTGTCCCAGCGTGGCCTCAACATCTGGTTGGATTCGCTTCAGACTGAAAGGTTTCTGAAAGATTCCTGGAAACCGGGTATTGTATTGAACTTTATCCCGTTTCACGGCGTCTGGTGTTGTCGTGGTTTTGCCATTGAGGTCGGTCCTATACTGTGGTGGGTTGGCCTCTGTTCACGTGCTCCTTTAAAGACCAAGTAATGCCTTCTCGGGCTTTGTTGTGGCTTGTATTGTGGTTGTCCTCTAATCGCACATTTTAATGCCAAGTGTCGTCTTCTTGTTTTCTTTTTTAGTGCACAACGTAACCCAACAGATTACTGTAGTTGGCCTCTAGTCCCATACGTGCCTTGTTGGCGAGTGTTGCCTTCGGACTTGCTTTTCTTCTGGCTTGTACTGTACTTCACTGAGTGTCCTCTAACCACACACAACTACATACCTTAAATGTTGCCAGTTATCTTTGTATCAGTTTTTCGTGTAACCCAGCTGCTGTGGCTGTCCTCAAATCACACTCCTTGAAGGTACCATGGTTCTCATTCTGCCGTTTGGTTATTGCGTACAACCTACTTCAGAAAAAAAAAAAAAATTCACCAACGCTATCGTGGCAATAATTGCCATCTCTCTCTCTCTCTCTCTTGTATATATATTTTTCTTACTTCTCTCTTCTCCCTCTTGTACTCAGATTTATCTCCCAATATTTCATTTCATTCTCGTCGTTCACGTGTGTAGGGTGGACGGGGCGCCGCCTCCAACCCCCGAACCCCCACTCCTGCACATCTCCCGCGGCCGGACGGCGTGAGAACTACTCCCGCTTGCGTTAGGTTTCAAGAGTTCCTCTTCCAAGAATCGTCTTCACCTCTTCAGCCGGAATTCGCAGATCCAACCTAAGGGGCCTTTAAGCTTGACCAAGGCGAAGGGTGGGTGACCTGGGGCCAGAAAGAGAGCGGGGGCCATGGGGGGTCGAGACCCACGCTCTGCCTCTCGCCATCGAACGGAGACGTTTCGCGCCTCGTGGCGCAGTCGTCGAAAGAGGAGCGCCACCGAATTGAGGGCTTCCTTCTAATATGGTGGAATGTTCTCGGAGGTCTCGGGTCCGACATGTCCCCAGCTGCTGCTGCTGCCGCCGCGGGGAAGGAGATTATTGCGGAGGACTCGATGGAGGTATTTGTAGTCCGACCAAGTGACGTTCGTTGGCCGAAAAGGAGAGGATTCCCCCTCCCCCCCCCCAATCCGCCCGAATCAGAACTTAGCGAAGGAAGTGTTTGAGAGTGTATATACCATGAGTGAACTCACCTGTTGGGGAGTGGAGTGCGCCTTCTGTCATGCAAGTAAAATCCACTGTCGATAGCCCCAAGACGACGACAAACACGTACTCACACAGACATACACATACGCACACGCGCGCTCACACACACGCACGCACGCACGCATAATCACACATGTATACACTATTTTTACGTATGGTTTTAATAATGTTAAATTCTTCAAGGAATGTAATTTGTGCACTGACATATAAGTCCTCTTGTTTTTACGTATTAATTTTATTTGTGAATGTATATTTGTACATTCTAACTTTTTGCCAGGAGTCACAGTCACAATTAAAGTAAGATGGAAAATAAATGCATTATTTTTTCGTCTCGTTTGTTACGCGCCACGGCCCAGCGCTGAAATCTTTAAGATTTTTTTTTTCTTGTTTTATTGCTGGAGCGGTCCTCAGAAGTGTAATATAATCTAGTTTGGCTCTTAGTTCTCTGGAAAATTTCAGCCCATACGGCTTCTGATATGTTTTCGGGCTCTCCGGCTTGTAGGTCGCTGTAACTGAAAATTCAAAACTGGTTGGTGTTTTCCCTTATCATGCACCCCGGGCAGCAACACGTAAGGACCAGGTGGCAGGGAAACATCTTGACCCCGAGTTTTTGGGGGAGGTTTACCCCCCCCTCTCTCTCTTTGTCTCTCTTTCTCTCTCTCTCTCTCTCTCTCTCTCTCTCTCTCTCTCTCTCTCTCTCTCTCTCTCTCTCTCTCTCTCTCTCTCTCTCTATCTATCTGTGTATCTATCTCCCTCCGGTTATCACGACGGTAGTCGTCGCGCGACGTCAGATAATATTCAATCTCTCTCTCTTTATATATATATATATATATATATATATATATATAGATATATATATATATATATTTATATAATATGTGTGGGTGTGGGTGGGTGGGTGGGTCGGCGCGCGCGAATGATCAATCCCTAGGAAATAAAGCAGACGGAAGCCCAAGCGTTGTTATCGTCTGTGAACACCTCTTCACTGTACTTGAGATATACAGAATGAACGACAAATACATGCAGAAACAAAAATCGAAAAGATAATGAGAGGAGGAGGTGTAAAAGGAGGGTGATCGTGAGGGGAAAGAGAATTGTGTGTTACTGTACTCGGATCGCTGAATCAGCGGTCGAGAACGTGTGATTCACCATGGTCTTGGACCACGTGTTAGACTCGTGATCGACAGGTATTTCCCTCCTGGGAGAGAGCTCAGAGCTCATATATGATCGATCTATGAGTAATGCTGTGACCTCACGCACACACACACACACACACAACTCCCTGCCTACGAGAGTTAGAGTAACGACTCGCAGTGCAGCGATACTGAAATTATTTCAAACCTGGGTGGATTCGAACTCGAACCGCCGGAATGGCGGCCGCGATCGCTACCGCTGCGCCATCGAGTCATGTGTGTGTGTGTGTGTGTGTGTGTGTGTGTGTGTGTATGTTTGTTTGTGCGTGTGTGTGTGTGAACCTCACATCCATTTGTTTTTCCAGTATGAAAGAGTAATCAGCAGTAGGTCAGTTCGGGAGGTTAGGACATTTTGAATGAAAGAAGGGCTTGATGGGGTAATGGGTAGTTAGTTAGATGTTAAGTCTTCAGTTTAGAAGGTTGAATAAATGGGTAGATAGCTAGTAGGTCGAGTGGAGTGGATGGTGGGGTGGTGGAGGGGACTGGCAGAGTGAGTCGAGGGAGAAGGTCTGTGGGAAGAAGAAGCAGGAGCAGGAGCAGGAGCAGGATCCGGGCATTAGGATCTTCAAAGTCTGGAGGATTCACCGAGAGGCCCAGATTGGTTTCGCCAGGCAAAGAGAAGGTGGACCAGGTGGATAGCCGTGGGCCAGGTAGGTGGCGCCGTGGAATCGGGTGTGGAGGAGGAGGAGGATGTGGAGGTGACAGCAGTATGGAGTGACAGCGGCTTTACCCAACTTGACCACGGAAGGTGTTCCACGGATGTAAGGAAGGACACTCAATCTTGGAGGTACAATACAAGGGGAAGTGCCCTACACTACGGAAGGGGCTATTAATCGAAATGGCTGTCATGACACAGGTCTTTTTGTTGAAGATGTGCATTATTATTATTATTATTATTTCATAAGATCCTCCTTACTGCAAATCAAGGTCAAGTGGACTCTGCATACCATCTCATGGTGGACTTGGTCTGTGGTGACCCAAGAGCCCACTCTCTGGGTCTCCGTAGTGAGGGAGAGCGGTTATTGTGAACACAAGTAATGATATCTCGTACGCCTTAACGAGTGAAAGGTTGCGCTTTTGGCTGATTTATCATTGATAATAATTGCAGTAGACCTACTATGAATATATTGATGTGCTGCATATACATTGTGATTATTTATTTATTATGATTATAATTGGGTGAGGGTGAAAGATTATTAGAAGGGGAAGGCGGGGGATCGGGGTAAGGGGTGGGCAAGATTGCCAATTATGCCCGGGAGCGAAAATGAGAGACTATCACAGAAAATGGGTCGCCGATAAAGAAAATGGAAACGTCGATAAGAAGGAAAATGTGAAACCGAAAAGAAATGATGGGGGTGAATGCAGTTTGTCTTGCAGCTGCGGTACGGGGGAGAACCCCCCCCCACTCCCCCAACTAGGGAGTTGCTGGGTGGGAGTGCTTTGTAACGCCCCCCCCCCCCGGCGCCTCCGTGCCTCTGCGCCTGTAACAGACATTTCAGCACCTTGTCAAGTAATACGTATGACCCTATCAATTCAGGAGCCGCCGAAGTGAATAAAATCAACTAACGCCAGCTAGAAGAAATTGTATGAAACCCGCCCAGTTGAAAGCGTTTTATCTTGAACAAAACTCAAGTGTGCCGCCAATTGCGCCGGAGAAGTTTTGTTCTGCAGTCGGTGGTTTTCCTGAATCTACTATAACACCCTCACACTCGCCTCAACGATCTTAAAATTGACCTTAATCTTTGCGTTGCGCAGGGGCGGGGGAGGGGCCGATTTCCCTGGCCGAACAGAATCAGCTGCTGCCACCCAGAACAGACTGTGAATGTGAAATGTAGCCAAAGGGTCAGGAGGTCGTCCACCGTCCGTGGCCAGTATGATGTCGCCGCCTTCTTAGTGAGGTCGCCCGACGTTAGCCAGAATGAAGCGTGTGGAAGACATCGTGAAGGAAACGTTGTATGGTTTACTTTGGCGGAATAAAACCGCCGGGCTTCAGCTCAAATAGGCAACCAAGCGTGGAGGAAATTGTCGATAAGAAACCTGGAAGAGAAGGAGGAGGAGAGGTAGAGGAGCTTTGTTAGGCTATCGATATATTAAAAGAGATTGGTTCGCAGCACCGGGAGGCGCGAGGGGGGACAATGTAAGGGTCACTCCCCTCCCTCCCTCCCTCCCTCCCTCCGGAGGGGCTTGGGCGGTTGGGTTAGATTGTGGGGGTGGAGGTGGATGACAACCATAGAAAGGAGGAGGAGGAGGAGAAGGATAGAGGAGACGACGGCCACAGAAAAACAAAAGAGGTCGTTGGCAGAGATTAGTCCTGATAAAGAAGTCTTCAGGAGAAAAACAACGAAGACTTCAGAGACGAAATCCATCGCGACGGCGACGATGAAGATCAAGATGACGAGGAAGACCCAAACGACGACGGAGGTCAAGGTGGCTGACGACGAAAACGAAGACACCAGGATGACAGTGGCGACGAACACGACGATAATAATAATAACGATTAATGAAGGGGAGGAGGAGGAGTAGGAGTAGGAGTTGGATGACACCTGAAAGGATGGGGCCGTCGAGAGGAGGGAAGAAGGGAAGAGGAGGAGGAGGAGGAGATGCCGTCCCCAGAAAAGAAAAACGGGAGGGAGAAGAATAAAGATGTTATTGAGCGAAAAGTGGAAGGTAGGGGAGTTCATGTCATTTGGAAGTTGTTATGAGAAGTTAAACGACCCATTAGAGACTAATTAGCGCCGATGAGGACGTTGATTACCTCAGCTTGAGACTCGATGACTGCCTTTGAAGACTTAAGACTACTTATGAAGACTTATCACTATGTTTCCCGTGGTAGCTTTGGTCTTTTAAAGGCTGCTCACAAGGGTGGGAAGAGAGAGAGATAGGTTGGGGGTTGATGGAGATGATCTACAAAGAGAAGCGAATATTCTATGGGAAAATAAAGTGTATTGTCGAAGCTGCCTCCGTCCCCTTTCCTTTCAGATGTGTTTCAAACATGATTCGTGAAATTATCTTTCCCCGTACAAAAACTTCAGACCTGTTTCGGGACTGTCAGCGGATTCAGAAGCTTTTGAAATGCAATTAAAAGTTGACAACTCGTGGCAGCGGCGGCGGTTGGCAGAAGAAGAGATGCTGCGTGCAGCAGGTACTACCTTGTATAAAAAAAAAAAAAAAAAAAAAAAAAAAATCGGGTCTTGTGGAGAGCCTCCTTTCGTCCTAAGTTTTGCCACTTGAAAGCCTCCCTTGCCTGCTTGCTTGCTTGATTATCACTTGTTTAGAACTTAACCAATACTTCTTTCGAAAATAGGATACCAAAATGTTAGTATTTCTGGTATCCGGGATTTTCTAGATTTTTCAAAATTTCGTCCAGAATACTGGAGTGTTCCTAGCTTTAAATTTTGATAGAATTGTGTGTGGGTGTGGGGTGGTGGTGTTGGTGTGTGTGTTTATGCATATATATATATATATATATATATATATATATATATATATATATGTGTGTGTGTGTGTGTGTGTGTGTGTGTGTGTGTGCGTAACAATAATAATAATGATAGTTACATCAAATTTTTCTGAGCGGAAAATCCGCACCACTACAGCAGCAGCTGGCGACAGTTCTCGGTTGTTCCGACAGAGCTCTCGGGGAAGAAACGTAGAAGTAACAAGAAGGCAGCCGATGTGCGTGCGAGTCGTCCTTGGATCCCATCTCATAGAGGTCTTTGTGAATCATGCAGATTATATTTCTTCTGCCCAAATGACGGGACGGGGCCTGTCAACGTTTGTCTGGCCCCAAATGAGTAAATGTTGTACAGCACAGCCTAGGTTGAAGGATTATGATCCAAGGGGGCTCTATCGGATGACTGAAATCAGCTGGTGGTGGCTGGAGCGAAAAATAGGCTCCTGTAACCAATGGAACCTGGATAACGTACCTATTTATTTATCTATTTATTTTCGCTCTTTTGGGAATCATTGTTATAGGGTCCGGATGTAGCAAGACAGCCGGGTAACGCACCCAGAACATGGCCTGGATGCAGGCTACATCTATATGACGTCCCCTTTTGGTGGCAAACCAATAGGCAGGGCATGTCGGAAGGCAAGTCGTGCATGGCGTTGCAACTGGTAAATTGTAATGGTTCCGGTTCCTGACGCAAGATGAGCATTACATCCCGACCGGCAGTGCTTGCTAGTTACCGGAAGGGGAGCTGCATATGGAGTTCCTGCCGGTAGGTAGATGAAAAGTCGAATGAATAAAGGCCTGGCGGCAGCCTGGCGCAAAAAAACCTGAGGGACGATCAATACCGGTGGCCAGAGCGTGGACAGAATGGCAACGGAAACGAAGGCCAAAAATGAGATTATTACCGGAAAGCATACCGGAGTTCGGGAATTGAGTACAGGAAGCTAGAGCGAGGAGAAAGGGCTGAAAATGATAATGGTATGAAGTGCAGGCTAAGACGCCCAACCACAATCGTAAGGATATGTCTTGGATTGCTCTTACTTGGAAGTAATGATAGACTGCCGTTTCCTCCGCGTGTGCTAATACTTTATCCATTGTTACAAATGAAGTTGTAGGTTGTTACTTCAACTCAATACTGTGCCGTCGTTTGCCAATATCACGTCCGTACACTATTACTTTTAAATATTGGTAAATAATTTGTAGAGTTGATGTTACTTGATTGTAATACTATGACACTGTTTGAGGGTTATATACATTTGTGTACTGGAAACAAAGTATAAACGAGTAATCTTTCTTCTCAGTACCAATGTCTTGATGATATTACTTTGTAGACGAGGACATTTAACAATACATAGCAGTAAGACGAAAAGATGGTTGAATATGGTCTTAAGCTGTGGTGAACGAAGAACCAACCTGGCTAAAAAGGAGAGGAACAACGACAAAAACAAAAGCAAAGAGAGAAAGAGAGCGGCACCCAGAACGTTTGGGGCTAACAACAACTCATCTGACGAAGGAAATGAGACGAAAGGGGGCGCTGCGGGGCTGAGTGATGGGGAGGGAGGGAGGGTGCAGGCAGAGGTGAAAGTGGTCGGAAGGAGATGGAGAAAGTGAGAATTGTACAAGAAAATACGAGTAAAAGAGGACGAGAAAGAGAGAGGAAGGAGACAAAATGAGAAAGAGAAGAGTGAGAAATGAGGAGAAAGAGAAAGAACAAAATGAAAAAGAGGAGAGGAAGAGAAAGGTGAGAAATAGAAGAGAAAAAGCGGGAAAGAGGAAAGAAGATGGGAGTGGTGACACGCACCCCCCGGAAACTACAGTATAGAAAAATATGTTGACATGTAAAACTGCATGGAAAGCGCTGGTTTTTCTTATACTCTCTAAATTAGAAGTTAGTAGCCCAAATCCAAGACCTAATTTTTTAAGTTCTTGACAATGATATTTTACTTAAAAATAAATAGGCACGGACAAGAATTTTATTGTAGAGTATAGTTAAGTATGTAAAGACAAATATTGGAAGGAATAGTGTTCTTAAGAAATAGCAGGTTGACCAAGAATGATCGACTTAAAATGAGAATAATTAGATGAAGGCTAAGACTTCAACAAAAGTGGCTTACTTTAAAAGGAGGGTGAAGACAAAGACTTGATGTCTAGACATATACATAACACTTTAAAGGTCTTTGTCAGTAGTATTTAGGATATATGTAGTAAATACGTAGTCTTAACAGATCTTCGCCCGCAATGTAATTTGAACGAGGGGTCAAGACCAAGGCCTCATACGTAGCTAAGAGGTCACCCCGCTCTTTTCCAGGTCTTTTGCAGGAGACCCACAGCCGCCCACAGGTAATCCACAACGGCCATTCAGACCTTAAGGAGGCTTATCTTGTAGCCACAAGAAAATAAATCCATAAACCATGTTACTGTGTATAAAGGGGTGTTGAGGAAAAAATATATACATAGATGTCTGTGTATGTATATATATATATATATATATATATATATATATATATATATATATATACATGTAAATATGTATGTATATATATACATGTATATGTAAATATGTAATATAAATATATATTTCACTCGATACAGTTAAATATGTATGGATGAGTCGGTAGTAGATACGACTGTAATGAAAACTGATTAAATGGCGGGAAGAGCCGGGGCGGACGCAAGTGTACTGTATATATATTGTACTTGATGCATAGTGGAGGAAGAAAATGGAAAAAGGAAGTATTTTCGACGATAGGATATAAAAACATGAGATGAGAGGGAGGGCCATATTCTGGGGTGATAATGTGACTGAAATTTTGGTGTACACTTTGGGGTGAAATTTTTGTGGAGGTCGGGGGACAAGATTTATGATTTATGCTAACATGGAGTCAGGTTTCATAAATAAAAGATATAAATATGTCAAATTTTGGGCAAATTTGTATTTTTCCAATCTTATCTATATTTACACACACACACACACACACACACACACACACACACACACACATATATATATATATATATATATATATATATATATATATATATACATATGTATATATAGATGAAGCAATCGGTTAAGTCACTATCACTTGGCACGTGCTAGTGTAGGTTCGAGTCCTTGGCTGTACCACGTTTCAATTTCTGCATGTTGGCCTCCTCGAGTACCTCGATGTTGATGGCTTAGAATTAAAGTGAATTGTGGTTAATAAAAATGTATATCTGTTCACAGGGACCCAGTGTTATATATATATATATATATATATATATATATATATATATATAATATATATATATATGCATATATGTATATATATATGTATACATATGTGTGTATATTATATATATTATATATATACATGTATATATGTGTATATAATGTATATATATAAATATATATATATATAATGTATATATATATAGACTAATTTCTTTATGTACATATTCTTTATTTGTCGGTAGGTGCGATGAGGAAGTTTTGGAATAGGTGGAAAATGGGATACTTAGTCTTGAAGTGACATAAATTAGGGCTGAGCTGAGGCTTTAGGGTCGGTGGAGACCGCTTGCCATCGTTACGTCCTCAGTGTGTCCTTTTGGGGGACGGGGGCGGCCCACTGATGTAGAGAAAGGGCTGCTTCAACATGCGCACACACACACACTCACAAACACACAGGCACACAACATATATATATATATATATATATATATATATATATATATATATATATATATATATATATATATATATATAATTGTGTGTGTGTGTGTGAAGCATTCATGTTACCGCGGATTTTGGACAGCTGATCTGTCCCGGACATGGTGGCGCGTTGAAAGCCTTCATTCCATCCCAGTAGCTCAGGGGAACGCATTGGAGGGTTTGTTTCAGGCTTGCTGGACAGGATTTGATGTATTCTGGATCTATCTCCGGTACCGGGTCTTTAACGGTTGAATAGAAACTCCTGGCGGCAGCTAGGACAAAGACGTCCATGGGAATCGGAGGAAGAGTAGGTCTGGTGGGCGAAAAACACACTGTGGATTTCTTTCGACTGAGGGGAAAGTACCACTCGGAATAGAAGAGACGGTAGCTGAACATAGATTAAAGAAAAAGAGAGAAATTTGCCGCTATTTGCAGTCATGTATCTTTTGGCTGCATGGGATTCTTCTACCCTTCATCCGTGCCATTTTAAGAACTTCAGGTAGAGAACTATTGAACATTTTTTCCGGTATTGAGTAGGTTTAATCAAGGTGGAGGTAGAAGTTGGAAAGAGTTCTCCCAAAATATTTGAATATTTGTCAGGGCCCCGTAAGGAGGGACCACCGGCTCCACTGGGGCCATGACGCGCCGAGTCTCCCTGCAAAAGGTTTTGGAAGCGAAAAGCGAGGGCCATCGGGGGTGTCGAGTTGGGGGCCAGCTGGTCAGATGATGGGCCATTTCGCAGTGTCGAGCCGGATTGGATGAATTATAATTTTTGAAGGATTGATAGTAATCGTCTAGAATTTAAGTCCCCCCCCAGTGCATAAAGTCTTTCCGTAGTTGACTAAAATCACCTGGCGGCAGTCAGAACAAACACACGCGCGATCACAAGCACACACACACGCGTGCGCAAATAATGAGCAAATTGGGTAAATATTCAGAAGGAAAAAGCCGACTCCTAAATATCAAATTAAGGTCACAAATGGCAGCGGAAGAAAATTGAGCAAAAACAGGGAAATTAGCAAGAAGTGAACACTGCAAAAGTATATGAATAAAAAGAGACGTGAATGATGAGGAAAGAGAAAGAGATAAGACATTAAGAAGCTAAGCTAAGGAAAAAAACGAGAAAAAAACGGAGACAGAGAAAACGCAGTTCTATTGGACGTGAGATTGAAAAAAATGTATATTCAAGAAAAAGAAACGAAAGGTTCAGAGAACGAGATGGAGAGAGTAGAAAATTAAAACTAGCTTATACCAATATAGACGGATTAATCTCAGGATTAAACGAACTAAATGATTACCTGTCAGAAGAAAAAACAGACATAATGGAAATTGTGGAGACAAAATTAAAGGATCCATTATTACCAGTATTGGACATAGATTATATAATCACTGACTTAGAAACAGGAGAAGCAGGGTGAAGAAGTCATATTCTTGGCTAAGAAAAACTTAAATGTGACGAAAGTTACATATGAAGAAAATAGGGTAATGATCACAATAAGAGTTGAAGATAGTGATATGAAAAGCAGAAAGTTTGCAGTGATTTATGTGCCCCCAAAAACGGGGTCTTGGAGAGAGAGTGTTCTAAAATGTTAGATCATGCGAGGCTTTCATTAAACGAGATGCTGAAGGATGGAGGAAACACAGTACTTGTAAGATATTTTAACTGCAAAAAAATCTGTTGGGAAGAGATGACAGTGAAAGGTGGAGAGGGCCAGTGAGGAAATGTATTACTCGACATGACTATAGAACATACAATGACACAATAGGTAAAAGAAAAAACTAGATTTAGAAATAATGAACCGTCGAGACTAGACTTACTATTTACGTCATAACCTGAAATTATGGACAAAATTAAATATAAGACACCAGTTGCGAAGTGACCACATACCACTTGAGTTAGAACTAAAGGAGGAAATATATATAGAGAGAAATGAGAAATACAGAAAAAAGAAGACTGATGTATAGTAAAACGGACTTTGAGAAACTTAGATTTTTTTCTTAAAGCGAGCTTGGAAAAATTCTACAAAAAGCTTATGACAAAGTCCCACGCAAAAAATTATTAAGAAAACTGGAAACCATAGGAGGGAAACAAGGTAAACTACTGAAATGGATGTAGGACTTTTTGCATGGAAGAAAAAAAAAAGAGTTCTACTTGGGAGGAGGTGATTAGTGGAGTTCCACAAGGATCAGTATTGGGTCCAATAAGGATTCACTGCAGAGAGATCTGAACAGGGTTTGGGAATGGAGTCAGAAGTGGGAAGTGGACTTTAACATTAAGAAATGTAGCATAATGGAATTTGGAAAAAGTAAAAAGTAAAAAAAAAAAAAAAAAAAAATATCAGGACAAAGTAAAATTGGTGCAAAGGAAGTAAAGAAAGTAGGATCTGAAAAAGACCTGGGGGTCATCATCACAAAAGATGTGTCCCCTGACAAACAGATTAACAAAATTGTCGGTGAAACCTATAACTTGCTAAGATCAATAAAAGTGGCTTTTACTTACTTGAATGAAGAAATGGTAAAGAAAATACTAGTCACACTGATAAAGCCAAAATTGGAGTACGCAGCGACACAATGGTCACCCAGTACTAAAAAGAATATAAGGGAAATCGAGAGAATCCAGAGAGGAACTACGAAGATGGCCTCAACACTGTCAAAACTGTCGTATGAAGACAGATTGTCAAAACAAGAATTACCGACTCTGGAACAAAGAAGAGAAAGATGTGACTTGTTGACCATCAACAGAATTATGATAGGTATAGACGTCCTTGATAGAGAAGACACACTAAACTGGGATAAGAGAAACGCAAGAGAACTTGGAAAGAAACTCAAAAAGGACATTTATAGAAGAGACCTGAAAAAGAACCGCTTTCCCCATAGAGTGGTGGATGTTGTATGGTACAAACTAGACGAAACAATAGTGTATGCAAACACCATACACGAATTTGAGAGCAAATTAGACATGGCGAGATACAGAGACGGGACACCACAACTGTAGCTCCCCTTCCCGTTAGATACAACTTGATAACAACGCACGCGCGCACACACACACACACACACACACACACACACACACACACACACACACACACACACACACACACACACACACACACACACACACACACACACACACACACACACACACACACACACACACACACACACACAGTGTGTTTGCACCTTCTTCACACGGTATAGTGGCAGGCACACTTGGGCGTGCGTACATGTACTGCTCGGAGGCACACAACTATTTGCGGTGTCCATCCACCACCCACCTTGGGAGCGAGCGAGCGAGCGAGGAACGAGTAGTCGACATTGATCCCGGCCCGACCGCAGTGGGTTCGAACTAAAGTGAGGTTGTAGGAGGAAGTGCCTGCCAGCCTGCCTGCCTGCCTGCCGCGGGTCGAGTCCCCTCCCCCTCCTTCCCCTCCCCCTACCCCTGCATAATTCCCTCTATTTTCCCTACATTACCTTCCTTTCCACATTTCCCCTCTCGTATCCTCCCCTATTTTCCCCTTATCCCCTCATTTTTTCCTTTTCACTTCCGCATTCTACTTCTTCCTCCCTTGTCCCCTCCTTTTACCGTGTGTGTGTGTGTGTGTGTGTGTTTTCTTCCATTTTATTTTTCACATTTCCTCTGTTTTTCCTCTCCTCTCCCGTTACTTTCTTCTCCCATTCCTTTCCCCTCTCTTCCCTTTCCCTTTCCCCTCCCCCTCCCTTTCCCCTCTCTTCCCTTTTCCTTTCCCCTCCCCCTCCCTTTCCACCCACCGCCTTTCCTCAACCTTCCTCCTCAATACCCCTTCCCTCTCTCCGTCTCCCTTCCCCCCCATCTCCTTTTCCCCTCCCTCCCCCTCACAAGGAAAGAGGGGAGGGTGTGGCAGGGTGACCTGTCCCCTCTCTCCAGTCTCATCTCAGGTCGCTTCTTGCCAAAGGGAACGGGGGTTCGGGGCTCGGAAGCGGGGGTGGGTGCCTGCCCTCGACCCTAAGCGGGATGGGGGGAGAGGGGGCTGCCGCTGCCGCCGCCGCCGCCGCCGCCGTCGCCGCCGCCGCCGCCGTCGCCGCCTCCGCAGCCGCGCTGTGACCGAGGGCTCCTTAAGGTTCAGACCTCGTGACGTTGTGTCGAACTGGCCTCATGGTGAATGCATTTAGCTGCGGACGATTTTATTCAGTTGAAAGGGGCGGGTTTCAGATGGTACTGAGCGCCGACTCGTCAATTCTTTGTTGCACTGACTTCAACACTTGGTTTTGATTTGTTTTTGCTCCCGCGATGTCCCGTGATTTTATCGAGCCCAGGACAGACTCTTATAGTCAAAAACGGATTTTCGACTGATCGAGATCAACGCATTGATGCCGTGGTATCAAAGATGAAACAGCGGAACAGGTTAATCAAGATACATTACAGTCCCTGGGTGTTACCGATGGAGGGGGAGGGGGAGGGGCAGGTGAATGGAATAGCCAGGCGGCAGCTGGGACCAAGTACCACTCAGTACATAAGGAAAGTGTGAAGTTTCATCGTCTTCTCCGGTGGTCATCCCAGGTTTTTAAAATGAAAATTTAGAAATTAATTTCATAATTTGTCCCAGAAACCTTGGGTGGGTGTATGTGTGTGTGTGTGTGTGTGTGTGTGTGTGTGTGTGTGTGTGTGTGTGAGTTATAGTAGTGTGTTCAGCGTCTTTAGCCTGACTTCAAGATCCGCTTTTAGAGTTTAAGTGGAGATTGGAAAGAAGAGTGAGAGTTGCTTTCCCCCCATCCAGCCCACCCTACCCCTCTCTTATCAGCCCTCAGATTAGTCTCGTATTATGTCGGTACACGGCGAGGAAGAGAAAAAAAATCCTCTTCCCCATTAAAAAAATAAAATAAAAGAAGAGTGAGGGTAAAAAGAAAAGGTTGAAAAAAGTGTAAATAGGCAGGCGGGCAGGCAGGCCCTGCCTCACTAATAACCAGTTGTAGCAAAGTCTCTTAACTATATTAATTAAGTCGAGGCAGGAAAAGTCCAACATGTTAAAATGAAGCAAGATTTAAGCTGATTACAATGAGAAACTTTCTCTTCCTTTATTTCTACTCGAGTGTTTGATTTTCCCCTTCCCCCTTCCTCTCTCTCTCTCTCTCTCTCTCTCTCTCTCTCTCTCTCTCTCTGTCTCTATATCTATTTATCTCCTTATGTTCCCCGTGTGGGATATTGAATGCATATTTAATGCAGCCAATGTTTCAGGGACTTTAGTTATATCCTTTTCCCTACAGACCATGTCACTCAGCATTCTTTTATGACTGGAGAATAGTTTTCACTCAAAAAGGAATGCTGCTGCTCTTGCTCTTCTCAACTACTACTCCGTTCTGCCACTTACCCCCTTGTTAAATATTCCCTTCGCCACCTCTTCGCTGCCATCCAGCCATCCATGGTGCCCACGTGACGACAAGTGCTGCATTTCTTCCGACCAGACACAAGTGTTTACCTTTGACTCGTTTTGTTTTATTTATTTATTTATTGGATCGTCTATTTATTTACTTGTTCATTTATTTATTTTAGTTTTAAGGGCTTTGTTTCCTTTTCCGTTTTTCTTGTGAGTCAGACACTCAGGATACATTTTCCTCAACTTCTACCTTCTAGCCTACAGTGACTGACTCATGGCTTCAAAAGAGGCTCTTATCTTCAAGTCGCAGGTTTTTGACGTGAATGACTCCGACACAACCTCGATAACTTATTCGTATCGTAAATATTCGATATAAATAAATACGCTGATTCTGTAGTACCCAGAAATGAGGCCAAGTTTTAGCGTCGGCCAGAGGGCACTTGGCTGTGGCCGAAGGCGTCTCCTGTACCCATTCTGCTCAGAAATCCAAATCGTTTACTTGTAGCTCTCAGGGATTGAACTGAAATCCTTTTCGTTCGTGAGACAGGACCTGGATCGAACTCGCCACTGAGCTGAACGACCCGATGGAGTCCCCACACTGAACCTTTTGTGGCTAATACCGGAGGATTTTATTGAGCAGAGCTTCGGATTCACCACAAAACGGAGTCTTGGTCGATCGTGATTTATTACTTTCTTATTTATGTATTTGTTTCGATATTCATCTATTAGAAACAGAGTAAGTTCAAGGGATTTTACGTCTGCACGAGAGAGAAAGGAGATCGACGCCCCCCCCCCTAACTCCAAGAAAGGCACATGTGGTCTGCATCGCCAATGTGGAGTTGGTCAAAGAGGCGCATGATGAAGTTGTGGAGTTGGTGGAGGAGGAATGAACTAAGGGAATAGAGTATTGGGCCAAGCTGAGGAAGAGCGAGACGAAGTGGAGTAGGAGGAGGTGGCGAAGTGGATCTTCTCGTAAGGACGAACGTGGAGATCACCCGTGGTGGAGAGAAGCGAAAATGAGGAGGGAGGGAGCAACTGGGGTGGGGAGGACGAGTGTGCTGCTGGGGGGGTGGTAGGTGGTAGATGCGGAGGATCCTCTTGTTGGAGAGAGAAAAAAAAGTGTGTTGGTGAATGAACTTGTGAGGGGAGGAGTCCCTGTAAGACGACGACAGTAAATGGTCGAGGAGAAGGAGGAGCGAAGGAGCTGGAGTTGGAGAGAGAGAAAATGAGAAAGGATAAAAGTGATGAGGTAATTGAAAGAATAAAAGAAAGGATTGGGGGGGAAGCGGAGAAAGAAGGAGAGGGAATGTGATAAAAAGAGAAATGGGCACAAGAATGACAAAACTGATGAAATTGGGAAATAGAAAATAAAAAAGAAGAAATGAAAAAAGAGAGAGGAACAGCAAGAGCACTGGAGGAAGAAATAGAAAAAAGGAGGAAGGCATCGAAACAGGAGGAATCAGGAAAGATAGAAAACAGGAGGACTGAAGGAAGAGGGAAAGAACAGAGTAAAGATAGATAAAGCAGAAAGGAGGTATGCAGATAGTAACGACAGTAGGAGATGGGACAGAACAAAAAATAATAGTGAAGATTAAGTAAATGATAAAAATGAAAGGGATATTAACTTAAAATGTGGAAATCAAGAGAGACCGAGAAAGAAGTGAAACAGGGTGCGGCTGGTGGTTGTTGTTGTTGATGGTGGTGGTGGTGGTGGTGGAAGTAGTAAGGGTGGTTTATGATGGTGATGAGCAGAGAGAGAGAGAGAGAGAGAGAAGACGAGGAAGAGATGGTGAGCAGGAAGAGAGGAGGGATGGCGGCAAAAGAGGAAGCTCGCAATTGCTCGTTGGTCGCTCCATTGGACAGGAAGTGGGAATTCGCCTCCTCCTCCCTTTCCCTTCCCCCTCCTCTTCCTCCTCCTCTTCCTCCTCCTCCTCCTCCTCCTCCTCCTCCTCCTCCTCCTCCTCCTCCTCTTCATCCTCATCTTTTGCTTCCTCCAAATTCTACCGATCCCTCACCGGCTTTCCCCCCTCCTCTTCCTCTCCCCGTTCTTTGTGGTCCTACTGGTTCTTCTTCCTCGTTTTTTTCTTCTTTTTAATCTTCTTCCTCCTCATTTTCTACCTCCGCCTTCTACCTCCTCTACCACCCTCCTTTCCCTCCTCAATCTTCCTTCTTCTTTCTCGTCCTTTCCATTTCTTCTCCCCTCTTTCCCTCCCTTTCCTCTTTCCCCTCCTCCCTACCCCTTCTTCTCCCACCCTCCTCCCTCCTCCCTCCTCCCTTCTCCCTTCTCCCTTCTCCTACCACCCTCCTCCTCCCTCCCCTCTCCTTCCTCCCTACTCCTTCTCCTTTTCCTCCTCTCCTGTTCATCTTCCTTCCTCCATATATCTCCTCGTCCAATGGAGCGTCCAATGGAGCGTCCTCCGTGTTCCTGCTGCCCTTATTCCTAATCCTTGTCTTCTCCTAATCTGTTTTCCTTCAGGTGATGTCTCCCCCCCCTCGGGGGGTTCCTTTTTCCTTTCCACTTCGTTCTCTCACCCTTTCATCCACTCTTGTGAAGCATCGAATTCATTTCTGTTCTCATGTTTCTCTTGTCACATGCTGTACCTTCTTTGTTTTCACGAGCGCGCGCTCGCACTCAGAGGCACACATACACAAGAATTTGGGGGAGTTTTCTGTGGAATGGAAGTAGAACGACCTCACTCAGCACAATATTGAGGCGAGTCGTCACAAGGAGAGCTGTCATGCACAAAGATTTTTTTTTCACTAAAGAGAGAACAACAGACGCCACGTTTCCTCTTCATTGGCAAGCACTGGGTAAGGAAAATGCGCTGAATTTGGCACTGAAATAATTTCAGAATATTGTCAACAGATCTCTGCGAGCTGAAGGCAGCTGAAGATAGTGAAAAGATCTCTGCGAGCTGAAGGTAGCTGAAGATAGTCAACAGATCTCTGCGAGCTGAAGGCAGCTGAAGATAGACTCTGAGTTTTCCTTTTCCTCTGAAAGTTGAGACGCCTCCATTCAGGACACCCGTGGGTTCACTCTTTGGCTCGAAATGATGCGGCGTCTAGCGTTCGTTGCCGTAATGACGCGCGCTCGCGCGCGGGCCGTTTCAAAGCCGCTGGTGCTGGACCAGGTGCACACAAGGGCGAGATTGCCTTGGAAATAGGGTGAAAATGGCCTTAGGGATTGTCACATTAAAATGTCATTGGTATTGTACACATGTATTTATCTACCCCCGCCTGCCTCTCTCTCTCTCTCTCTCTCTCTCTCTCTCTCTCTCTCTCTCTCTCTCTCTCTCTCTCTCTCTCTCTCTCTCCTCTTCTCTTTTTCTCTGCTCTCTCTGTTCTCTCTCCTCTCTCTCTCTCCTCTCCTCTCTCTCTTCTCTCTCCTCTCTCTTCTCTCTTTTCTCTCCTCTCTCCTCTCTTTTCTCTCCTCTCTCTTCTCTCTTCTCTCTCTCTCTCCTCTCTCTCTCTCTCTCTCTCTCTCTCTCTCTCTCTCTCTCTCTCTCTCTCTCTCTCTCTCTCTCTCTCATTCCTCCATTCAGTCCCCTCGTCGTCGTGGCCCCTGCCGCCCCTCCTCTCCCCCGCAGCGGTCGCCCTTCCTGTCCTCGTGCCGTCCGTGGCAGCAGCAGGAAACAAAACATCCACCTACTCCCGTTTGATTGCGCCTCTTTCTCTCTCTCACTATCTATCTATCTATCTATCTCATTCTCTGTGTGTGTGTATGAATGTATGGAAGGAATTCCTTCTTAATCCTTGCTTCGACTGTTGATCCTCCCCCTCCCTCCCTCCCTGCCCTTCGACCGAGACCCCACATCGGAGCGGGTCCAACCCCCAACCGGGGTCCTACTTGGCCAAATGGCATCGTCTGGCTTGACCTGGCATTAGCTAGAGCAAACGAGAAGAGGTCAGTCGTCTTCGTGGTGTTGGAAGGGCCAAGAAGGAGCCGCCCGACGAAGGATTAGGATTTGGAGATAAGGGGAGGAGGAGGAGGAGGAGGCTGAGGAGGAGGCGGCGGAGACTTCGAAGAAGAAGATCCCCAGTGGGTCACATAGAGTACTGCTGCAGCACCAAAGCACGATGGCAGGCAGGCAGGCAAGGAATGAAGGATGGCTGGGGACCTGAACAGTCTTGGGCCACGTGGGGGGGGGGTAAATGGACTGGCTAGAATGAGAAAAAATGCAGAATGGAATAAGATAGGAAAGAATGGAGAGGTAATAGAAAAGTGATTGACAGAAGCAGGAGAACGAGGAGAGAGGTAGTGAATAGAGAGGGAGAGAGGGATTAAGGTTGTGGGAGATGTTTGATAAAATTGTGAAGGAAGGAAAGGTATAACAGGAAAAAGAGAGGTAGGAGAGAGAGAGAATAGGAGTAGAAGTATTGAGAGAAAGAGGGAAGTAGTAGAGATATTGAGAGAGAGGTAGCAGATGTGTTGAGAGAAGGGAAGTAGAGATAGTGGAAGAAAGGCAGTAGAGGTAGTGGGAGAGACGTAAAGGTAATAAAAAGAGTGAGAAAAGGGTAGTAAAGGGAGGGAGAGAGGTAGTCAGTATGAAGAGTAAAGGGGGTATTAGAGAGGAGAGAGAAAGAGAGAGAGAGCAAACGAAAGGAGAGTATTTTTTTTTTTGTAGGCAGGGAGGAAGGGTAGGGAGGAGGCAGCAGCCTCGTGCTTGGGAATAATGAAGGCAATCGGGGAATCTGTTGAAGGTGCGACTCCTGCACATCCGCGCTTGCGCTACTGGCGGGGCGGATGGTGCCCCCACCCCCTCACAGGCTCCCTGTGTAGGACAGGACTGTGTGTATCCTTTAGGTGCTGATGTGTGTGATGGGTGCATGCATTTGTGTTTGTATCTTTCGGGAAGGGGAGCTACGCTTGTGGTGTCCCGTCATTCCATCTCGCAATGTCTAGTTTGCTCTTAAATTCGTATATGTGTGTGTGTGTGTGTTCGTGCGTGCATGTGTGCGTGTATATTTGTGTGTGTGTGTGTGTATGTGTGCATGTATGTATGTGGGGGGCTACGGTAAAAAGAAAAGACTTATTAGTGAGGTTAGAACTGAACTGACTTGACATGTGGCCGAAGCCGATATGTACAGTATATACCGCTTGGGCAGCGTTCGTGGTGCGTAATTAGGAATAATTACACTGGATTGGGTTAGGTCGGGTCACGCTGTCACGGGCAGGTGTGTGCTCAAGTTGGAGTGTATCCTTTCTGCTGTCATGTGATCAATCGTACCACATGATTCATACAGCCTCACCTGTGTTCTCTCCTTTGTCCTTGTCACGTCCTTAGCGTGAATAGAATCCTTAAGTTGTACTGTGTCACGCCCTTGCGTGAATAAGGTCTCCTGTTTGTATCTTTAAGGCACGCCTCCCGTGAACATGATGTGTTGTGTATTATTATTAATGTTGTTATTGTTACCTGTGGAAAGAAATTTGATATATATTTCATATGTATGTGTGTATATCAAAATGTATGTTATCAAGTAAACCATAGCGCAGTACCCATCAGTTGTGGCGGGTTTCGAATACGTTCTGTCAGATGACGCCTAGCTCGGAAAACGTTATATAATTTGGCGTGAAAACATGTTTTCCTTTCCCATTGGTTAGAAGTAGCTGAACTACCTAGTTCAAGTACGTATCGACATCCACGAAATGTAATTACCAATGCCCAAGCTATATAAGACCGGGCAGAGGGCGACTACAGAAAACCAGAGCGGAGACCCAAGCAGACAGAAAACAGAGATACAAGAGAAAGCTGAGAGACAAGAAAATAACCAAGAAAGAGATCTGTTATCAGATAGAAGACAAGAAAAAAAAAAGCAGATGCCCACGGTTTATCTGAAAACTACGTAGATTTATTTGTTTATTTATTTATTTGTCTATCTATTTTTATTTTTTCTCTTATTTATTCGTCGATTTGCACGCGAAGTGCAAGCCTTCGCTTTTCCGAATTATTTCCGACATCTTCCAAACTACAACGAAAGCTAAATACGACTCTACACACGCTCTCTCTTTCTCTGTTATTTCTTCACTACGAGACACCAACCTATCGTCTACGTGTTCCCCAACAACCATAAGTGTTTCCCGACCCCATACATACTACCACAGGTTATCACACATGATTCTCTCCCCAAATGACCTGTTCGGCCCGAGACATAAAGACCGTTACAGACGGTTGACGTTGTACGCGTATTCTATCACCTAAATAAAAAATGTTCTCCACTCCAGGTTCTACGTACGAAGCCTAAAACTGAAACAAACTGGTAATTGTTTAGGTACCCATTTATGATTCATTAAACATATATATGTTCATTTTTTTATGATTAATGTGCATTGCTACATTTTTCTTATTCTATGTTCATTAAAGTTGTTTGCGTCTATTTTAATATTGAAAATAATAACTTATTTTAACGAAGAGTTTAATCCTGCCCAAACTCTGCCATTCGTGCGAGCTGCGCACGTCCTTAACTTTTTTTTTCCGTGTGGCGACAAGCCTGGCCCATAGTGGGTCGTGACAGTCCTCCTCACCCTGCCCTCCTTATATCTGCCCTACTCCTTAGCTTTGTCCTGAATTTGCTACCAATATTCTTGCTAGAAAGTCTTCAACTACAGAAAGGAGTTTGGTATGCAAATACTGTATAACGTTTGTTGGAATAAGTTATGGATTTTCTCTATAGTATTCTATTTCACAATATATTACATTTTCTAATATAGAAATAATATATATATACATATATATATATATATATATATATATATATATAATATAGAATTAAACAATGAACTTCATATTTACGTAGTGAAACATCTCTGGGTCCTTGAACATCTTCGCCACGATTGTTCACATTACATGTTTCATCGTGGCCTCCTCCGCCAGGTGGTTTCGTTCAAGTGAAGGAGGTGAAGGCACTTTTTGGGCACCAGATTGAACATTTCGGATGCTTTCTTGTTTATCACCGAGACCGAAATCCTTTGTCTTCAAACAGCGATACTAAATTATATTGGATACAATTTTCTTTCTAGTGACTCCAGAAATCCTTTAAATTCTCAAGAGAGTGCCATTTTCCACCAATGAAAATGTCCGAAAGTTTTAATGTGCAAAATGATTGGCCGGGGAGTTTATAATTTTCCACCAATCGGAATGGCCAAAGTTGCCCACGTGAAAAATGGCGCCGCCTTCAGCTTCCTCCAGCATTATAGGAAGCACCTCGGATTTTAATTTGGATTAGGTCACCAGAGTGGAAGGAAATAGAATTGAAAATGAGATTTGCTAACTTTCTTTTTTATACAACGTATAATCCTGGCAGGTTTAGAATGCCTGTTTGTATTTACCTAGTTGTATCATATGGGAAGGGGAGCTACGCTCGTAGTGTCCTGTCTCTATATCTTGCAGTAAACTAAATTGTTCTTAAACGTGTATGGTTTTTGTACACGCTATCATTTCGTCC
This sequence comes from Oratosquilla oratoria, assembly GCF_046742065.1. Taxonomy (NCBI): domain Eukaryota; kingdom Metazoa; phylum Arthropoda; class Malacostraca; order Stomatopoda; family Squillidae; genus Oratosquilla; species Oratosquilla oratoria. The sequence continues at coordinate 107,541,216 of NC_134777.1, read as the reverse complement.
AGTTTGTTACATACATCCAGCACTATAGAGAAAGCTGTTCTTTTTCAGGTCTCTTCTTTAACTGCCCTTTTTGAGCTTCCTTCCTTCCATGTCCCCTTGTATTTCTCGCATCCCAATTTAGTAGTTTTCTCTAGCAAGGACTTCTATACCTCTCATGATTTCTATAGCTGGTCAACAAGTCTCGTCTTTCTCTTCTTTGTTCCAGGGTGGCGTGGTGTAGCGTCTGTTTTTAGTCGAATAGTTTACTTCCCTGAAAGGAGTGCTTAGTAAACACGGACGCATTACTTTCTTTTAGTTTGTACAACATTTACCGGAAGCATATGTACTAGGGAGATTCAAGACTACCAGATGCGCACCTTAGCTCTGAGGGGGGGGGGGTAAAGACAACACAACGATGAAGATAATGTCTTTGTAGTGTTGTGTAAAGTCGCGTTCAAGATCAGTTTAGAGTAAATTGACCTTGGTCACGGCATGGACAGGCGTGGTCTTGTCTTCAGCAGTCAATACACCGCACTAACATGACGTATAGTAACGTCATGACTTGTGCGCTCTTATTTTATTTCCTTGTTTATTTCTAATAGTTTGTTTATTAGCTTGTTTCTGTTTATCTGTTCGTGTATTTCTTCTGCAGTGAACAGTGTAATATCTTGTAGGCATGAAACTTTCACTTTTGCTCGACCTGATATTGATTCTTCTCCTTTCCTTCAACAGTCAACAAGAAGGATACCGTGCCGAACTGGAGCTGCACGCCGGAGAACTGGGACTACTGCCACAACCTGACCACCTACAACTCCTTCAAGTCCCACTTGGGCGATTCGTCGCAGATGAGCGGGATCCTTCCAGAAAGGTACGTGTACATACCAATCTCGACGGGACTGATGCTGCCACGCGCATGAAAACTTGACCCTTGCCGCCACCGAATGAAGGGAACTTCATTCAAATAGGTATTGATTGTGTGTGTGCGTTTGCGTGTGTTTATGTTTGAATGTGTGTGTGTGCAGGACTTGATTTATTGTGCTGGATGGTAGTTCAAAGATTGTATAGTCCGATCTTTGTAATGCTTGTATTTATTATCAATGTTTCATCAGAGGGAGCTTGTAATTTTAACCATATCAAGATAAATGTTTCATCACAAGGAGCCCGTTATTCTATCCACCTTGGGATCAATATCACACCAAAGAGATGGAGTAATAGAGGTGGCAAAGGAGAGATTTAAGGAAGTGGGAGAGTAATAGAAATTAAAAGTTATTACTCTTTATGGGGATTAATATCCTACCATAAAAAAAATGTTTTGTGACGACTGGCCCCCCAGGGATGTCGCTCAAGCCCCCAAAACAGAGGCACTGAACCAAATTTATCTTGTCAGCACAACATAGGGAACGTATTGATCTATATACCGAGAGCTTCCCCCCCACCCCACCCCATATAAGGGAGGTAGCGTATTGATAGTTGTGTAATTATACTAGTTGTGGTGGTGTAGTCGAGGATGTTGCTACTGCTGGCCGTGGTGTTGGTGACGGTGAGGGGAAACGGCTCAAGATGAGTTTCATGGCTAACGGCAACACAAGATTCAAGGGAGGGACTGAAGGCTGTAAATAGTCTAGTTGATGGATGAAGAGATGTGGAGGATGTGGGGAGGAGCAGGTGTGGTGGGAAGGGAAGAAGGATGGAAGGATGGATGGATGGCCTAGGAATAGGTAATCTATTGCCTGTGGGTGAGGTAGGCGTCATTTTCACCTGACAGCCTTGATTGATCGACCTGGAAGGAAGCGAGAGTGGCTGGACGAGGGTGTAGAAAAGCTGGTATGATCCATTTAAGCAACATTCGAAGATGAGAGGGGAGATAAGGAGGGGAATTGTGTAGAGATAAAGGACTGTGGAGGTAGAAAGGGGAGGAATACAGGGAGTAGGACGAAAGAGGGGTGAGGGAAGATGGAAAGGGTAAGAGTGAAAAGATGGGGAAAAGCGTTGAAAAAAAGGGTGTGTTACACTAGGAAAGTGTGTAAAGAAGCCGAGGGAGGTTAGGTCGTTTTCATATTTAGGTGTAGGTGAGTGTGTGGATGGGATGCAGCCAGTCCGTCCACACAATAGTTCCAAGGGAGAAAGAAGAAGGATAACGGGGAACGGTCGTGGTTAGGATGAAAATGGAGAGGCGCGTTGAAATGGGTTGTTGTTGTTGTTTTCTGTTTCTTTTACTCTCTCGCCCTTTCTTCTCTTTGTTCTTTACTCCTTAATTAGCTGTGCGTTTGGGCGTGTCGTTTACCCAATTCATGCAGTTTACAGTAACCAAACTCTTACGTCCCTTAACAATGGCACAATGATTAACAATGATGATAATGGCAAGTAGAACATATTTCTGAATGCGAGGTATCATGTATAGTGGGATGGAAAGGAAAGCTGTGGTGGAGGAAGGGGAAGATGGATAGGAAGTGGAAGTCAGCCTCGAGTTCTAGATGTGTGAGTTGAGGGTAGGTAGCAGTAAGGGGACGAGTGACTGAAGGGAGAGGAGGGGGTCGAGAGAAGGTGAAAGTTAATCAAGGTCCGCTGTGACGAGGAAGAGGCGGAGGAGGAGCAACGAGAGGTTGGTGGCTTCCGGGAAGAACTGATGTTGAAATGGGGACCTGCACGACGAAAAAGGTTGGTTGGTAACTGGACGAGAAGGTAAAAGAGCCTAATAACGAGTACGTAGACTAACGCAGCGAGATTGGGGAACCTGGGATTGTGGTGTGTCGTCGTGTACCGTGCTTGGGGACGAAAGCCAGAAGCCAAAGACAAATGTTATGGTGTGTTATTCGGGGGTTGCAAGTGAGCGACCTTCCTTCTCTCTGGTGAAGATGGGTCTGGAGAACAGAAGCTGCTCATCGGATCTTGGGTGGGCGGCGGGGGAGGGGGGGAGGAGTGAATTCGAGACAACGTATTCTGGTGCTTCGTTGAGCCGGGTGGTGGTCGAACCCAAGACAGTAACCACTAAATAAAGTTGCTCTATTCAATGGTGCTCCCGCAGGAGGAGGAGGAGGAGGAGGAGGAGGAGGTGGGTGGCACTGGGATCGTGCTATTCCTCGAAGAGCTATTGAAACCGATGGAGGGAAATGGAGGACGAGAAGGGTTGCGGGGGAGGGGGGCAGGGAGGGGGGTTGGTGACAGTGGCAGCATTGAGGAAGAGCGGTAGGGTTTTTCGATGGAGTTGAGAAATTGATGGATGGATTTGACGGTGAACTGTGAATATGGAGATAAGAATTGATGCGTAAAAAACGTGGCGACGGATCGGTATGTGGCTTTGGGTGAACTTCAAGGATTGATGGAAAAAAAGTGAAGACCTTACGACAGGAGGTGCTCAACTGGACCGAAGCGGCCACATTCTTATTCTTCATCTTGCCCTCCTTCTCCTTCTCTTCTTCTTCTTCATCTCGCCTTCCTTCTCCTTCTCTTCTTCATCTCGCCTTCCTTCTCCTTCTCTTCTTCATCTCGCCTTCCTTCTTCTCTTTCTTCTTCTCCTTCTCTTCCTCCTTGTCCACCATTACTCTTTCTTCTCCTTCATATTTTTTCTCCTCTGTTCCTCTTCCACTTCCTATTTCCCCTTCGCCATTCCATCTCTTTCTTCTTCCTCTTATCCTTCAACTTTTTTTTCGCTTTCTTCATATTCTGCTTCCTCCTCCTTCCTCTTCTTTTTCTTCTCTCCTCCACCACCATCTCCTTCCTCTTCTTCCTCCTCTTTCATTTTCTTCTCCTTCTCTTTCTTCTCCTTGTTCTTCTTACTCCTCCTTATTCTTCTTTTTCTCTTCCCCTCCTTCGCCTTGCTTCGCCCATTCTTTCTTTTTCCTTTCTCTTTCATTTCCCTTTCTCATCCTTTACCTTCTTTTCCTCTCCCTTTACTCTCACTATCACTTTCCTTCCTTCCTTTCTTTCCCATTGGTCGCCTTACCCACCCACCCACCCACCCTCCCCTTTGTTTTCTCTTCATCACTAAATTTCCTGACTCTCGCTCCCCTCCCCCCTCCACTAAACCCTCCCCTTCCCCAACTCCTCGCCTTCTCCCTTCCCCCTCTCCCTCACCCCCCCTCCTTTCTGATGATTCCCGCCTCTTGTATTTAGTTCAACAAAAGGAGAATCCGAAGCTCGAATGTTCGAGCGCTTCACTCACGGCCTTGCTCCTGAATATCCGCCTCCTCGAACCCAAGGAGGTGCTGCTCCTGCAAAAAATCCACTTCCTCATCACCTCACCCACCTCCACCTCCTTCTCCACCACACCCTTCTCCTCTTCCTTTTAATCCTTTTCCTTCTCCTCTTCCTTTTCTTTCTTCTCTTCTTCCCCTCAGATCTCCTACTCCTCTTCTTCTTCTTCTTCGTCTTCTTCTTCTCCTTCTTCTTTTTTCTCTGTCTCCACCCCCACCCCAGCCCCCACTTACCTTTAGAGGCTTTATCGTTCCCTTCCTTCTTCTTCGTCCCCTTCGTCGTCGCCGGCGTGCCTCGCGGCAACCATTTCATCCTCTCTCGCCTCCTCGCGTGTGATCAGCGTTCTTAGGGGGCTTCTGCAGAAGAAGCCTTCTTGAAGGAAGGCGCGCGTCCTCCGCCTCTTCTTCTTCATGGCTCATGGGTCTCCTGCGAGCCTCTCGAGCCTCTGTGGAACCTTCTTCAGATTCCGTCCTTTGTAGCCGCCTCCTCTGCGTGTTCTTCCTCGTGCACCTGCAATTCCCCCCTACTTCCACAGCGAGGATCCGGACTTCAAAGATTTCCTTATGGTGGCGCCAGCTGGTTTTATTTCACAGAAATATGGAGGGGGGGGGTTCACGGCGACTCGAGAGCCCCAAGAGTCTTGGTTCCAGCTACATGGAATTTCGATTGGCACAAGAGCGAAGTTGTACCACAGTGACGGGAAGGATGATGCAGTAATGTTCATCCTACCTCAACGGATAGTGCTCTCTGTTGGGAATTTGTAAAAATCGGAATTCGCCACTAGTATCCAGGACCAGATCTCTTTTCGAAAACGTACCAGAATATTAGAAAGTGCTCCTGGTTTTCGAAATTATCTACATTTCTGAAATCTCTGTTCCAAATGTTAGATATTACCGAATTTTTGAGAGACCCAAAAGAGAAAAAAAAAACACACCTGTGAATGTATATTTGAATTCCCTCTGCATCCTCGGTGCCAGTAAGTCGTCCTCCTCCTTCCTTGGTGCCGTCCTCGAGAAATCCTCGGGAGAACCCTCTCTTGGGCGAATGACATCGCCCGGCAGGCACGGGGCAGAACAAAATCCTTTTAATGTGACCACTCGGTATAAATGGCTTCATGTACAGCCCTCGTGATTATTTCTTCTTCGTCTTCTTATTATTATTCTTTTTCTTTGTCTGCTTCTTTATTTTCTGCGTCCACTTTTACTCCTCTTCTAACACTACTCCCCTGTGAGGCTCGGCACGGTTAGCGCTCCCTCCCTCCCTCCCTCCCTCCCACCCTCACTCCATTATTCCCTTCCATTTCCCATCCCCTGCTGCTCTCCATTCCGCCTTCCTACCTCTCCTATTTCACTTCTTCTTCTTCCTCGAGTCTTCATTCTTACATCTTACCGTGTCCCTGCGGTTTGCTTGATGCCATCAGATACGGACTACGACGTACAGCGCGCACACTCCTGCTCTCTTTATTCCTCTTCCTTCTCTCTTTGTCTATCTATCTATACATACATACATATATATATATATATATATATATATATATATATATATATATATATATATATATATATATATATGTAATGTGTGTGTACTACTTGAAGTACACCGCATTATTTTGTTATTCTCCAGCCTTTTATCTCGTCTTTAATGTTTTAATTTCCCACAGAGAGAGACATATCTAGGACTTGTGGACAGCCCCCCCCCCCGCGCCCCCCTCCTACAACCATCTCTACTTCTCCAAGTAAACTTTTTTCCTTCTCCCTGCGGAAACCCATTCCCTGACCCTCCTTTGCGTAAAGAAAAGCACAGGAGGCCAACAAGTATGTAGAGAAGAGAAAGGAAAAAATGAGGACGAAGGAGTGAATGGAGGGCCGGCCGTGGAAGGAGAATCCTGGAGGAAGTGTCTGCAGAAAAGGTGGAGGGCCGGGAAGGGAAGGGAAGGGAAGGGAGACTGCAGGATCTGCACAAGTGAGGAGTGGAGGGGAAGGCGTTCAGGACCCCCCCCCCCCGTATATGTAAAGAGAGAAATCCTCCCCTTTTGTGCTGACAGTCCTTCCCCAGAGCAGCCTCCCCCCCCCCACACACTTCATCCATCTCCGTGTTTTTTCTATTTCTCCTCTTCCTCTAGTTTCTTCTTGATCTCCATTTTTTCTTGGACTTCCTATTCCCCGACCTCGTACTTCTCCTTATCGCCATATCTATCCCCCCCCGCCCCCATGCATGGTCCCTCGCCGCCCTCATTATCCGTAACTCCCTGTTCCTCCTCATCCTCTTGTTTCTTTCGCCCTGTTCTTATTTCTTCTCGACCTTCTCTCCTTCTCTACCTGGCGGCGGCGGCGTCCCCAAGTCCAGGTCGTCGTCTTCCTCCGCATCCACCTCCTCTTATTTCACATTTTCGTCCTCTCCTTCCTCTTCGTCCTCCCAATTGTCCTTTCCTCGTCCTCCCCTTCATCTTCCTCTTCGTCTTTCTCCTCGTGTTCCTCTTCCTACTCCGTCACTGCCTTCCCTCTCTTCCTTTTCCGCCTCCTTATACTGCCTCTCCTCCTCCTCCTCCTCCTCCTCCTCCTCCTCCCCCTCCTCCCCCCCTTCCTTCGTCCTCCGAGCTTTTGTCGGCACTTCCCACTCCAGGCAGGATCTCGTTTGCTCCTCGTGCAAACCACCTTCCCAACTTTTTTCTCCATCTCTATCTCTTCCTACTGTTTCTTCTCGTTCTCTTTCTATTTCTGCTGATCCTTACCTTTCTCTTCTTCTTGTTCTATCCTCCCTTTTCTCCTCTTTCACTCTCTCTCTCTCTCTCTCTCTCTCTCTCTCTCTCTCTCTCTCTCTCTCTCTCTCTCTCTCTCTCTCTCTCTCTCTCTCTCTCTCTCTATAACCACATTATCTCCCTCCTCTTTCCCGGTTCCTCTTTCTCTTCGCTTCAATCTTCCCTTCCTTTCCCTTTACTTCTATTGAATTGCCTTTCCTCCCTCCCATCTTCTCTCTCTCTCTCTCTCTCTCTCTCTCTCTCTCTCTCTCTCTCTCTCTCTCTCTCTCTCTCTCTCTCTCTTCCTCTCTCTCTCTCCTCTCTCTCCTCTCTCCCTCTCTCTCTTCCTCTCTCCCTCTCTCTCCTCTCTCCCTCTCTCTTCCTCTCTCTTTCTCTCCCTCTCTCTCTCTCTCTCTCTCTCTCTCTCTCTCTCTCTCTCTCTCTCTCTCTCTCTCTCTCTCTCTCTCTTTTTCTTTCCCTCCCTCTCCCACTTTTTTTTTTCTTTTTTCTATTTTCTTCCTGGGTCCCATTCTTTGTTTGGCTGTCTGAGTGGGCCTCCTTCTTCCTCTGAAGTCACTCTTGAACCTCATCTCTAAATGCCGCCTTTGGTTCTCCTCCTCCTCCTCCTCCTCCTCCTCCTCCTCCTCCTCCTCCTCCTCCTCCTCCTCCTCCTCCTGGTGTCACTCCCACTCCTCATCCTCTTTGTCCTTTTCCTCATCTTTCTTCTTCTCGTGGTCCTCATCCTCCTGGCCCTTTTTGGTCTCTTCCTTCCTACTCCGTTTTCTCCTCTTATTCTTCTTCCTCTATCATCTCCTTCGCCGCCGCCGCCGCCGCCTCCTCCTCTGCCTCCACCTCCACTTCTATCTTTTCTTTCGTTTTCTCCTGCTCGTTTCCTTTTCCTCTTCCTCCTTCTCCTGCTGCTCCTTCTCCTCCACCTCCAACTATTGTTCATTATCCTCTTATTTCTTCTCTTTCTCATTTTCCTCCTTTTCCTCCAGCTCTTCCTCCTCCTTCTACTGCTCTTCCTCTTTCTTATCCTTCTCCTCTCCCTTCTCCCACCCTCCCCTTCCTCCCCTTCTCCACCTTCTTCACCGCCCCATCCTCTTCCTACTCCCACTTTACTTCTCCCTCCCCCACTCCTTCCGCCTCTCCCTTCACCTCATCCTCATCCCAGGTGCCAGTGCAGGCAGACGGCCGCCAGATGCTCCAGTGGCAGACGGCAGGCATGCCCGTCGCACTCCTCACCACCACCGTTGTCAAAGTATGAAAAGGATCGACACTCGCATGCCGTTCACACTGAGCCAACCTCAAGTCCAAGTAGACCACTTCTACAACACACCTCTTGAAAGTAATACCAAATGATTTTAACAAGGAGGAGGTACCACCGGATAAAACAGTAATGGTGGCAAGGCTCGAACAAAGTCATTGATATCTTCCCTAGATACAATAAGGAAATATCATAGAAACAGAAGAAGAAATGTTTGGCAAAACCAACCAACCAACCAACTGCAATGCCAGGTCAACATCCTGCCCAATGATGATCCGTGAGGATCACCACTGATATTCAGGTTTGTCCCACACGACCCCCCCTTATCCCAGAACACATCAAAGTACACATGCAAATAATCTTGCAGTGATATCACAACAACAAAATGGATGCCAAGTATACACAGAAATACCTTAAGAGAGCTGGAGAAATGCTGGAAGACTCGAAATGGGGTGCCATGCCAAAAATTTCTCGGCGACAGCTGCTCAACCCTGGCTGGTGGCAACCGTGAATCCTTTTTAAAAGCACCGACCTGCCTAATTGAGTGGAAAACCCTTGTTCGCGAAACCCTACAATCCTGGGTCTCCTGTCTGACTGACACACACACACACACACACACACACACACACACACACACACACACACACACACACACACACACACACACACACACACACACACACACACACACACACACACACACACACACACACACACACACACACACACACACACACACACACACACACACACACACACACACACACAGGACTGTAGCAAGTGCGGGATTCGGACAACAGGAAGAAAAAAATCATCACATTAAACAAACAATTCATAAGAACCACATAAATCTACGCTTCCACATTTAAGCTAACTTGACTGACGCTACAACACGAAACTATGCCTGCCCGGCAGCTTAATGAATTTGTCAGGAATTCGCGCGAATAAAAATCAAAAAGTAACTCGCTCTCTCTCAAGAGGACCTTTTCATTTTGGTGCTCACCACTCGACTGTACTTTGGCCACTGCCAGGTTGTTCGCCTCAGCTGTTTGTGAAACCCCATCTCCCTTAGGTAGCGAAAAGGTTCCCCTTGTTGAGAACTACGTTATCCTGCACATACAAGGGCACAAAGGCGCCTTGTAGCCCTTTTCTCTCTCCCCGCGCCTACATTGGCCTTTGATTCTCCTCCGCGCCCCCTTACTTTCTTGCGCGCGGCGAAGGGAAGGGCTCCACTTGATTTCATCACCTTTAGTGAAGCGTCACCTCTCCCCCGCCCCATCTCTCCTCCTCCTCCTCCTCCTCTTCCTCTTCCTCCTCTCCCGTTCCTCCTCTCCTGTTTCTCGTCCTCTTCACTTCCTCTTCCTTTTTCTCTTCTTCCTCTTCTTCCTTCTCTCCTGTTTCTCCTCCTCTTCTTCACCTCCTCCTTTTTCCCCTTCCTTCTCTTCCTCCTCCTCCTCCTCCTCCTCCTCCTCCTCCTCCTCCTCCTCCTCCTCTTCCTCCTCCTCCTCTTCCTCCACAAAGATGCTATGAGCCTTCTCCTTGTTCTCCAGTTCGTTTGGTGTCCCGTCCGACTTTCCCCGGATGCCGCCTTGCTTCCCCAAGCGCCGACTTCACATTTCGTTCCCTGCTCTTGACTCTGCCGTACAAACTCCTTCACATGAGCAGTGTTGTTGCTTGCCATTCATTATAAGAGCTCTTTAATTTCAGACATTAATTACCAACAGAACGGATCGAATTTGCATTCAGTGACTGACTTCTTAGGAGAAATGAACAGTCTGTCCAAGTCATTTTTTTCTACATATAGTCTTTGGTAGTTCACGTGTGGATTTCGAGTTTGTAGCAACGGTTTCTGGCCTTCTGCCACTAACTAGTTAAGAAGCGGAAGCAGCATCTGAGCAAAGCAGTAGAATTTAAAACATAGTGCGAAAAGGAATTTATGTTTATTTGCTTGTTTATTTATTTGTTTCTTTGTTTATTCCGACAACGAACCATTAGATTCTAATGATTACAGGATAGTGTTAATAAGTATATCCCCTCTCACTATTATCTATATATAGTTGGAGAGATTGGTGTAGGGAAATTTCAGGATGAAGCATATACACTTTATTCTCTAACATTTCGAAACGTTAGAGAATAAAGTGCGTCTGCTCCATCCTAGAATTTCCCTACACCACTCACTCCAACCATTTGTCTTTACACTTGTCAATATATATATATATATATATATATATATATATATGTATATGTATATATATATGTATATATATGTATATATATATATATATATATATATATATATATTTATATATATACATACATACATACATACATACATACATACATACATACATACAAACAAAATACATACATACCTCGTACTGGAGTATTGGTTGTATATTTTTCTTCATATTATTTGCACAGTAGTAATCGGCCAATACTTTAGGTACTATTTTGGGGCTCCCCTACGGACTAGAGCAACACGTTATTTACCTGATGTTAGAGTAAGATATCTACTTCTAGAGGCATGATGCTACTTTTTTACCATGACTAATTCTCCGTTATGCTGTTCCCCTGAAATTGTCCTTTACAACTTGAATGAGTATACCTTTATTGTGTCCCCTGTGGTGGTAGGGGGAGAAAGAAATCTGCCACCGTGATTCTCATGGGAGTCGTAAAAAGCGACAAAGCGGAAATGGATTGATGGGACTAGGTATCCTGTTTTTTGTATACTTGTACTACGAGAAGTCAAGACATAAGAGGGTCTGGGAGATTTCCAGCCAGAATCCTAAGATTTGTGTCATTGAATGTGCGTGATTGTTGTACAGATGAGAGTGAAAGGGAAAGAGACATGCAGAATATTTGTAAGAAGGAAAATGGATGTGTTAGCGTTAAGTGAAACTCATTTGAAAGGGAGTAGTGATTTTGATTTTGGAAGTGTGGTAGGCAGAGTGTAAGTCTTAGAGGAGAGAAACTGGAGGAAGGGAATATTTTTAAGTATTTGGGTTTAGGTTAGGAGTAATATTGGAGATAGACCCGTGTCGTCGTTTTCCACATTCTTCAACTTGTCACAATGTCTCGCCATATATGTCATATATATATATGACAAATGAGGAGACAAGAAGAACTGGGGCTACCCACGTTGGATGAGCGAAGAGAAATGATATGATATTTGGAGGAGAGAAAGGAATAGAAAAATCGACAGACACGGTTTGTAAGTATGGAATCAAAGTCATAGCAATAATTAGAAAAAGACAAACTGATTAAAAGGTGTTAGGAAGCTTAGTTTTTTTCGTAGATGCATCATTTTGCGGAAAACGTTAGAAGGCCACCAACATAAATTAAGTCAGAACTTGATTAATGGAGGTATGAGGACGGGAAAGGAAGACCATAGATAGCTCAAATTCCCAGTACTACAATTATGTCAATACAATCAGGTACACACACAAACACACACATACGTTCATACATGCACACAAACACTCACATACACACACACATTCATCCATTCCTTCTTTAATCGTATTCTTTAATCTTTTGTATCCGCATTATTGTTAAGCGATATCAAAATGTTACTGACAGGGCGGCGGCGGCTGACTCCAAACCTGGATTGGCGATGGCTCTCTCGTTCTAGTGGGCTTTGCTGGGTCCTTTGTCCCCGACCTCCTGGGAGCTGGCCCTTTTTCCCCCCTCCATCACCTACACACGAGTAGTTCTCATTTAAACTGGACGGAGTCCACACTGGTATTAATCAGAATAAAAGCTGCTGATGGCGTCGTCGTCTCTACTCTTTCGCTATGATGATTGGGTCCAAAACGATTCATTGTTTGGGATTGGAAATAATGTTTTCGTCCTCTTTCTCATCTTCCTCCACCTCTTTTTCCTTATTTTCCTCTTCCTGTCCCCCTCCTCCTCCTCGTCCTCTTCCTCCTCCACCGCTTCCTCCACCTTCTCCTCCTCATCATCATCATCCTCATCCTCATCCTCCTCTTCTCTTCCTCCTCATCTTCCCCCTTCCCTCATCCTCCCCCTCCCCCACCTCCTCATCCTCACCCTTCCCTACTCCGCCCTCCTCCCCTTCCCCCTCCTCCTCCTCCTCCCCCTCCTTCTTCTCCTCCCTGTTTCCCAGGCCTCCCGTCCTTAGACTTCCTCAATCTGGTATCCTCAACATCCGCTGGGAGTCTCTCGCTTGACCCCGTCGCGTTTGTCATTTTTATCTTTACTCCCCATCCTGTCATTCTCTCCCCAACTCTTTCCTTCTCTTTCCTTCCGTTCGTGTTCAGGGCCACTTACTCCATTCATGCTGCGGCGCAAAGTTCCCCTCCAGTCCTTCGGGTGAATAAAGTAATCAAGGGTCAGCCATACGTAAATCTCGAAAATGTTGCTCGGGCATAAACACGTAAGCTCCAGTTCCCTCCTCAAGATTTCTGGGAGAACGTGCAGGAACGCACGCCAGCGTGGTGCCGCCTACGTACGAGTAGTATTATGCCTTGCAGTACAGCCGCAGTCGCCTGTAGAGCCTGCGGGCGGCCTCTGTAGTGATCCCCCGTGAAGGCATGCGCAGACTCATAGCAGCGCCCTCTTTTGAGCAAGCGCAGAGGTTCTTTTTTCGTGATTATTTTTATCTGCAGCCATCCCACCTCCGTCTTACCAGAAATTAAAAAGCATAGCGTAACTTTTAAAAACACAGGACAAGGAGAATTTTAAACATTTCGAGCATCTCTCTCAAGTGTTTTTGCGAAAAGTCCTCAAGAGACCAACTCGCCAAGACTTGCTAGCTAGCTAGCCAGGGCCCTATTGAGGAGGACAAAGTCTTCTCCTCATCCACCGCCCCTCCTTGTTCCCCTCCCCGCCCCTCCTCCTCTTCCTCTTCCTCTTCCTCTTCCTCTTCCTCCTCTCTTTTCCTTCATCCTCATTTTTATTCACCTTATCATCATTCTTATTATTTTCATTCTTATCCCCTTCCCTCTAATATTCATCCTAGTCTTCTTCCTCTTCCTCCTTTCTTTCTCCTCCTCCTCCTCCTCTTCATCTACTCTATTTCATACCCTTCTTGTCCCCTTCCCACTGTCCTTTCCTTCATCTCTTTCTTATTCATCGTCCGTTTCCAGTTCTTCCTCCTCTCCCCCTTTTTCTTCTCTCAAACCTCCTCCACCTCCTTCACCACTTACTCTTTCTCTTCCCTCTTACTCCTTCTCCTTCTCACCCCTCTTCTTCCTCCCTCTTTCTTCTCCCTCTTCCAACTCCCTTTACCACCTTCCCCTTCCTCCTCGCTATTCCTCCTCCTTGCTCCTCCTACTCCCTTTACCACCTTCCCCTTCCTCCTCGCTATTCCTCCTCCTTGCTCCTCCTACTCCAACTTCCTCTCACATCTCCTTTATCTTCCCTCTCCATCTTCATCTTTCCACCTCCCTCTCCCTCTTCTTACTTTTCCTCCTCCTCACTCTTCCCTCTTCCTCCTCCTCCTCCTCCTCCTCCTCTTCCTGTTGCTGACCTTCCGACTTCTGGTGCAGCCTTGGGCCGCCGAGCCTTCCTTGGTGATTGAAGGCAGCCACTGCACCAGGAACAACCTTAACGCCTTCGACCGCAGGACCCCGACCCTCTTATCTCTTTTTCCTGTCTTCTTCACCTCGTTCACCCTCAAAACACACACACACACACACACACACACACACACACACACACACACACACACACACACACACACACACACACACACACACACACACACACTTGCGTGCGAGTACGCGTAGGCAGACACACTCATTCCAAGTAGTGGGGCCTCTTATGAATCGTGAGAGCTTGCACTGTGGCTATCTTCTTGGGATCAGCAAGGAAACCTGGAGGTTCTGCTGCTGAGGGAGGGAGGTATCATCTCCTGCTGGCGGAGGAGGTTGGCGAAACTGTGTCTGAGGGTAATGGTATTGTGGCCGAGTGGTGCACCCCCCTCCCCGGGGGGGGGGGTGCTATTGGATACAAGAGTCGTGTTGCGGCGTCGAGGCTGTCATCCTTTTAATGCTTCGATGGTGATACGGGGTGGGACTGTCGGGCTGGAAAGGGCGGCGGCGGCGGAGGAGGAGGAGGGGCTTTCGAAGGCTTCGTGGGACTCTTCTGTTACGGTCGGCAGATTGGGGCGCCGCAAACAGGGTCAAAGTTCAAGATGGAAATGAGCTTTTTTTTTCCTCCCCCTCTCTCTCTCTCTCTCTTTCTCTTCTTCTTCTTCTTCTTCTTCTTCTTCCCGGTCTCTCTCTCCCACTCTCTCTTCTTCTTCTTCTTCTTCCCGGTCTCTCTCTTCTTTCCCCCCTCTCTCTCCCTCCTTCCCTCCCCCTCCCTCCCTCCCTCCCTTCCTCCTTCTATCCCTCCTTCCTAAGAGCGTATAAATTTTGTCTCACCCGAGAGAGAGAGAGAGAGAGAGAGAGAGAGAGAGAGAGAGAGCGAAAGAGAGAGAGAGCGAGAGAGAGCAAAACTAGTAAGCCAATTTTTCGCGGAGTTGGTGAAAGAAGTTCGGCTCACGGCCCCGTTGTACCTCGGAACTCATTTGACCGACTGTGCATCTGAAGCCCACAAAGGCAAGAAACGACGACGACAACGACGACGACGGAGAAGACGCCAAGTAAGTCTGTGTTGCGTGGCGGCGAAGGTAAAACGTTGTTTGCTTTATTAACTGCAAGACTGAGAGCCCAAAGTACCGACGGGAGATGAACAGTGGTGGTCTCGAGGGAGTCTGCGAAAAAGGAAGAACTTTCCTTCCCTTCCTCTTCCTACTCTTCCTCCTCTTGTTCTTCGTCCTCTAGTTCATCTTCCTTCTTCCTCTACCCCCTCCGCTCTCTCCTCCCCAGCCATCTTTCCTCTCTTCCTTCTGCTCTTCCTTCTTCTCATCCTCTTCTTTTCCCTCTTCCTCTTCCTCCACCCCTCCCCTTCTCCCCCCCTTGCTCTATCTCCTTCTCTTCCCCTTCCTCTTTCTCTTCCTCCTCTTCCTCTTCCCCTTTTTCCTCTTCCTGCTCCTCCTCCTCTCCTCCCTGCCTGCACTTCCTCCTTTTCCTGCTACACCTCCGTTTTGGTCTTCTCCTTCGTCTCCGCCTCGGGGAGAGTCTGCCGGATACAAGAACGATTTCGACTTTCGGCCTTCAGCGTCTTCAGCCCCAAGAAGATTGATGAAGCCGAGGCGGTTTGAAAGGGGTTGATTAGCAGCTGCCGCCCGGCCAAATAGAAAAGACTTGATAGCAGATGAAATTAAAGCTGTGGATCGGATTGAGCCGCCGCGCCGCGCCCCTTGGGGGTGAGGGGGGGGAGAGCTGATGCTGGAGGTTGGCGGTGATACGCCGTAACGACCCTGCTGCGCTGCACGGCCGCTAAGTAGTGCCACCATCGGGGAACCGGCGACGGTTCGTCTGTGTACGGAGGACGAGGGAGAGGGAGGGAGTCATTGGATGGGGGAGTCTTCGGTTAGGGGAAAGTAGTGTCACTTCGAAATGCGGGATTCACCCACAAAGTCAACGTAAAAGCAGTTGGTCAAATTTGAGTAAAATCGTCTGATTAATCCAAACAATAATCCATATAAAACTGGTCGCACGTGCTACAGAGAGAGATAGAGAGAGAGAGAGAGTTAATCCTTGGCATGTTTTGACTCAAAAGAGCACAGACTGGGGTCTATTCGGTCAGGACCCAGAAGTGTCTGCTGGGTTGTATCCTTGGAGTGCCGGGAAGAGGTGTCCTGGACGGGAAAACATAGGGGAGGGACGGTTATCGGAAAGAGAAGAGTCCGGAAGAATCACCACAGCGAATTGGGACGCAGGGGCAGCAGCAGAATCAGGAGGAGGAGGAGGAGGAGGAGGAGAAGGGACAAGAGGGATCGGTTGGGAGTCGAAGGGAGTAATTTGGGATAAGCAGGCTGAAGGGCAGGAGGGGGAGGACACCCCCCCCTCACTAAACCCTTCCCCCTCCCCATAGGTAGGACGTAGACAGGAGCGAGAAGATATAAATATTCTCTCTCATGTGTGTGTGCATGTGTGCGCGCGCACGTGTGTATGTATTCGTGAAAAGCTGACGCATGCCCGCCAAAGGACAAATTCGCGGACCAACGATTTTTTTTTCCTTTCTTTCTTGCCTCCTGCTCTTCCTCCTCCTTCTCCTCCTCCTCCTCCTACTCCTCCTTCTCCTCCTCCTCCTCCCCCTTTTTTTCTGCTTCTTCGTCTTCTTATTTACCTTCTTTTCTTTTTGTAAATGCATTTCATCAGAACTCAAAAGAAAGGGCGATCTTACAGGTAGTATCGTTTGCTAAGAAAAAAATTATAGAAAAAAGTCTTAGCCAACCTAGCCTAAATCTCCCAAAGTTCCGAAAAATCATTCATACGTGATTATATTAGATAATGGTGATAGTAACGATGATAAGAGTGAAGTGATAATCGCGAATGGGAATGGGAAACCAACATCGACGTGAAAGTGACCGGCGGTGGCATCGAGAGAGAGAGAGAGAGAGAGCCTCAAGGGGTTGTGGACGGATGGAGGGAGAGAGGAAGGATGGAGGAGGTTGAAGTGAGTGAGAGTGAGGAGGACTTGCAGTTCAATTGTAGGGGTGTGCATTAGAAAGTTGTCAATAACTTTGAGTTGGTTGTTGTTGTTGTTGTTAGTGGATTGCGTCTTGTTTGGGGGATGGTTTTGGGGCTACCATGAGAATGAGCTGAGCACAGTAATTGCCTTCATTCAGGTTTTTGCCCGACGACAGACACTCGCACCCATTGTTTCCTCTCTCTCTCTCTCTCTCTCTCTCTCTCTCTCTCTCTCTCTCTCTCTCTCTCTCTCTCTCTCTCTCTCTCTCTCTCTCTCTCTCTCTCTCTCTCTCTCTCTCTCTCTCTCTCTCTCTCTCTCTCTCTCTCTCTCTCTCTCTCTCGCTCTCTCTCTCCCTCTCCCTCTCTCTCATCTTCTCTTCGTTTTTCTCACTCTTTTTCACATGTATTCCTTTACGCCCACGTTCTACACAGTTCCGTACAAGGAAGCGTTACTCCCGCGTTCACACGAGCTTCTACAGTAGCCCCAAAATCTTATCTTTATGCCCCTGGGGTGTCTGTGCTGCCTGCGCGTCGGACCTCACCTCTAGCAGCAGCAAACTTTTGAAGACTTAGACTCTCCGTGAAACAAAAAGTGAGATTGAGGTTGAGGGAGGAGGAGCAGAAAAAAGGTAACATGCCAGTGAACCAACCCTGGACGGGAGCGCCACTCCAGAAAAGACCTTCTGCTCCTGCTGCTGCTCCTCTTCCTCCTCCTCCTCCTCGTCCTCCTTCTCCTCCTCAACCTCCTATTTCATCTCTTCTTTCTTCTCTTCCTCCTCCTCCTACTCGTTCTTCTCTTATTACTCCTAGTCCTCCTCCTCCTCCACCTCCATTTCCTCCACCATATCCTCGCCCTGATCTTCCTCCTCCTCTCACCACGACGCAAGGTGAAAAGGGTTTAGCTTTGGGCCACCATGGGGTTCCTCTCTGTGTAGCCTTAGAACCCAAGTGAGGCCATGGTCAAGTTGGTCGAGGAGGAAGAGAATAGTGCCAGGTAAATAAGGGAGTCACAGCCTTCCTTATACCTCCCCCTCCCCTCTCCCTCCTTCCTTTCCTTCCCTCCTCCCCCCTGCCTCCCTACCACCCTCCTTCCCTCCCTCCCTCTCGCGCGCTTCGATTGGCACCCAATCCACTCGTCTCACCTTCCCCCCACCCCCCTCCCCTATCACCAAGCATCCCCGCCTCCACCCCAACAATCCACCGTAATTGCCCTCCTCCTCCTCCTCCTCCTCCTCCAACTGTGTCCTCACCAATCTCCCCTCTGTTTCTACAGACTCGATCTCCACACACCTAGACCTCTCATCGCCCCCCCCACACACGCCAAATCACCCTCCTCTCCCCTACGCCTACGCCCCTAGGCCCCTAGCACCCCCACGACAAATTATCTTTTCCCCAATTGCATCACCACCTCAACTCCCTCCTCCTCTTCCTCTTCCTCCTTCTCCTCTTCCTGTTCCTGCTCCACTTACTCCTTCTCCTCTTCCTCTTCCTGCTCCTACTCTTTCTCCTTCACAACCACCACGAATCCTAGCATTTCTTCCTCCACCTGTGCCGTCTCCATTATCCAGCAGTATTAATTTTTCATGTCTCGGTTAGGTTGTCTTCACACTTTTATTTCATTTTATATTTCGTCACACTACTTTTCATGCCTACATACACACACACACACATACACACACACACACACACACACACACACACACACACACACACACACACACACACACACACACACACACACACACACACACACACACACACACACACACACACACACACACACACACACACACACACACACGGGGAAGACAACTGCATGTGCGTACTCGTCTAGTTGTATTGACTTGGCTGAATATACAGGGTCCTGTGTATATTGTCTTCTTCCCCTTGACAGTGCAGTTGAAATTAGTCCCTAAAGACCCTAAATACTGTGGGAGTGTGTCGCCTTTTCAGTAATTATGGGGTCAACCACCTTAGCTATACACAGGAAACTGTTCATACAGGATGTAATAATTGTGTCTGTAGATTTACTCGTAGTTTTGATAATGATGTGTCTTTATACCACCTTTCCCTTGACAGGAATTGGTATTAGGAATTGTGTGTGTAAGGGCAAAGTTTTATCCTTATAAAAGCTTTTTTTTTACCATATTTGAGCTTTATCTGCCTTAGTCTTTCCCTTGGCTTCGTATCTCAAGCTCCTTAGTAGTGGGATGATGACTGATGGTGTCACGATTCTTTGGTGGGTGCGTGTGTGTTTGCATGGGTGCGTGCGTGCGTGCGTATGCGGCGTCACGTATCAAGATGTGCCTGCCCCCTTTCCTCGCTCATCCCGCAGGTGGTTAGGAAGCCTGTCGACTCTTGCTTTTGGACAACTCCAGAGTTCGGTGAAATGAGTGTCATTGTTTAATGTGGCTGCGCCGGTATGATTGTGATGAACTCGCTGACATCATCATTTGGGAAAATGCACATTTGCTCTCTAAAGTAAATCATTACGATTTCAAAATGATGTAATGGTATGCGAAAGTACTTTAATTACTCGTTTATTCTTTTGTATTTCTTGTAATTTTTTGTTTACTTTCATTTCTTAAGTCAGCGTCGTGTGTACATTGTTTCACCTGCGTATTATATGTATGTTTTTATTTTGTGCCTGTCTTCGTTTGTGCTTGTTCGTTTATGCGTACGCATATTTAGTTCCATTTGCGCATGCGCACAAAAGCATGCATTTCTATTTGTAGAAGGCTAGCACCAGTTTTCTCCTTTTAATACATTTTGTTCCAACTTTGACTCTGCCATTTTTCCTTTATTTTCTTTCCTTTCTGCTGCCCTCCTTTCGTTTTTTGAACTAACATTTTTAGCTTTTCACATATTTTTATCCTAGTTTTACTTTTTTTTCGTTTTCAATGCTGTTAACAAAATATTTTCAGTTTAAATCAGCTAGTCTTTCGTTTTATATCATTATCGCTAGTTTTCTGTGTATATGTAGAATACCCGGTATCTATGTCTTCATGGCCTTCCTGTGCTACATTTGTTGTTTATTCCTGTATTAGTTCTTTTCAACATTTTCCGGGCTCTTAATGCTGAAGCTTCTGAATAATCTACGGCTGTACTGACAGTCACAGAAACGATCATTTTTTTTTTTTCACGTTTATGGAACTCAAATTTCAAAAGCTGACAGCCTTGTGCCAGCCTTTTCAACACTGCGACAGACTGTGTAGATGATGTATTGGCAAGTTTAAAACGACTTACCTGGGGGGGGGGGCTCGACCGATCGGGATCACTTTCATGCGAGTGGCACAGCCTCGGAATGAAATCGGCGGGGGGATCATTTGCCACAAGCTGTGCTGCCGTCTCGAAGGTTGGCCCGACTCGCACACGCGTAGTATGGTGCGACTAGATCCTTTCCTTCCTGCGGGAGGGGGGGGGGGACCACGTGCCCCTCCTCGAGGAGCCTGAAGGTTGTTCGTTCCTCCGTGCCGCCTCGGCTTTGCCTCTCGTGCGCGACCGTTAGTTAACTGTCTCCCTGCAACCCAGGTGTTGTTCACTCCCATGACACTCCAACTGGACCGCTCCTTCAGCGCAGGGTTTCCCATAGCTCGCTTGGGTGAGGGTATCGCTTAGAATTAGCCAGAACAAAATCTGGAAAGTTCGTCAGCGTAGCAGTAGCGGATTGAAATACGAGGCCGTACTAGTCTTTTAAAGGCAGACTTCCTTAAGTCGAAGAATAAAAGTATTTGTTTTTTATGGACCAAAGTTTGTGAACTTCGTTACGGTTATGAAGGGGGTTAACCTCGGATACAGGTTTTTTGTAGGAGACCTGGTTTGGTCAAATTTATCCTCAGGAGACGCTTAGCTCCACCAAAGCCTTTAGCCTTACCTCGTGTGGGTCTGCCAATGCTACCTTAAGCTTGTAGGGATATCTGTTGGGCCATACACTAATCGAACTTGTTACTCGTAAGCACAGATAAGCATTGGAAGCTTAACTTTATTGTCCAAGGTTCCAAACTTTATTGTTCAAGGACTTAAGCTTTATCGCGCAAAGGGACTTAAGGTTTCACAAGTAAAGCCCCGTAACATTTGCATAAGCTTTCCACGTCTTAGTTTCCATTTACCTAGTGTAAGAGGAAGGAGGGGTCCTTTTGGGCAGTTCCATCCTTCACACGTGACTAATACGTATTGCAGTCTTTTCGTCCATTGATGTAAGGGTATCATTCCTATCATTGTGTTGTGGCGTGGCCACAGTGAGGGTACACGACCTTCAAACTCCGTCGTCGGCGTGACAGGTAATGCCGTTGAACGGTATGGAGTTGATTGCCAGGAAGCAGAGGTTGGACAAGTGGACTCTACCACGAAGGCGGGGGGGTAGGTCGAATGGAGATACTAAAGGGGGAGGGGCTGACTCCGATGAAGGAGAATGTGCTGCTGCCAGTGGGGAGCGGGTAGGGGGAAGGGAGGTGCACCTTCAGACGAGCGCGAGAGTGGGCGTGGGCGTGGGGGGGGTGTTGCCAAGGAAGCCATGGAGCACGCCCGCGAGCTGTGAATCTCTCATTAGCCACGAGTTGACGGCGGTTCCCCAAGGGCACTGGGCAGGAAATACCCTTTTAGATTATTCATGTTGAATACACAGAGGCAGGATGTACCTTTATCTCCCGACAATAGATGGCGTGCTCTTCATCCCTGTTGTGCCGCGGGCTCTCGACAGTTAGAGTTTCTGGGGGATTGTAAAAGCCAGGTGATGACTGTATGCGTGCGTGTGCGTGTGTGTGTATGTGTGTGTGTGTGACTGCGTTTGTGTGAGTGTGTGCATGTGTATGTTCGTGTGTGTATCTTCGTATGTGTGTTTGTGTGTGAATGTGTATGTGTGTGTCTGTGCGGGGTGTGTATGTGTATGCGTGTGCATGCGCGCGCGTGTGGGGGGGGAGGGGTTGACTCGCACGCACGCACGCACGCGTGTAGACAGAGTCGGCCGGCTCCGAGCCTCTCAAGTCCGGGCCCCGGCCGCCTGGTCCTCCCCGCTCGCTTCGCCTCGCCTCGCCTTGCCTCGCCTTGCCTCGCTTGGCCTCTTCGCCTTGGCCTCTGCCGCCACCGCTTCAGCTTACATTTGGGAATACAAGTGCACACATGTTTAGGTCAGGAGTACCTGAATATACAGTATGTGGAAGCATGCGCTAGTTTGTAGTCACCCGTGTGTGCGTGCACGGACATTGTTCGGATGGATGGACGGACTAGTTCACCACAGCTTCGGTCCTCGTGCACGCACACTCGCCGCCGCCGCCGTCGTGGTGGTGCCTTTACATTTCGCGTCCTGGTTTGGCTAGTCCAAGGTTTTGATAGTTTGTCCAGTTTTCCGTAAGAAGTTGTGGAGAGAAGAAAGTAGTGCCGTACACTATACTGTGCTAATATATAATTATATGTACAAATGTATGAATGTATAGTGTGTAATGCAAGTGTAGTGTGTCCTCGCGTGTGCGAGTGTATGTGTTGGGGGTGGGTGAGTGAGTTATCACTTATTTACCTATTAGTATGTACATCGCAACCGTATTTGCATTACACGTGGCTTTCTTTACGTGTTATGGAAGTAGACGCTCGTCTTTGTATTCCAGTAACCAGCTATTACGTAAAGATGCCGATCTCGGCAGTCTACAGAAAGAAAAAAAAAACGGAAAACAAAGAAAAGCGCGCGAGAACCGGTTCCCACTCGCCTTCTCATCGTCGCTCGCTGTCTAGTAGTAGAGGGTAAGGAGGGGGTAGAGGGCCACGTTATTCCCTAGTGTTACCGAGATGCGCCTTCACTTTATCCGGCAAGGGAAGGGGTAAGAGAACAGCTTCACTGTATTTGCTGCTACGTTTTCCTTCTTTGTTTCGTATATATATATTTCCATCATATTATCCTCTCTCTATCCCTCTTTCTCCACCTCTTTCCCCGCTCTTTTTTTTTTCCTTCTTGTTTTTGTTTTCCTCCAAAATTATTTCATTTTTCTATTTATTCGTGGTCAGTCTGTAAGTGAAGGAAATGAGAGGACAATTTTTTGTATCAAGAAGATGTTTTTAATTCCGCCCTGCGTACTACTACAGAGGAGGAATGAATCCTTGGGCGCGGGAGACGGAGGACCCCCCCCCCTCCTCCCTGGGGGTTGACGGTGCCAAAGCCACGCGCCACTCGACCCAAGGCAGGGCAGGGCAGGGCAGGGCAGGGCAGGGCAGGGGGGGGGGGTGATGATGAGGTCCGGCCGGCCTCCCTGCGCGCACCCCGGGAGGGGTGACGTCACACTGCGGACCAAGGAAGGACTGATGAGGGAAGCGGAGGACAGACGTCCGCACTTTCTCAGAACTCGGAAGTTTTCTTCCTCAGCTTCCTTATTTTCCAACTTGAGACTTCTGCTGCGAGTTTAGGGTTTCTCAGCCGGACGACGCGGGAAATGTCGCCGCCAAGTAGGTCCAAGTTGGTGAATAAAGATTGTGTGTTAAGGGCGGGGGGATGAATCCCACCCTTGGACCACTCCTGGGTAGGGTGTCGCAACCAACCCTTATGTGAGTATCGGACCTACCCTCCTCTGCTTGCCGTTAGGTTCTCAGCATTCATTGCGCTATTGACTTCGTTCTCAGCTTTGCAGGAAGTCGAAAAAATGCTCTCCATTTTTTTTTTTTTTTTTTTTGTGATAAAATTTTGTTGAAGGTGATGCTAATTTCCACGTTGATAGTTTCTTGCAGATAGGAGATTATAAACGCCTACGGAAAAGGTCTGCGGATTTTAGACCATCCACTGCGGTGAATAGTTAGGTCTAAAGAAACCATCTGCAAGAATATGATCAACGTAGAAAGTAACATCACCCTCAACAAAAATTTCTATTAGACGAATTAATTGCTGCCTGTCTACACTGTCATGTGGATTAGCTCTAGGAATTTGGATTTCGTCTAACGTGCTACCGAGATACAAAGCCGTGCTTCGGTATGGAATGTGCATTCGTTAGAGTGTATCAATAGTTTCAATGAGATGTGAGTGTGAGTGCCAACGCCAATATAGTGTGTCGACCATGTCTCGAATAATCCCTTGATTGTTTTATTTATTGACGAATTTATATGATTTATTGCTCTTAGCACCAGCTACGGGAGAAAGGGCTAACAAGGTTAATACAAGTGACATCATGCGTTCGAATGCGTTACCATTGTTGTACCCCATTATAGATAAAGATTTCCTCTGGAATTTCCTGACAACTTTATTAATCTCCCATGCTCTTCCCCCTTCAGGTTCCCCCTGGTGGTGCGAGAGCCCTTCCTGACGCAGGAGCCGAGTATGGTCGTCTTAGGCTTCAATGGCATGACTTCAACGGGTGTCCACCAGCGGCTTCTCGTTCTGTATACCGACACCCTTGTCAAGAATTTCACGTACCTCCTCAGCCTGAACACCAGGAACAAAATTACGGGCAGGAAAGGAAAAGCCAAGGAGCTCTTGAAGTTCTCCTCAGCGCCCACGGCCGTAAGTGTGTCACTTAATTCTGTTTCATGGATTAAAGGTCTCTTAGTCGGCTTTATTTTCCATTCTTTCCCAATTTGCGTGTTTGTACGTTCACATGTTATCTCAATTCTCATTAATTTTCTAAATATATACACAATCTAAATGAATCTGTCAGCCGTAACCCCTCTCCCTTTCTGATTGGGCAGAAACGTTGCATCCTATTAGTGTGAAGTCCTTGAAAGTAATTATATTCATTTTTCTAACAGTGTACTATAAGAGAAGTTAATTGTCAAGGCAAAGAATGCCTAACAAGATAATGGAAATAGGTTTTGAAGATTTTGGAGCCACATCCGCAGCTGAGTAAAGTCCTTTGCCGGTAGCCAGAACAAAATAAAAAAAATTAGCCCCCCCCCGTGTGTGTGTGTATATATATATATATATATATATATATATATATATATATATATATATATATTTAAATGTGTGTGTGTGTTTTTATCTATATATTTAGCTCTTTATTCAACCCAAATTCTCTCTGAACAGGACGGTTGTTCCGTAAGGCCTCTGAAACAGGAGGGAAGGTTTCGGGCGTCCTGTCTGGAGGTGGACGGGAAGTACCACCCCGTGATGACGGTGTGGAGCTACGCTCACGAGCACCGAGTCATCAACCCCAACCGGACCATCTTCTACCATGGGTCGCGTCCGGACTTCGACTTCTCACTTCCCTCCGGGATACGGAAAACTAACTACAATATCTTCGTCTATATCAAAGTGGTGGACGGGAAGGGGGTGGCCTGGGACCAGCAGCTGGTGCGCAAGGTCCAGGTCTTCCCCAGACATAACAACGGAGTCGGAGTCAAGTCCATTTTCGAGGAAATCTCCAGGATGGAGATCGAGAGCCCGTCTCTCGTTCTCCAGCGCGTCCGGGCGCTTGCCTACGAGCTCAACCTCATACCTACGTCCGCCGTGAGTCAGACGGTCTTCGACAACATTCTGGCCATCTTCTTCTACCAGAAATGCAAAGAGACTATCCACTTCAAGACTCAGTCGCCCGAAGACTCCTTCACTACGGAGTTGAAGTTGATCAGCCCGCTCCTTCTGGCCTCGAAGCTGCACACGACGAGGTCTGACTCGTTCGACAGCCAAATCGAGCTCTACACAAAGTTTAACATCTTAAAATCCTGCGCACGGGGCCACCTTGTTGAGATAGTTGAGCAGATGCCGGTGCGAGACGAGTGGGAAGTGTTACAGGTCATGTCTGCCTTGTCTGAAGTGTCCAAGGTGGAGGATTACATCTCGAGCAGGACCTTCAGGAAATTGATAAGGGCGATGAGTAACGCTGGGAACCGACACCTGAGCTTGTGGGAGTATGACTCTTCAATGCGAAACGAAGTTGTCGCAGAGTTCTTTTTCCTGACTTCGACACTACTGAGGAAGCAGCGGGAAATCTTCGACTGGGATTTCGTCGACCTCACCTACACCAAGGCCATCATTTTTGAGCTACTTTGTGTCATGAAGAAGGAGGTTTGCAATTTTAGATTTTCTGTTAACATCTGACAGTGTGTTAATTTTTTATTTTTCTTGTATATTTGTTAGATTATTGTGGTAAGGCAGATATGTGAGAAAGCTATAGGATAAAGTAAGGATGTTTCTTGGGCCTTTATGTGTTTGGAAAATGCTTGTGATAGGATAGACAGGAAGGTACTGTGGGAGGTATTGCAGATATATGGGATAGGAGGAAAGCTGCTAAGAACAGTCAGGAATTTTTACGAGAGTAGTAGAGCCCGTGTTAGAATTAAAAATGGAGAGAATGAGTGGTTTGAGGTAAAGGTGGGACTTCGCAAAGGGTGTGTTATGTCGCCTTAGCTGTTCAATTTATACATGGATGGGCTGGTACGAGAGATAAACGCAAGGGTAATGGTCCAGGGATTGGAGATGTTTAAAGAAAATGGAGAAAAGTGGGAGATAAGCCAGTTGTTATTTGGTGATGACACTGCGCTTGTAGCGGGATCAGAGGAGGGATTAAGGAAGTTAATGACGGAGTTTTGGAAAGTGTGTGAAAGAAGAAAGTTGAAGCTAAATGTGGGTAAAAGTAAGGTGATGAGTTGTACAAGGGGAGAGGATGGCAGCTAATTGGAAATGAGTATTAAGGGAGAGAGACTGGAGGAAGTGGAAAGTTTTAGATACTTGGGTGCGAATGTGGTGAGAAAGGGAGGAGTGGAGGTGGAGGTAGGATGTAGATTGAGAGAAGCGAGTAAATGCCTTTGTGGATTAAAAAGTGTAATGAGAAATAGACATTTGGGAATGGATGCTAAGAAGAGATTGTATGAAGGAATGATTGTACCGACAGCACTGTATGGGGCAGAAACATGGAACATAAGAGAGGAAGAGTTTAAATGTGTTGGGGTTACTAAGCTGGATAGAGTGAGAAACGAGGAGGTGAGGAAGAGAGCGGAGGTGGAAAGGGAGTTGGGATATAGTGTTGATGAAAGTATTGGGATGGTTTGGAAACATGGAACGAATGAGTGAAGAAAAATTAGTAAAAGAGGTGTGGAAAGCAGAGGTGGAAGGAGTGAACATGGGAGGGTGACCAAGGATGACATGGATGGATGGGGTAAAAGGAGCATTGGGAAAGAGGGGGATGTTTGTTGATGAAGGGAGAAGATAAATTTTAGGGATGAATGGAGAATGGTTGTTTATGGATGATGCTACAGTGCTTCTGGCCCAGGGCAGTGGGCGAGATACAGGGATGACCAGTCATTCAGGAGGAGCCAAGAAAAGAGGAAAGGAGGGGTGGTGAATGGGGGTGTAGTATGTGGGGATGAAATATGTGGAAGTGTGCCTTTGATTTTGGCTACCTCCCTTGTAAAGGGGAAAAAAACTTTGGTATATATATATGTATATTTGTTATATCTTTCTTCGATTATTTTCATGTATAGACGCATTTTTAGATCTGTAACTTTCTTTTCGTAGGTAAAGACAAGGTTCCTGAACGAAAAGCCTCTGAAATATTCCTCGGATTATATGGACTTCCAAGGCTATATCACCTTAGCGGATAGTATTAATAAGTGGAACCATGACGTCTCTTTTACCGTCCTTGACCTCGAGAGCCTTCCGCATGGCCCTCGAACAGTCCTCAGTCTTGTCATGAGTTACACGCCCTTTGATAATACCAACGCCGCTATCAGCTCACAAGTGGCGTACATCCAGTTCGACTGGCATATAACGAAACCCGTGTTCGTTGAGGTGAGAGCTCATGCCCTGGCTATTTGGTGAACAATTCTTTATATGGTGATAACCAGATTGACTCCAGAACGGTAAGGGTCTTCTCTTCAAGTTGATTTTTTCTTTGGTGGTCAGGTGACTCTAAAGCGCTCCAAGAACCTGCTAGGGGAGGACTACTACTACCAGAGGAAGGGCACCGTGACGGATCAGTCCATCGCTGCCTACGAGTTCGAGGTGACCGAGAGTCATGTGATGCAGAGTCTACACGTGCAGTTGGAACTCTCGAAAATCCTCAATATGAAGTACAAGGTGTCTGCATGCGTGCTTATATGGTGAGTAACCTTGTTTATTTGTATAATTCAAGCTTCAGGACTTCACAGCGTGGGTCTTTTTATAAGTTAGCCATAAAGATATGTTTCCTTTGTTCCTTTTTTAGGTATAGGTTTT
The DNA here is from genome assembly GCF_046742065.1 of Oratosquilla oratoria. NCBI lineage: Eukaryota > Metazoa > Arthropoda > Malacostraca > Stomatopoda > Squillidae > Oratosquilla > Oratosquilla oratoria. The sequence continues at coordinate 107,513,368 of NC_134777.1, read as the reverse complement.
AGCCTAATTCTGCTTCTAGGTTTTGCTCGATTATGTTGATTTTATGCACTTGGGATCTATAGTTTGTTGTGTTCATCGGAGTTGTTCCAAATGCGTTGAAAATGGGAAACTTGAAAGTCAGAAGAGAAAGTCTACGGAGATCTGAAGCCAAAGAAAGCCGATTTCGGACGGGCCTGATCCTTTGCTCAACCCTGGATGATGACAAGGTGAGCAAAGTTTCAGGTGTGTCGGTCTTGTGGCCAAAACTTCCTCCATAACTTCCACAACAAACTCGGGTGTGCGTCTGGCGGTGCTACCATTTCGTGCGCTTTCAGCGACAGACGGCGTCACTGATGCGACAGCCCCTCGTTGTCGCGTTAGTTTTGGCGCGAAAATAATGAGTTCTGAATCCTTGACATAGCGTTCGAATATTTAGGCGGGTGTTCGGGTCGCCAACAGCAGGTTCGAGCGGCATCTCTCTTTTTGGTGGTTTGTGATAGCGGTAAATGCGGAGTCTGACGGCTTGACTGACGTTATCAGAGGGCTCGGGAACTAGGCTGGTAGGCGATGGGTCCCTGACGTCAGCAGCAGGTGCGAAGTAAATCATTGCCTCATCTGCGTAATGATCAAGGAATGAAAGGGAGCAGTACGCCTGTGTTGAGGTGGGCTGTCTAAACAAGTTTTACGGGAACAAATCAAAACTCGTAACATCCCGTCCTTTTTATAGTTCGAACATTTTTTTTTCTTTTTTAATTCTGATTGTATGCTTCACCTCAGTGTGTGTGTGTGTTTGTGTTCACGTGCATGCATGCGTGCATGTGTTCATAATCTACCCATGATGATGTACTCGCGTACACGTGTATGTACAAATGTTTCTGTAATGTGCTTACATCTCTGATAAATGGGTACAGTGATGTGGGGAAGTCAGGAATGATGATTAATCAGTGTGGAACGACTTTATGCTATAGTAGTTCTTTAAACACTTTATTGTAAGATAAAAGCGTCATCAAGACGAATAAATTCGTCAGCCGTTTGCTAGATCAAAATCTTTAAGGCACGTTTTGGCACGAGAAGTGTATAGTCGAGATAGTCTTAGCCCATTCTGAACCAGGGATTCCCCTCAAGTCAAATAAAACCGTCTGGCATTAGCACTTCATGGCATATAGAGATCAACCCCTTTGTAAACGAAGATATCACTTACAGCTGAATAAGATAGCCTGACGACAGCTAGAAGAAAAATAACGCTCGTTGCGGAAGGGACCTAGGAGCGGGCCACGAGATTCACATGTTCCAGCTCCCTCTCTGCGGCACCTATTGCTGATTAATGTGCGCACTTTCGAAAGCCGTTGCTCTCTGGAGTCTTCAACAACGAACACTATTATTAGAGACGTTAGTTTCATGAAAATTAAAAAAAAAATGAGTAATCAAATATATAGGCTGGGTTTCCTTTTAAGTATACTATTTGATAGAAAGCTTAGAATTGTATAGGGGGAAGGGTTGTAGCAGTCGTTCGTCATGCATTGGACAGGTGGGTGTATCTGAACACTTCATCGAGTCCGATAGAGAGAGGGCTGCAGGTAGCGATTCCAAATGTAAATTGCCCCAATGTTACCGAAAGTAAAATAACTTCATCGATGCTGTATCCCGAAGTACAACGTTGTTCATGTTGGATGTAATCGTACAATAGGTGACAGAAACACGTTTTGGATCTTTTGTATTTAATAATACAAATGCAACTTAGATACTTTGCTGTAATACGATTGAACTTAGAGATACCTTTAATGTGCTTCTCCACGAGAATAATATTTGCATAATTAAATTCAGGAGGGACGACACGACTTTTATCCTCGGCAGTAAACATTCAGACGGCGCGGCGCCCCTCTGCCTCGCCTGTCATTTCACCCGCCCACGTGCGCCCGTAGAAGTGTGTCTTCGTGAATGCACACCCACCTACGCCCGTCGCTGTCTTCTCTTTATTTCTTCCTTAACCCCCACCTTTCTCTCTCTCTCTCTCTCTCTCTCTCTCTCTTTCTCCTCTCACTCTTTCTCCTCTATTCCTTTAGGATAGTGACCCGCTTTTTTTTTCGGGGGGGGGGGACTGTAAAAGGGATCTTGGATATTTTAGGCAGATTTAGGATAGGGAATATTTCGATTTTTCGGAATTCATTGAGGGGCTGGGATTGTGGAAACCTGGAGACGGAGGGAGAGGAATTTTGGGAAATTGGAGAGTAGATTTTAGGAAGAATGGGAAGAGGGGGAGACCTTAGATAAAAGCGAATAATTTGCTCAAAGATAAATGACATCAAGGAGTGGACACCATGGCTTCGTCAAGAGAGCCTCGAAAGCGGCAGGGAGTTCTCCATACGTCGTAAAAGGACCAAGTGTTGGTACCGGAAGGTGCGTTTCTTTGTCTGCTGACCTTGCCATGCCGCATACCAGAAGCTGCACTTCTTCGCGCCTGCAAGACTTGTTATCCCTGACGCACCCAGATTTCCTGGCGGCCCAGCCCCCCTGCGTCCTTGCCCAGCCTTCAAGTCAATGTGGTTGAGCAAAGTTTCAGGGGGTTTAGGCCTCCAGTGCATAGCCACAGTCATCGCCGGCAGCATTATAGGTGATACGGTGTGCATTTACCTCAACCAGTAAAAGTTTTCAACTTGCTTAAGCTTGCCCTTGCATACACACAAACCTATCTGTCAGAATAAAAGTCAGTACGTATATTCTGGCCTGTCGAATTGTAATAACCTTTAGAATTATCTGTAAGCAGAGACTGGATTGTTGTTTAGATGTAGTGAGCAAAAGTATGTACAAATATTTTGACCTTACACCTAAGGAAATATACTTTACTTGATCATGAGTTTAGTTTATTGTTGGTACTTGATTGTAATTGTATGCATTATGATGGGTTGGATTTAACGTTTGCAAAGGGTGAACCCTGTAAGTGTTCAGCGTCCAGTGAGTGTTCTTCTGATCTTTGTGGTGGAAGACCAGAAAGAAGCTGCCGAATCGAAGGGGATGCTCAAAGTATTGGGACACCCTGCGAATTTGTTGAAACAGGATTTCCGCCTGTTTTAAATTAAGGTTAGGTCTGTATAGAACTCCGATGATAAGTTTCTCTGTCTTGCTTATAATCCCCACACAAACAGATTCCGCGCTTACCTCTTCCTTAATCAAGTTCTTGATAATACATTTTGCTTTGTTTTTAACGAACCCTGCCACTCCTCCCCACCCTCTGCCTACGCTATCCTTGTGAATTAGCCTATATCCCTCTATTTCGATTTCCGGAAGGAAACGTCTGTCCGCCATATTGATCCAGGATTCAGTAATAGCTATAACATCAAGTTCTTTTACAAATGCTTTATCTTTCAACAAATCATTTTATTCATTACACTTCTGCTGTTTATATAGTAAACGCATAGTTTCTCCTCCCTCCACTTGTTTAAGTGACTCTTTTCACAGTCCCTCTATGAACTATTTCTCTTGTCCAAACTATTTTTCAAAAAGTCTTCCCTCGACCCCTACGTATTCTACCCGGAAAAAAAAATGCAGGATGCCTACTTCTCACTCAAAGGATTCAGCAAGGAGTCAAAATACTTTTGGTGACAGGAACATCCCTTCCCTTATATATAGATAATTCTTGCCGTAAAAGCAATCCCAGTTGTCGACAAATGCCCATCCATTACCCTTACAATAATTTGCTAGCTTACAATTCGTTGCAATAGCCCACATACAGCCAACTGCCTCGGAAGGATTCAACATACAGTAGAAACCCCACCCTTTTCCCTAATCCTGTTTAACGTACCCAGGAACCGCGCAAATAATTCCTTACTGCCTAACTTTTCTGTCGTCCCCACCTGCACTCAGACAACGGCACTGGTCCCCTCACCAGCCATGCGTGATTCGATCCTGTCGCTATTATTATTATTATTGTTGTTATTATTATTATTACTATTATTATTGTTATTATTATTATTATTATTATTATTGTTATTATTATTATTATTATTATTCTGTGTTCGGGCTGCCAGGGTAAGTAACAGCCACCCAACTGTTGGATTTGAAGCCAGTTACCCTTTGGTGTAAAGCGAGGTCGACACCAACACGCCATGGGAATTTTGTGGGCTATGTTCTGCATTCCTTCTTCATTAATTCTCCTCTGGAATAGAACCCACGTCCTCGGCGAGAGAGAGCTTGGCGGCGGTGGCTGTACGGACTTAAGCCCCAGTCACACCAAGCTTACGACCTGTTTCCGACCACCTTCGACCGAAAATCAAGTGATCGGTCGGCGACACAAAGCCTATGCAAGGAATTGAAATAGAAAAAGTTAATGGGGTTGATAAGATGAAAATCTATGCACTGGGGACTATTCAGTGTGTGTTGTAATATATCTATCTATTTATATCATTAACGACTACTAGCGACTTCCAAAGACTACCTGCAACGGGCCGCTGGTCGCCGGTGGTCGGAAATAGGTCGTAAGCTTGGTGTGATTGGGCCCTTAGGTAACCACTGAGGTGTTCGGTGGGGAAGGCGACCATATAACATGTATCTACTGCGTCATAGTACCCTGTGCTTGACTCCTTTTCTTCCTCCCTCCCAATCGCACTCGGTCTTCTCCGTCTTCCTCTCCCACTCCTTTTCCCTCTGCCCCTAAGCCCCCCTCTCTGTGTTTGTGTATATATATATATATATATATATATATATATATATATATATATATATAATGTATATATGTAATGGAAATGGTTAAAAGAAATAGAAAAATGTGAGATAAGTCAGTTGTTGTTTGCTGACGATACTGCGCTTGTAGCAGGACCAAGGAGGGATTAAGGAAGTTAGTGACGGAGTTTGGGAAGTTGTGGGAAAGAAGGAAGTTGAAGATAAATGTGGGTAAAAGTAAGGTGGTGAGATATACAAGGGGAGTATGTGGCAGCAAATTGGAAGTATTAAGGGAGAGAAACTGGAGTAAATGGCTTTAGATACGTGAGTGCGAATGTGGCGGGAAAGGGGGGAGTAGAGGTGGAGATAGAATGTAGATTGAGAGAAGCAAGTAAATGCCATGGGGGATTAAAAAGTGCAATGAGAAGTAGACATTTGGGAATGAATGCTAAGAGGATATTTTATGGAGTGATTGTGCCGACAGCACTGTGTGTGGTAGAAACATGGAACATAAGAGAGGAAGAGTTTAAATGTGAGATGAAATGCCTGAGAAGTATGGTAGGAGTTACTAAGCTGGATAGATTGAGAAACTAGTTGAAGAGGAGAGCGGAGGTGGAAAGGGAGTTGGGAAACAAGGTTGATGAAAGAGTATTGGGGTGATTTGGACACATGGAAAGAATGAGTAAAGAAAGATTAGTAAAAGAGGTGTGGAAGGCAGAGGTGGGAGGAGGGAACATGAGGGGCCGACCAGGGAAGAGATGGATGGATGGGGTTAAAGAGGCATTGAGAAAGAGGAGAATATCTGTTGAGGAAGGAAGGGAGAAGACAGAAGATACGGGTGAGAAGAGAATGGTTGTGTATGGATGATGCTGTGATATATGGAAGGGATTGAGTGGGGTGGTGGGTGGGTGGTGAGGGAGTATTTGTGAATGATATTTTGACACAGCCCGAAGGGATTTCTCCCCGTCTTCTCTTTTTCTGTATGAGGGGACGGAGAGGGGGTCGCCTATTAAATGAAGCGGCCTTGCTGTGGATGTACTGTGACCAGGGCCTTCACATGGGGTGGGGGTAGGGTGCACATACCCTGGGGCGGCACAAAGGGGGGGGGAGGCAATTCTAGTCTGGGGATGCCGCCCACAAGGCTGACAAAATAGTTATAATAGAAAAAGGTCAAAGAAGCCCCGAACATATTGCCGTAATATACGAATTTTGTGTTAGAATAAGCAGAATATGAAATATTTTTTCCTTATTCTTTCTGCAAAAGGGACATTAAATAACATATTTACAATTCGTTTAATTATTTGGCAAGCCAATAGCTATAATAGCCAGTAAGGAATGGTGGAGATGGGAAGTGGTGGTGAAGGAAGGGGAAGGGGGGCGTCACTGAGAACTTTGCCCCCCCCTGTAGGGGCGGCGGCGGCACTGAGACATGTAAGGGCTCTGGCTCTGTTGCTTGCTACATTGCTTCTAACCCAGGGCAGTGGGTGAGAAGCAGGGATGACCCGTCATCCAGGAGGAGCCAAGAAAAGGGGGGAGGGAGAGTGGCGAATGGGAGTGGAATGGGTGGGAGTGGATATATGTGCCCTTGACTTTGGCTACTTCCCTTGTAAGAGGGAAAAACCGTTGATATATGTATCTATGCTCATTCTTACAGTTGTTATAGTATCCGACTTTGGAGTTTTCTGCACAGCGCCGTTTTTCCCAGCCGCCTAGAGAGAGGCGATGATGGCGACGAGGAAATTACTCGTCTTCTTCCCCTTCCACTTAGTCGGGTTCTTCAGAGATAGCCTTGACAATTGTAGGAAAACGAGATGCTCATGTCATTTACACACATTTAATGTGTATATTGTATGTGCATACATATATGGTCTTATATATGAATTCATATTTGCTAATATGTATCACAATTGACTTCGCGACTAGTAATCTCAGCTAATACTTTGAAAGTAAGTCACCAGCTTCATCGTGTTCTTATTGAGAGTCAAAAGGACAAGGAACTTCATTTGACCAAGTATTTAGTCAAAGTCGGTTAACACTTGTCTTGGAAGCGTCATCTGTGCCTTCGCTCCGACCCCGCCGCCAGTGGGGTCATCATAAGTTTGAACTCATTTTGTGCATTTCCTGCCAGAGGACGCACAGAGTACAAATGAACTTTATTTTTATGTGAGTGTTCACCAAGACTGTGGTGAATCATCTGTTGGCTTTATTACTTTACTGTTTCGGTGTCTGCAGTGGCCCAGGGCTGTTGTGCCGTCTCACGGTTCATCCATGTCTTTCGGCCTTATAGACAAACCCAGATCCAGTACTCTAAGTCTTTGGACTTCATGCAGTACACCCTCTTTCTCTGTCAGCTGCTTCCAGTTCTTTCGTCTCCTTTTTCTTAGTGTTTTTCCCTTCCTTCCTCTGCCCCTCCTGTTTTAACACTTCTTTTTCTGCTCCCGTTGTCTGTGGAAGGGTTGTCTTCTTTTCGTGAAGGATGGATTATGAATACGTTAGTTGACGCATGTTGGCATCCACTTCTCCTCACACCTCGCTGACCCCTAAATTCTGAAGAAAACAAAGAGACAAAATGATCAGATATGTTTGTTCTCCTGTTATCTATTGTAAGGAAACACCAGAGCTTATGTTCTTGTGGACAAAATCGCACCCAAAACGAGAAATCGTAGAGGTGGCACACGAGAGATTTGAAGGAGGCTAAAAGAACGGAGACAGTTGTTAAATTTTAAATTGACTCTGGTCCGTAGGGGTGGCCGTGTGTAGTTCGTGTGGGGCATAGTCCTTAAAATATCGATTGCATAAAACATATGGATTGGGTGGTGCCCCGTAGCCCTTACAAGGGTCCCTGGTTTCCAAAATAGGGAAATGCCTTGCAAAGGGCACAGTGTCTGCCCATCAAACTTGTATTTGATATCAACTGTATACTTTTCCCTGGAATTGTGCCAAATTTGTTCTTCAACTTAACATTCTCCCTTTAGCAGGAAATGTCGGACTCCTGATTTCCCCCTCCTACTATCTCGTAACTTCTGGACCGTAGCTGCCAGCATCTTCAGCAATTAGACTTTTATTTTTATTTTATATCTCCTCTAACGCTTTGGGGGCTGTATCGCTCTTTCTCTTCCTCTATCCCTCCCTCTCCCTCTCTAGTTCTCTTTTTTTTTCTATCTCACACTCTTTCTCAGGACGATTTCCGGTTGCCCCGCCCCGTTCCGCCCTTCTCGTGTATTGCATTTTCCTTTCTCTTTCATTTTTTTCTCTTTTCTTTCCTCTTTCTCTCCTCTTAAGGCTTAATCTTCAAAGGTTATCCTGATGTACTCTTCCCAGTCGTTCGCAAGAACTGTGTTCCCCCGTTAGGTTAATCTTCGAATAGACTTATTTTCCTCGTGTTGAAGTTCATGTTAAAGGTAGAAGAATGCCCCAAAATTAGCAGTAACTGTTTTTCTATATGGGGTTGTTTGTTCATAAAAAGCTTTTGGGTATGTTCTAAACAGGAGAAATTTGAAACCTCTCTACTCAAAAATTTCCTCATGGGCCCATGGGTATCTGCGGTTTTAGTGTTTTATTTTCATTTATTTATTTGTTTATTTATTTATTTATTTATTGTTTCCCCGTGTAATTAAGGATTTTTCTCTTTACGAGACTTCAATAACTCGGATATAACCAGAGGCCAAACTGATACGAATTTTACCTCTCCAAGCCATCCACCACTTCTATAACCCATCCACCTCTGTTCTTCCCTGACGTTTTCTCTTCGATCAACTGTTGTAGATGGTTTCCGGTTTTCTCTTAACTCTGTCTCCTTAGGCGTTCCATGGGATTGTTCCCTGGCACCTGGTCTTTGACTCCCATGAAGAACAACCATCATGACGATATTTGTAGTTGAACGCGAGGGTTTGCAGCGACGCCAAGAGGAGAGCGTCGCCGATAAAGAGTCTCACTTAAGAATGAAGAGATAAATAAACAGTAGAATAAACACGGCGGCATATCACGTAGGTGTTTGCCTAAGCCTTGAAATTATGCTTCTATAAGCTAGGCTGTACTTCTCAAAAGCTGGCTGCAGATCGCTTTAGTTTAGGTCTTTCACTTTCAATATCCGCTTGGAAGCACAGAAGGCAAACTTTCAACAGTCCAAGACCCGGGTTCTCCACTTTCCCATGCGATACAGTTGAAGAACTGTTCATACATCTTCAGTGGCACAAAGTATTTCTCCAGTGACCAGAAACGACATGTTCTTATTCTGAAAGTCGGGAGCGAAAAAAAAAAAAAAATTCTAACTGAGATCACTGAATTAGCGTTGGGGCACAGTACCACCACATTCGAGTCGGTGTGTGTGGGTGTTTGAGTGTGGGTGTGGGTGTGCGCGCGCGCTGCAATGACTTGCCTGAGACCTTGTGAAGAGTTGAGTCCAGCTACTCCCATGCTGTTATTACTGACAGTCTTATCGTCGTCTGGACGGTGCATTTTCTCTTTTTACCTATCTGCCTCTCTTGATGTATGTTTGTGCATGCGAGGAAAATTACCAAGTCAGTATTTATTATGGTTTTAACTTCATGTTTGCTGTAACGTTTGAGGGGACATATTTTTATTGGGAGGTTGTACGCAAGGTAATATTATCACTCTTGTACGATTATTTTTGTTAATATTATCCATCAGTTTTGAACAATACGATTTAGTTTGTATACAACGTGTTCACCACAGGAACAATTTGTATTTTTTTACCTCCACTTTCTCCACATTTCGGCTTTTTACCCACGAAGCCGCTTTCACCTGTTTTGCGCATGTGCCTCTGCGGGGCCGCCCACGTCGCCGGCCCATCATGGTTGCAGCAATCTAACAACTTCAGAGTTGCCGAATCCGCGCTCCACTCGGAGAAGCGCTGCACGCCATAGATAAACACGGGCCCAACTCTAACCCAGAGAAGAGGAGAGGAGGAGGAGGAGGAGGAGGAGAGACATGAAGAGAGAGGGAAAATTGAAGAAGAGAGGGAAAGGGAGGACACTAGGTACCAGGTGCTCCAACGTGATAGCAATGAAAAAGTCCTGGAGACATGTAGAGGTTGTTTACTCGCCCACATAGATAGATAAAATCGCCTGGCGACTGCCAGAAAACTGGATAGAGCCTTTCCTGGTAAAGGGGGTAAAGATTTGAAAATGAAATAAAAAAAATCTAAATGGACACGAATGATGGAGAATAACTGAGGAAGAGGTGGGGGGATGCTGGTGGAGGTGGCGGTGGTGGAGCGACCTCGGGAGAGACTGGAGAGGATGTGGGCGCTGGGAGAACGGAGGAGGAAGTAGGTTAGGAAGGAAGGAAGGCAACAGGTGGCAGGGTGAAGGGTGGGGTGGGGGGCGCACATCGAGTTAGTGAAGGAAGGGAAGGTCTTCGAATAGAGAAGAAAGGAAGGGGAAAGGGGCTCCAGGTAGTGAAGGAGATGACTCCCGGAAAGTGAAGGAAAGGAAAGAACTTCAGTAGTGATGGAAGAGGGCTGTAGATAGAGAAGAAAGGAAAAAAGACTCCGGAAGAAAGGGGAGGGGTTCCAGGTCGTGAAGGAAGGTGAAGGGATCAGGATGATGATGAAAGGTAAAATGATTCAGAACAGTGAAAGAAGTTTCAGATCGTGAAGGAAGGGCAAGGGGTCTGGATAGTGAAGAAAGGAAAAAGGACTCTAGGCTGTTGAGGAAGGGGAAGAGTTCCAGATCGTGAAGGGAGGGGAAGGACTTCGAAGAGTGAAAGAAGGGAAAGGGTTCCAGATCGTGAGGGAAAGGGACGGCCTCTAGGGTAGCGTTTCCTCCTTGGAGGGATTCCCCCTAGGTTGCGAAATTTCAGAGTTCCTCCTAGGGGAAAATTGTCCCCAGGGAAATATGAATTACTACGTCGACAGGATAAATAATTATAAAATGTGGCGATTGAGTCTTGTTCGAGCATATGAATAAAAACCAACATTTGTGGTATTATTGCCGTAGTGTAGACAGGAGAAATGTTGTTCATTGACCACTAACTAAAGAAAGAAACTGTTACTTTAACTATTTATTTATGTTAGGCGTCATGGTGGTGTGCCTACCCCGAAAGTCAGTGCCATCTAAGAGGCTCGCAGGACGACCCAGAGATCCATTGAGGACCCAGATATCTTCAGGATGCACCCCCCCCCTCCCCTCCGTAAGCCTCCACCCTGAGGTGACATGTGGGGCCGGCTACCTGGGAAGTGCGAGTCTCCTGCAAGAGAGACCTGAGGCAGTAGAGTGTTTGTGATATCATGCAAGCACAATTTGTGTTTTGGCTACTTTTCCTTTGTTCATACGAAAGCGGGAAACCCGGACATTTGAACTGGTTGAAAGGGAGTGGGGGGGGGGACAGAAGAAGAAGAAAAAGGTGGGAACCACTACTCTAGGTAGTGATGGGAAGTAGAGAATCTTGAATACGGGAAAAGAGAGAGAGAGGGTGGGGTGGGAGGAGGCTTCTGCCTCTTTAATAAGGGGCACCATCAGCATTTGGGATATATTTGGAATTCTAGATGAAATGATCTATTTTATGGTAACTTGAGGCCTGCTAGAATGTTTGCTAACAAAGATGCGTTAGGACCATGAACTTTTAATAGAAAAATAAATTGTGTGTGAATGGGCCATGGGTTATATGATACTGCCTTCAGAATTTGCATGCTGCAGCATATACTGGTACACGTGCGTGCACGCTGCTTTTTTCAGGACAGGTGTGTTTTATTAGACTGAACAGAAACGTGGAAACTTGAACCGGTCAAGCTTGCGTTTCAGCCGCCTCGCCCTGAAGTTGGGCTGCCAGTCTTTGATGCAAGGGACGAGGACAAGGGGGCGACGTGTGTGGAAACCAACGAGCAATGTGTGCAAACTGGCTCACGAAGTCCATTTACACATCCTGTCAACATTTGTTGAAAATGTCTCCAGAGTCGAAATGACGTCACGCAAGCCCCGCCTCCATGCATGTAGAATTTGCAAGTTAGGGTGGGAGTTTATTCCAGATAGATTGCCTTTGGTGACTCGTCACCACGTACTATAAATGCAGTAAAACAATGGTCTCGCATGACAGAAACCTCCCTGTATCCTCCCAATAGCGAAACCCGACAACCGTACTCGACAACAAAAGCTTCCTCCATTGTACCCAATCTCGACCCAAGGCATGGATATATGCGTAAACACACACACACACACACACACGCACATATGCGTATATATATATATATATATATATATATATATATATATATATATATATATATATATATATATCCTGTTCCTATCACAGGCCAAAGCCTGTGATAAGAACAGGACTGCAGCAGCGGTGCAGCGTAGGCAGGTCAGGGAAGGCACCGCCGCACCAGCGTCTATCGCCACCATACCTTGCCCACACTGCCCAAAACTGTTCCGGGCTCGGATTGACCTTACCAGCCATTTGTGGACGCACAGACATTAAAATTGTCACATCGCATCAGCTCCGCACGCCCAACGTCGGTCTTCAAAATCATCATCATCATCATCATCCTTATTAGCATCGTTAACTTAACCCCCTCTATGATATGTGTAGATGGTCTTCGTCGTATCGACGTACAAACAACCTATATACGTACATATGTGTGTATGTATATATATATATATATATATATATATATATATAATATATATAATGAATAAATGTATAATGTATATATACATATATATGCATATATCTAGGGAGCAGATTCTCTTGTATGCATGTGTTGTCAAAGTCGACAGCATTAAGGAGGTTGTTAATCTTTTTATGGGTATTCTCCAGCTTTCTAACCAATACTCTGCCATTTGGAGGGTGGGGATAAACCAAGTTGCCAAAATGATTCATTTATTCAACGTTTCGTCTGCAAAGAGACATCTTCAGGAAAATCTGTAATATTAATGTTACAGATTTTCCTGAAGATGTCTCTTTGCAGACGAAACGTTGAATAAATTAATCATTTTGGCAACTTGGTTTATGCATACCCTCCAAATGGCAGAGTATTGGTTAAAAAGCTGGAGAAGAATACCATAAGAAGATTAACAACCTCCTTAATGCTGTCGACTTTAACAACACATGCATATATATATATATATATATATATATATATATAATATAAATAAATGTAATGTATATTTACATTATATATATATGTATATATATAATATAAATGTGTGTATGTATATGTGTGTGTATATATACATGCATACATACGATACTCAGACGTATTGCTGGCCCGATTTTTTATATGGAGAAGACATAACACTGAACTAAAAGAATGTACAAACCAAGAGAAGATAGTTGACATTATTAAGAGAATGAAGCTTCGCTGGGCTGAACATGTTGCTCGCATAGATGAAGATAGATTGCCGAAGAGAGCTCTGTTGGGAGCCGTGGATGGACGCAGACCTAGAGGAAGGCCAAGGAGACGGTGGTGGATCAATGGAGTCGGGGATGCATTTACGGAACGAGGGCGAAGAGAAGATTGGTTTGAAGCAGCTCAAAATCGAGACGAATGGCGAGACATCTTGTTAGCGGACATGGATCAGCATGTGGCTTAAGATCCAGCATAGGCCCCACACCATCTCTGTAATAGAATACCATGGCAACGTATTAATAATTTTGTTTTTGTTTTTATTTTTATTTATTATTTACTTGCACGGCAATATGCCGCCGAAAGATTGTTTTTAAAAGGCTTGATTTTATGAAGGGTAGGCTTAAGGTAGGTGAGGGATTAATATAAGAAATTAAATGCATTCACTCGTATGTTGCAGAACTGGATACCATTAACTGCATTTATGGAGGGTTTTTGTCTGTTTCAAAGGTCCACCTTCCTCTGCCTTTTGTGTTCATCGTTTAAAAAATACAATAGAAAACTACTCCAGGTTCCCTCCCAGAATAATCTCTACCTTGGCAAATGATGGGCATCGAGAGAACACAATCCGTAACGAAGTGGAGAGGGAAATCGCGATCACGACATTCATGAGTCCCGAGCAACGTCTAGACCCGAGAGTGGCACCTGAATAAACGAACGAACTGGGTCGTCGGGGGAGGAATCACAACACTTGATGCGCAGCAGCAGCAGGAATGCATTTTTGTCATGAAGTGTCCCATTGGATACGGCATGGAAAGTCGATCAGTGGCATGTGGCATACCCGACAAACCCTATAAAATCCTGCGTTTGCGCGGGCACTGCAGCAAAGTTACAACCGTGGTCGAACAGGGTTGGTGGACTTGTTCCATGGGGAGGATGGATTTGGAATGTGGCTGACTGAGTTTTACTGCTTTTTGCTCTGTGGGGTTGTGTTGTATATATTCAACGGTAGGCTTTTATTGACCAAAGAAGGAAATAGGAGATGTCCGAGGATTACAAAACAACAACTCGAAAATGTCGGTGAAAAAATCCCTGCCAGCTTACGGTTAGCGGGGTTGAATTGGAGTAACAACAGACATGTGAGGCAGATGAAACCATGATGGTGATGGCGAAGGGAAAGCGGACGTAGATTTATCCGATCGGTTAGCCTAGATGTTTTGAAGGGTTCAACAAGTTTCGGTGTTAAGTAAAAAGCAGCAACGATTGCAACAACACTGTAGGAAAGAGGCCAAACGGAGAGTATGGGATAGAGTGTATTTAACGTTTCTCTCAGCAGGGCTGAATCTTCAGTCCTGCTGGGCGAAATGTTAAATATACTGGATCCCATAGTCTGCGTTTGGCCCCTTTACTAAAGTTTCGGTATATTTGATGTCTCATGCTTTTTCAACTGGGCTTTCATCAAAGCCCACATTTTTTCTATTGGAGAAAGGTCAGGACTGTTGCCTACCCAATCCTTTATATATTCAGTTCCCACAAAATCCAGCCAACCAGTTACCAATTTTGCTGTGGCAGGGGGTAAGGACCGGAACAAATCCCTTTCACGCTTTCGCCATTGTAATCATGAGAGAAACTTGCTAGTGACAGCAACAGTAATCTGATAATTTTTATGGCAGTCACGTGAAAGGAATTTGTTACGATCCTTACCCCTTGCCACTAGTGGGCTTGGGCTTTGCGTAAAACAGTAACTGGGGTCGCAGATTAGTGATCTTTCCTATCCTTGGGAATCAGTTCGATTCCAGGTTTCAAGGTCTCTGTTGTGGAGTGGGTAAAGGTAATCTTACGGTGACCGAAAGCAGTGGGTTCGACTCCTACATGCGACTGTCATAGAAATGATCAGATTAATGTTGCTGTCACTAGCAAATTTCTCTCATATATTATATATATATATATATATATATATATATATATATATATATATATATATAATCACACACACACGCTCAAAGTACAGGTATATCATTCGTATTGTTAACCACTTCGCAGCATTGACGCTGCAGCAAATATAATGTCCTGTCAGTGAGAAGACAATCGTAAGTTTCATTATGTGAATAGAATGCAATATACAGTGTTACGCCCTTTTTTCTTTGTGTGAGCATGTGCATTTCGACGAAATTGTCACTCCAGTAACGAACGTAGTATTTGTTCATTAGATCCATACCACCTTAAAATGGGTAGACTACACCAGCACCGTGGTTAATGCCACCATTCGATGGCAGTGCCACAGTCAAGACCCACATCCTCTCAGTTATCATTACCACCACTTCATTTCTCACCAACGACGATAAACGACGACAACGACGGAAAGCCTCCTCCAACGGAACAGACGGCGACATTGGCGGATGTGGTTCCACCTTCAAGAACCCACGTTTTAGGTCGAGAACTCCCGGTCTTCGCCACCTGAGACTTGCTTAGGACCTTTGTTCCGAGATTAGGTGAGCAAAGTTTCAGGTGTGTGAAGGTCGGGACTTGGCGCCGATGGAGCTTCTGCGTCGCCAGGAAGAGGAAGACGCCGCCATGAGCGAAGCGACAGCTGCTGGTAGGGCAGGGGCCAACCAGAATCGGGCCTGGGCGCGGCGAATTTATGATTTGCATAGAAATGATGACCATAATTTGAGTGGATTCCTGAGAGGACCACTGAGAGTGTAGAAGGGTGAGTGTTGTTATGGACAATCATGGCCTTTGCTTTCACAGTTCGATGGATCTGCTTATTTTGTCTGTTTCCTTTGTAGTTACATAGTTCTACAATGTAAGTACATGATGTAGGGAATGTTGTGGATACACGAGTTTGACCCATGATGCAACTGTGCCAATGTATCTCTTGTTGTTGTTGCTGTGTATTTAATATATTTCTATATACGTTATTTCTTATGATAAATTTAATCAAAATTCTATTTATGTGGCACTGCTTCAAATATATAATTGCATAGTTGTGATATATACCTTTGGTTAAATTCGGGCGTCCAGAAGTAGAATGTACTCTTTATGTCTACTTCAAGAGGTTTTGTGTCAAATGCCGCACGGTGATTTTAATCAGCTAAGAATTAGACCTCTCGGCGAGGCCTCGCTGGATCGAGAGACCCGTTCAGGCATTAGGGCACAGTGGAAAAGTTTGGTGACTGTCACGTCTGTATTTATAAATTATAATGGTGTAGAGGGAGGTGCATTCGTGTTATCGACACGAACATATCGCATTTCTCTTGTCTTATTTCATCCTTAGCATGACAGCATACAATGTATATATATCATATTTGTTCTCGCTAGTGCTGAGCAGTGATATTAATCAGTTAAGGGCCTGCTCCCAAAAAGTAAGTTGTTCAGATTTTATCTATTGACCCCTCGTGTTTCGTAAAGTTTAACAAATGTTTGCTTGGTAACTACGCCATGGGGCCTCCACAGGTTAGGCTATTTGGTTTGTACAACGTTCCACCAATTGTTCTTGTCAATGTTTGTAACTCAGCATAATTAAGATTAAGAGTGCGGTTACCATCAGTCAGACTTTTATATCAAAAGGTCCAAAAACTATTTTAAGAAATTTTCTTATGTATTTTGTTTCCTTATTAGTTGTAGTTGTTATAGAAGATGTAGTATTCGTTGTGGTGGTCATGTTCACAATCACCAAACAACCTCTGCATTCATTCCCACCACCACTTTGCAGTAACTGTTACAACTAACATTGCCAGGCTTCATTTTTATGCAGCGCCAAGGAAAATTATTTAAAGCCGGCTTGCTTTTACTGTGCTGAAGTAGGCTACATTTATTATGTATTGGGGAAATGCATGTATCTTTGTGTGCCTGTTTTTTCTAATTGAAATGTAATTTGTTGTATCCTTTGAAAATATAAAATTACCATTACAGGGATACGCAACGCACTAAAACTTCCTTCGACTCTCCTCCTTTGGGAGTTCATCCTTTAATTCAAAAATCCGTAGGAAGAAGAGTGTTGGGGAGGCGGGGGAGTGGAATTACTCGTTTGCGAGTGTACACAGAGGTTTCCGAAGATAGATTCAGATTTATCATGCAGTTCCACCAGTGTGTCAGATGTTCTTCTATGGAAATATAGTTTCAACCCCATCTTAAGATTCCAGATGTGACATTAAGTTTCACCCTTTTCAGACGGTTCACGGTTTACCATGTGGTCCCGCCGACTTCAGGTTCCTGATATTATGTGTTATTGTTCCTTCAGATAGTTCCTGTTTCACCGCAGCTGCTGGTTCCTCGAGTGTAATTCTCGCTCTTTTTTCTCCCTCCGCCCTGCAGCAAAGACATGCAGTCTCTCGACGCCCCGCTGTACGCCGTCACCCTCGATGCAACCGACTCCTTGGACACGGTGCTGCTCTACGTGCCTCCTCAGGGCTTGTCCACGGGAACCTACCTCATCGTCATCATAGACAAGAATGCTTACGACACCTATGTGCATAAAGGGTGGGTACACCTGCTTGTAGCTGTCTATGAGTGTTCGTGTTTTATACACGCGCGACAAGTGCGCACACACTCACGCGCACACGGGTGTAGTGGTTAGTCTTGCGGGTTGTCACGCTGCGGAACCAATTAACAAATTAACAAATATTCAATAAGTCGGTGACACTGGTTTTGTGCCTGTTGTTTAGGGGCAGGTAAACGTTGTTCCTGTTTTCAAAAAGGGAGATAAATCGTCAATATGCAACTACAGGCCAATCAGTCTTGACATCAGTTACAGGTGTAATGCTTGAGTCAGTAATAGTTAATAGACTCTGAGATCACATCGAGACACAATTTGATTCGCGACTCGGAGCATGGTTTCTCCAACGGTAAGTCATGTGTGACTAATCTTCTATCCTTTTACACTAACGTATATAAGGCGTCAGATAACAGTGATAGCTACGATGTCATTACCTTGACTTTAGCAAAACGTTGGACAAGGTGCGCCACCAGAGACTAAATAAGATAAAATCCCATGGCATAGGAGGAAAAGTGTTAGAATGGATTAGAGCTTGGATCAGTGACAGAAAACAGCGGGTCACCATAAATGATGTAAAATCCAAATAGGGGAGTGTTTCTAGTGGAGTTCCCCAGGGCTCGGTTTTGGGACCCTTATTGTTCATTGTGTACATAAACTATTTGGACAATGGGATTGATAGTGATGTTAGGACGGTTACGAATAGAAGTGCATAGGTAATTGTCAAACTCTAGCGTTAGTAAGACCTATTCTTGACTATGCGGTACAGTTTTGGTTTCCGTCTTATAGAATGTACATCAATTCACTAGAATCAGTACAGAGGAGAATGTACAGAATTATACATGGGCTCAGAAACTTATCTTACGAAGAGAGGCTTAGGCATCATAACTTACACTCTCTGAAAAGGCGCAGAGTGTGGGGTGATCTAATAGAGGTGTTCTAGTGGATCAAAGGCTTTAACAAGGGTGACGCAAACAAGGTCATCATATTAAGACAACAGGGCAGGACTCGTAGTAATGGATTTAAATTGGACAATTTTAGAGTTAAGAAGGAAACAGAAAATAATTGGTTTACTAATAGGGTGGTCGACGAATGGAATAGACTTAGTAACCATGTAGTAGTGAGCGCTGAAACTATCGGTTGTTTTAAGAAACGGTTAGACAACTTTATGGATGGGGATGAGAGGTTGTAATAGACATGGAACTGTCTAGTGCAGGCCTTATGGTCTCTTGCAGTCTCCTTCATTCTTATGTTTTAATCCGTCTCCCCTCATTCTTCACCTCGTTGTTTCTCCCGTCCCTCTCCAACCCCTCGCCACGTCTTCCTTCCCCTCCTCCTCCACGTTTCCCGTGCTGGCTCTTCTTTTCGTCCATGTCATATTTAGCCACGTTCATATCCTCCTCTGCCTTGCTCTCTTCCTCGTTCTCTTGTTTTCCTTCCCTCCCCTTTTCTTCCTTTTACCTTTCCTGCGTTCTCCCCGCCCTTCTCAATCTCTTCTCGTTCTTCTTCAGTCACTCTCGTCTCCCCACCCCCTATCTTTTCCTCTTGCCCAAATACAACCTACCATGAAAAGAACCAAAGCCAGCCTCGTGGTTCATCACTATTTTTTAACGTTATTTTTCCACCGCAGGCTAAGAACAAAAAGGGGCCTGGAAAGTTTACATGGTTGTTTTGAAAGGCAGATGTCCTTGAAGCTTTGTCAGGAGATTCCCGTTGTTTGTTTCAAAGGGTCTGAGGCCTGCCGGGGGAGGATGAAGAGGAAGGGAATTGCGGGGCGCGGGGGGTGGGGGGTATGAGGGAGGAGAGGGGGAGTGGAGGAGAGACCAGAGTGGTTGAGGAAAGTCAACCAGGGGCGGGGGGAGGAAGGGGGAATCGAACGTGTTGTTACAAATGTTGGTTAGGGTGCGAGCAGTCTTGGAAGTAGGCTTGGCCGTAGGAGGGAACCGATGCCTCAGAGGGTGCGGGTGCGGGTGGAAATGATTTCATCGTGGTAGACACCGCCTGAGGGAAGAATGGGTCTTGACCGTACGGAGTTCCTGGCGGATGTGTTTCATCGCCGATATCCAGAGCTTTTATCCTTAGAGATAATGTCGCACCAAATAGGTGGCAAAGGAGTGATTTAAAGAGTGTAGCAAAGAGATGTAGTAGAAATTAGTATTTGAGTGAAATTAGTAATTGAGTGAAGATGAGTCTTCAAGCACAAGAGAATGCTGCATGACTCTGCAGCAAGGGTTTCACTAAAGGATTGAACACGCAGTCGGTATCCTGTACGGAAAGCTCCTGACGGAGATGGAGTGGTTATCGTAGTGCGCAAGTTACGTACTTGCCAGAGCGTTGTTACTCAGTGAACTTGACTTTCAGTTATAAACTTTTATACACACTTCTACTTTAATTGCACAAGTCTGCCGTAAAAGGCGACAAATTAAATCTTTAGTTTCCAATTTAGGCCCCGACGCGACTTCGCCGGCCGGACTTACCCGAGTTCTGTGTGTGCACTGCCCATCTATTTAAATCGTCTTTTACCCAGGATGGGCTGGCGATGAGTGCTCTTACTCCTTTGGAAAAATCGAGGGTCGTGCCACGGCGTGATGGGGAACCATAAAAAAGGGGTAAATGGAAAGAAGGCGGGTGGACGAGGGAGGGGAAGTGGAGGAGGGGGGTGGAATAAGGTCAAATGGTGTGTCTGGAAGTTGGAGAAAGCCAGGGAGTAGGAAAGTAAAGCTTAACAAGGGGAAATCTGGCCAGTCAGCTCGCATGAAGGCAAGCCAAGGGCCGTCAGCAAAACCAACGGTTTGAATTTGGCCAGCAATCCTGAGTAGATGCACCGAGGCGGGGCTACCGTAACGAGGCAGTATGTAACAGAAACGTAACTCCTCGGTGTAACGAGGCAGTATGCAGCAGAAGCGTAACTTCTCGATGTAACGAGGGAGTACCATGTGGAGTGTGGGCGTAACATTTCGATGTGACGAGGAATTTTGTAAGGGAATGACGAAAAAGGACATGCACAGCCCGCCAAAACTGATGCACCGAACGTGTTTGTAAGACGAACAGAACGGAATTCATCCATTGCGCGACATGACGTCACGGGCGATGAGGTTATGTGTAACGCAACATGACGCCACAGGAGAAGTTACAAGGGAAAGTTTGATAAGGAAGGACGAGCGGATGAACCTAATTATGGCCAGGGAACAGGTCAATCAATAAGCTTTGACATCGGGAGCAATCCGTCAGATGCTGTGTTTGTTCCATCACACGCTGCGTCACAGCGATACAAGGACGATTTTTGGACACATTTGTGGTTACAGTATAGAATATGATTGAAGAGATTATGTTACGCTAGTTTCCTGGTTGTTTGTTGCGGGACAACGACTTTTGGAATACAGTATCGTATTGTGCTTAAACGATATTCCCAAGGATAAAGCGTGTAAATGTAAAAGCGATTACATAATATATTACCCAGGATGGCGCATTATTATATGAATTCACTTCTGTACAATACCATGGAAATCTTGATAGATTTAACCCTAACTCTACCGTTATTTCCTTGAACTTTGTGAGTGATAGATATAGCAACCTTGGTAACCACTGGACTGTGGATCTATTATTTATTTATATATTAATTTATCTGTTTACATACTAGTTACTTGGATTAACAAGAAAAAGGACCAGATTAACACTGTCGTGCTGACGAGGTACCTGAAGTATTTTTAACTTTGTTTATTACAAGGGATACCCTTTGATTGACTATCTTTAATATTTGGTAGTTATACTTGGAAATCTAAATGTTATTTTGTTGGTGGAGCTAGATGGAATATTTCTAAAATAGCACTGCACTGCATTGGCGCTAAATAGTACAAATAATTATATCAGGAATAAAAAAAATCTTCGGAACTAAAGACTTTTGGAATATGTACCCAAAAATATTTGAATCGAATTCTAATGTCAGGACTTTTTTTTCCTCAACTTTGTTTCAGATATGCCCAATCAGTAACTCCTTTTAAAGAAATGCTTTGGTTTTATTCAAGTGGGAATGAGAGTGGCAAGCGTATCACATGGACACATGATTATTGATAGGGTAATATGTAGTGCCAGTGCGTTAGTGGCATCATCGATAGCGTGCTCAATCTCTCATCCTCCAAGTTGTGGGTTTGAGTCCCACACTCCTCCCCGATTACCAAGAGTGGCTCTTGCACCTGCAGCCCAAGGGCGTAATGGGGCAAAGGTGACGACTGCGGTTGCAGCTCCTCAGCGCATTCTGGCGTACATGATCCCCCTCGCCTTTCTCTACTGCAGCGCCAAGGAAGGACGTTTCACTGTAACGGTCAGTCCTCCCGAAACGATGAAAGTGGTGATGAAAAAATATTTTTGAAAACTTGGCATTGCAATAGATTAATAATCCGCTTTTGCCAAATCAGTACAAGATATCATATTGGATAATCCAAATAGTTGAATCAATCGAGATTTTATTTTCACTCTACTTTCGTGTTCAATTTTGACTAAAGGATTTCTTTTACCGCGTGGTGATGCAGAAACATTTTTCGTTTGGTAATTTATAATGATGATGCACAGCATTGCCGGATGAGAGGCATCACTTGTGCACTATTGGTCACATATTTACATTCTGGTATTTTAGTGGGAGAGGTACCTACGAGTGGTAGCCTAGCCCAGCAAAATAGATGGATGGCGAAGAAAAGCCATCTCCCCGCCACTTATCCCCAAAACCCGTCTGCCCCTTCACCTCCATCTCAATGTGCAGCACCGAGGGCGGTCGTACTCAGTCTCCGGACTAAATCTAAAATCTTGATCAACTCCAAATGTATTTCCTCCACCCACGTGAGGAAAGCTGACCACTAGCGACTGTTCCCCGTCTCCTCCTCCTCCTCCTCCTCCTCCTCCTCCTCCTCCTCCTCCTCCTCCTCCTCCTCCTCCTCCTCCTCCTCCTCTTACCCCTATTACAAGCCGATGGCATAGAAACAGTCCCACACTAAAACAGCACAAACAGCAGTCCATAGTTTCTTTTCAAAGCGATAGAAGTAAGAGCCCGAGGATCACTGCCAGCCATTGTGGGGTTGCGGGTCTCCAGTTAATGCAACTGTAGGTAACGAATATTATTATTATTATTAGGGGGCACTGTGAGTGATTCGAGTAAATGATTACAGTTGCATGTCGTTATACCTTAATACTCCGTGAGGAAGTATGAATGAGAAATAAATTGACGCAGCCCGAAGGGATTTCTCCCCGTCTTCTCCTTTTCTGCACGAGGGGACGGAGAGGGGGGGTCGCCGAATTAATGAAGCGGCTTTGCTGTGGATGTGCTGTGTCTTGCGACACTGCTTCTGACCCAGGGCAGTGGACAGGATGCAGGGATGACCCGTCATCCAGGAGGTGCCAAGATGAGAGTGAGGGAGGAGGGTGGAGGG
>NC_134777.1:107478010-107480510 GCF_046742065.1 Oratosquilla oratoria | reverse complement strand
AGATAGAGTGAGAAATGAGGAGGTGAGGAGGAGAACAGGGGTGAAAAAGGATTTGGGAGAGAGGGTTGATGAAAGAATATTAGGATGGTTTGGACACATGGAAAGAATGAGTGAAGAAAGACTAGTAAAAGAGGTATGGAAGGCAGATGTGGAGGGAGTGAACATGAGGGGACGTCCTAGGATGAGGTGGATGGATGGGGTGAAGGGGGCTTTGGGGAAGAGGGGAATGTCTGTTGAGGAAGGAAGGGAGAGGACGGAAGACAGAGGTGAGTGGAGAATGGTTGTATATGGATAATGTTGTGACTGCATGAGGAGGAATGGGCGGGGGGGTGGGGGGTGGGGTAGTATGTGTGAGTAAATTTTGACGCAGCCCGAAGGGATTTCTCCCCGTCCTCTCCTTATATGCAAAGGGGGACGGAGAGGGGGGTCGCCGATTAAATGAAGCGGCCTTGCTGTGGATGTACTGTGTCTTGCGACACTGCTTCTGACCCAGGGCGGTGGGCAGGGTTCAGGGATGACCCGTCATCCAGGAGGTGCTCAGATGAGAGGGAGGGTGGGAGGGGTGTGGAGTGTATTTAGGGATGAAATGGGTGGGAGTGTTTTTATGCCTTTCCCTTTGTGGCTACCTCCCTTGGAAGGGGGAAAAAGCCTTGGTATATGTATGTATGTATGTATCATTATTATTATTAATTTCATTATCTTTATTATTATTGTTATTATTATTACTATTATTATTTAAATATTTAATTTTTCATTTTTATTATCATTGTTATCACTATTATTGTCATAATTACTATTAATTATTTTTTTTTCCTTGGTTATTAGTATTATCACTTTTATTATTTCTTATTTTTATTATTATTATTATTACTTTGATTTTATTGTTATTATTTTCATTATTATTATTATTACTTCTACTGGATTGTTATTATCATTTTTGTTATTATTATTGTTACTATTATTATTTAAATATTTATCTTCATTGTTATCATTACTATTGTTACATTTTCTATTAATAATTTCTTTGTTATTAGTGTTATCATATTTAATTGTAAAAATTTCTTCATTGTTACGTTAGCCACAATGTGATGTTCACATTCGTCACCACTAGTTTTTAATCCTCGACACTCCAAACAACATTTCAGTTGAATGTTGGAATAAATATCAATATGTTGAATGTCGATCTTGGCCCCAGGGGCATTGTCCTCTAACAATAAAACCTTTGGAAATGGGTTGCATGTCACCATTGTTAACTCTTTCATATACAAAATGCTTTGAGTTTGGCCGCATCATCTGGTCACTTGGTAGTTTGCTCAACTGCCAATTGAGAGTGTGGTAACTGTGACATCAACTATCCTGTTTGCTGTTTACAATGACATATTTTGTACATTACAGAATTATTCTTTTTAGCATTTACTTGGCAGCTTAAAATATTCTGAATTACTTTATATGTACAGTTAAAGTGTAGAATATTGTACTTTATCTTAATAAAGTACTGTATTGCCAGACCATTAACATGCTTGTCAACTGAACAAGTTTGACTTTAGAATGTTAAAGCTAAAATATTTTCTCTCTTCAGCATCCGAACTCAGCCCAGTAGAGAAGTCAAGGGGGCAGATTTTCTCATCAGTGCCTGGTGGTGCAAGTGTCTGGTCTGGTCTGGTCAAGAATGGAAGTCTGACTTGGGTACAGCACAACCAAATTCCACATGGGACAAAGCTGTCTGTCGGTACGTATGAAGGCACCATGCATATCCTACTCCACAAATGACACATGAAAGTCTAAATGGATGTTTTGTTAGCATGGAAGTCTTTTACTTGTGTATTTTGTTCTATTCTATATACCAAGGGCTTTTTCCACTTCACCAGGGAGGTAGCCACCCACTTCATCCCCATCCATTCCACTCCTTTCCACCTTTCCCTCACTCTCATCTTAGCTCCTCATGGATGATGGGTCATCCCTGTATAGTGCCCATTACCCTGGGTCAGAAGCAATGCAGCAAAACACAGCACATCCACAGCAATGTCACTTCTCTTATTGATGACCCCCCTTCTCCTTTCCCTCATGCAGAAAAATAGCAGATGGGGAGAAATTCCTTTGTCCAATGCCAAAATGTCATTCACACATAACCACTCCCTAATCCCCCCATCCCCCACCCACTCCTTTTCTTGCATCACAGTACCATCTATACATAGCCATTCTCCACTTACCCCTATGTTCCATACCCCTTTCACCCCATCCATCCTTCTCATCCTTGGTTGCCCCTCATCGTCACTCCATTTCTGCCTACCACACTTCTTTTATTAATTTTACTTCACTCATTCTTTTCATGTGTCCAAACCATCCCAATATTCTGGTCTAGAGTATTGGCTGCATTACAGTAAAAATCTGCTCAGTAGTATGTAGCTGATACTTAGGGTCTATATAGGATACCCCTATGGACCAGAGCCACATGTCATTTTGTCTGTGTTAGAGGAAATATCTGCTAAAAGAGAAATTA
>NC_134777.1:107378010-107468010 GCF_046742065.1 Oratosquilla oratoria | reverse complement strand
AAGCTAGACTAGTTTTAAAGATGGCATCTTCCATAAAGATTGGACCATTTAAAATGTAGCAATGCAGGATATAAATGATGCTGACAAGAAGAAAGATCAACTGTTTGTTTGCATAGGCACAAAAATGTTTGGAATTGTAGCGAATTTGACTGCACCAGACATGCCAACTACAAAGACATTTGAGCTGATTGAATTAATGAAAAAACCTTCATTACAAAGCCATCATATCACCGAAGTTTGTGTTCTTTTCAACAACAGCATAAAGCTGAAAAAGAAACTGTGAAAGAGCTTCATGCAGACCTGAAGAGACAGGTTAAGGATTGCAACATTGGTACCATGTTTGATGCCAGGCTGTGAGACCAACTGTTTTTGGCAATTGATGAAGAATCCCTTGATTGTGTAGAAAGCAGATTAGAAGTTGGGCAAGAAGTTTTTGGGAAAAACTATTCTAGAGGTGAACTTGGTTACCAGGCATTATTATTGAGGTTACAGGTGCCAGAAATTATGTTGTAAAAGTGTTCACTGAAAGTGGAAATTTAATTTGGCATAGACATTCTGATCAATTGAAAGCTAGGTATAATACTATTAAAAATAAAAAATCACCAGTTCCTGCATCTTCTCTGTTTAATTGTCAAATTGAAAATTCATTTGTTTAAGCCAAATATTTGCAGTAATGTTGGAAACAGTGAAACTGTAAATGACTGTGTTACCAGTGATACCATTTCACAACCGCCAGTTGCCACTGAAGTGGTTCCTCATAATATTGACAAACCTATTAATGAACCTTATGTTCCTACCAAGCCAGTATTGAGAAGGTCCAATAGGTCAGTGAAACCTAGTTTAGAGATTAATTGAATCAATGTAATGTTTTTATGTTATATGTAAACCAAAAAATAAGAGGGGAGGAGTCAGTGTATTCAGATTAAAACAATATTTAGGTTCATGGTGATATGTGTCTTTTGCTTTTGTTTTGTTGATGTTTTTGTGCACTCTTTGAGTGCTATGATGTAAACACAGTGTAATATAGATGGTGTTGTAGCAAGCATGTGTTTGGTTTATCCTTACTAATTTATGGATGTATACAAAGAAACTGAATGGCATGCACAGAAAAGCTAAGATATCACAATCTGTCAATGCAGTCTATCCCCTTTAGTGACCTAATACTGTAATCATATCACCTTTTTCTCTTCAGTCTTTCAAAGTTGGCAGACCCAGTGCTTTCAGTCTTTCCTCATACGGTTTATCTGTCAGGCTGGGGACCAGTTTGGTTGCTGCCCTTTACATTCTCTCGATCTTACTTATATCCTTCACTCTGTGTGGGGACCATACTACTCATGCATATAACAGTCTTAGATGGATCAGGGTTTCGATTATTTTTTTCATCATCTCTTCATATAGTGAAAACCACTTGAATCTTCTGTCGTAGTCTGTATGTCCCTCCCACAATCCTGCTGATATGTCTGTCAGGTGACAGGATGTCTTTTATCCACACTCCCAAATCTTTCCCCCCTTTTGCTTTTGTAATTGGTATATTTCCCATAGAATAATTTAAGGGTCTTTTGCCACTTTTGTCCATTTTCAGTATTTTGCATTATTTGGTATTGACCTTCATTTCCCATTCTTGATTTTTCCATCATCTGCAAATATGTTGGCATAGCTTATTGTATCTATCATGTTGCAAACATAGACAAGAAACATTATTGGTGCAAGCACAGGACCTTGTGGAACTCTGCTCACTACTGCTCTCCATCTTGACATTTTATCCTTTACTACTGTCCTCGTGTATCTTCCCTTCAAAAAATCTTTCATCCATCTGAATAGTTTGACTCTCAGTCCTCCAGTGTGCTCCAATTTCTACATAAGACAATTGTGAGGGACTTTATCAAAAGCCTTCTGTAGGTTGATATACACACAATCCACCCACCCCTCTCTTCCAGCACTTAGGGATGAGAAAATTCTTTGAAGAAACAAACTGGGAGGCATTCATGAGTACCACAGGAATAAGGAGGAAATGAGAAATCTTTCTTGATATTTACAACCTAGGAGTGAACAAATGTGCCAAAGACTAGAGAAAGGAAGAAACAAAAACAGGATTGGTTCAACAAAAAGTGCAAGATTGCAAAAAAGGCCAGGGATGTGGCTTGAGTAAAATGGAGAAAGAAAAGAGGCAATAAAACAAAAGAAGCTTACAACTTGTTAGGAATGATTATACCAGAATTTGCAGGGAGGAAAAAAGCAGTTTTGAAAGAGGTGTAGTAAAAAGATACAAAGAAGAACCAAAATTGTTGTACAGGTTCATAAATTGTAAATTGAGACACAGGGAAGAAATCACCAAGTTGATAGTAAATGGTGAGGTCTTTGAAGAAGTCTCAGCTCAGGCAGAAATAATGAATGAAGGTTTCCAATTGGTCTTCACAAAATAGCTCAACTTTTTTGAGAAAAGTGAGGGGAACATACGAGTAAAACCAGGTTTAGCAGATGTAAATGTTGAAGTGAGGGAAGTACTCAGTCTCCTGGAATCATTGGATGTAACAAATGGCTCAGGACCTGATATGACTTCAAAATGGTTACTTGAAGAATGTAGGAAACAACTAGCAGACAAGATCCACAGTTTTATTACGTGTTCATTGGAAGAAGGTATTGTGCCACTTGATTGGAAAAGGGCAAATGTGGTGCCAATTCACTAAGGTGGAAACAAGGAAACACCACTAAGTTATTGGCCAGAAATTTTTTAACATAATAAAAAGATGTTTTGGAAAGAAATTAAGAGAGGAAGAGAGGGTGAATCAAGTACAGAAGAAAAGATAAAAGGTGCAGATGGAGAGATGATAATCGAAGAGACAGTAGTAAAAGGAAGATGGTCAGAGTATTTTAGGGAGTTGCTAAATGTCAAGAAGGATATGGAGGAAAAGGTAGTTACAGTGGGAAGTGCTAAGAAAATGACAGTGTTGAGTGAGGAAAATGGAGAAATAAGGAAATATGAGGTGAAAGCAGTTGTTAAAATTATGAGATGTAAGGCACCTGGGTTGGATGCGTGTTATGCAGTGTCTAAAAAAGGGAGGTACAGTGATGGTGGACTGGCTGGTGAGGTTGCTTAATGTTTGCTTAAAATAGGGTAGAGTGCTGGAGGACTGGAAGAGTGCCTGTATAGTTCCACTTTACAAGGGAAAAGGGGACAAGTAGTTTCAAAGGGATTAATTTGTTGGGTGTTTTTGGGAGGGTTTTGATTGAGACAATTAGGAAAGGAACAGAGGGAGTAATTGGTGAGGAATAGTGTGGGTTTAGGACAGGTAGCATGGATCAGAATTTTGTGGTAAGGCTTTTATGGATTTGGAAAAGGCTTATGACAGGGTAGACAGGAAGATGCTGTGAGAGGTATTGGGATAGGAGGAAAGCTGTTAAGAGTTTTTATGAGAGTAGTAGAGCTTGTGTTAGAATATGTGGAGAGAGTGAGTAGTTTGAGGTAAAGGTGGGACTTCGTCAGGGGTGTGTTATGTCTCCTTGGCTGTTCAAGTTATACATAGATGGGGTGGTGCGAGAGGTAAGTGCAAGGGTAATGGGCCAGGGATTGGAGATGATTAAAGAAAATGGAGGAAAGTGGGAGATAAGTTATTTATTGTTTGCTGACAACACTACCCTTGTGGCAGGATCAGAGGAGGGATTAAGGAAGTTAGTGACAGAGTTTGGGAAGGTGTGGAAAAGAAGGAAGTTGAAGATAAATGCGAGTAAAAGTAAGGTGATGAGATTTACAAGGAGAAAATGTGGCAGCAAATTGGAAATGAGTATTAATGGAGAGAGACAGGAGGAAATGGATAATTCTAGAAACGTGGGTTTGAATGTGGCAGGAAAGGGAAGAATGGAGGTGGAGGTAGAATGTAGATTGAGGAAAGCAAGTAAATGCCTTGGCAGATTAAAAAGTGTAATGAGAAATAGATATTTGGGAATGGATGCTAGGAGGAGATTGTATGAAGGAGTGATTGTGCTGACAGCACTGTATGGGGCAGAAACATGGAACATAAGAGAGGAGTTTGAATGTGTTTGAGATGAGGTGCCTGAGAAGTACAGTAGGGGTTACTTGGATAAAGTGAGAAACAAGGAGGTGAGGAGAGCGGGGATGGAAAGGGAGCTGGGAGGTAGGGTTGATGAAAGAGTATTGGGATGGTTTGGACACATGGAAAGAATGAGTGAAGAAAGATTAGTAAAAGAGGTGTGGAAGGCAGAGGTGGAAGGAGTGAACATGAGGGGGTGACCAAGGATGAGATGGATGGATGGGGTTAAAGGGGCATTGGGAAAGAGGGGAATGTCTGTTGAGGAAGGATGGGAGAAGACAGATAATAGAGGTGAATGGAGAATGGTTGTGTATGGATGATGCTGTGATGTATGGGAGTGGGTAGATGATGTGTGAATGATATTTTGACGCAGCCTGAAGGTATTTCTCCCTCTCTTGTCTTTTTCTGCATGAGGGGGCGGAGAGCAGGGCGGGTCGTTGATTAAATGAAGTGGCCTTGCTGTGGATGTGCTGCGTCTTGTGACACTGCATCTGACCCAGGGTAGTGGGCGACATGCAGGGATGAGCCTTCATCCAGGAGGAGCCAAGATAAGAGGGAGGTGTATGAATAGGAGTGGAGTATGTGGGGATAGAATGGGTGGGAGTGGATTTTATGCCTTTGTTTTTTGGCTACCTCCCTTGTAAGGGGAAATAGCCATTGGTATATATGTATGTATATTTCACTAACCAGCACAATAGTGAAATTATGTGAAAGGATTGTGAAAGATCAATAGACCAAATATCTTGAAAAGATGAACATTTTGACATTCAGTTTGGCTTCAGATCTGGAAGATCATGTGAGGTCTTGAACCATGGGTTTCCCCATATTTTATGGTAAACTTTGGAGATAAAAGAATTACTGGAATGCCTGCCTGTTGGTAGGAAGCTGGGAACCACCAATGCAAGTTGAAGGGTATCTGACCAGGAAGGTTTCACTGAGAAATTTGATGGATGGCAGACTTGGTGCTTGTGGACTGCAGGTAGAGGTTCTGAGACATCAACTGTGCCTCCTTTTAGCTCCTTGTTTAATGCCATTGTGAAGTATCTTGTGTATAGTTCTGGATTTTGATTGAGTTTCTGTACTGGCCTTGCTTTTGTGCTATTCAGTATTGCCGAACATCATGAACAGGTTTCTGTAAATATGAAATATGAAATTAAATGCTGAAATTATGTACAAGTTTTGGTCTAAATTATCTTAAAATTCAAACATCCATACAAAAACCATGTCTCCAGGTTAGCAAAAAAAAAGTCCAGATTTTCAACAATTTCATAGATTTTCAAATTAACAGGGAAAATTAATCAGTTCTAATGGTTGCTATATGTAGAGTAGAGTCTGTTCTTTCATTTGGTACCTAATTTGTAGCTCTATCTTGGATAGATAAAAACCTATACCACAAAATATGCTTAGAAATGCCTCAAAATTGGCTCTTTTGGTAAGATAGAAAAAAAATTCAGCTTCCATGTGGCCGTGCTTCCATACATCCTAGATAAAAATGGATGTGATTTGTTTACTTTTTCATGTCAAAAAGCATGGGAAAATGTACAGTAATGTATGAAAATATGAAAAAGTTTTTTGAACAGGTCTAATGACATCCCTGTTGCAGTCCCACTTTTACTTCAAGCCACTCTCTCCACTTCTAATACTAACACAGTCTTTTACTCTCATAGAAACTCTTGACTGCCCTTGACCGCTTTCCCTTAATCCCATATATCTGCAAAACCTCCCACAGTGCCTTTCTGTACCCTGTTATAAGCCTTATCCGAATCCATAAAGGCCTAAAAAAAATCCTTACCTTTTCCTGAAGCTTTCTTATATATCTGCCATACCACAAAAATCTGATCCACTTAAAACCTACCTTTCCTAAATCCATGCTGTTCCTCACCAATTACTCCCTCTGTTCCTCTCCTAATCCTTTCAATTAAAACCCTCATATAAGCCTTTCCTACTACTCAATAAACTGATCCCTCTGAAACTACTACACTCACATTTGTCCACTTTTCCTATGCAAAGCAGAACTATATAGGCACTCCTCCAGTCCCTTGAAGAAGCTTACACAGCTATGAATTGTTGTGTATATGTGTATATATAGATTGTGTTTGCCTGATGTTAGCTATGTTTTCTTGATTGTTTGGAACCTTACTATGGAAGCTTAAGTGAATGTGATTTTTAAAAAGTGTTTTTAGTGTGATTAATGATTCCTTCACCTGTCCAAAACTTTTGCTTGTGACTGATTGAAGTATATTTATTTTCTTGTTAATTTTCACATCAAATTTTTGACATGTGGGTCAAGATTGTTAGTATCAAAATTGAGGCCTAGATTTGGGGCCCTTTTCCAGTGGAATGATCTGGCCATTTAATTTCATTCATGGATGCTTCTTTAATTCATGGTTGTTTGGAGTGAGCAGTGCTACTGATGATGGGTGAGATTTCCATTATTTTATCATTAATCTATTGTTCTAGTTTATAAGCTTGGATGTTTTTAGCTACTGTTTTGTAGTTACCATGATGTCCCTAAACAATGAAAAATATCCTCTCCTTTAGTGACTTGTGGGCCAATCTGGTGGCTATTATTGGTTATCTTGGAGCTGTGGGTTTCTTGCAAAAGAGACCCTTGGTATTAGATTAATTAATTCATATCTGTCCCCTGTGTCTACCCACCTTGCTTTGTGGGTGATGGCCAATTGGACAATAAATTGATTGGCTTTTTCTTTATATGTATACTTGTACTGCACATGCAATATCCCTTAATATGCACAATTTTATTTCCATTTTATAATTGAAAGATATATTTTAGGTACATGTAATTCTTCATGGCACAGAGGGAATGAGTGACACAAGAGAATTACAGTCTTCCCGGACAGGACAGCTTCTCACTCGTGGTTCCATCTGCTCCTTCATCATTACGTGAGTATGCAAGCCTAGCCTGAAGACCACATAATTTTTAATATATTTGTCTTATAATGATGAAAACATCTGACAAGGTTTTGGGAGTGTAGTGGGGAGGATGTCAGGAGTGAGGAGAGGATGAGGGAGGGAAGGGGTGGCTCTACCATTAAGTGAGGAGATATGTAAGCATGGGTTGAATTAGAAGGTTTCTTCAGGGATGAAGGTGAAACTGAGAAGTAGGATGTAAGTCTTTGTAAGTGCATATAGGCCTGGTAGTCAGAATAGTGTAGAGGAAAGGGAGGCTTTTTTGATGGATGAGTCCTTAGAGAGTTTTAGAAGGAATGTCAATCTAGCAGTTTCAGGGGATCTCAATGCTAGAGTAGGGGATGAACCAATAGATGGAGTGGTTGGGAAGTGTTGAGTGCCAGGTAAAAATCATAATGGGGAGTTAATAGTGATGTGTTTAGAGAATTGATGATAGCTAACACTGTTTAGGAAAAATCTCAAGCATAAGTACACATGGGAGAAGGTAGTTAATAAAGGTAGAGAAGAAGAGTAGGAAGAGTTCTAGATGTCCATGTTCTTAGGGGAGAGAGTGGGGAAATATCAATCATCTTTTAGTGGAAGGGAAGTTGAGAGTGAAGGATAGGTGGATAAAGAGGAAAATGGTAGAAGGTAGAGAGGTGCTTAGAGTAAACTGTTTAAATGAGAAGGAAAAGGAGCAAGAATACCAGGAGAAGCTGAGAAAGTAAAACAGGATGTATATGATAGTTTGTGGGTAGAATTAACCCAAACAAATGGACAAAAAATTAATGTAGGTGTAACATATAGGCCAAAAACATTATCATTAGCAGATGACAAACTGTTGTTTCAAGAACTGTCTAGTTTCTGCAGCCGGGACTTATTGATAATGGGTGATTTCAATTTTACTGACATTGATTGGATGACCCTTAAACATGGCCATATAGGTAGCTGCTTGATAGATTTTCTCAGTGATAATTACTTAGTTCAGCACATAAAAGAACCCACAAGACTTGGAAACTTACTCAATCTATTGATCACTAGCCGTGAAAGCATGATAGCCGATGTGGAGGTTGGTGAAACTAGTGCAAATAGCGACCACAACTTAGTTAGACTCAAACTGCTAAAATTTTTTAGAATAGGTACATATGCATCTAAAATACCTGATTTTAGTAAAGTTCAGTTCATAAGACTGCATCAGGAGCTTCAGCTTACAGATTGGGAGGCAATTTTAAGCGAAAGACCTGTAGATCAGATGTGGGAAATATTTCAAAATATGCTTACTAAGATGATTCATACTTACATCCCATTTAAGGACAGACACCCCCCAAATCAGGCTCACCCAAAATGGCTCGACAAAGAAACTGAAAAAAGTATTGTTAAAAAGAGGCAGGCATATAAGAAATACAAGTGCTCAGGTGCACATGACTATC
The DNA here is from genome assembly GCF_046742065.1 of Oratosquilla oratoria. Taxonomy (NCBI): domain Eukaryota; kingdom Metazoa; phylum Arthropoda; class Malacostraca; order Stomatopoda; family Squillidae; genus Oratosquilla; species Oratosquilla oratoria. The sequence continues at coordinate 107,459,621 of NC_134777.1, read as the reverse complement.
AAAGTTATGTTATAATACAGAGAGATCTAAAAATGGCAATAAAAAAAATGAAAACAACAATACGAAATGAATATCACTGATAAATCCAAAGAGAATCCCAAAGAATTCTACAGTTACAATAGAGATAAAAAGGTTATTAGGAATCACATTGGTCCACTATTATCTGCTGATGGTCAACTTGAGTATTCAAAGGAATGTGTAATATTTTAAACAACTATTGTAGCTCAGTATTCATAAACAAAAGTTCTCAAAGTGAACTCCAAACTGAAACCTGTGAAAAATCTAGGGTAAACTTACTACAATAAATATAACAAAAGAAAAAATTAAAAGGTGTATAGAGAAACTCAAAATTAATAAAATGCCAGGGCCTGACAGTTGGCATCCAAGAATCTTAAAGGAAATGAAAAATTAGATTGTTGTTCCATAAGAAATTATTTTTAAAAAATCCATCATATCTGGAGATGTCCCAAGAGAATGGAAGCTAGCTAATGTCACTCCAATATTCAAAAAAGGTGAAAAAAAAGAAACCAAATAACTACAGGCTTATAAGCTTGACTTCAATCATAGGAAAAATTATGGAAACTATCATCAGAGTTGCTATCAAACATCATTTAGAAAGTAACTGTTTTATAAATGATAGCCAGTATGGATTCAGACGGAAACATTCTTGTGTGACTAATTTACTCGAATTCTACAACACTCATCTCGAGTTATGACAAAAGACACAATATAGATTTGATATATTTAGACTTTGCAAAAGCTTTTGATACCATCCCCCATGAAAGCCTACTTACTGAATTAACTTAACATGGAGTAAGTGGCAGCCTTTTACGTTGGAGTAGAAATTGGTTGAATGATTGAAAACAGAGTTGTTTTAAATGGCAAAACTTCTAGATGGAAAAATGTTACAAGTGGAGTTTCTCAGGGTTCTGTTCTTGGGCCACTTCTATTCATAGTATATATAAATGGCGGACTAAGATCTATTGTCTCAAAATTTGCTGATGATACAAAATTGTGTGGAACAGCAAGTGATGACTTAAATCAATTAGATATTCAAGAAGATTTAGATAAATTAAAGCAATGTTCTGAAAAGTGGCTAATAAAATTCAACATAAGTAAATGCAAGGTTATGCACATAGGTAGAAATAACAGTAAGTACAATTACAAGTTATTTGGAAAATCGTTAAGGGGATCGTCCATTAGAAAATCGAACTTTTTTGTTTGGAGTGAAAGTGGCTGAGATTTTTTCCTAGTAACTGTCTTGTCTCAGAGAAGATACCACCGAGTTTTCAAGACATTTATGCTTATACTTTTTTATTGTGATTTTTTTCATTTTCGAGGGGTAATTTTTGAAAATTTTGAAATTGATTCAGAGGATAGACCTTTGACTGGATATTGATTATTTTTTGTCTTTATAATGGGCTAAGATAGATGAAGAAACGGAGCCAGAATTATGATGTTCTGATCAGTCTGTTATGAGAAAAAAAAATCCAAAGTTGATGGAAAAAAAAAAAAAAATGTATATATAAAAAATCCTACTAGTCCTTGACAGAAGGACATAAATCTGCCTCCAAATGTTCTCCCAATTATGCTGAATCCGAAAAGGATTTGCAGTTGAAAATCAGTGAAGGTGTTTTGGATATGAATCAAGTTAAATGTGCAAAAATCAAGTTTTTTCAGGAATGAGCGTCATAGTTTTTTGTTCATGGCTACTGGTCCCCTTTCATTATTTAGGATGTTATGGTGTTGAATGAATGTCTTGAAAACTCGATGGTATCTTCTATGAGACAGCACAGTTACTAGGAAAAAATCTCAGCCACTTTCACTCCAAACAATAAAAAGTTTTATTTTCTAATGGACGACCCCCTTAACAAAAGTGGATAGTGAGAAGGATCTTGGAGTAATTATCAGTAATGATCTCAAATCATCTATGCAGTGTATTTCAACCTCTGAGAATGCAAATAAGATTCTAGGACTGATTGCATGATCTTTTGACTTCAAAAGTCCATCTTTCATTAACAAACTATATAAATTGATAGTTCGTCCACATTTGGAATACAGTCAACTCTCAATTAACATGAGGGTTACATTCCTGGAGATATTGTGTTAATCAAAACTGTGTTATATATTTTTCCCATAGGAAATGATGGTAATAGGGTGGTTAGGTTCCTGGACACTGGGAAAGTCTTGTCTATTTGGGGATTTTGTTATTCTGAACTTGTACAAACACATTATTATTACATTTGTAGGTTACAGAAACAACAAAAACACACATTCTTAGTATTTATTTGTAGTACACAGTTATTTATTCTATGTACACACAAGAACAAACAAAATTAGTTTACCATTAATTATGGGTTGGTGGCTGTTTTCTATTTTGTTCTGGTGTAGAACAGAAAACGAGTTTACAATCTCTAACTAAACTATTCATTTCTCTGTAGAAAAAAATTCAAGATTTTATGACTTATAATCATGGTCCATATATTTAAAAATTAGTTTACCATTAATTGTGGGTTGGTGACACTGTCTTCTTTTTTGTTTTGGTGTAGACAGAAAATGAGTTTACAATCTCTAACTAAATTATTAATTTCTCTGTAACAGTTTTTCAAGCTTTTATGACTTATAATCATGGTCCATACATCTAAAAATTAGTTTACCATTAATTGTGGGTTGGTGACACCATTTTCTTTTTTATTTTGATGTAGAAACTGAGATCAAAGATTCTAAAGGGGATTGAAAACATCAAAATTGACAAAATTCTTACACTGAATGATCCCACTCACAGGATTGTCTCCACAAGACACAACCCTCATTGGAGAAGATGAAGGGGACACTCACAGAATTCATGGTTGGAGAAAATTGATTGAACCTGTTGAGAGCTGTTTCAAGTGGAAAAAGTGTGCTTGGAGGGATCATGGTGGCTGGATACAGCATGTAAATGAAGGAATGACATATGCTCCCAACTGATGATGATAATGATACATCAGAAGTCCCTATCCCCACATATAAAGTGGGTAACTAGAATAATAACAGATTAAAACAAGCACTTTCTTGACTTCCACAAGGAGCTAAAATGAAAGGGAGGAAAGGGTGGTGAATGGGAGTGGAATGGGTGGGAGTGGATGTATGCATTTTGATTTGATTACATCCCTTATAAGGGGGAAAAAGCCCTTTATATATAGATAGATAAACTCTTGACTAAAGTAATACATGTAGTGATTTTTTTTCCAGGACATCTGAGAGTCTTGGTGATATATTTAAGGTGCAGTTATGGCATGATAATAGTGGTGGTGTGACAGCTGGTTGGTATGTTTGTGAAGTAAGTGTAACAGACTTGGTGACTGGAGCCTCATTTGCCTTACCATGCTACAACTGGCTTGCTGTACATGCAGATGATGGGAAGGTGGAGAGAGAAATTACTCTTGAATCACCTACTACATTTTTGCAGGTAAGCAGTCAGTTACTGAAAATGACATACAGTGGTAAAATGATTTTGGTACAACAGATGTTATATGACTAATTACAGTTTTTGCTTATGGTTAAGCATTTCACCACCCATGTGCACATTAGATTATTAGTGTATTTACCTTACCTAGTTTTATTTTCTAGTTGTATTATACAGGAAGGGAGCTTTAAGCATCTAGTTTGTTCTTAAATTCTTGTATGGATTTTGCACATACTATTGTTTTGTCCTGTTTGTTCTAGATGTCCACTACTCTGTGGGATTTTTTTTGTTTTTTCTCAGATCTCTTCTATAACTATCCTTTTTGAGTTTCTTTTCATGTCCTCTTATTTTTTTTTATCCCACCTTAATAAATCTTCTCTGTCAAGGACTTCCATGACTTTCATGATTTGTAATTGGCCAATAGATCTCCTCTTTCTCTTCTTTGTTCCATGGTTGGTTGTTCTAGTTTGGACAATCTTTTTTCGTATGTCAGTTTTGAAAGTGTTGGTGCCATCTTTGTTGTTGCTCTTTGGATTCTTTCTAATTTCTTTATGTTCTTTTTTGTGCTGGGTGTCCAAAGTATTGCAGCATACTCTAATCTTGGTCTTATCAGTGTGACTAGTATTTTCTTTACCATTACCTCATCCAAGTAGTTAGAGGTCACCTTTATTGATTTTAGTAAAGTGTAGGTTTCTCCAACTATTCTGTTGATATGCTTGTCTGGTGACATTTTTGTTATTGTTAATGATTACATCCTCATTTTTCTCCCATTCAAGAAATCTTCCATCCATTTCAATAACTTTCCTTGTACACCTTTTATATCAAGTTTTCTTTGTAGCTTTTTATGTGGTACTTTATCAAATGCCTTTTGTAAATCTAGGAAAGCACAATCAGCCCATCCATCCCTTTTTTGCCTTATGTCTATTAGCCCCCTTATAAGGGAGGAAAAAGCCTTTGGTATAACCTATGTATGGATGTATATTCATATATAATCACACTTATCCAATATTTCAATATATATATATATATATATATATATATATATATATATATATATATATATATATATATATATATATATATATATATATATATATATACACATATATAGAGAAAGAAAAAGTGAAAAGGGGAGAAAAATGAAGAGTTACTTACCTGTCGGATCCAATGTCAAGCTTAGTGACATCTCAATCTGAGGTCAATGCCTCCGCACCCTCGACTGACCTCCAATAGCCCCTCTGACCAAGGTTTCCCACTTCTAAGCCTCTGCACATTTTCCTACCTAACTTGACCTCTCCTATTTGGGGTACTCCTGAGGTTGCATATAAATCCTATGTTATGGAATCTACATAACTTTCTCTTCCTTTTGTTTGTATGTGGAACTTTTGTGGATATCGTAAGGTGTGAAATAATCTTTTCAAGTTCAAACAATTTTCTTAGCCTTGCTGGTGGGTACATTTTGGCATGAAGAAGAGGGAGGAGCTGGCTGTGTTACTTGTTGCTAACTGCACACTACATGTTTGTCACATAGGCATGGTGAAGAAAAAAAGAAGAAATAAAAAGGGGGTTATACCTTATGATTTACAGTTATTTGTAATCAACCCACTGAGCTTATTTCTGGATTTCTTCCATGTATATTATTATGAACTATACAAATATATATGTATATACATAGATCAGTGTATATATATATACAGGGCAGGGCAGTGGACAGGGTGCAGGGATGACCCGTCATCTAGGAGGTGCTAAGATGGGAGGGAGGGTGGAGGGGTGTGGAGTGTTTTCAGGGATGGAATGGGTGGGAATGATTTTATGCCTTTTCCTTTTTGGCTACCTCCCTAGTATGGGGATAAAAGCCTTGGTATATGTATGTATGTATGTACATATATATATATATGTATATATATATATATATATATATATATGTATATTTAATTTCTTTTTATTTTTATTTCAGGATTTTGAACACTTTCTTCCACAGTATGCTAGTGAACATATGCTGTGGACTTCCCTTCAAAAGACATCAAGCACAACCAAATTCTTCCGCTTGCAGAGGTTGAGCATCTGTTTGATAGTTTGCTTGTGTCTTGGTACAATGTCTATCTGGGCTGTCCAGTGTATCAACACCAGTCACACAATGATGACTCCTGATCTTCATATTGAGGCACTCTATTATGGCTTTGTTATTGCCCTGGTGCTCCTTCCAGTACAATGGCTACTTGAAATGGTTTTCAAGATGGCCAACCGTTTGGTAAGTTTAGAAACTACCAGAAAAATGTGATTAGTAAACTAGAAAGGGGTAAATACAGTAACAAATGAAGAAGTTTTAAGAAGAGCCAGGACAAAAAGATCACTTATAAGAACTTCAGAAGTAGACAACTTTCTTTCCTTGGCCATATAATCCATGTAGGAGAATTGGAAAAAGTCAACCTACTAGGAATGATTGAAGGGAAGAGGGCTCATGGTAGACAGCAACAGCCATATATGGGTAGCTTACTGCAGGACATTGGAGGGGGAATGAAAATTCAAGAGATTGGCTCAAGATTGGAAAAGATGGAGTTCCATGGTCACCAACGTTAAAGACATAGCACCTTGGTAAGGTAATACCAAAAGGCACTTTCATTATATAAAAGGAGTGGACAACCATGTTATGCACCCTCCCTTCACCTATCCTTGCTTCAACCAATGCCCATTTGTTGTTCCTTTTATTTTAGTTCCTCCTGATTGATGGATCATCCCTGTCTGCCCTCTCCTCAGTCAGAAATAATGCAGCAAGGCACAACATTTCTACAGCAGAGCTCAACAGGCAATGCTGGTTTACTTCCATCACTACATTATGTGATTGCCCCCCCTCCACTCAAGAGTACATAGCAGATAAGAAGAAATCTCTTCAGGTTGCATCAGTTTATCATCCATTCACAACCACTCTTAACTTGTTCCTATCTCTTATCCTCTCCTTTCCATGCTGAACAAACATTCTCCTTTTTCTCAAAGTCCCCTTGACCCCATCCATGTGTGCATCCCAATCTCAGTCTTCCCTTCAAGATCACTCCATCCACCTCTGCCTCCCACTCTTTTTGCTAATCTCTCTTTGCTCATTCTTTCCATATGCTCAGACCATCCCAGTATTCTTTAATCAACCCTACCTGTCAGCTATCTTTCCACCAGCTCTTCAACTCACCACCTCATTTCTCACTATTCATCCTCATAACTGCCACCATACTTCTCAAACACTTACAGGGAGGAAATATAATGGAGGGATATCTTCAGTAATCAGACAGGACTTGCAAACTCTCCCTAGTGCAAAAAGAATTCAACCATCATACAGAGTGCAAAGCAAAGGCAACCTATAGAGCACCAAGTGACAATAGTCCATTGTGTGCCAGTTGAGGACTGACCTCATGCACCAAGTGACCTTTTCTTTACATCTCATTAATGCTTTGCTACAATATATTACCTGAATTTTTACCCACAAGAGTCTCAGACTATGCTTTTACTTTTTAACAACCTAATTGATGAACTTGGTAAGAAAGAAAATACAAGCAAGAAACTTGAAAATTCATTATTTACTGTCAGTTTCATCAAAGCATGTCTCAGAAAAGGTGTACCTGTACATGCATTTACATATATGCAACGGGCTCTCGAGTTGTGACAAAGGTCTATTTCTACACCATGTCATAAACCAATTTTTGGCATAGGTTGGAACCAGTCTAAGTAAGCACTTTCCAAATTGATTTTTTTCCTTTTTGGCACTGCCAGCAGAAGAGTCTGCCTTATGCTTGGGAACCATAATAAAAGGCAATAAGTTGAAAAAAAAAGCAATAAAAAAAGAGAGCAAATGATAAGTAGTAATCCAGAATTATTTATAATCTTCTGTTTATCATTGCATGAAAAGATATTCCTCTGACATACTCAGCAACTAGTCTGGCAGATAAACCAATGAAGAAAGACTAAAAGCACTGGTTCTGCCAACTTTGAAAGATTGAAGAGAAAGAGGTGATATGATTACAGTAGGTCTTTAAAGGTGATAGACATTGACAGAAAAGTTCTCTTGATTAAAGATGGGAGGGCTTTAAATGGTCATGAGACAAATTAAGAAAGACCACATGTCTAAAGGATGTGAAAAAAATACAGTTTTCCAAATAGCTTAGGAGTACAAGTTGGATTAATAAATTAATTCAGAGCTAAATATGATAATTGGAAATCAAGGATATAGATTATGTTGGAATTGTACATGGATATGAAGATTGGTATGGTAAGTTGAAGAGTAGGAGATGGGACCCAACATGTGTTGCTCTTTTCCTGTGTACTACAATGAGGTAAATACAGAACACAAGCAACAATCAGCAGCCAAAGACAGATGCCTTAAAGGCCCCATCATGAGGTTAATTGCCAATGGAGTGGACATGGGAGAAGCAACACTATTAAGGGTCATTTTAGAGGTATAACATTGCTGGTTGCAACTGTGGGAGTTTTTTTTTTTTTTTTTTCGTCACTCATGATAGGAAAAAAAATAGGAAAATTAATTTTAGTTTGTTTACCTTGCAGTGATACATTTTTTGTTGTATTTACACTAGAAATGATAAATTTTGAGGGTTAACAACAAGTGGGGATAGGTGAATCCATTGAAGGAACTGATAAATGTGATGCTTAGAACAAAATTGAAGAAAAAGATACATTTTGAAGTGGATGCAACTCCTATATGGAAATAAGTGGAATTGAAATTGAGTTGAAATGATAGATTTGAATTCTTACCAGGAGTTAAGACTATTTGACCTAGAGCAAAAACTTGAACATAAAATGAAACAAGCTTGGAACAGAAGGCAGTGATTAATTACTAGACTGGAAAAGGAAAAAGAAACTTAGACAAATGAAAGAAAAAAAGTCTTTTCAATACCATGAAAACAAGTGATAAGGATAGTTGAACAGCAAATGAGGATAAGAGATCATGGACCAGCAGAGAAGAGAAGAGAAACTAATAGTATAGGTAGAAGGAATAGTGAAGGTTAAAAAAAAAAAAAAAAAAAAAAAAAAAAAAAAAAAATAATATATATATTAAATATATATATATATATATATATATATATATATATATATATATATACAATATATATATATATATATATATAAGAATCTCTTGTTAGAGGTGTAGTTTACAAGACTAGATGTGTTATACCTTTTGGCTGGAGAGACCACATCACCTCATAGAAATATTCTGGTCACAAGCCATGGCAAATGAATTAATCAGCAAGTCCTGAAAAATAGTGCAAGAGGAAAAGCTAAATGATATTTGGATTAGAAAAGATGTTAAGACATGGAAGCCCTAAGAGGAATAAGAAAAAAAATGGAATTACGACAGTAGTTTTTTTTTTTTTGTATTAAATTGTGAGGAAGTTGTTTAAAAAGTGAGGGCAGTATTGGAATGGAAATACTGCAAGAAGATTTGTAATAGCCTATGCTAATGTAGATGGTTTACTGTGATCCAGGTCAGAGATAAATGACTACAGTCAACTCTCAATTAACGTGAGGATTATGTTCCTGGAGACGTCATATTAATCAAAATTGCGTCAGTTAAACATATTTTCCCCATAGGAAATAATGGTAATAGAGGGGTTAGGTTCCTGGACACTGGGAAAGTCTTGTCTATTTTGGGATTTTGTTACTCTGAACTTGAACAAACATAGTATTAATACATTTATAGGTTACAGAAATAACAAAAACACACATCCTTTGTATTTATTTATACATACATTCATATACCAAGTGTCATGCTCTAAGCTCTGTTTTTGAGTTGTTACGTTAAACTCTAAAATAGAGTTTGAGTAATTCCTACAATCCAGATTCTCAGAGGAGAATTGCCCCTTTTATAGATACATCCACTACGCCAAGATAAAGAAAGAAGATACACAAAATCACCAAAATGTTTACTAACATAACTATTGAGAATATCTCTTAATTACAAGTACCAACAATGTACAGAGGTTGGGTGTGGAGAGAGCAGCGTGGATGACCTCACCCCCTGATTTATACCCCAACCGCACAACACAAGTGCTATTGCCCAAATGCCAACTTATCTTAATATACATTTCCTATCCCTATCCACCCAACTCCACACATCCATTACTTCCTTTATTTATGCATGGAGAGGGTTCACAATAATTCCCTAGCTTAAACCTTAACCTACAAGACAATGAGGTAGAAGGGAGGGGAGGCACTACTTCGCCTTCTTCTTCTCGATTAACGCGCCCCTTGACCTCAGCTAGCGGGCGGCGTTGGCTTCGTATCACTCCACCGCTTGCCTACGAGAGCTTTCGCGCGCGTTCCAGGTCAACGGCCTTAGCGGACAAGGAGTCATTGTTCATTCTCACCCCCATAGGGCTATGGTGGTCGAGAGAGGGGACGCCGTCTTCACCACCGTCGGACTTACGCTGATCCGCATTTGGTCCGTGTTATGGTCACACAAAGGGGTAGCATAACACAGTGTAGTTATGCTCAAGGAATAGATATGTCACATCACGAGTATGAACCCAGTGTGACGTGACACCAAGGCTTTTTCCCCCTTACAAGGGAGGTAGCCAAAAAGAAAAAGGCATAAAATCATTTCCACCCATTCCATCCCTAAATACACTCCACTCCCCACCACCCTCCCTCCCATCTTAGCACCTCCTGGATGACAGGTCATCCCTGCACCTTGTCCACTGTCCTGGGTCAGAGGCAGTGTCGCAAGGCACAGCACATCCACAGCAAGGCGACTTCATTAAATCAGCAACCCCCCCCTCTGTCCCCCCATGCATAAAAGGAGAAGACATGGAGAAATCCCTTCGGGCTGCTTCCAATTTTGCTCACACATACTACCTCACCCCCCACCCCCCACCCATTCCACCTCATGCATCACAACATCATCCATATATAACCATTCTCCATTCACCCCTGTCATCTGTCCTCTCCCGTCCTTCCTCAACAGACATTCCCCTCTTCCCCAAAGCCCCCTTCACCCCATCTCATCCTAGGACGTCCCCTCATGTTCACTCCCTCCACATCTGCCTTCCATACCTCTTTTACTAGTCTTTCTTCACTCATTCTTTCCATGTGTCCAAACCATCCTAATACTCTTTCATCAACCCTATCTCCCAACTCCCTTTCCACCCCTGTTCTCCTCCTCATCTCCTCATTTCTCACTCCATCTAGTCTAGTAACCCCTATTATACTTCTCAGACACCTCATATCAAACACAATCAAACTCCTTCTCTCTTCCTCTCTTATGTTCCATGTTTCTGCCCCATACAGTGCTGTTGGCACAATCACTCCTACATACAGTCTCCTCTTAACATCCATTCCTAAATGTCTATTCCTCATTACACTTTTTAATCCACTAAGGCATTTACTCACTTCTCTCAATCTACATTCTACCTCCACCTCCACTCCACCTTTTCCTACTACATTTGCACCCAAATATCTAAACCTATCCACTTCCTTCAGTCGCTCTCCCTTAATGCTCACTTCCAATCTATTGCCACTTTCACTCCTTGTACATCTCATCACCTTACTTTTATCCACATTTATCTTCAGCTTCTTTCACACACTCTCCCAAACTCTGTCACCAACTTCCTCAATCCCTCCTCCGATCCTGCCACAGGCGCAGTGTCGTCCGCAATCAACAGCTGGCTCACCTCCCACTTTTCTCCAATTTCTTTAACCATCTCTAATCCCTGACCCACCACTCTTGCATTTACCTCTCGCACCATCCCATCCATGTACAAGTTGAACAGCTAGGGCGACATAACACATCCCTGATGAAGTCCTATCTTTACCTCAAACCACTCACTCTCTCCATTTCTAATCCTGACACATACTCTATTACTCTCGTAAAAACTCTTGACTGCTCCTAGAAGCTTTCCTCCTATCCTGTATATCCACAAAACCTCCCACAGTGCCCCCCTGTCCACCCTGTTGTAAGCCTTTTCCAAATCCATAAAAGCCCAAAAAACATCCTTCCCCTTTCCTACAGCTTTCTCACATATCTGTCTTACCACAAAAATCTGATCTACACAACCTCTACCCGTCCTGAATCCACACTGTTCCTCACCAATTACTCCCTCTGTTCCTCTCCTAATCCTGTCAATCAAGATCCTCCCATAAGCCTTCCCACCCACACTCAACAAGCTAATCCCTCTGAAACTACTACACTCACACTTGTCCCCTTTTCCCTTGTAAAGTGGAACTATACAGGCACTCCTCCAGTCCTCTGGCACTCTACCCTCTCTCCAGCAAACATTAAATAACCTCACCAGCCAGTCCACCATCACTACACCTCCTTTTTTTAGACACTCTGCATGGTATCCATCCAGACCAGGTGCCTTACCTGCTTTCATCATCTTAACCACTGCCGTCACTTCATCCTTCCTTATTTCTCTTCCATTTTCCTCACTCATCATGGTCATTTTCTTAGCACTTTGCATTGCAACTATTTTTCCCTCCCTATCCTCCTTCACATTTAGCAACTCCCTAAAATATTCTGCCCATCTTCCCCTTACTGCCTTCGCTTCAATTATCATCTCTCCATCTGCACCTTTTATCTTTTCCTCTCTACTTGATTCGCCTCCTCTTCCTCTCTTAATTTCTTTCCAAAACATCTTTTTATTACTTTCAAAATTTTCTGTCATACTCTTACCCCATTTCACATCTGCTCTCCTCTTTGCCTCCTTTACCTTGTGCTTTACTTCTCTTTTCTTTTATTTGTATCTCTCATATGACTCCCTTATCCTATTTTGTAACCAGTCTGTGAAAGCTCGCTTCTTCTTTTCTACAACCTTCTTTGTTTCCTCATCCCACCATTTACCACCCTTCCTTCTATTTCCTCCTGTCCTTCTTGTTCCACAAACCATCTTTGCACTCTTTGTGACTCCCTCCCTGAACCATCCCCATTCCTCCTCCACTCCTAGCTCTACTCTATCCTTTACTCCCTCCCACTCCTCTCTCAGCTTCTTCTTGTACTCCTTCTCCTTTTCCTTTTCATTTAAAGAGTTCTCTCTAAGCACCTCCCTACCTTTTGTCCTTTTCCTCTTTCTCCATTTATCCTCCACTCTCAACTTACAATGGACGACACTGCGCTTGTGGCAGGGTCGGAGGAGGGATTGAGGAAGCTGGTGGCAGAGTTTGGGAGAGTATGTGATAGAAGAAAGCTAAAGATAAATGTGGGTAAAAGTAAGGTGATGAGATGTACAAGGGGTGAAAGTGGCAGTAGACTGGAAGTGAGCATTAAGGGAGAGCGACTGGAGGAAGTGGATAGTTTTAGATACTTGGGTGCAAGTGTAGCAGGAAAAGGTGGAGTGAAGGTGGAGGTAGAATGTAGATTGAGAGAAGCAAGTAAATGCCTTGGTGGATTAAAGAGTGTAATGAGGAATAGACATTTAGGAATGGATGCGAAGAGGAGACTGTATGAAGGAGTGATTGTGCCAACAGCACTGTATGGGGCAGAAATGTGGAACATAAGAGAAGAAGAGAGAAGGAGTTTGAATGTGTTTGAGATGAGGTGTCTGAGAAGTATGGTGGGGGTTACTAGGCTGGATAGAGTGAGAAATGAGGAGGTGAGGAGGAGAACAGGGGTGAAAAAGGAGCTGGGAGATAGGGTTGATGAAAGAATATTAGGATGGTTTGGACACATGGTAAGAATGAGTGAAGAAAGAGTAAAAGAGGTATGGAAGGCAGATGTGGAGGGAGTGAACATGAGGGGACGTCCTAGGATGAGGTGGATGGATGGGGTGAAGGGGGCTTTGGGGAAGAGGGGAATGTCTGTTGAGGAAGGAAGGGAGAGGACGGAAGACAGAGGTGAATGGAGAATGGTTGTATATGGATGATGTTGTGATGCATGAGGTGGAATGGGCGGGGGGATGGTGGGTGAGGTAGTATGTGTGAGCAAAATTTGACGCAGCCCGAAGGGATTTCTCCCCGTCTTCTCCTTTTATGCATGGGGGGACGGAGAGGGGGGTCCCCGATTTAATGAAGCGGCCTTGCTGTGGATGTGCTGTGTCTTGCGACACTGCTTCTGACCCAGGGCAGTGGACAAGGTGCAGGGATGACCCATCATCCAGGAGGTGCTAAGATAAGAGGGAGGGTGGAGGGATGTGGAGTGTATTCAGGGATGGAATGGGTGGAAATTATTTTATGCCTTTTCCTTTTTGGCTACCTCCCTTGTAAGGGGGAAAAAGCCTTTGTATATGTATGTATGTACACAGTTATTTATTCTATGTGCACACTTGTCACTAGCCACTCTCATTTCACCAGCCACTCTCCTCCTCACTCGCTTCTTCCTCCGACTCCTGGTGTAGAACAGAAAACGAGAGTTTACAATCTCAAACAAAATTATTCATTTCTTTGTAACAATTTTTCAATCTTTTATGACTTATAATCATGGTCCATACCTTTAAAAATTAGTTTACCATTGATTGTGGGTTGGTGACACCATTTTCTTTTTTGTTTTGGTGTAGAACAGAAAATGGGAGTTTACAATCTCTAACTAAATTAGTCATTTCTCTGTAACAATTTTTTCAAGCTTTTATGATTTGTAACCATGGTCCATACATTTAAAAATTAGTTTACCATTAATTGTGGGTTGGTGACACCATTTTCCTGTACACAGACACTTCCACTTGCAGTGCAGGCTAGCTTCAGACTGAGGTCAAAACAGAGCATGGGAGACTGACCACGCAGAGGCCCTCTCTCTCAGTGCTCTTACTGCCAAATTCAAATTGTGTTAAATCAAAATTGTCATGTTATTTAAAAAAAAAAAAAAATCCTTAAAAATTAATTTGTGTTGAATCGAAAATGCGTTTGTTAAACTTGTGTTAATTGAGAGTTGACTGTACTTGAGGATAAATGAGCCTGATATTTTGTATAGTAGAGACCAAATTCCTCAAAAATGTTTATTAACAGCTGGGCAACAATAGATATACCTGGAGAGACAGAAAAGATAAAATGGGTGAAGGCATTATGGTTGCTGTGAGAAGGGCTATAAAGGTGGAAGAAGCAAATCTGAGTGAAGGCAACACTGAAGCCATCCAACTGAAAATTAGAACTAAAGGGCAGAATAGAAGAGACCTCATGGTGGCAATATCATCCCCCCTACAAAAAAAAAAAAAAATGAATGAAGATGAATATAAAAAAATGTTGGATACAACTCTGTTTCTAAAGAAAAATTTTGGTGGAGAATTGAGTTTGATGGTTGGTCATGGAGAGCTTCATTAGTGATCCGAGTTTGAATGTTTGAGTGATGATGTGAGATGGAAAGGTGGTGTTTAGGGTTCTAGCATAGAAATGTGTTCCTGTCACTTTCCAATGTCATCTCTCCACTATAATTCTTATCTAGCACCCCAAACCTCCCTACTACATCAATTGGCTCACCTCTTACTCAAGTGTTGAAATCCCCAAACACCACAACATTTACATTCCTCCCAAAACTATACAATTGTTTAAATTTATCCAAAAAGCCTCCCTTTCTTCTTCAGTTTTCTCCCTACCAGGAAATCCACATCTATTCAAGTTTCTCCTTTGCTCATATTATCCTTGGTAGACATTTCACCTCCACCATGTACTTATCAGCAGAGTCACTCCTTCCTTCCCCTGCCCCCTCATCACTCTCAACACCCCATCACTCTCCCAAATTTGAACTCACCATTTCCATTTAAACTGTCTCACTAAATGCATGATTTTTTTTTCTTCTTTCTCACACAAACCTTTTGCCAGTCTATGGCACAAATTTGCACATTGACCCAATTACTAGGCTCTGGTTGGAATCTTCCTATAAGATCATCTTATCCCTTGACTTTTCATAGGAGGAGCAGACAGAAGAGGATCCTTATTCCCATCTCTCAATTCCATTTTCACCTTTTATGGGAAACATGGTGGCAGAGGTAGAGCCATAGAAGTGGTAAGGGACAGGTTCAAGAGAACAGCATAAAGGAGAGTCAATTGTAGTACAAAAGTATTATCCTTCCTCTATGAGTAGAGGTTTTTAACTTTAACTTAGATGAATGATGTGTATTTCTAGTCCACTGGGGTGTCCCAAAGCAGTCCCTACCCTAAAGTATTGTCTTTATGTTTCCATTAAGGTGGTACCCCAGTACAAGATATTAAGCATATTTACTGTTGTTATTTTGCAGGAAGAAAAAGAGTGTGATAACAAGATCACTGAAGAATTTCTGAGTTCATCCCAACAATCAGTCCACACTGCTCTTGAGGAGGTACAAGAAGAAACAAGTGATGAGGATGATGAGATCTATGATCCTAAAGCAAAGATATGGGCTGACCTAAGGCAATGGGCCAGTTCTGTAGAACTCAATGAGGAGCAAAACAAAGAAGTAAAACCAGTTTTGCATCAAAGCCTTTCAGGTGAAGACATGGTCATAACCCATCGAAGAAGTCCTGAGGAATACCAGGTTGAGCAGAGTCATTCAAGACCTGAGGAGAACTTGTCATGGAGGATGAGTGAATACAATAGTATCCATGTAGAGGCAAACACCATTGAGGATGCACAAGGAGATATAACCTCAAAGAAGTGTTCACCTTTCCAACTCCACCTCCATCGGTTTTTCAGCAAACTCAGACACAGGTAACAACAAAGAAAATGAATGGTCTAGTGATATTGAATCATTAAGTAAGTTGCTGTATGCCTCACTTTGATCAAATGTCAGCCCTTCACTTCCAAATGAAAGTGAAGAAATTGGAGTTTGAAGATGGATGGCAAGGATATAATTAGTTTCTTTCTTACAGGACTACTTTGTGCAGGTACTTGTTGTTGGATGGCTTGAATGTAGTCATGCCAGTGTGGTTTTTTGCTTTTTATGAGAGGGATATCTCAGTTTGGCTGATGTCTTCAGGAGTCAAGTGGAGTCAATTTTTTCCCCTTCTTTTTAGTGTGTGTTGACCTAATTGTAACATATAGAAAAGGAGTAATGCTCAATGGGTTCCATCTGTTTCTCTCCAATTTATCATTCCTAGTTTTGTGCATGTGTCTCATTGTGACCTTATGACATTGTGTATGGGGTTTTGCATGGAACAAAGTGAATTAAGAATTTAAGACAAAATAGTATAAGTGGAGGCAGAGAGACAGGACTCTATGAAGACAGCTCCAGTTTCATAGAATATCTATATACCAATAGGCTTCTTCTGCCTTCTAAGGGAGTAGCCAGCCAAGGTATGCACCCACCCCCACCTATCTCACTCCCATCTTTCACCCATTGCAAGTTTTATACTATATCCATTTATATACCAAGGACTCTTCCCCCTTGTGAATGAAGGGTCATCCTTGACTCCCGCCCACTAACCAGGTCAGAAGCAATGCTGCAAGACACAGCACACCCACAGCAGGGCCACTTCATTTACACAGCCTTCCCTACTTGTCCCCTCATGTGGAAAACAGAGAAGATGGGGAGAAATCCCATCAGGAGCTGTCAAAATATCATCTGTACACAACCATTCTCCACACACAAATGTCCCCTGCCATCTCACAGTCCCTTTCAGCCCATCTATTCATCTCATTTTTGGTTGTCTTCTCAAGTTCACTCCATCCACCTCTTTTTGTTAACCTTTCTTCACTCATTCTTTCTATGTGCTCAAACTATCCCAATAATCTATCATCAGCCATATCTTCCAACTCTTGCTACCCCCATTGTCCTCCTCACCTCCTCATTTCTCACTCAATCCAACCCTGTAACCCTCACCATACTTCTCAGATATTACATCCCAATATGATTAAACTTCTCTCATCTGCTGCTCATAAATTATGTCTCCACCTCATACAGTGTCTTAGGCACAATCATGCCTTCTTATAATCTTCTTTTTGCATCCATTCTTAGATGCCTATTTCTCATAACACTTCTCAATCCCCCAAGATATTTACTTATTCCCCCACTATACAGTTTGCCTCCACCCCAACTCCTCCATTTCCTGGCACATGTGACCCCAAATACTTTAAATTATCCACTTCTGGCTTTTCTCCTCCAAGACTTCCAACTTGCTGCCACCCTCTCCCCTTGTACATCTCATGAACTTACTTTTACCCAGATTTACCATAAACTTTCTCCTATCGCACCTTCCCAAACAGCATCACCTCCCTAAACCTTCCTCTGATCTTACCACAAGTGCAGTGTCATCTGCAAACAACTAGCTCACCTCCCGCTTCAAAGGATTACAAAGGAAGAGTATACCAGTAGGAGACCTTTTGGTCCATAAGTAGGTCAGATGTGTAGGTTTGTTGTTTGGTATGTTGAGTCAGAAAGATGTTTGGACATGTTCATGCACTAACTGATAATGAAAAATCACATAGACCATAATGCCTCCTAGGTGATATTGAAACAGAAAAATATCTACTTACACATGATGATATAGGAGTTTTGGCTCTTATGAGGATGGTGGGACAAATCAGTGGGAAGAATTTGGCTCTGTAAATGATGATGCAGTGGGACGAATTGGTGGTAAGATGCACTGCTGGAAACAGTAGGAGGAGTTAGTGAAATGTATTGGGCTGGTGAGTTAAAAAATATATGTAAAAAATGCACACACACAAAATGGTATGATATGAAAAATAAAATAAAAATATATGACTTTGGCATTGAAGTTTATACTCATGAGAAGCTAGATGTGAGGATGTGGAGTAGTTTGTCATCCAATGCAGTGGTAGTGAGGGAAGGCATAGAATGTCTGATTTGTGGTGTAATGTTGGATAATGCCACAGAGGGGGGAATTGTCTTGTAGCTGGTGCTGGACGAGGAGTATTGGAGTGCCTCATAACAGATGCTGGATGAGGATTGTTGCCTTGTAGTAGATGATGGACAAGGAGCATTGCCTTTTAATAGGTGCTGGACAGGGAGCGTTGCCTCATAGTAGATGATGGATGAGGAGCATTAGCTTGTAGTAGATGATAGACGAGGAGCATTGGCTCATAATAGATGATCGTTGGAGTGTTGGCTCATAGAAGATGATGGATGAGGAGCAGTAGAGCATTGCCTCATAGTAAGTGATGGATGAGGAGTGTTGGCTTGTAGTAGTTGGTTGGCAATGCAGCAAAGAGCATAGAGTTGGGAAGTGGCTATGTTCGACTGGAGTGTAGATCTCTGATGTATCTTAGCACATGGAATGCAGTCCGTAGCCGTTGTCATCAGAATGTAGAGTTGTTGCTGGCTGCCTGAATGTAGAGTTGGAGTTTCATCTCTCACCGCTGTCACCAGAATGTAGATTTGTTGTTTGTGATCTACATCGAGTTTGGTGAGAGAAACGAGGTGATGGTTTGTTCGCTTTAATGTTCTTGTTTAGAGTGGTGCTACATTCTTGGAACAACTCTGAGGAGAACTCGGGGAGTTGCCAAATTCTATTTACAGGCACAAAGTGGCTGTTGTCACTACACTTAGCTATAATAATTTATTTCCTCCTATTTCTACAGCGTACAATCTTATTGCTACAATGTGCAATGCAAGGACTGAATATGAACACTCGGTATTCATCCATGGGTCCATATTTACAAAGGGAGTGCATAAAGAAAAATAATTTTGACGTATCCTGATTTTGTAGTTTGGCAATGTTTTATGCAGGTGTCCTGGCCACTTGGCCCAGATGTCTGAAAGCTAGTTAGTTGTATTACACAGGAAGGGAGCTATGCTCGTGGTGACCCATCTTTGTATCTTTCAGCATCAAGTTTTTTCTTAAAATTTTGAATAGTATTTGCACACACTGTTTCTTTATCTAAGTTATTCCAGATATCCAGCACTCTATATAGCAATTTTTTTCAGATCTCTTCTATAGTTATCCTTTTTGAGTTTCTTTTCATGACCTCTTGTTTTTCCATTGTCATGTTTTATTAAATCATTCCTATCAAGGATTTCCATCCCTTTCATGATTCTAAAGATAGTCAATAGATCACCTCTTTCTCTTCTCTGCTCCAGTGTTGGTAGTTCCAATTTGGATAATCTTTGTTCGTATGTTAATTTGGAAAGAACTTGTGCCAACTTTGTTGTTGCTCTCTGTATTCTTTCTTATTTCTCTATATTCTTTTTAGTACTGGGTGTCCATAGTGTCGCTGAGTATTCCAGTTTTGGTCTAATCAATGTAACTAATATTTTTTTAATAATTTCTTCATCCAGATAGTCAAATGCCACTTTCATTGACCTTAATAGGTTGAAGGTTTCTCCGACTGTTTTGTTTATATGTTTATCCGGTGTCATGTCTTTGCTGATTATTACTCCAATGTCCCTTTCCGAGTGCACTTTTTTATTTCTTGTTCACCAATTTTGTAATTTTTTGAAATTCTGTTTATACTTTTTCCAAACTCCATTATGCTCTATTTCTTAATACTGAAGTTCACTTCCCACTTTTGAGTCCATTTCCAGATTTTGTCCAGGTCTGATTGTAAGGAATCACAGTCCTCTTTTGTTCTTACTTTCTTTAATATTTTTGCGTCATCTGTGAAGAAATTCATATAACATTCAACTCCTTCATCCATGTCATTTATATATATGGCAAACATGATTGGAGCAGTATATGTATGTATGTTTGTTTTTTAGCTTACCATTCACATATCTGTAAAATAGTTTAGGTTGTACCTTGCATTTTTCTATTATTTCTTTTTCATAATTTCTCTTTTCTTCTTTGTATTTTTACATAATTGTTTCTTAGTTTGATGTATGTTTGCCATTTGCTCATTTTTTTGTCTTTTTCCATTTTTTCCATGCTTTGTCTCTTTTATCCTTAGCTTCACTACATTTTTTGTTGTACCAGTTCTTTATGTATGCTCTTTCTTGCTTTTGGTTTGGTACATATTTGTTCACACCCTCATTATAAATTTCTTTTAGTATATTCCATTTTTCTTCCATCCTTGTTTCTTCATTTAGGAAATTTTCCCAGTTTGCATTACAAAAGAATTTTTTAAGTTTCTCAAAATTCATTTTTTTGTACATTGGTCTATGTTTCTCATTTCTTCTTTGGTCTATTTGCTCTTTTAATTTGAATTCTATTAGTACATGGTCACTTTTTCCTATTGGTGTTTTGTAATCTATTCTGTCTACAATTTCAGGTTCTGACATAAGTATTAAATTCAGTCTTGAAGGTTCCTCATTGTTTCTGTATCTGGTATTTTCTTTTATCCACTGGGTCATTGTGTATTCAATGGTCATATCAAGTAGCATGCTACCCCATATGTCTTCTCCACCCTTTACTGTCATTTCTTCCCAACATATTTCTTTTGAGTTAAAATCACCCATAATTACTGTATTTCCTTTTTCTTTCAGTATATCAGTCAGTTCATACTTAGTATCTTCTAACAATTTGGCATGATCGTGTTCTGTCCAGGACTGTGTTTAGGGGGGCACATACACTACTACAATTTTTCTATTTTTCATGTGGTTGTTTTCTACTTTTATCATAATTGACTCTACAGTGTTTTTCCTTTCTGTTAACTTTGTCACATTTAAGTCTTTCCTGGTCAGAAATAATACTCCCTCTCCTTGTTTTTCCTTTCTATTCTTAATCCAGCAGTTGTATAGACCTTGTCCCACAATGTTTGGTGGTAGATTACCTTTTAATTTAGTTTCTACTATTCCCATTATGTCCAGTTTTTCTGATGCCAGGTAATCATTTAGTTCATTCAGTCCTGAGATCATTCCATCTAATTTGGTATAGGCTAATTTAAAAAATTTCTTTCTCGTCTTTTTCTGTCTGTTTTGTTTCCTTTTTCCTGATGTACCATTTTCTCAGCCTCAGGTCCACCACTTAAAAAACAAAAAAAATCTTTTCAGTCTCGGTTCTTTTTCATTTGCTTCATTTCTAAGCTCCTTTTCTTTTTCTTTTTCTTCATCACTCATTTCTTTTTTTATCCATACATTTTTGTGATTTTTACTGTTTGCTAGTCTTGCTGTTTTGGATAGTGCTTCCATTATTTGTGACCTTAGTTTTACTTTTAGTGGCCTATATTGTTTTTCTTTTGAGTATCTACCTATTCTCTATGTTTCCTCAATTTATTTATCCAAAGTTTGATCCTCCTCTTGAATCTCTTTCAGAATGTCTTCAGCAATCTCTTTTTCCTCTTTTTTCTCTCTGATACCTAGGAACATCATGCTTTTCTTTTATACCATAGATTACAATGCATCATTTTTTGTCCACTGTATCCCTAACTAAATTTTCATTCTCTTTAATCACTTGGATTACCGTTTCCTTAGCATTCTCCTTAACTTGTTGTTCCACTCTTTCTTTAAAAGATAATTTCTGATTTTCCTGTTTCACCTTCTGCTGTTTCTTTATTTCTTGGAAGTCATTTTCTTTTAACTTTTCTTCCCCTTTCTCAGTCACTGCCTGTATTTGATCCTTCATCTCTTTCTTTAATGCCTCATTCCTATTCATATCTTTATTTTTCAATCTTTTATTTTCTCCTTTTATCTTATTCAGTTGCATTTTCAATTCATCTATTTCCCTGTTATTTTCTTCATAGGCCTTTCTTATATGGCTACTTCTTTATATATACTTTTGCATTCACTTTTGAGTTCAATTATTTCATCTAACAATTCATTGATTTCTCTATTTCTTATTATATTTTTAAACCTGGTTTCTCTTTTCATGTCTATCCCTCTATACATATTGCTATTGTCTCTATTGAACCCCGAGAAGACATTTCTATCAAACCTTTCAGGCATGTTTTGTTTTTAATTACACCAAGTGGGGACTTAATTGTACTTATGTCAAAACATCTCTTTGTAGGTTCCTTTTCCCTAAATCCTTCATTTATTTCTTCCATTGTTGTCACTGATTGTGCAAAAAGAATAAATGAATAGATACAAAGACTACATTGTCAGTCACTTTAACTACAATACTCCCTGTTTTGTGTAAACAACCAGGTGGCAGTTGGTTGGTTCCAAAATCTTTCCAAAATCATTCGTCGGCAACTCGCTAAATAGCAGTTTGGAGTGTATTTTTGGGACATCCTTCTTCGATCGCTGCTCATGTGTGTGTGAGGTGTCTGGGTGAGGTCAGAAGCACTTGACTCCTATGACCACTGTCAAGTTGGACAACAATGGTGGGTCTCTTGGGAGTTGTCTGAAGATGTCGGATGTTCCCTCCTTCATCATATGCGTGCATGCACGTGTGTGCATGCTAGACATCTAAAAGTTGAATATTCCCTTCTATCATCTTGCAACAAATGCAAAAAAAAAAATTAATTAGTTAATAAATAAGTAAATTGAATAAATAAGTAGATAATGATAACTAATAAACAAACATAATTTTCTTGTATCACTTTTAATGTTGTCAGTTCCCTTTAGAATCTTAAAGACCTACAGTATATCAAATCAACCCTGAATCTATATTTTTTTCTAGGAAAAATAGATTCATATATTTTAGTCAATTTTCATATAATTTATTTCTGATATTTGGAATCAGTTTTGTAGCTTGCTGTTGTACTTTTTCCAATCTGTCAATGTCTCTAATGTGATTTGGTGACCATTTGGACTGAGCATAATCAAAATGTGGACTAACTAATGATTATGTAGCTTGTTGATAACAGATGGACTTTTAAAATCAAAGATCATGCAATCAGTCCTAAAACCTTATTTGCCTTCTCTGATGCAGAAATACACTGTTTAGATGATTTGAAATCATTACTGATAATTACTCTTGAGATCCTTTTCACCATCCATTTTTGTTAATGAATTTCCAAATAACTTGTTATTTGTCGTTATTGATAACTTATTGTTATTTTTCACCTATGTGCATAAACTTACATTTACTTGTTTTGAATTTCATTAGCCACTTTTCAGACCATTGCTATAGTTTATCTTAATCTTCTTGAATGTCTAATTGGTTTAAGTGATCATTTGCCATTCTGCACAGTTTTGTATCATCAGCAGATTTGGAGACAATAGATTTCAGTTTATGGTCTATATAATTTATAAATACTATGAATAGAAGTGGCCCAAGACTGGAACCCTGAGGAACTCCACTTGTAACATTTTTCCACCTTAAAGTTTTGCCATTTAGAACAACTCAGTTTACGATCATTTAACCAATTACTAGTCCAGCTCAATAGGCTACCACCAATGCCATGTGAAACTAATTTAGCAAGTAGTCTTTCCTGCAGGACAGTATCAAAAGCCTTCACAAAGTCCAGATATATTAAGTCTATATTGTTTCTTTTGTCATTATTTGAGATGACTGTGTTGGTGAATCTGAGTAGGTTAGTCATGTAAGAATGTTTCTGTCTAAATCCATGCTGGCTATCATTTAATAAAGTTACTTTCTAAATGGTGTTTGATAGCATCTCTGATAATAGTTTCCATCATTTTTCCTAGCTTACAGGCCTGTAGTTCATTGGCATTTTGAATATGGGGGTAATGTTAGCTAACTTCAATTCTCTTGAGACATCTCTGGATATGAATTTTTTTTTAATAATTTCTAATGGGATAACACTCTCGACTTTCATTTCCTTCAAGATTCTTGGATGCCAATCCCCTGCCCATAACCCTTTCTTTTACCTCCCATACCACCTTATCCATGTGCACATTGAACAGTCATGGTTACATGAAAGCCCTAATGCAGCTCCATTTTCACCTCAACTACTCACCCCTTCCATATCCAATCTTAATACAAGCTCTACTGTCCTCATAAAAACTTTTGACTGCCATTAACAGCTTTCCTCCAATTCCATGTATTTGTAATATCCTCCACAGTGCTTTCCTGTCTACCCTGTCATAAGACTTCTCCAAATCCATGAAGCCTCGGATAAACATCCTTACCATTTGCCAAAACTTTTTGCAAATCTACCTTACAATGAAAATTTAATCCACACACCCTCTACCTTTCCTAAACCCACACTGCACCTCTCCAATTATTCCCTCTGTTCCTCTCCTAATCCTTTCAGTTAAAACCCTCCCATATGCCTTTCCAACTACACTCAACAATTGAAAAATGTATCAATGTTTATTACATGAAAATTTCAGTATCTAATCTAACCTGATTGGACTTAAGTTGATCAGTTTAAATAAGGTTGTTTATAATTCAGAATATCCCCTAGGGGTATTGTTGATACTCCTAGATTGCAGCCATCCCTGTTACATGTATAAAGAATTGTACTATGTTGGAAATTAATTCATTTTTTATTTGTGAAGATGTCAGCAATACTTTTAATTTTTTATTTTATTTGTATATATAATTTTTAATAATAATTGTCAAATTATGAAAAGTAAATAATATTTAACCTACCAGAAAATGGAGGAATAGCCATAGGGAAGATGAAGAAGGTGTAGGAGAAGAAGATGAGGAAGAGGAAGGACATAATCAGAGAACTCAGCGTAATTGGATTCTTCTTTTCTCCCAGTGTGTTGGGTGGATTGTCTGCTGCTTCATTGCTGGTGGGTTCTCATGTTTGTATTGTTGTTTTGCATGTCTTAATCATTGCTTTGAAAGTATGACCCAATTTTTTATGGAAGTAATGAGAGAAATATTTAAAGCATTAGATGTGTTGACTTGTTATGTATTCAAGTGGGGCTTAAGTAATGAATGCAAGAGAGGGAAGTTGTTTGGAAATATGATGCTTAAGGGTTGTGTGTAGAGTTACAAAATATGACAAAACAAACGATAATAGGATTTGGTAATAGACGGAAAGAGTAAAGATAATTGTTACCTTGAGTTTTACTGACAGGAAACCACAACCCCAAAGTGGCACTATGTACTTTCCATCAATTCATCAAATAACATGTAGTTCAGCACCAACATCACAAGTATTCATGCAGGTGATACCACTAACCATCTAATGACACAGTCCGGCTTAGCTGCCTCAGCATCCCTACATGTCTCCTGCCTGATGTTGCCTCCTCCTCCTCCCTGCCTACCTACCCCAGTCAAGCATAACCCTCAATGCCCAAACTAGGTAGTTTACATGATCATAATAATATTTATTTGACAATGTTGGTGCATTTTCTATGTTTTTCAACTGGGCAGACCAATCCTATGTCGAGCACTAAATGAATGTGTAGAGAGTTTTGGGAGGAATGTAAATGTAGTGGTGTTGGGGATATCAATAATCAATGATAGAGTAAAAGATGAGCCAAGAGATGGAGTAATAGGGAAGTATGTAGTGGTAGGAACTATTGTAGAGAGATGTTAGAAATGTGTATTGAAAATTATTATATTAAACACTTGCACATGAGCCAGGATGGTGGAGGGGAAGGTATTAATAGATTATGTAGTGGTACCCAAAAGAATTTTTTTTAAGGTTCTAGATGTAAATGTATTAGAGTACAGAGCAGGAGATTGTCAGATCATTATCTGATAGGAGAAATGAGAGTAGAGGTAAAGTTCATGGTGAAGAAAAGTGAGGGAGGCAATAAAGTACTGAAGATGAATAAAAGAGACTTCATGGTGGCATATGTCCCCCACAAGACAAGAGCTAGATTTTAATTGCAGTAAGGTCAACTGGAATGAATAGGAAATAAGCAGCAAAGCAGATTCCTGGGGAAATATCATGTTAAGTATAGCAATGGAGAACACAATAACCCAGTGAGTAAAGGAAGTGACCTTAGTAATAGGAGGTGACATCCCCACAAGATTAGATCTGTTACTAACCAAAGAGCCAGATATCATCAGCTCATTGAACTACCTTTGCCCCACAGGAAGAAGTGACCATGTAACAATTGAATTTACAGCTGAAGGATGAGGAAATAGAGCCGAGGAATGAATCACACACATAAGGGAGACTCAATTTTAGGAAAGCTGATTACTTGGGATTGAAAAAAATCTTTGAAGAAGCAAACTGGGAGGAATTCATGAATACCACAGGAATAAGGAGGAAATGGGATAATTTTCTTGACATTTACAATCTAGGAGTGAACAAACATGTGCCAAAGACTAGTGGAAGGAAGAAGCAGAAACTGGACTAGTTTGATCAAAAGTGTGAGATTGCAAAAAAGACTAGGAACATGGCTTGGGGACAATGGAGGAAGAGAAAAAGTAGTAAAACAAAAGAAACTTATAAACAACCTAGAAATGACTATATAAGAATTCGCAGAGAGGAAGAAAGCAATTTTGGAAGAGGTGTAGTAGAAAAATGCAAAGATGAAAGGAAACAGGTTTATAAATGGCAAATTGTGACACAGGAAAATAATCACCAAGCAGTAGTAGAAAGGGTTTGTTGAGATGGTGTTGAGGCCTTTGAAAAGGTCTCGGCTTAGGCAGAAATAATGAAAGTTTCCACTTGATCTTCACAAAAGAGAAAGTGAGGGGGGCAAAAAACCAGGAAGTCCTCAATTCTTGAGATAATTGGATGTGACAAAAGTTTCAGGACCTGATGGTATCTCAAATTGGATACTTAAAAAATGTGGAGAACAACTAGTGGACAAGATTCACAGTCTTATTTCATGTTCATTGAAAGAAGGTGCCAATTTACTGACTGCTCTGACCCAGGGCTATGGGCAGGATGCAGGGAAGACCCATAATCTGGGAGGAGCCAAGATACGAAGGAGGGAGGGAGAGGTGGTAAATGGCAGTGGAATTATGCCTTTTGACTTTGGCTACCTCCCTTTTAAAGGGGGAAAAGCCCTTGGTATATGTATCACTGACCAGTACAATAGTGAAATTACGTGAAAGGATTGTGGAAGCTTGATGGACCAAATGTTTTAAAGAGATGAACCCTTTGACAGGCAGTTTGGCTTTAGATTTGGAAGGTCATGTGTGTCAAACCTTTTAATCATTTACTCGAGAGTGATTGATGCACTGCAAGAGAAAGAAGAGTGGGTGAACTGTGTACCTCAATCTAGAGAAGGCATTTAATAAAGTACCTCACAGTCAACTTATGTGGAAATTGGAGGACTGAGAGACAAACTAATAGAATTGATGAAAGATTTTTTTGAAGGAAAGATACATGAGGATAGTAGTAAATGATAAGATGTCAAGATAAAAGAGCAGTAATGTGTGGAGTTCCACAAGGTCTAGTGCTTGCACCAATAATGTTTCTTGTCTATTTCAATAACATGATGAAAGGAACAACAAACTGCCAACATGTTTACTGATGATGCAAAAATCATGAGAAGAGTGAAAAATGAGGAAAATGTTAGACTATTGCAAGAAGATATAGACACTATTTTTGCATGGAGCCAGGAATGGGAAATGAAGTTCAATACCAAAAAATGCAAAGCACTGGAAATGGTCAATAGTGGCAAAAGACCATCCTTAAACTATTCCTTGGAAAGTGAACCCATTACAAAAGCAAAAGAGGAATGATAAAGACAGGATTAAGCAGTATCAGCTAACTATGTCAAGCATCCTGATATTGACAGGTTGATAAATGCCAAATTCATGTGTTGACATGCCCTATATACTGTGTGTGAATGTCATCCATTGTCAGAATCATCAAATGTACTATCAGTCTATACTCAACTCCTTCCACCCTCTTACTCCTGCACAGCACACTCCTTCAAGGACTGATGATCCCCTTCCCAGCACTCTTGAGCATCTGACAAGCCGCAGCCTGGTACTTCTGGGATCACTGTCAAACCCCACCCTATCACCTCACCCCTGGATGTCAGCCTATCCCTCTTTTCTAGGTCTAATATCAATTCACCTTCACCAGTTCCCACTTCCCAGTTGTCCAGCTTATTAAGCCTGGGGGTTGTCATTGCACTGTTTCGGATATTTTTCATATCCAGGTGACCCTTTGGTTCTATTAACCTGGATATGAGAGTGATTACTGTATTAAATTATTACATTAAAATAGGATTGTGTATGTCTGCATTGATGATATGCAAACATCACATTGATATTCTAATGCCTTTCTCTTTTTGGTTCATTTTCAGCTGCATGTACATTGGTACTGTTCTTGCTGGGCTCTGGGATGCCAATGGACTATTCTTCACTATGGTTACAGATTGTATATATCACCTTGTGTGCTTCAGTATGCATTTTGCAGCCACTTGTTGTTACAGCCTATACATTATATAAGGTGGGTTCAGGCATCAATTATATTTTTCTAATTATTAATGAAAGTACATAATCTGATACATATAGTTTATGTGGAAGTTGAATAACACGAGAAAGGAGTGGACAGAATGAGTGTGCAAAGACCAATCACTCCACCTTACACTGACTTATTCACTATTTAAAGGTTTTGCATCCACTGTCATAAACACATTTGCTATCCAGTCAACACTTCAGCAGTAGTAGAAAGGGTTTGTTGAGATGGTTTTAATTTCTTTCCATATAGAGCCCACAGTCATTTGAATAAATTCCTCTGTTTTGAATAAATTCTCTAAGAGATGCTATGAGGGTGATGCTTTTCATGGCTCAGTTAACTTTACAGCTCATGGTACAACTTCCCATAGTATCATCAGCATGCAATACATTCTGTTAACACTAATGATCTATTTGCTGCACCCCCATCCTAACCCTGCACCCCTACTCTACTCTAATTTTATCAGTCATTACCTCCAAAGCAAGGTGGTTATGCATGGGAAAGAAAAATCATTATCACTTTCACTCCTATTACATGTATACCTAGGACCAATGATGGATACCTGCTTATGGTGGTCCTGCAAGATGGACAGCAGAGCTGCCCATTTTCAAAACACATCAACCCCTTTATCTCTGAAGGACTGACACTCAGTCACCAGGCCCAAGATCTCATTTTGTGAACTTCAACTGTATTTATTGTACATTTTTACACATTGAAAGCTCACAACAGGCAACTGATCCCTTCCTACTATTTTCAACTGGTGACACAGAAACAGTCCCACACTAATACAATACAGACAATAGTCCAAAGTCTCTTCCAAAATAAATCTGTGGAACTGTAGGTTTTCCACTTAGTGAAACTCGAACCAACAATTATTATCATTAATTGATTGTTGCCTCAAGGGTCACAAGGTGTATAATCGGCAGTCCTATAGTGGCTGGCATTGGTCCTTGGGTCCTCCCACAGAATTCCCTGGGAAGAAACTTTGGACTGTTGTCTGTGTTGTATAAGTGTGAAACTGTTTTTATGTCCCCAGCTGAAGGTGGTAGGGGGAGGGGAGCAGATGCCAATTGTCAGCTCCTTATATATGAAAAAGTGAAAAAATATAGTTGAAGTTGATAGGGAGAGATCTTAGGCCCAGAGGTTGACAGGTTTTGAAAATTAGCAGCTTTGCTGCCCATCTTGTAGGACCACCACATGCAAGTACCCATCATTGGTTCTTTAAAGCAAAGTTCAATGTGATGAAATATACTGTTTCCTTTGGCAGGTGTGTATGTACCGCTGGTTGGGATGTCGAGGTTGCATCAGTTCTTGTGTGTCTGTTCCTCTAGATCAAGTGGTGGCTGTATGGCATCACTATAGAGATTCCCTTCTAAGGCATCAGGACGAGGCAACCCTGACTAATTCAGAAAAATGTAAGAATTAGAAAAAAAAATATATATATATATATATATATATATGTTGTAGTATAAAGTGGAGACAGATGAGTGGAAGGTGGCAAGGAGGCACAGGAAGATGCAGGAGTAAATATTCTCTTACGTTTCGACGGATGTCTTCTCTCTGAGAAAGACATCCGTCGAAACGTAAGAAAATATTTACTCCTGCATCTTCCTGCGCCTCCTTGCCACCTTCCACTCATATATATATATATATATATATATATATATATGTATATGATATAGATATAGATATATAGATATATATAGATATAGATATACATAGATTTATGCATGAGAAATCACATGAACTCGTGATTCTAAATATGCAGAAAAACCACCAAGGAAAATAATAAATTGATGACCGAGCGCTTTCGTCTATTTAGACATCCTCAGGGTACATACAATGGTGAAACAAACATGAGTATATATACAAAGTGGGAGGCAATGGATGGGAACAGGAAAAGGTTGTGAGGGAGTCTCTTATGATTAAGCCATTAACCCATCACATACGCAGCAGTGGACATTTGGGCCACCACTTTTTTAACAATAAAATGATCAAGTTTGTACATTCCTTGACTTAAATTTAAGTTGGTGACAAATGTATCCTTAATCAGACTGGCACCCTTCCAATTAATGCAATGATTAAAATCCCTTAAATGAACAAATAATGCATTAAGCATTTGACCACTCCTGATGCTATACTGATGTTGTTCTAACCTTACTTTTAATTCTTTTCCAGTCTGACCTATATAGCATTTGTCACAATTTTTACATGTAATTGAATATATACGTCCTTCTTCCTTATCAGGAAAGTTTTTAATTAAAAGGCTTCAATTTAAATTGTATTGCAGTCCTTAAATGCTACTTGAATGTTGAAAGTCTTAGGAATATGAGGCAGTTTGATGAAATTCTCATGAAAAGGAAGAACAAGTAAAATTTTTACATTAAAGGTTTTACTGGAATTTTCTTCATAGAAACATCTTTTTGCCATTTTACAAGAATAATCTATGAGGTGCTTAGGATATTTTAATTTTGAAGCTGTGTCCTATATTCTTAAGAATTCATCATCCAAAAACTCCAGACTACAAATTCTATGCACTCTAAGGAACATTGATGATAACATTGACATTTTTGTCCTGTAATGATGAGACAAATAAAAATGTACATATGAAAGGACATTGGTGGGTTTTCTGTAGATATCAAATTTGAAAGACCTTTCATTTCTGTAAATCACTACATCAAGGAAAGGTAAATGATTGCTTTCTTCTATTTCCATGGTGAATTTGATAGAAGGGACCAAAGCATTAATCTTAGATAAGAACTAAGTAGGATCATCATTGTCAGGGCAAATACATATGATATCATCAATGTATCTACAGTGAGTCCTCCTTATATGGTAATTCTTTATCCGGTAAATTCACAGTTACGGTATTTGGTAATTACTACCCTCGATTCTATTTACGGTAAGAAAAATTCACAGATATGGTATCCACTAGATATTTTGAAGAGGAAAGAGCAGGGAAAAAGTATGTCTGCCATATTCTATTATTACATGTTATAATGGGTTCGGTATATGGTAATTTCAATTTGCGGTAAGGTTTTCAGGAATGCATATGTACTGTATAATTAGGACTTACTGTATAACCTTGTGAAACCTATTACTTGTTTCATAGGATCTGCCAGTTATAAATTGTCTAAGTGGCTTTGTCCATCTTAGTCATCTTGTCGGTTCCATCTCAAGTAGCCACATTAAGAACAATGTAGACTTAGTTAATAAGCTTTACAACCTAAATTTAGATTACGATTTTAAATTAATTAGCTATGATGTTACTTCGTTATTTACTCGTGTCCCTGTTTCTGATTTATTGATGTTCCTTGAAGAAGAACTGAAGAAACATGAGTTGCCACTACCTACCACCATTATCACTGATTTAATTATATGGGGTTGTGTAGATCAGATATTTGTGGTAAGAGAAATATTTGAGAAAGCTATAGGAAAAGGTAAGGATTTTTGGGGGGCTTTTATGGATCTGGAAAAGGCTTATGACAGGGTAGACAGGAAGATATATGGGATAGGAAGAAAGTTGTTAAGAGCAGTCAGGAGTTTTTATGAGAGTAGCTTGTGTTAGGATTAGAAATGGAGAGAGTGAGTGGTTATGTTGCCCTGACTGTTCAATCTATACATGGATGGGTTGGTGCGAGAGGTGAATGCAAGGGTAGTGTGGCAGGGATTGGAGATGGTTAAAGAAAATGGAGAAAAGTGGGAGATAAGCCAGTTGTTGTTTGCTGACAACACTGCACTTGTAGCAGGTTCAGAGGAGGGATTGAGGAAGTTAGTAATGGAGCTTGGGAAGGTGTGTGAAAGAAGGAAGTTGGAGATAAATGTGGGTGATGAGATGTACAAGGGGAGAGAGTGGCAGCAGGCTGGAATTGAGTATTAACCCCTTCCATACGGTGCCGCACATGTAGGCGTCATGGACTTAGATCTTGGTGGCAGCAGCCAATGCCAGCCGTACGACGTGTCGTAATAATACTCGCATCATAAAATATAGTCACCGCTTATATCGGTCGTTCTCTCTTCACCCGTGAATTTTGATAACCATAGAAAATGCGATTACAAAAGAATTAGAAAGAATGTCATTATGGAGGGGCGACTACAATAAATATAATCAAGACGCCGATATGGCAGCCTCGCGAATACACTCGCTCCCCATGACGCCTACGTGTGCGGCACCGTATGGAAGGGGTTAAGGGAGAGAGACTGGAGGAAGTGGATAGTTTTAGATACTTGGGTGCGAATGTGGCAGGAAAGGGAGTGGAGGTGGAGGTAGAATGTAGATTGAGAGAAGCGAGTAAATGCCTTGGGGGATTAAAAAATGTAATGAGAAATAGACATTTGGGAATGGATGCTAAGAGGAGATTGTATGGAGTGATTGTGCTGACAGCACTGTATGGGGCAGAAAGAGCATAAGAGAGGAATAGAGGAGTTTGAATGTGTTTGAGATGAAATGCCTGAGAAGTATGATAGGGGTTACTAGGCTAGGTAGAGTGAGAAATGAGGAAGTGAGGAGAACAGGGGTTGAAAGGGAGTTGGGAGATAGGGTTGATGAAAGAGTATTAGGATGGTTTGGTCACATGGAAAGAATGAGTGAAGAAAGACTAGTAAAAGAGGTGTGGAAGGCAGATGTGGAAGGAGTGAACATGAGGGGGCATCCTAGGATGAGATGGATGGATGGGGTAAAAGGGTCATTGGGAAAGAGGGCAATGTCTGTTGAGGAAGGATGGGAGAGGACAGAATATAGGGGTGAATGGAGAAGGGTTGTGTATGGATGATGCTGCGATGCATGAGGGGGAGTGGATGTGAGGGAGTATGTATGAGAAATAGATTGACGCAGCCAGAAGGGATTTCTCCCCACCTTCTCCTTTTCTGCATGAGGGGACGTAGAGGGAGATTGCCGTATTAATGAAGCAGCCTTGCTGTGGATGTGCTGTGTCTTGCAACATTGCTCCTGACCCAGGGCAGTGGACAAGATGCAGGGATGACCATCATCCAGGAGGTACCAAGATAAGAGGGAGGGAAAAGGGTAGAAGGGAGTGGAGTATGTAGGGGATGGAATGGGTGGGAGTGGTTTCTATGCCTTGTCTTTTGGCTACCTCCCGTGTAAGGGGGAAAAAAGCCTTTGGTATGTGTATGTATTGTTTATTCAGATTTTGTGTTTCTTGGGAAATATTTCCAGCAAAATTTGGTATGGCTATGGGCAACCCACTTTCTCTAGTTCTCAGCAATTTTTACATGGAATTTTTTAAAACTAAGTTATTACCTAAAATTCTCCCCCATAATGTTACATGGTATAGGTACATTGATGATATCATATGTAGTTGGCAAAAAGATCTTTCTATGAGGAAAGTGCCAGTAAAACCTTTAATGTAAAAAATTTACTTGTCAAACTATCTCATATTCTTAAGACTTTCAACATTCAAGTAGCATTTAAGAACTCCAACACAGTTAGAAGCCTTTTAATTAAGAAAGATGTACTGTATATACTCGCGTATAGGTCGCACCAGTGGATAGGTCACACCGCTAGTTTGTGGTTATCAAAGTGGTTATTTGTGGTTGACCTGTGGATAGGTCACACTATATCTGGTGATTTATAAGACCCATGCAAACATAAAAATTATCAGATATTTACCTTTATTTCACAAAATTTTAATATCAGAACACATGTAGATTGTCTGACTGTCATGCGTGTGAATAATGCAAACTTACATAAACAACGGTTGCATTTCTAAAACTATAATCGTAAACAAATGCACTTGCGTAAAAAATGTTGTAGTCAACTTGACCAAAAAAAAATCAATAGAGTTTAGCTGTCAACTGGATACTACAACAGTATAGAAGAAAATTTCATTAAGCTGATCTTTCTGCTTTCTCCATCCTCTCACTACCTTTTCTGAAACCCCAAACTCCCTTTCTACAGATGTTTCCATGTTCTGCATAATCCACCACTTTCAGCTTAAAAGCTACTTCATAGCTCTTTTTCTTACCAGTACTCATGATTAGGGTTTGCAGTTATCAGGCCTAAAACTCCATGTGATCTACTGTAGATCGAACAGTACGGTAGGCCTAATGGAAGTTTATGAAAATGATAATTTTTTATTACAAAAATCATGAGTTTATTCAAGTTACGTTACGGGATGTTATATTACGTTATGAAAACAGAAATTCCGCACATACAGAAATGCAGCCACAAGTGAAACAGGTGATGTACAGTAACGTATGGTAAACAAAGGGTCAAGGTCGTATTGCTTATAAACACTATAAAACATATGAAAGATTTAGAAAAGAGAATATTATATGATTTTCTAGCAGCAATAGTTCAGTTTAAAGCAGCGAGTCAGTAGGAACCTTTGACATATATATTTTATGCATACAAAAGGCTTGGAAACTTTCCGATGTATATTGTGCAAATACCACTGAAATTCCGTGTCATTGTAACATTGAAATCACCAATTGTTGTGACTTTGGTGATAGAGTAGTACTGTCTCTCATTAATGCCAAGTGGATAGGTTGCACCCCTGATTTTGGCGAAATATTTAGTTAAAAAAGTGCGACCTATACACGAGTATATACGGTATATATTCAATTCCATGTAAAAATTGTGACAAATGCTATATAGCATCAGGAGTTGTCAAATGCTTAACACATTGTTTTAATCATTGCATTAATAGGGAAGGTGCCAAAGAAATTGTTAGAAATAAGTCATATTTGACTAGAAATATTATAGAATCCTGTCTGATTAAAGATACATTTGTCAACAACTTAAATTTAAGTCAAGGAATGTATAAACTTGATAATTTTATTGTTAAAAAAGTGGTGGCCGAAATGTCCACTGCCGCGAACAGTATGGGTTAACCACGAGAGACTCCCTCACAACCTTTTCCCATTCCCATCCACCGCCTCCCACTTTATTTCACCATTGTATGTACTAAAATAGCCAAAGCACTTGGTCATCAATTTATTATTTCATTTGGTGTTTTTTCTGCATGTATATTGTGGAAGCCAAAATAAGAGTACAATATGTGAAGATGGAATGGGTGGGAGTGGATTTTATGCCTTTGTTTTTTGGCTTCTTCCCTTGTAAGGGTGAAAAAGTCTTTGGTATATATGTGTGCGTGTGTATATATATATATATATATATATATATATATATATATATATAATATATATATATATATGTATATGGATCTCTATATATGTATATGTATATATATATATATATATATATATATATATATATAATGTGCGTATTTACCTATTTACCTAGTTGTATTATACAGGAAGGGGAGCTATGCTTGTAGTGACCCATCTTTGTATTGGCATCTAGTTTGTTGTTAAATTCTTGTTTGGTGTTTGCACACACTATTGTTTCATCTAATTTGTTCCAGACATCCACCACTCTAGATGTGGAAAACTATATATATATATATATATATATTTTTCAGATCTCTTCTATAACTATCCTTTTTGAGTTTCTTTTCATGTCCTCTTGTTTTTCTTTTATCCCACTTTAATAAGTCTTCTCTGTCAAGGACTTCCATGCCTTTCATGATTCTGTAAATGGCCAGTAGATCTCTTTCTCTTCTTTGTTCCTGGGTTGGTAGTTCCAGTTTAGACAATCTTTGTTCATATGTCAATTTTAAAAGTGTTGGGGCCATTTTTGTCATTGCTCTTTGGATTCTTTCTAATTTCTTTATATTCTTTTTTGTACTGAGTGGCCATAGTGTTGCAGCATACTCCAATCTTGGTCTTATCAGTGTGAATAATATTTTCTTTACCATTACTTCATCCAAGTAATTAAAAGCCACCTTTGTTGTTCTTAGTAAATTGTAGGTTTTCTGACTATTTTGTCTGGGGACATCTTTGGTGATAATTACTCCAAGGTCCTTTTTGGAGGTAACTTTCTTTATATTGTCCTGATATTCTTTTTTCACTTTTTCCAAACTCTATTATACTACATTTCTTAATGTTGAAGTTCACTTCCCACATTTGGCTCCATTCCCAGACTTTGTCCAAGTCTCTCTGTTGTGATTCACAATTTTTTTTTTTTGAAAGGGGCTTTACAAAAGAGAGGAATGTCTGTGGAGGAAGGACAGGAGAGGACAGAAGATAGGGGTGAATGGAGAAGGGTTGTGTATGGATGATGCTGTGATGCATGAGGGGGAGTGGGTGGGGGATGGGGGGTGAGGAAGTATGTATGAAAAAAAATTTGACACAGCCCGAAGGGATTTCTCCTCGTCTTCTCCTTTTCTGCATGAGGGGATGGAGAGGGGGGGGTCGCCGAATTTATGAAGCGGCCTTGCTGTGGATGTGCTGTGTCTTGCCACTGCTTCCGACCCAGGGTAGTGGACAGGATGCAGGGATGATCCATCATCCAGGAGGTGCCAAGATGGGAGGGAGGGTGGAGGGGAGTGGAATATATGGGAAATGAAATGGGTGGGAGTGATTTCTATGCCTTTTTCTTTTTGGCTACCCCCCGTGTAAGGGGGAAAAAGCCTTTGGTATATGTATGTATGTCTTTTTCTATACTTTCTTTAATAGTTTTGTGTTGTCTGCAAAAAGTTCATATAACATTCTACACCTTCATCCATGTCATATATATAGCAAACATTATCAGACCTAATACAGAACCTTGTGGGACTCCACTTATTATTTCTTCCCTGGTTGAGTTTTTATCTCTAAGTACCACCCTCATTTTTCTCCCATGCAAGGAATTTTTCATCTACAGTATTTCAATAATTTTCCTATTACACCTGTTGTTTCAAGTTTTCTTAGTAGCTTTTTGTATGGTGCTTTATTATCAAACTCCTTTTGTAAATCCAGGAAAGCACAATCAGCCCATCCATCCCTCTCTTGCATTATATCTATTAAGGGACTGTGGGAAGTGCTTATAGGTGAACGTGTCATAAAAGTTGTTCAATTTCTTTGGTGAACTTATGTATACTTACTCTATCGGAAAGAGTATTATTGCATACTAAATTGTTTTAGTAACATGTATATATTACGTGTAGTTAATTTTTTTCTTTCTTTTTTTTATGATAGTATCTGTAATCATTGAAGTATCCACAGGCATAGGTAATCAGCCTACTATGTAGGAAATGAAAGATTAGAGTCTTGGAAACAACTTCATTGAGTTAGATTTTTTCCTACTCTCTTTTATTCTTTTTTATGATTTTTTTATTTTGAATAGTAGAAACTTCAGTGAAAATCTGCTATGATAAATTAAACAAAAAAATTAAGTTACAGTTTCCTTTGTTTTTTCCTGATCAAATTAAAGAATTACTCTTTCTCTTTACAAATTCGAAAGAATGAATGAAATCGGACAAAAAGAAACAGAGATATGGCTATTTAAATATAAAAAACATAAACTTTTCAGGAGAGGCATTTAAAGTTTAAAGGAGCGCACCGGCATTTAAAATCCTCCGGCCGCGTACTCACTCGTGACATTGTCTATTTTTTTACGTTTCCATTTAAAACTTTAAACAAAACTGAACTGGCTATCGAAAATTTGACTTCATTTCAATATACAGAATGTTTTTTCATGCAATGGGGTTGCCAGATGTCGCCAATAATTTATCTATTTCATTTTATATATAAGAACAGAAACGGAATTGAGCTGTAATATTTGGTCGAAGTGTTACAGCCATCATAGAGAATCTTTTGAATACCTGTTGGTAGAATAAAAGATAATACGATCGCATGCATGACTGGTAGGCTAACAGATACGCGACAGGGCGACATCCTTTCTCCTTTAGCTTTGAAGAGATACTGAGATCCTTGTGGTGATTGACGATTAGTGTAGGGCAAGTTGCCAGATATCTCCATATATATTAATTATAGTAAACAAAACAGAACTGGGTATCAAAATTTTGACTTTATTTCAATATACAGAATGTTTTTTCATGCAATGGGGTTGCCAGAGGTTGCCAAAAATTTATCTATTTTATTTTATATATAAGAAAAGAAACGGAATTGAGCTGTAATATTTGGCTAAAGTGTTACCACCATCATAGAGAATCTTTTGAAATGTTTACCTAAAATTCGTTGATTTTCCAGAATTTTTCGTGTTTTCGCGCCCTACAGTCCCTTAACCTTGAATAAAAACAAATCAAGTTTGAGGCACATGATATTCCTTGTCAAAAACTGAATTGTTTTGGATTCAATATAATGTTTTCTTCCAGATGTTTAGTCCATCCACTTTTGATGACTTTTTCACATATTTCAGCTATTGTGCTTGTAAGGGTCTTCCTTATCTCCCCCTTTATATATTGGCACAATATTGATATTTTTCCAGTTTTGCAGTACCTTTCCTTCTTAGAGTGAGCAATCTATTATCTTTATTTTTTGTACTATACATTCTTTTAGTATCCAGTTTGCAATTCTGTCTGGTCCATGTGATTTTCTGACATCAAGGTTTATTATTTGGTCCCCTATTTCTTTCTGTGTCACAATTATTTCTTTCATTGAGGGGGTCCTTCATCCCAGTTGTATTTACCTAGATGTATTTTACAGGACGAAAGCTATGCTCATAGTGACACGCTTTTGTATCTCTCCGCATCCAGTTTGTTCTTAATATCTTGTATAGTTTTGGCACTCATTGTTTCCCTGTTTAGTTTGTTCCAGATATCAATCACTTTGTGTGGGAAGCTATTCTTTTTCATTTGTGAATACAGATTTGAAATGTTTGTTCATAATTTCAGCCATTTCTTTATCTATATATTCCATATTCCCTTGATGTAGTTTCACTATTTATTTTTTAATTTGCCATTTACATATCTGTAGAATAATTTAGGTTGATCCTTACATTTGTGTATTATGTCTTTTTCATATTTTCTTTTTTCTTCCCTCCATATTTTTACATATCTATTTCTTAGTTTGATATATATGTGCCACATGCCTTTTTTATTTTTATTTATTATTCTTTTTTCCATCTTTTCCAAGCTGCGCCTCTTCTGTCTTTTGCCTCACTACATTTTTTATTGTACCAGCACTTAATGTACACCTTTTCCTGTTTTTGTTTTGGTACATATTTATCCACTCCTTCATTATAGATTTCTTTTAATATTGTCCATTTCTCTTCCACCTGTGTTTCTTCATTAAAGAAAGTTTCCCAACTCACTTTTTGAAAGAATTTTCTGAGTTTCCCAAAATTCGTTTTGTCATACTTTTCCTTTTTCAGCATTTCTCATTTCTTCCCAAATTAATTTAATCTTTTAGTTTGAGCTTAATTAATATGATGTTACTCTTCCCAATTGGTGTCTTGTATTCCATTGTATCCACAATTTCAGGCTTTGACATATGTAAATATTAAGTCTTAGTCTTGACGGTTCTTCATTATATCTATTTTTGGTATTCTCTTTTATCCATTGAGTCATTGTGTATTCAATGGTCATGTTCAGTAGTATATTTCCCCAAAGGTCCTCTCCAGCTTTCACTGTCATCTCCCAACATATTTCTCTAGAGTTAGATTCACTCATAATTACAAAGTTTCCTCCTTTCAGTATTTCATGTAATGCATGCCTTGTCTTCCAACATTTTGGAATGGTCACTCTCTGTCCAAGAATATGTTTTTGGGGGCACATATATCACTACAAATTTTCTACTTTTCTTGTCACTATTTTCAACTTTCATCATAATCAATTCCACATTATTATTTCCTTGTTATCTTTGTCACATTGAAGCCTTTCTTAGTCAAAAACATAACACCACCCTGTTTATCCTCTCTATTTTTAATCCAGTGATTATAAACCTTGTCCAACAGTATTTGGTGGTAGTGGACCTTTTAACTTAGTCTCCAGAATTCCCATTATATCTGGTCTTTTGCCAGATAATCATTTAATTCATTTAATCCTGAAATCATGCCATCTATGTTGGTATAAGTTACTTTTAATTTTTTTTCCTTGTTCTTCCCATTTTGTTACCTTTTTTTTCTGTTCTCTCTTTTTTTCTCACTAGCTTAATTTTTGAGTGCCGTTTCTGTCTCTTTTTCCTTGTTGAGGATGAACCGCGGACAGGGTTCGAAACGTCGGTAATAAATTCTGTTACTCTGAGTCTGATATATATATATATATATATATATATATATATATATATATATATATATATATATATATATATATATATATGAAATGAGATCTACTGTTAAAATTTTTAAAATCTCAGTAGGAAAATTAACCAGTGTCAAAATGCTGTCATGTTTAACACAGTGAGTATATATATAAATATATATATATATATATATATATATATATATATATGTATATATATATATATATTTAGTAGAATGCATTTATTAGTCTCTTAAACTGTACATGCACACAAAAAATTATGCTTTCATTTCATATGCAAATGGTTATTTAATATTACATATACTCATATTTTGAACTGGTAGAAATATTTATGTGAATCTGAATCTAATATTTGTTATAATAATTTCATTACAGTATTAGAGGAGCGTAGCAGGATGAGGGAACTTCGTTACGCTCACCCACCACGAGAAGACTACCTCCTGAAATGTAGAGATAGTGAAATACGTCACAAACAAGTCTATTCTCTACTGACCAACACAGCAGCTCATATCTTTCTTCTTCTCCTTCTGGTCTTGATTGCCTGTAATAGTCAAGTAAATACCCGATTTCATCTCAATCAAAGCTTGAAAAATGCACTAATTAATGGATCCTGCCTTGATTCTACACGATATAAGGAAGTTTGTACCAGTACCTCTACTGGTCACTTTTGTGTTTGGGAGCAAGCAGAGGACTATGTTCACTTTATGGACATCCAAACAAAAGAGGATTGGTGGCATTGGGTGTATTCAGAACTCATTGCCCATACCTTTAATAAGCACCCCAACTATGCAAGTCCACACTTTACATTCTGTGATACAAATAGCATCATTCTTGGTATGCCACGCATTCGTAAATATGATGTAGTTGGCTCCAGATGTGAAGACTTGTCAGTAACAGAGGCCTTCAACACAACTACTTGCTACAAAGAATATAAAGATGAGGTTTCCCATATTTTTAGCTTCTTGGCTGACCTGGGTAACCGTACATACACATGGGATGCTCACTACCTGGCAGTGTTAAAAGGCAGACATGGGCAATATAGTTACACTGA
Source organism: Oratosquilla oratoria (assembly GCF_046742065.1). Classification (NCBI taxonomy): domain Eukaryota; kingdom Metazoa; phylum Arthropoda; class Malacostraca; order Stomatopoda; family Squillidae; genus Oratosquilla; species Oratosquilla oratoria. Next base: position 107,418,084 of record NC_134777.1, on the reverse strand, counting down.
CCAAGTACAAACACTTCCTGACAAAATATGGTATGCTGTGTTCCTTCTTATGTATCTGGATATGACGAACTGGGTTAATGAAAGTACAACTCGTGCCCTCCTTACAGAGTTTACTCTGTATCACCCACAAACAAAACTCTACTCCAGTATCCACTTTCTTGCAGAATTTCCCTCACTTTCTGGTAGCCAGGTATGTGTTTTATCATTTGATGTAGACTTCATTTTATATATATATTTATATGCACACACATATATATGTAATATATATTTATAAGGTTTGAAGTAGTGGGATATTGTACTATATTTAATATACATTTATTTTATTAACCCTTCACATGAGACCTGGTGCTTGCAGGTGACAACCTTTGTCCATTCAACACATTTAGAACGATATCCTGATGCCCCAGGGCTGCTCATGGTTGGAGAAGCTCTTCTATTGGCTATGGCCATGCACTACTTCTATACTTCTTGCATATTTTTGTTCAAGTGTAGACTCAGGTTAGTTTAATGTTGTTTGTATGTGGGTTGTATAAGTGTGCATAGGTGTATATTCATTCGAGAGTTCTTATTAGGATGAATGTATAAACTATCTTGGCTAAAGACAGCTTATATAATCAATGGTTTTAATGCATACAAGATCATGTTTAATTTCTGCATATGTAATCAATTAGTCATTCCCTCAAGGTCTTACTAGAAGCCCGAGGCAACCAGCAGTGGGCCATGAGAACCCTTTTAGATCTATTAAGTGTATTGTACTGATGTCTGTCGTGTCACCTGTGCTGTGTAATTACTCATAATTACATCGAATTGGGTCACATCAGGTCACATTATCACAAACAGGTGTGTGCTCAGGTTGCAGCACATCCTTTCTGATGCCATGTGGTCAATTGTACCATGGTTCACTCATTACTCTCCCCTTAAAATTGCCTTGGCTTCAAAAGACATTCCACATGCAATGGGCTGGCCAAGGGTCACCTTTGCTTTAGATGTGTTAGTTTGTCCCAGATGGCTCAGTGAGTGGTGAGTGTAGATGTCTAATGTTGATGGTAGTGGCCATGGTTGGCTGTTATGCATTTTACACTGGCATTGATGTTTGTCATTTTTGGGAACAATAATCAGAGGCCCATCTCCTCTGTGAGACATGTTGAAGTTGCCCCAGATGGCTAAGTGAGTAGTGGACATAGGTATTTCTAGCATTGGTGGTAGCAGCCGTGGTTGGCTGCAGTGCACATTTGGAGGGGCATCAAGGTGGGTAATGTTGTGCAGATGAGACAGCTGATGGCAATGTTGGCCAGTAACTTGTAATTAGTGGGAAAGTTAGCACTGAGGAGAGGTATTCTGACATCTGCCAGGAGGAAGCTCCAGGAATTGAGGCAACTCCTGAAAGTGAGGTGCAGGTGTTTGCACCTCTGAGTGACAGTTGTGATGCTGATGTCCTTGGTGGCCCAGCATAATGCTGTGAATGTAGGAGAGATGGAACTGCAAGTGCTGGTGTCAATGAGGAAACAACATTTTGAGGAGCCACATCTGTTGGAATTTGCTGATGATCTTGCTGGTTCCATTGGCCTTAGATGATAGGTGGGGAATAAACAGCATCTTGAGGTATACTGTAAATCCCCAGTAGCTGTTGGGAGAATTGGAGTGGTAGGGGTGGCAGCAATGGGAGATGGGTTCATGGTCTGGGTCAGGGGTCACCAATGTAGTGTGTGTGTGTTGGGGGGGGGGGCTACAGTGAGAAGGAAAGAGGTAATTGAGTTCATCCTATATTGATGAGGTTAGAACTGGATTGATTTTATGTGTGGCCAAAGCCATGTATATACATATATATATATATATATATATATATATATATATATATATATATATTCATTGTATATATGGGCAGGAGATTATCTCTCAAGCATGTTTGGTTAAATTTAATGGCAAGATTATTATTGCAGAGTATTTTATCTGCCTTTTCTCTTTCTCTGAGAACCTTTTCCTTTCCACGGGATGTTGTCTTACCAGGTCACCATTTGACATTGTCTTGACATTTACTTTGGGCAGGGCTTAACCACAGTTAAAAAAAGCAATGCCCAAATTAACTTAAAAAACAAGGTCAAATGTTTAAATTATAAGACAACTTCCCGTGGAAGGGAAAAAGGTTCTCAGAGAAAGAGAAAAGGCAGATAAAACACTCTGCAATAATAATCTTGCCATTAATCTTGCCATTAAATGACAAGTCTCCCCTGCATCTTACCCATTGCCCTGGGTCAGAAGCAGTGCAGCAAGACACAGTACATCCACCTATAACAACCATACCACACAAAATATCCACACAAACATATTCACACTGAGATGACTAATGAAGCCCTTCAAGAAAGACCATCTAACTCAATACTCCAACAACAACCCCCAGATGTAATTACCACAGAAAAAGCCCTCCTACAATAGATAAGAATCACAATGGCATGACTGTGCTCAGGACACCATCCATTATTAAGAAAAGGCCAACACAGAATAGGTCTGGCCACAGATTCAAACTGCCCCAGATGCAACCACAACACAGAAGACACAAAGCCCCACACTTACAATACCTGGACAACACAATATCTCCTCTTTAAGTGATTTATAGTCCTGCCCAGAGGCTGTTGTCAGTTTCCTGGAGGGTGCAGGTCTTCTGTTCGAGACCAGGGCCAACAGATTGATTGAGAAATGTTCTATTTCAAATTGTTTAAGTTCTCTTTGTCTTCTGAGTATTTCTGCTAGTTTGCTTTTTGGTAGTTTAAAAAAGTCCTTTCAATTATGGGTTGCAGTTTCTCATCCAGTTCTGTGGCAGTCTTAATTTGGAGGTGATCAGAAGGCGAAAAGAATAAGAGAAAATTAAAAAGAGGAGAGAGAAAAGAGACAGTGGTGAAAATTATGGTTATGGTCTCCTGTTGTTGTTGATGATATTCTTATTAACCTCTTCAATACAAGTCTAATTCTTGCAGGCAACATCAGTTGCCTTATGTATGATGATTTGATGATACGCCACAATTCTTGCATTATAAAATATAAAGTTACAGCTATATTACTCTTTCTCTTTCACTGAATATCAATAACCATATAAAATATGATCAGACCAGTTCATAGAATATGTGGATCACTCATGTAGAACTACAAAATAAATATAGTCAAGATGCCAATGCTAGGATCCTCATATATCCACTTGCACCTCATGACACCTACACAGGCATCATCGTATGGAAGGGTTAATGTTGTTCTCATTTATGATAATATTTTCTTTTATAGTGTTTTCAATATTGTTCTTGCTGATGTTTATGTTGATATTGTTCATGCTGCTGATGATGGTGGTGGTGCTGTGGGTGTTGGTGGGGATGGCCATAACAGAGTCAGGGTTGTGTAATCTGTGAATGAGGGAATTGTTATTTGTGGTGTCAGTTTTGTTTCTTGTATGAGTGCAATGTGTATGTCATGTTCATGTAGGAAGTGGAATGGTTCTGTGTGTTTGTTAGTGTGTTTATGATTCTCTGTAAAATGTCTGGGGTGTGTTTGTTTTGTTGTGTTTGTGGATCTAAGGGTTATTTTGTTATAGTCCCAGTTTTTTGTTTGTTAATGTTGTGTATTTTCAATTAAACATTTGTGGCTTGTGTTACATTTGATGGATGTGTTTGTAAATTATGAGCAGATGGGGCAAATGTAGGGGCCTAGGTTGGTTTCTATGTAAATAGCTAATAGGAGAAAAGAGAGGGCAGGGACCAGTTTAGTCCTTGTGTGAAAAAATAGAGATGTAAGGGAGAGATAGTGTTGGAAGTAGTGTGTGAGAGTATAAGAAGTGATTCTCTGGTCCAATCTGGAGACCAGGTGCTGACTCTTTAAAGCCACACCTCTTACATGAACATGACATACACATTGCATTCATATAAGAAACAAAACTGGGGCTGTAACAAACAAAATAACCCTTACATCCACAAACACAACAAAACAAAAACATACCCCAAACATTCTACAGAGAATCATAAACACACTAACAAACACACAGAACCATTCCACTTCCTTGGGGAGGTGGGGATTCTTCATGTCAGCTAGTGGACCTCTGGTAGTCCTGTGTATTTGTTTTCTCCATGGGGAGGGTGTCTTTCTTCTCTTACTGTCTGAGGATTCCAGCAGTGCAGCCTCCTGCAGGCCAGACACAGCAACAGTGAGATAGGTTATGGTATATTGAGGTGGCTTAGGCATATTAAAAGATTGATATATGATTATGGTGAGAAGAGATGTTTATTATTGGCATATTTCATTTGTATCAACCAACACCCAGAAGCAAAATATATTATTAAAGTACATTTTCAGTTAGTATGTACATTTCAATAGGCAGTTTAATTGAATTGTATAAACCTTGGTTTCCAGGTTTTGGCGATCATTCTGGGGTGTACTGGATGTGTGTCTCATGTTCCTAGGGTGGAGCTATGTGGTCTGCCTAATGCTGAGAGTAGCTATTGCTGAAGACTTGCAATACCAGCTTCGAGTTGTATACTATGAACGGTTTGTCAACATCAAAGGCTTGAATGCATGGGATGAGGTTAGTAATCTACTGTAACAATCATCCTCTCAGGAATTCTTAGAGCAGACAAGAAATCCCTTCAGGCTACATCAATTTACAACCCCTCTCAATTCACAACTATTTCTTGCCCTCTTCTTTCCTTGCTGAACAGACATTCCCCTTGTATCCAAGACCCTCCCCCTCACCACATCCACATTATGAAAAGGAAAATATGTTGCCTGTATATTCTCATCTTGCTCCTGTTCTATTTATTTTATTTTATTTATTTTATTAATTGATTTATTTCTGTTTATTAATTTATTTTTTTGCAGGTCTTGGGATCTCTTCTGGGAGCACTGGTAGCAGTCCAGATACTAAGATGTATGTGGCTAATGCGATTTGTCCCAACATTAAGAAAATTGGGGCATGTGTTGAGCAAAGCTATGTGGAATTTAGCAGTAATTGGGTAAGAAATTGTCAAGAAACAGTGTGTAAAGATTTATTGAGCTTTATTTTCTGTGTGAAAAGATGAGATACAAAGAATATTGAAAATAATGAAAGCTAGTAAAACACCTGGGTTAGACTGTTATTATGTGGACTGTCTAATCAAGCAATCAATCTGTTGCTTCTGGTCTCTCTTGCGGAAGACTTACAACCTTCAGGAAACTGACAACAGGCTCCAAGTGGGACCATAAGTTACTTAGGGAAGATATATTGTGTTGTTGTCTGGGGATTGTTACTATGGGACATTGTGGTATGAGGTGTTCTGGTACAATATTGACATTTTTCCAGTCTTCTGGTATTTTTCCTTCTTTGAGTGAGCAACTTATTATATATTTTGTCTATTAGTTCTTCTTTACATTCTTATAGTATCCAGTTTGCAATTTGATACAGGCCATGCGATTTCCTGACATCAAAGTTCATTATTTGGTCCATTATTTCTTTTCGTGTTACTATTATTTCCCTTATGGGGGTGGGGGCCTAAGTTCTTGCCCTTCATTCCAATGCTGTACATTTTCTTTAGTGAAAACTGACTTCAAGTGTTTGCTCATTACTTCAGCCACTTCTGTATCTTCTGTGTATTCCATATTCCCTTGGTGTAGTTTTACTGTTACCTGTTTGTTTTTTAGTTTACTGTTCACCTATCTATAGAAAAGTTTTGGCTGATCCTTACATATTTCTATTATGTTTTTTTCATAGTTTCTTTTTTCCTTCCTGCATATTTCTACATATTTATTCCTTTGATTGATATATATTTGCCACTTTCTATGTTTTTTCTGTTTTTCTATCTTTTCCATATTTATCTACTCCTTCATTATAGATTTCCATCAGAATCATCCATTTTTCTTCCACTTGTGTTTCTTCATTGAAGGATTTTTCCCAACTCACTTTTTGAAGATTTTTTTTTTTTTCAAAGTCTGTTTTACAGTACACCAGTCTTCCTTTTCTGTATTTCTCATTTCTTTCTATATTTCCTCCTTTAGTTTTACATACATATACCAAAGGCTTTTTCCCCCTACATGGGGTGTAGCCAAAAAGGAAAAGGCATAGAAACCATTCCCACCCATTCCATTTCCTATATATTCCACTCCCCTCCACCCTCCTCCCTCCCTCTTATCTTGGCACCCCCTGGATGACGGGTCATCCCTGCATCCTGTCCACTGCCCTGGGTCAGAAGCAGTGTCGCAAGACACAGCACATCCACAGCAAGGCTGCTTCATAAATTCGGTGACCCCCCCCCCCCCTCTCTGTCCCCTCATGCAGAAAAGGAGAAGACGGGGAGAAATCCCTTTGGGCTGTGTCAAATTTTTTCTCATACATACTTCCTCACCCTCCCATCCCCCACTCACTCCCCCTCATGCATCACAGCATCATCTATACACAACCCCTCTCCATTCACCCCTATCTTCTGTCATATCCCGTCCTTCCTCAACAGACATTCCTCTCTTTTGTAATGCCCCTTTCACCCCATCCATCCATCTCATCCTAGGATGCCCCCTCATATTCACTCCTTCCACCTCTGCCTTCCACACCTCTTTTACTAGTCTTTCTTCACTCATTCTTTCCATGTGTCCAAACCACCCTAATATTCTTTCATCAACCCTATCTCCCAGTTCCCTTTCCACCCCTGTTCTCCTCCTCACCTCCTCATTTCTCACTCTAGCCTAGTAACCCCGATCATACTTTTCAGACATTTCAGACACATTCAAACTCCTTCTCTCTTCCTCTCTCATGTTCCATGTCTCTGCCCCGTACAATGCTGTTGGCATGATCACTCCTTCATATAACCTCCTCTTAGCATCCATTCCCAGATGTCTATTTCTCATTACACTTTTTAATCCACCAAGGAATTTACTCGCTTCTCTCAATCTACCTTCTACCTCCACCCCCACTCCTCCCTTTCCTGCCACATTTGCACCCAAGTATCTAAAACTATCCACTTCCTCCAGTCTTTCACCCTTGATGCTCACTTCCAGCTTGCTGTCACTCACTCCCCTTGTACATCTCATCACCTTACTTTTACCCACAATTATCTTCAGCTTCCTTCTTTCACACACCTCAAACTCTGTCACTAACTTCCTCAATCCCTCGTCTGATCCTGCTACAAGCACAGTGTCATCAGCAAACAACAACTGGCTCACCTCCCACTTTTCTCCATTTTCTTTAATCATCTCCAACCCCTGACCCACTACCCTTGCATTCACCTCTCGCACCACCCCATCCATGTAAAGATTGAACAGCCAGGGCGACATAACACATCCCTGATGAAGTCCCACCTTTACCTCAAACCATTCACTCTCTCCATTTCTAATCCTAACACAAGCTCTACTACTCTTGTAAAAACTCTTGACTGCTCTTAACAGCTTTCCTCCTATCCCATATATCTGCAATACCTCCCACAGTGCCTTCTTGTCTACCCTGTCGTAAGCCTTTTCCAGATCCATAAAAGCCCAAAAAACATCCTTACCTTTTCCTATAGCTTTCTCACATATTTGTCTTACCACAAAAATCTGATCTACACAACCTCTACCTGTCCTAAACCCACACTGTTCCTCACCAATTACTCCATCTGTTCCTCACCAATTACTCCGTCTGTTCCTCTCCTAATCCTCTCAATGAAGACCCTCCCATAAGCCTTCCCAACTACACTCAACAAGCTGATCCCTCTGAAACTACTACACTCACACTTGTCCCTCTTTCCCTTGTAAAGCGGAACTATACAGGCACTCCTCCAGTCCTCCGGCACTACCCTCTCTTAAACAAACATTAAATAACCTCACCAGCCAGTCCACCATAACTGTACCTCCATCCTTCAGACATTCTGCATGGCATCCATCCAGACCAGGTGCCTTACCTGCTCTCATCATCTTAACAGCTGCTTTCACTTCATCCTTCCCTATTTCTCCTCCTATTGCTCCTCCTTTAGTTGTAACTCAAGTAATATGTGGTCACTCTTCCCAATTGGTGTCTTGTATTCAATTTCAGGTTCTGATGTGATAGGACACAGTATTACCCATAGATTGGGCAATATATGAGGTCTGAGGTCTCACACTTAAGAGTAAAAACTACTGATTATGAGTCCAACATGTGATCCAAGACCATGGTAAATCCAATCTATTATACTGCTTAAACACTTCATCTCAAACTAATTTAGGCTAGTACTTTCTGCCTCCCTCAGTGTTGTGGACTCAATTATTTCATTGTATAACCATCTCTTTGCATTCATCCCCCAACAAACTCTTTTTGTATCTCTTCTCTAAGTGGTTTATGGTCTCAACTGGAGGATGTTGCTGGTTTCTGGGTCTTCTGCAAGAGAGACCAGGGGGAATGGATTGATTGGTTTCACTTCAATTTAATATCCTGTCTAAAATGTATGTTGTTTCCAGCATTACAAAGATCAAATGAAACCAGTCATCTTTGCTGGTCTGCCTTCTTTATCTCAGTATTAATACAGGAGTGATTAGAGCCTACTCACTTACAAATAAGTAAACATGTATTTTCTTCTCCAGAGTACCACTCACTTTGCTGTTTGCATGTTGCCTTCTGCTGGGCTTCATGTGGTTTAACATCTTCCTGTATGAATTCCACACACTTGCAGAATCCTTGCAGACTCTTGGATGCATCTTCATGTCTCATTACTCCCTCAAGCCTGGTTAGTACTTATTTTTGAGTTGGTTTAAGTTAAATGGTTTAATAAATGGCTTTGATAAAGTGATTACGTAGTAGTGCACCAGGATGGGAGGTGCCAGGCCACTCCCCTGTAGCTCTTTGGTCCTTAAAAAAAAAAAAAAAAAAAAAAAAAAAAATATATATATATATATATATATATATATATATATATATATATATACATATATATAAACATATATATATATATATATAATAAAAACAATAGATAAAACAAGATCAAATAAAAATGAATATATTTATATATCAGCAGGAAATACTAATGGATATTTCCTTGAATGTGATAGCTTGTTCAGTGTTTATTATTTTCTTCAAGGTATATTCCTTATACATTCAGTGCTCGACAAGGAAGTATTAGCGAGAATGAGTGATGAGGAGAAAGAATGAGTTATAAATGAATAAACAAAAGCTCACTTCGTACCCCTAATACTTTGATGGGTGGCCTTTACGTGCAATGATCTCACAAAGGCGGATTGGAATGGAAGTGGCATACTTGGCAAGATGTGCAGGGGTTATACTAGCCCAGGATTGGCAAATGGCTGCCTCGAGTTTGGGCACAGAGCTCGTATCTTTACCCTGCAGGTCTTGTTTAATGTGGTTCCACAGGTTTTCTATTGGGTTTATGTCAGGACTATTGCCTGGCCAATCTGCTATATAAGGTATATGACAGTCTTGCCACTGAGTAATATTACGAGCAGTGTGGGCTGGGGCGTGATCTTGTTGAAAGATGTTAGCACCTGAGCTATTAAAAGAATCCTCCAGGGCGGTAAATGATATGGACAAGGACTTGCGAACAGACAAGTGGGCAGAGCTAAGGGTAGGGTTTATGACGCATGCTATCAATCATCCCTCAGTTGCCTCTTAGCCTTTGTGGGGAGGCTTTTTGTTCCGTGAGTGTTCTGGTGACGCCACCTAGGCAGTCAGTGTTTTTTGCAGACAGAGGTGCTTTCTAGCCTTAATATGGGCAAGAACAAGTATTTATCACAAGAGACATTAACCCAGATCATAGCTTTACATAAATCTGGTCACCAAATAAAGGAAATAATAGAGCAGGTTGGGGTTGGCAAGACGTCTGTGTGCAGGTGGATTACCATTTTTAAGAAGGAAGGTGGCTGTGACACACCCGGTTACAAACCAAGGAAAAAGTACCCCAAAAAGACATCCCCTCGTGCTACTAATGTTATCAAGAGACAGAGCATAATCCACATGTTACCGCCAGAAAAATAAAAGAAAGTAACCCGGGACTCTTTGGGGAGGTTAGTGTGCGAACAGTTAGCCGCCGCATTCACGACCTTGGGTACAGAAGCCACCGCCCATTGAAGAAACCTCTTCTCACTCTTAACAAGAGGCACTGTAGGGTCGAGTTTTGCAAGAAATATCTTCAGTGGGATGATGACAAGTGGCTGGATATTCTCTGGACCGATGAGTCCACCTTTACTGTAACTGGCAATTGGGGTGGAAACGTGTATTGGCGTGTGAGTAGCGGCCCTCTTGACCCCCAGTACGTTCAACAAACAGTGAAACACCCTGATTCTCTCATGGTATGGGGAAGTTTTAGTGGAAGAGGACTTGGGAGCCTTGTTCTACTACCAAAAAATGTAAAAGTGAACCAATATGTTTATTGTGAACTCTTAAATGACCACCTGGAGGATTCTTTTAATAGCTCAGGTGCTAACATCTTTCAAAAAGATCACGCCCCAGCCCACACTGTTTGTAGTGTTACTCAGTGGCTTAAAGACTGTCATATACCTTACATAGCAGATTGGCCAGGCAATAGTCCTGACATAAACCCAATAGAAAACCTATGGAACCACATTAAACAAGACCTGCCTCTGTGTCCAAGCTTGAGGCAGCCATTCGCAACCTCCTTCGTGAGATCATTGCATGTAAAGGCCACCCATCAAAGTATTAGAGGTACAAAGTGAGCTTTTGTTTATTGATTTATGACTCACTCATTCTCGCTAACCGTTCATACTTCCCTGTTGAGCACTGTACATACATATACCAAAGGCTTTTTCCCCCTAACACGGGAGGTAGCCAAAAAGAAAAAGGCATAGAAAACACTCCCACCCATTCCATTCCCTATATATTCCACTCCCCTCCACCCTCCTCCCTCCCTCTTATCTTGGCACCTCCTGGATGAGGGGTCATCCCCGCATCCTGTCCACTGCCCTAGGTCAGAAGCAGTGTCGCAAGACACAGCACATCCACAGCAAGGCTGCTTCATAAATTCGGCGACATCCCCTCTCTGTCCCCTCATGCAGAAAAGGAGAAGACGGGGAGAAATATCTTTGGGCTGCATCAAATATTTTCTCATACATACTTCCTCACCCCCCATCCCCCATACACTCCCTCTCATGCATCACAGCATCATCCATACACAACCCTTCTCCATTCACCCCTATCTTCTGTCCTCTCCCGTCCTTCCTCAACAGATATTCCTCTGTTTTGTAATGCCCCTTTCACCCCATCCATCCATCTCATCCTAGGACGCCCCTCATATTCACTCCTTCCACCTCTGCCTTCCACACTTCTTTTACTAATCTTTCTTCACTCATTCTTTCCATGTGTCCAAACCATCCTAATACTCTTTCATCAACCCTATCTCCCAGCTCCCTTTTTCACCCCTGTTTTCCTCCTCACCTCCTCATTTCTCACTCTATCTAGCCTAGTAACCCCTATCATACTTCTCAGACATTTCATCTCAAACACATTCAAACTCCTTCTCTCTTCCTTTCCTATGTTCCATGTTTCTGCCCCATACAGTGCTGTTGGCACAATCACTCCTTCATATAACCTCCTCTTAGCATCCATTCCATTCTCAGATGTCTATTTCTCATTACACTTTTTAATCCACCAAGGCATTTACTCACTTCTCTCAATCTACCTTCTACCTCCACCCCCACTCCTCCCTTTCCTGCCACATTTGCACCCAAGTATCTAAAACTATCCACTTCCTCCAGTCTCTCACCCTTAATGCTCACTTCCAACCTGCTGTCACTCACTCCCCTTGTACATCTCATCACTACTTTTGCCCACATTTATCTTCAGCTTCCTTCTTTCACACACCTTCTCAAACTCTGTCACTAACTTCCTCAATCCCTCTTCTGAACCTGCTACAACAACTGACTTATTTCCCACTTTTCTCCATTTTCTTTAACCATCTTCAGCCCCTGACCCACTACCCTTGCATTCACCTCTTGCACCACCCCATCCATGTAAAGATTGAACAGTCAGGGCGACATAACACATCCCTGACAAAATCCCACCTTTACCTCAAACCATTCACTCTCTCCATTTCTAATCCTAACAAAAGCTCTACTACTCTTGTAAAAACTCTTGACTGCTCTTAACAGCTTTCCTCCTATCCCATATATCTGCATACCTCCCACAGTCTACCCTGTTGTAAGCCTTTTCCAGATCCATAAAAGCCCAAAAAACATCCATACCTTTTCCTATAGCTTTCTCACATATTTGTCTTACCACAAAAATCTGATCTACACAACCCCTACCTGTCCTAAAATCACACTGTTCCTCACCAATTACTCCCTCTGTTTCTCTCCTAATCCTCTCAATGAAGACCCTCCCATAGGCCTTCCCAACCACACTCAACAAGCTGATCCCTCTGAAACTACTACACTCACACTTGTCCCCCTTTCCCTTGTAAAGCGGAACCATGCAGGCATTTCTCCAGTCCTCCGGCACTCTACCTTCTCTTAAACAAACATTAAATAACCTCACCAGCCAGTCCACCATCACTATACCTCCTTTCTTCAGACATTCTGCATGGTATCCATCCAACCGAGGTGCTTTACCTGCTCTCATCATCATAACAGCTGCTTTCACTTCATACTTGTACCTCAGAATTGTCCAAGACACTCTTGGGAGTGTTGCAATGATTCTGCTGTAGTTAGTCATTATTGCCAGATCTGGATTTCTTCAGTGGTGTGTTTGTCTTCTCACTAATTGGTGTGTTCTTTACTCTATGGTGGTTAGGGATAGGATGGTTCTGTGCAGAGTTTGGTCAGTTTATATGCTGCTTCAATGGGGACAATACCCTGCTCGGCTGGGCCAGTCTCTCATTGTGGCTTCTGATTGGTCTGTGGCTGCATGTTGCATGCTAGGTAGAGCCTGCAGATCATTGGCTTTGGTATTGAGTTAAGAGGATAATTATTTGATACATCCTTCTATATGCATCTTTACATGTATCCAGAGCCTCTCGTAATTTCTCCTTTAAGGTTAATATTATGCACTTGTCTCAGGTGGCTCTTTGGCACTCCAAAAGAAAGATGAAAAGAAAGCCTTCAGGACAGCTTCATGGTCATGCCTATGTAGGATGATGGGAGGGTTTCACAGCTCCCTCTGTTGCAATTAAACCTATATATAACATGTGATTTTTGAAGTGCCTCTTTGCTTTGTTGCAGGCTATTCTTAAGGAGGAGATGGCTAGTGTTCTTGGATGTATAAAATGAAATTAAATATTTTGTCCAGGTTTATTGGCTTCATAAGGGAGTGAATATGAGGGGGCAACCAAGGATGAGATGGACGTATGGGGTAAAAGGGGCATTGGGAAAGAGGGGAATGTCTGTTGATGAAAGAAGGGAGAAGACAGAAGATGGGGTGAGTGAAGAATGGTTGTGTATGGGTGATGCTGTGATGCATGGAAGGGAGTGGGTGGGGGATGGGGGGAGTGAGAGATATGTGTGAATGATATTTTGACACAGCTGGAAGGGATTTCTCTCAGTCTTCTCTTTTTCTGCATGATGGACAGAGGGGGGGGGTTGCTGATTAAATGAAGCAGCCTTGCTGTTGATGTGCTGTGCCTTGATGCATTGCTTCTGACCCAGGGCAGTGGGCAAGATGCAGGGATGACCTGTCATCCAGGAGGACCTAAGAAAAGAGGGAGGGGTGGTGATATGTGTAGGATGGGTATAGGGGTCAAACTTGAATGGAAGACCATGAATGAAGTGGATGGATGGGGTGAAGGGGTCATTGGATGCAAAAGGAATGTCAAGCAAAGAAGAGAAAGTGGAAAAGATAGGAGTGAATGGAATTTAGTTGTAAATGGATGAGGAAGTTATGTAGCTGAAATGGACGTTTTTGTCTGCTCCATGTAATTCATGAGTAGATAGTGAAGCACCACTTAATGAAAGTGAGGGGGATGGAAACCACCTCTGGCTGCTAGGTCCTGCTATGGAAGTACTGTGTCCTGCTGCATTGTCTCTGATCTGAGCAGTGTAGTGGAAGATGATGACTTTTGCTATATATATGCTGTTGGGAACTATGGAGATGTTTTGTCTTGTTGCATTGATTCATCTGAGCAGTGGGCAGGGGACAGGGATGACCTTTCATCCAGAAAGAGCTAAGATAGAAGGAGTGGGTTTGAGATGGTTGAAGGGTGGATCTATGCCTTTGCTAGGCCACCCACTTTTACATTAGATGAATAAATTGTCTCATATAACATTTTCCTTAAACTTGCAGTGATTGAGAACTTTGAAGGCCCACTTTCAATTCTTGGCCACTGCTACTTCTTAGTGACATTCTTTCTTCTGTACCAGCTGACACGAGCTTTCTTCAAGGCTACCTTTATCCATGCAAAGAAAACTTACATTGATCAACCAAGGTAATTGTTCTTAATTATTCTTCTGATGGAGTTATTGAAAGTTTCATGGAAGCACTCAGTAATGCTATTGTTGAAGAAATTTAGATTCTTATAATTTATTTTCCACAGAACGGATATTAGCCTTACAGATTTGAAGCAGTATGTGATTCGAAAAGGAAAAAATATCAAAGACTTACTGTTTCTCAAGAAGGAAGTTGAAGAAAGCTATAACCATGAATATGAAAATTACATTCCTTCTGTAAGTATGGATGTACTGTTTTCAGTTTATTTATTCATTTATCTTTTTTAGTAGGGGGACTTACTGGCTGAGCAAGTCAGTGGTCCCTTATATTGAAGTTTCCTTTCTTTCTCATTCTCCTTATATATAATTGAGATAAGTAATTATTGGAAGTGAGAAATTTTGTCTAAGATAAATAAGATGTAGGGAATAGGTCAGAATAAATGCAAGACATCACTCAAATAAGTTAATGGATATATAAAGATTGTAATGCAATGGGAAAGCAAACCAACTTTAACAATGATTACTTAATTTTGCAGGATATGTACATGGCTGAGCTTGATTCACAACTCCAGCAAGTTATGTATAAACTAAATGGTTTAGCAGAATCCCTTGGAATTGTGATAAGCCAAATGAATAACCTGTCAGACACTGAGGAAGAGGAACAGGAAAATTCTAAAGATTTTAGCAGCACAGGCCATCAGGTAAACCATGGTCATGTAATATGTATGAAAATGGTTAATTGTTCAGGTGCTTCAGGATAGTATTAGAATATTTTGTTAGTTCTACTTAGTAGCCATTTTCAAATCCATATGTCATGTATTTAGCAAGGTACTCAAGGATGATGAGGATATATTTGTGCATGGAATAGTTTAACTTTCAAAAAGCAGAACTTAAATCATTGATGAGAGCCAAATTTTTAAATATTGTAAGTTTGCTTTCTTCAGGTCAATAGTGCATCCCTTGGAGGGGCAGGGTACTTACTCCAGGAATTATATTCTTAAAAAGTTGAAGGGAATATTGAGTAGGGAAGGGATAAGTGTGAGTAGGGAATGGTTGTCAATGGACAATAAATTGATACAGTCAGATGGGATTTCTCCTTGATTTCTCTAGTTTTGCATAAGGGAACAAAGAGGGAGGGTGAATGGAGCAGTGGGGCCCTGCTGTGAATGTGCTGTGTCTTGCTGTATTGGTTTTGAGAAACAAATAAGTGACATATGGGAGGAGGTGTAGTAGTGTAGTGTGCACTGAAACATTTTGTTGTTTTAACCGATTAAATACGGGCCAAAATCTCGTGGGCAGCACTAGCTGCCAGACGTGCGATGTTACGTCATAATACTCGCAAAAAAAAAATAAAGTTACCACTGTATTACTCGTTCTCTTTCACCCGTGAATTTTGATAACCATAGAAAATATGATGAAGCCAGTTTACAGAGTATGGTGGTCACGCAGGTACAACTACAATATATATAATCAAGACGCCGACATCGGCATGCTCACGTACCCACTCGCTCCTCATGACACCTATGTAGGTGTCATCGTATCGAAGGGGTTAAGAGAAGTTTAGATAACTTTGTGGATAGGGACAAAAGGTAATATGGGGCATGGAGCTGCTTAGTGTACGCCTTATGGTCTCTTGCAATCTCCTCAATTCTTATGGGTACCTTCCCTATGAAGGGGAAGAAGCTATTGGTATATAGATGTATGTGCATATATATAGATATATTTTCATGTATTTATTTATTTTATTTTATTTATTTTTTCAGATATCTAAAGTAGATGACACCTTTCCTGATTGGGAAACAGATGAATTTCTACCGGAAGAACTCAAGAGATCTACATTCAAAAAGCTTGAGGCTTTGTTAGAGCCTCTACAAAAGGATTTATCTATAAATAAAGATGAGGAAAGCACTGAAAATGCAAGAGATTCACTGAAGCCACAAGACATTGGAGAAACACATTCAGGGAGTGAGGAAGATGGCATGTACAATCTGGAGGCTTTTGCTGATGTTGCCAGTTGCTTAACAGAAATTGAATCTTTAACCAGGAACCTGACTCAGAACTTGAAGCCCCCAGACTCATCCTTGTCTTCTCCACTTAACCATACCACAGCTGGAAGACTTCACGACAATAAAGGTCAACTTGCCAAATTTTTGGAGGATGTTACAACTGCCTCAGATGAGAGTCTAGCTCTCAACTCTTTTGGCAAGTATGGTAAAACTATCCGGAAGCTGAAGACAGGTTCTAAACCACTAACAAACAAGGAGTTGGTTTCAACCCAAATTGGTCATTGTACCAATAATACTCACTCATCTACCAGACACTGCTCACATTCTTCTGTAGCAGTGCGAGGACCCACATCCAAGATGCGTTCACGCCCCAGGGCTCAGACGCATGCTGTGGATGATATTGATGTCCCTGTGGGAATAACAGGATCACATCTGAAACGAACTCAGACGCAAGGAAGAGGCAAAGGCAATGTAGATTTCTTGGACATTGAGAGTTTGAAATTTGATGAAGATGAAAGTGAATAGATTCAAGTACAACTTTGTATCTAATTTTCTGAATAGGTTTCATTTTCAAATGAGATCTTGAAAATAGTCTATAAATCTTTATTGTTGCTCAGTGTATGAATAAAGTTTTACACACAAAATTTCTTTTGAATATTCATAATATAGAAATCAGTATGATGTACAGCCATGGCTGAAAGTTTGTGAGCAGGCAGTTGATTTTCTATGCCCCTCTCAAAGTGGCCATTGGTAGTTCTGGGATTCATAAGTAATGCATCACTAATTGTATAGAAATATATATATGTATGCATATATAAATATAATATACATACATATACATATACCAATGCTATTTCCCCCTTACAAGGGAGGTAGTCAAAAAACAAAAGCAAGACAGCTTAATTTATTCGGCAACTACCTCTATCCATCCTCATACAGAAAAAGAGAAGACATGGAGAATCCCTTCAGGCTGCATCAAAATATCATTCACACATACTTCCCCAATCCCCCACCCACTCTCATGCATCACATCACCCACATACAACCATTTTCCATTCACCCTTATCTTCTATCTTCTCCCTTCCTCAACAGACATTCCCCTCTTTCTCAATGCCTGTTTTACCCCATCCATCCATCTCATCCTTGGTCACCCCCTAATGTTCACTCCTTCCACCTCTGCCTTCCACACCTTTTTTACTAATCTTTCTTCACTCATTCTTTCCATGTGTCCAAAATATAGATGCAAAAAAAAAAAAAAAAAATTATTGCTGTCTTTTTTTAACTTGTATTTTATATATATATATATATTTTTTTATCTCGTCCAAATTTGTTCAGATATTAAATATTTAGTATATAAAAACAGGTGCAAGTATGTTATCCCTCCACATATGTGCATCTATCTTATTCAAAGAGGCATTAGACAGAGTATGAAAACAAACAAGTAATTGACCATTTTAGTCACTGTCAGATGCTGCAAGCCTGCAACAAGTGTAGATACTGTATATGGGCCAGTATGGCTATTGGCTGGCTACCTTACAAAATTTACCTTTTATCTTAGCATACTCTTTAAAGATTAAATGCTCCAATTTCCTATAATGACCCTGGACGTTGCCTAAACACAGATCCGCCACTTAGACAGTGGTAAAAAGGGGTTAACAGAGTAATGGGGGGAAACTGTTGTACTCCCCACCACCCATCAATGCTCAGAGCTTACTTTCTACCTGACTTTTTGCTCGCTATCCCTTAACTTTAACCTACAATCATACATAAGTCCTTGAGATGCAACTCAGAAAAAAACGCGTTTTTTTAACAAAAAAAATTGACAAAATACATGGATATTTTAGTTTTTTATATATTTTGTTTTAAAATAACTCAACAAGGAAAAGAACCATATCACAATAATTTTCCTATGTTAGAATATCAAATAAATCAGTATACCCCACACTTAAGGTTCTCTATGGTGTTAGGGCACTTCCATTTTCTGTGGCTTCATGTTTTGATGTGTTTTATTTATTTTACAATGTACAGTTGCCCCACTTAGTTTTGGCACAGTTTTAAAAATGTTTCGGACAAGAATAGCAACTCGGCCAGTAATCTCTTTTATTACATTTTTGTGTCTGTTCATTTACATGTTTTTTTCTTTTTTTTTTTGCTAAATAGTAACTACCTTAAAAAATGTGACAAACAGTGAAATACTCAAAATGGTGTTGCAGACGACACATTTTCCTTGACTTACTAATGACATCTATCACTCTTATTTGACAATACGATTAATATACGTTGCAGAGGAGAGAGAGAGAGAATGCAGGAATCCGTTCACGTAGTGATCGATGGTAGACTAACAAGCAGCTTCAAGCTGAGTGGTGTTGAGTGCAGTGACAAACTAACCAAAACTAACTCGTATACTTATAAGTTATGTTATAACCCTATTATTAAATATATTGTTTTCATTTATTTATTCAACAGAGGGCTTGTGATCCAATTATGTTATGTATGATTGTAGGTTAAAGTTAAGGGATAGCGAGCAAAAAGTCAGGTAGAAAGTAAGCTCTGAGCCCTGATGGGTGGCGGGGAGTACAACAGTTTTCCCCCATTACTATGTTAACCCCTTTTCCACTGTCTAAGTGGCGGATCTGTGTTTAGGCAACGTCCAGGGTCACTATGGGAAATTGAAGAGTATGCTTAGATAAAAGGTAAATTTTGTAAGGTAGCCAGCCAATAGCCATACTGGCCCATATACAATATCTACACTTGTTACTGGCTTGCAGCATCTGACAGTGACTTTATATGGTCAATTACTTGTTTATTTTTATACTCTTTCTAATGCCTCTTTGGATAAGATAGATGCACATATGTGGAGGGATGAATAACATACTTGCACCTGTTTTTATATACTAAATATTTAATATCTGAACAAATTTGGATGAGATTAAAAAAAAAAGTTTTTTTCATAAAAAAGGTGATATTTTTTTTTGCATCACAATTAACATAACATAATTGGATCACAAGCCCTCTGCTGAATAAATAAATGAAAATAATTGATTTAATAATAGGTTTATAACATAAATCATAAGTATACGAGTTAGTTTTGGTTAGTTTGTCACTGCACTCAACACCACTCACAGCTTGAATCTGGTTGTTAGTCTACCATTGACCACTACATGAACAGATTCCTGCATTCTCTCCTCTGCAATGTATATTAATCGTATTGTCAAATAAGAGTGATAGATGTCATTAGTAAGTCAAGGAAAATGTGTCGTCTGCAACACCATTTTGAGTATTTCGCCGTTTGTAACATTTTTAAGGTAGTTACTATTGCAAAGAAAAACAAAACAAAGCATGTATATGAACAGACACGAAAATGTAATAAAAAAAATATATACCGGGCGAGTTGCTATTCTTGTCCGAAACATTTTTAAAACTGTGCCAAAACTAAGTGGGGCAACTGTACATTGTAAAATAAATAAAACACATCAAAACATGAAACCACAGAAAATGGAAGTGCCCTAACACCATAGAAAACCTTAAGTGAGGGGTATATTGATTTATTTGATATTCTAACATAGAAAAATTATTGTAATATGGTTATTTTGCTTGCTGAGATATTTTAAAACAAAATATATAAAAAACGAAAATATCCATGTTTTTTGTAAAAAAAAAATGCATTTTTTTTAACAGCACGTTTTTTTTTCTTTGAGTTGCATCTCTAGTCCAAACCATCCCAATACTCTTTCATCAACCTCATCTCCTAACTCCCATTTCCATCCCCACTCTCCTCACCACATTTCTCACTCTTCCAGCCTAGTAACCCCTATCATACTTCTCAGTCAAACCCCTCTTTTCCTCGTATGTTCCATGTTTCTGGACCATACAGTGCTGTTGGCACAATCACTCCTTGCAATCTCCTCCTAGCATCCATTCCCAAATGTCTAGTTCTCATGACACTTTTCAATCCTCCAAGGCATTTACTTGCTTCTCTCAATCTGACAGGTTAAGGTAAGTGGAGTAGGAAAGACTGAGTCTTGAGTTTATTCTTCGTGACTCGTTTTGCAGGCGCGCTTTTTCAACAAAGGAATTAAAGAGCACGCCTGCAAAACTAGTCAGCAATAAACTCAAGACTAAGACTCCTGTGTTTCCTGAGTAGGTTCAGGGATATCTAGTTTTGGTGTAGTGTCATTGTGGTATACTAAAGACAGAAGTAATCTGACTAATAGAAGGAAATGATACTGCCAGTAAAATAGATAAGAAACTGTACACCATACTGACCCCTACCACCTACAGTCTGCAATCTACATCCGACTTCCTAGATATCCTGAAGACAAACTCTGCAAAGGGAACGATTACTTCTCTTGACGTGGAAGGGTTACAATACAAATATTTCGGTAAACCACCGTACAATCAATTACATCATCAACCGAGTACACGATGACACAACACCTAACAACTTACAACCACCACTTACAACCACAACATACAACCACCACTTGGCTTACATCCATGACTTACAACCACCACTTACAACCACCACTTCCGCGACTTACAACCAAAACTTACAACAACCAGTTACAACCACTACATACAATAAAGACACAAACACAACTTACAACCACCACTGACAAGACTTACACCAACTTACAACCTTGACTTGCAATTACCACTTACAACCTCGACTTACAACCAACACTTACAACAACCACTTACGCTGTTTACATCCAAGACTTACAGCCACCACTTACACGACTTAAAACCACCACTTACAACCACCACTTACATGATTACAACCACAAGTCACAACCACCATATACAATAAACACAACTACGACTTACAACCACCACTTACAACCTCAACTTACAACCACCATATAAAATAAATACAACCACCACTTACAACCTCGACTTACAATCACCGCTTACACGAATTACAACCACCACTTAAACGACCTACTACCTCGACTTAAAACCACAACTTACAACCTCTACTCACAACCATATACAAGACTTACAACCACCACTTACGTGGCTTACAACCACCATTTACAACCACCTGGTTATAAGTGGTGGTTGTAGGTGTTGGGTGTAAGTTTTGGTTGAAAGTTGTAAGTGGTTGTAAGTGGTGGTTGTAAATTGTGGTTGTAGGCCGTGGTAGTAAGTGGTGGATATATGTGGTGGTTGTAAGTAGAGGTTGTAAGTGGTGTAACTCCACATCAAGGTGTCAACTCTCGGATAGGACCAGGGTGTTAACAATATTGCGGTCATAGATAAAGACAACATAGGTATTGACCATAGAATGGTAATTACATACATATACCAAAGGCTTTTCCCTCTTACACGGGGGTAGCCAAAAAAGAAAAAGGCATAGAAACCACTTCCACCCCTTCCATCCCCTACATATTCCATTCCCCTCCATCCTCCTCCCTCCCTTTCATCTTGGCACCTCCTGGATGACGGATCATCCCTGCATCCTGTCCACTGTCTTGGGTCAGAAGTAGTGTCGCAAGACACAGCACATCCACAGCAAGGCCGCTTCATTAATTCGGCGACCCCCCTCTCCGTCCCCTCATGCACAAAATGAGAAGACGGGGAGAAATCCCTTCGGGCTGCGTCAAATCATTTCTCATATTTTCACCCACCATCCCTTACCCACTCCCCCTCATGCATCACAGCATCATCCATACACAACCCTTCTCCATTCACCCCTATTTCCTGTCCTCTCCCGTCCTTCCTCAACAGACATTCCTCTCTTTTGTAATGCCCCTTTTACCCCATCCATCCATCTCATCCTAGGACGCCCCCTCATATTCACTCCTTCCACCTCTGCCTTCCACACCTCTTTCACTAGTATTTCTTCACTCATTCTTTCCATGTGTCCAAACCATCCTAATACGTTTTCATCAACCCTATCTTTCAACTCCCTTTCCACCCCTATTCTCCTCCTCACCTCCTCATTTCTCACACTAGCCTAGTAACCCCTATCATACTTCTCAGACATCTCATCTCAAACACATTCAAACTCCTTCTCTCTTCCTCTCTTATGTTCCATGTTTGTTGCCACAAACAGTGCTGTCGGCACAATCACTCCTTCATATAACCTCCTCTTTGCATCCATTCCCAGATGTCTATTTCTCATTACACTTTTTAATCCACCAAGACACTCGCTTCTCTCAATCTACCTTCTACCTCCACCCCCACTCCCCCCTTTCCTGCCACATTCGCACCCAAGTATCTAAAACTATTCAGTTCCTCCAGTCTCTCACCCTTTATGCTCACTTCCAGCCTGCTGTCACTCTCTCCCCTTGTACATCTCATCACCTTACTTTTGCCCACGTTTATCTTCAGCTTCCTTCTTTCACACACCTTCTCAAACTCTGTCACTAACTTCCTCAATCCCTCCTCTGATCCTCCTACAAACGCAGTGTCGTCAGCAAACAATAACTGGCTTATTCCCACTTTTCTCCATTTTCTTTAACCATCTCCAGCCCCTGACCCACTACCCTTGCATTCACCTCTCGCACCACCCCATCCATGTACAAAGGATTACAAAGGATTACAAAGGCGAAGCATTCTGACAGGAGACCTTTTGGTCCATATCTAGGTCGGATGCGAAAAAAAATCATAATAACAAAATAATAGATAAAAACTATTATAATGCAAACAACAAATAAAATACATAAATAAATGTATAGGCATAGTTAAATAATAAACAAACAGGAAAATAGTAAATAATAATAAATTGACATATAACTAATAATAAATGAAAATCAGACAGACAAATGATAACAAAACAAAAACAAATAATATAAAATAAATTATCATCATTACAGCATCTTGCTTAGGTGTTTATCTAAATGATTCTTAAAGCTTCGAACTGAACTACATTGCACTACCTGTGCAGGAAGTTTATTCTATTCATTAACTACACGGTTGGCAAAGTTGTTTCTACCTACTTCCAAATTGAATCTATTTCCGGACAGTTTGAGACCATTGTTTCTTGTCTGATTCTCATTCAATGTGAAAATTTTGTCACTTTTGATGTTGTCAATTCCCTTTAAAATCTTAAAGACCTGTATCAAGTCACCTCTGAGTCTACGTTTTTTTAGGGAAAACAGATTCATATGTTTTAGTCGATTTTCGTATGATTTATTTTTGATATTTGGAATCAGTTTTGTGGCTCGCCGTTGTACTTTTTCCAGTCTGTCAATGTCTTTAATGAGATTCGGTGACCATACAGAAACAGCATATTCCAAATGTGGACGAACTAACGATTTATATAGCTTGTTAATGAGTGATAGACTTTTGAAAACAAAAGCTCGCGCAATCAGTCCTAGAATCTTATTTGCTTTCTCAGAGGCTGAAATACACTGTTTGGATGATTTGAGGTCGTTACTGATCATTACGCCGAGATCTTTTTCACTATCCACTTTTGTTAACGAATTTCCAAATAACTTGTAATCGTACTTACTGTTATTTTTACCTATGTGCATTACCTTGCATTTACTTGTGTTAAATTTCATTAGCCACTTTTCAGACCGTTGCTGTAATTTATCTAAATCTTCTTGAATATCTAATTGGTTTGAGTGATCATTTGCCACTCCGCACAGTTTTGTATCATCAGCAAATTTGGAAACAGTAGATTTTAGTCCATGGTCTATATTATTTATATATACTATGAATAGAAGTGGCCAAAGAACGGAACCCTGAGGAACTCCACTTGTAACATTTTTCCATCTAGAAGTTTTTCCCTTTAAAACAACTCTCTGTTTTCGACCATTCAACCAATTACTAGTCCAACCTAATAGGCTACCACTTATTCCGTGTAAAGCTAATTTAGTAAGTAGTCTTTCGTGTGGGACGGTATCAAAAGCTTTTGCAAAGTCTAGATATATTAAATCTATATTGTTTCTTTTGTCATAATTCGAGATAACTGTGTTGTAGAATTCGAGTAAGTCACGCAAGAACGTTTCCGTCTGAAACCATGCTGCCTATCATTTATCAAACGGTTACTTTCTAAATGATGTTCGATAACATCTCTGATGATAGTTTAAATTATTTTTCCTACGATTGAAGTCAAACTTATAGGCCTATAGTTATTTGGCTTCTTTTTGTCACCTTTTTTTAATATGGGAGTAACGTTAGCTAGCTTCCATTCTCTTGGGACATCTCCGGATATGATGGATTTCTTGAAAATAATTTCTAATGGAACAACAATCTCATTTTTAATTTCCTTTAAGATTTTTGGATGCCAACCGTCAGGCCCTGGTGTTTTATTAACTTTGAGTTTATCTATACACCTTTTAATTTTTTCTTTTGTTATATTTACCGTAGTAAGTTTACCCTAGACTTTTCACAGGTTTCAGTTTGGAATTCACTTTGAGGTGTTTCGTTTATGAATACCGAGCTAAAATAATTGTTTAACATATTACACCTTCCTTCATTTGAATATTCAAGTTGGCCGTCAGCAGATAACAGGGGACCAATGTGATTCCTAACAACCTTTTTATCTCTAATGTAACTATAGAATTCTTTGGGATTCTCTTTGGATTTATCAGCGATGTTCATTTCGTATTGTCGTTTTCTTTTTCTTATTGTCTTTTTTAAATCTCTCTGTATTGATACATAACTTTCATAGTCATTAGATGCACCCGAGCACTTATATTTCTTATAAGCCTGTCTCTTTTTAGCAATACTTTTTTCAGTTTCTTTGTCGAGCCACTTTGGGCGATCCTGATTTGGGGGACGTCTGTCCTTAAAAGGAATGTAATTATGAATCATCTTAGTGAGCGTATTTTGAAATATTTCCCACATCTGATATACAGGTCCTTCGTTCATGTATAGATTGAACAGCCAGGGCGACATAACACATCCCTGACGAAGTCCCACCTTTACCTCAAGCCATTCACTCTCTCCATTTCTAATCCTAACACAAGCTCTACTACTCTCGTAAAAACTCTTGACTGCTCTTAACAGCTTTCCTCCTATACCATATATCTGCAATACCTCCCACAGTGCCTTTCTGTCTACCCTGTCATAAGCCTTTTCCAGATCCATAAAAGCCCCAAAAAACATCCTTACCTTTTCCTATAGCTTTCTCACATATCAGTCTTACCACAAAACTGATCTACACAACCCCTACCTGTCCTAAAACCACACAGTTCCTCACCAATTACTCCGTCTGTTCCTCTCCTAATCCTCTCAATCAAGATCCTCCCATAAGCCTTCCCAACTACACTCAACAAGCCGATCCCTCTGAAACTACTACACTCACACTTGTCCCCCTTTCCCTTGTAAAGTGGAACGATACAGGCACTCCTCCAGTCCTCCGGCACTCTACCCTCTCTTAAACAAACATTAAATAACCTCACCAGCCAGTCCACCATAACTGTACCTCCTTTCTTCAGACATTCTGCATGGCATCCATCCAACCCAGGTGCCTTACCTTCTCTCATCATCTTAACAGCTGCTTTCACTTCATCTTTCCCTGTTTCTCCTCCATTTTCCTCACTCCTCACTCTCATTTTCTTAGTGCTTCCCACTGCAAATACCTTTCCCTCCCTATCCTTTACATTTAGCAACTCCCTAAAATACTCTGCCCACCTTCCTCTCACTGCGTTCTCTCCCATTATAATCTCTCCATCTGCACCTTTTACCTTTTCTTCTCTACTTGATTCGCCTCCTCTTCCTCTTTTAATTTCTCTCCATAACATCTTTTCATTACTTTCAAAATTTTCTGTCATACTCTTACCCCATTTTACATCTGCTCTCCTCTTTGCTTCCTTTATCTTATACTTAACTTACCTTCTCTTTACTTTGTACCTCTCATATCTTGTCCTAATTTGTAGCCAATCTATGAAAGCCTGCTTCTTCTCTTCTACACCCTTCTTTGCTTCCTCATCCCACCACTCACTACCCTTCCTTCTATTTCCTCCCGCCCTCCTTGTTCTGCACACCATCTTTGCACACTTTGTGACTCCTTCAATGAACCATCTCCATTCCTCTTCCACTCCTAGCTCTACTCTATCCTTCACTCTCTCCCACTCCTCTCTCGGCTTCTTATACTCCTTTTCTTTCTCACTTAATCAGTTCACTCTAAGTACCTCCCTACCTTCTGCCCCTTTCCTCTTTCTCCACCTACTCTCAATTTACCTTCCACCAGAAAATGATCTGGTATTCCCCCACTCTCTCCCCTTAGAACATGCACATCCTTAACTCTTCCTACCATACTCCTGGTCACCACTATATAGTCCATTAACGTTCTATCTGCCATCCTTCCATTCACCACCCTCTCCCATGTGTACTTATGCTTGACTTTCTTCTTAAACACTGTATTTGCTATCATCAACTCTGAAGACACATCACCATCAATTCTCCACTATGATTTTTACCTGGAACTCCATACTTCCGAAGCACTCCGTCTATTGGTTCGTTTCCTACCCTATCATTAAGGTCTCCCAATACAACTACATTGACACTTCTCCCTGATCCCTCTATGCATTCATTTAAATCTACCCAAAAAGCCTCCCTTTCCTTTACACTTTTCTCACTATCAGATTCATACGCAGCTTCACCTTCATCCACATCAACCTTGAAGAAACCTTCCACTCCACTGCACGCTTACCTATATCTTCACTTACTAATATAGCCACCCCTTCTCTCCCTCGTCCCCTCTTCACTCCTGAGAACCTCCCGACTACACTCCCAAACTCACACTCGCCCCTCCCTTTCATTTTAGTTTCACTCAAAGCCAGCACATCCGTCTTTCTTCTCACAAACATACTGCCTATCTCTTCCCTTTTATTCTCATCTGTATCACATCTATGCACATTAAAAGACCCAAACCTTAGAGTACTGGTTGGAAAACCCCTAGTCCCTCTTATGCCTTTACTTTTAGGAATGTCCCCTTTGGAGCTACAGGTAGCAAGACTCCTAATCCTATCCCCCGTCCCGTTTTTTTGTCGCCTCTTACGACTCAAGTGGGAAGGCTTGGTGGTAGCATTCTTTTCCCCCACCACAGGGTAGGCGAAGAAAGGAAATTGATATTCAGAGAAATGGTACAGGACAGTAACAAGGGGTTGGGGACAGCATAACGGAGGGATAGTCGTAGTATAAAAGTATCATGATTTCTCTATGAACAGAGTTTTCCACTATCACAGACAAAATGATGTGTGGCTCTGATCCGTAGGGGCGCCCCATATAGACCCTAAAGTATCAACTGCATGCTACTTTGGCACAATAAAATGCAGCTAATACCCCAGACGGAGGCCAGTATCCCAGACGGATAGGGCATCTAAATTCAATTTCAGAACCGAGGGAAATAACTAGTTTTAAAAAAGAAAACAACCTTGTGAAGGTTAAGGATGACAAGAAGGAATTTCAGTTTTCAGTTAGAAATATATTTGAAGCTCTAAGAATTATCGAGGACACTGTCGAAGGTATGAATTTAAATTTAATGAATATTATTATAGAATCGGCAGAGAAAGTAGGAAGTACAGAAAGTACTAGTGAAAATAAATACTCCAAAGCTACAAATGACCTAGTTGAAAGAAGGACTATGCAGATTAAAACCAGGAAAGATGAAATAGAATAGAACTAAACAAGCTTATTAACAAAAGGCATAGATCAGGGAAAAGAACGAGAAACCTGGATGAAATAGAGGAAAATATTCGGAGAGGTAAAAGTATTAAAGGGGACCGAGCGCAGATATGCTTTAGGAAGACAGCCAATTATATGTTTGAAAGATAGAAGTGGAGAGGTCATTAAATGTAGAGAAAGAATGGTAAAAAGAGTAGAAGAATTATATCAAGAGCTTTACTCGTCGAAGACCATAGTTAAGTCAGTAAATTCATCTGTAGATGTTAGTCCTGTACCAGATATTACAAAGAAGTAGTTTTCTATAAAGAAAAGGGGTGAGGCACCTGAGGCAGATGGTATATCAATAGATCTTTTGAAAGACAGGAAAAAAATCACATTGAGTTAGCTCAGTTATACACTCAGTGCTTATGTCAAGAAAGCATTCCTGAATCCTGGTGCAATGCTATAGTGATTTTACTTCATAGAAAATGAGACCAGAAAGACCTTAGTAACTAGCGACTGATTAGCTTGCTATCAAATGTATATAAACTATTCTCCAAGATCTTTACAAAAGACTAAGTCAAGTTTTAGATGGAAACCAACCGAGAGAACAGGCAGGCTTTAAAAGCGGATATTCGACTCTAGATCATTTGCAGGCGATGAACCAGCTCATTGAGAAAACGACAAAGTACAATATACCTCTTTGTTTAGCTTATGTAGATTACGAGAAGGCCTTTGATTCGGTAGAACAAATAGCAACAATAAACTCGCTATGCAAGAAGAATATAAACGAACAGATCGTAAAGGTTCTAGAAAAGATTTATGCGAAAGGTACCGCTGTAATTTGACTACATAAAGATACAAAAAAAGATGAAGATCGAGAAAGGAGTATGACAAGGTGCAACAATTTCAACCAAAATATTTACAGCTTACATGGAAGAGATTTTCAGAAGGTCAAGTTGGGAAGAGAAAGGTTTGAAAATTAATGGCAAATATTTTAACCACCTAAGATTTGCAGATGACATTATTCTTATTTTACAAAGAGCAAAAGACTTGGAAGATATGCTAAGTGATCTAAAAAAGGAAAGACTCAAGGTAGACTTAAAATGAAAAAGAGTAAAACCAAAGTAATGTTCAACACGAAAATTCAAAGAAAAGAGATTAAATCGATGGTGAGAGTCTAGAAGAAGTTGAAGAGTATAATTATTCAAGTCAGGTGGTGAAATTGACTAAAGACCATGATAACGAAATAAAAACGCATATTACAATTGGTTGGAAGGTGTTTGGTAAGTATGATAAAATCCTGAGAGGCTCTCTATTTTTATATTCGAAACGTAAAGTTTACAATCAATGCATTCTGCCAGCATTAATCTACAGGTGTGAGACTTGGAAACTAAAGAAGGCGATGGAGACGAAACTAAGGACTGCACAGAGGAGAATGGAGAGATCAATGATGTGAATAACGCTGAGAGACCGGAAGAGAGCAAGTTGGGGGAGAGAGCAGATTAGAATGAAAGATATTGTGGAGGCGGTAAAATAGAGGAAGTGGAATTGGGCAGGTAAGTTATCGCGTATGCCTGATGAGCAATGGAATAAGTGTGTTACTGAATGGACGCTGCAAGATGTAAAGCGTGGAATCGGGGGACCAGAGAGGTGGAAAGACGAGATAGAGAAGTTTGCAGGAGTGCTATGACAGAGGCCTTTGTTCATCAGTGAACACAGGATGGCTGATTTGATGTATACTGTATATATATATATATATATATATATATATATATATATATATATATATATATATACATATGTATATAGAGAAGGCAGTAAGGGGAAGATGGGCAGAATATTTTAGGGAGTTGCTAAATGTGAAGGAGGATAGGGAGGGAAAGATAGTTGCAGTGGGAAATGCTAAGAAAATGAGAGGGGTGAGTGAGGAAAATGGAGGAGAAATAAGGAAGGATGAAGTGAAAGCAGTTGTTAAGATGATGAAAGAAGGTAAGGCATCTGGTCTGGATGGATGCCATGCAGAATGTCTAAAAAAAAAAAAAAGGAGGTACAGTGATGGTGGACTGCCTGGTGAGGTTATTTAATGTTTGCTGGAGAAAGGGTAAAGTGCTGGAGGACTGGAGGAGTGCCTGTATAGTTCCACTTTACAAGGGAAAAGGGGACAAGTGTGAATGTAGTAGTTTCAGAGGGATTAGCTTGTTAAGTGTAGTTGCGAAGGCTTATGGGAGTATCTTGATTGAGAGGATGAGGAGAGGAACAGAGGGAGTAATTGGTGAGGAACAGTGTGGATTTAGGACGGGTAGAGGTTGTGTAGATCAGATCTTTGTGGTAAGACAAATATGTGAGAAAGCTAAAGGAAAGGGGAATGATGTTTTTGGGGGCTTTTATGGATCTGGAAAAGGCTTACGATAGGGCAGACAGAAAGGCATTGTGGGAGGTTATCCAGATATATGGGATAGGAGGAAAGCTTCTAGGAGCTGTCAAGGGTTTTTATGGGAGTAGTAGAGCTTGTGTCAGGATTAGAAATGGAGAGAGTGAGTGGTTTGAGGTAAAGGTGGGACTTCGTCAAGGATGCGTTATGTCGCCCTGGCTGTTCAACTTATACATGGATGGGGTAGTGCGAGAGGTAAATGCAAGGGTAGTGGGTCAGGGATTGGAGATGGTTAAAGAAAATGGAGAAAAATGGGAGGTAAGCCAGCTGTTGTTTGCTGACGACACTGCGCTTGTGGCAGGATCGGAAGAGGGACTGAGGAAGTTAGTGACAGAGTTTGGGAGAGTATGTGATAGAAGAAAGCTAAAGATAAATGTCGGTAAAAGTAAGGTGATGAGATGTACAAGGGGTGAAAGTGGCAGTAGACTGGAAGTGAGCATTAAGGGAGAGCGACTGGAGGAAGTGGATAGTTTTAGATACTTGGGTGCAAATGTGGCAGGAAAAGGTGGAGTGAAGGTGGAGGTAGAATGTAGATTGAGAGAAGCGAGTAAACGCCTTGGTGGATTGAAGAGTGTAATGAGGAATAGACATTTGGGAATGGATGCTAAGAGGAGAGTGTATGAAGGAGTGATTGTGCCAACAGCACTGTATGGGGCAGAAACATGGAACATAAGAGAGGAAGAGAGAAGGAGTTTGAATGTGTTTGAGATGAAGTGTCTGAGAAGTATGATGGGGGTTACTAGGCTGGATAGAGTGAGAAATGAGAAGGTGAGGAGAAGAACGGGGTTGGAAAGGGAGTTGGGAGATAGGGTTGATGAAAGAGTATTAGGATGGTTTGGACACATGGAAAGAATGAGTGAAGAAAGACTAGTAGAAGAGGTATTGAAGGCAGATGTGGAGGGAGTGAACATGAGGGGACGTCCTAGGATGAGGTGGATGGATGGGGTGAAGGGGGCTTTGGGGAAGAGGGGAATGTCTGTTGAGGAAGGACGGGAGAGGACGGAAGACAGGGGTGAATGGAGAATGGTTGTATATGGATGATGTTATGATGCATGAGGTGGAGTGGACGGGGGGATGGGGGTGAGATAGTATGCGTGAGCAAATTTTGACGCAGCCCGAAGGGATTTCTCCCCGTCTTCTCCTTTTATGCATGGGGGGGGGGCCGGAGAGGGGTGTCGCCGATTTAATGAAGCGGCCTTGCTGTGGATGTGCTGTGTCTTGCGACACTGCTTCTGACCCAGGGCAGTGGATAAGGTGCAGGGATGACCCGTCATCCAGGAGGTGCTAAGATAAGAGCGAGGGTGGAGGGGTGTGGAGTGTATTCAGCTACTGCCGCTGCGCTGCGAGTCGTTACTCCAACTGTGGTCGGAGCTGAGAGCTCGCGCCGTAGAAACACTCCCGGGAGGCGAACGCGCACGCACGCCATGTCTCGTCCCGATCGGCCGTGTCGGTGCCGCTGCGCTGCGAGACGTTACTCCAACTCTGGTCGGAGCTGAGAGCTCGCGCCGCAGAAACACTCCCGGGAGGCGAACGGGCACGCGCGCCGAGTCTCGTTCCGATCGGCCATGTCGGTGCCGCTGCGCTGCGAGTCGTTACTCCAACTCTGATCGGAGCTGAGAGCTCGCGCCGTAGAAACAGTCCTGGGAGGCGAACGCGCACGCATGCCGAGTCTCGTCCCGATCGGCTGGGTCCGTGCCGCTGCGCTGCGAGTCGTTACTCCAACTCTGGTCGGAGCTGAGAGCTCGCGCCGTAGAAACACTTCCGGGAGGCGAACGCGCACGCACGCCGAGTCTCGTCCCGATCGGCCGTGTCGGTGCCGCTGCGCTGCGAGTCGTTACTCCAACTGTGGTCGGAGCTGGGAGCTTGCGCCGTAGAAACACTCTCGGGAGGCGAATGGGCACGCACACCGAGTCTCGTCTCGATCGGCCGTGTCGGTGCCGCTGCGCTGCGAGTCGTTACTCCAACTGTGGTCGGAGCTGGGAGCTCGCTCCGTAGAAACACTCCTGGGAGGCGAACGGGCACGCACTCCAAGTCTCGTCCCGATCGGCCGGTCGGCCTTGGAGCCGTTTCTTGGAGCCAACGACAGAGCGAATGGGCACACACGGAGTTTTGTGCGGGCCCGCGACGGGAGCTCTCGGGGTGGAGTCGATTTCTTTTTGCGGGCCCGGCCTCGGACCCGTATCCTGGAGCCAACGACAGAGCGAATGGGCACACACGGAGTTTTTTGCGGGCCCGCGACGCGAGCTCTCGGGGTGGAGTCTATTTCTTTTTGCGGGCCCGGCCTCGGACCCGTTTCCTGGAGCCAACGACAGAGCGAATGGGCACACACGGAGTTGTGTGCGGGCCCGCGACGCGAGCTCTCGGGGTGGCCTTCACCTATCCTCTTTTGTTTGAAAGAGAGATTTCTTCGAGGGCAGAGGGAAGTGATTCATCGCGGTGGAGTGAGCTTTCGGATTTTTTTTTGCCGCAGCGAGATTTCCTCAGCGGCCTTCACCTATACTTTGTTGTTTGAAAGAGAAATTACTCAACTTCACCGCGAAAACTCGACTCCACCGCGAGAGCTCGCGTCGCGGGGCCGCACAAAACTCCATGTGTACGCATTCGCTCTGTCGTTGGCTCCAGGAAACTGCTGAAAAAAAAAAACTCGATTGCACCACCGGCAGAATGCACAAGAATGGTATTCGGCTACCCAGCGAACGGGAACGACGCCAATTCGCCAAACACACTTCCCTGGACGACCGCAAGAGTCTGGCTATCGTCCACTCGAACTCAAATGTGCGCACGCGTACCCACTTCGGCAGGGTATCTTCGGCCTCCTGGGCCGTGGAAGCCGTTCGCACGGTATCTGCCGGAGACAGCACCGTTTTCACTCGTTTGGCCGTCGATGTGGACACGTACCACCTGGCGCACACGAATGCCGCCAATTTCTTTCCATACTACAGTTCCAATTGTGCGAGCAACGAAGGGGAAAACGGGCTCTGGGGATACATTCGTCGGAGTTCCGAGAAATTAGCCAAGGCCGAATTACAAATGGTTTGTTTCGCCAACCTATCGGGTGCTGGAGGCGTGGCAAACACGGATGTGGCCGCTGCCGCGGTGGCCCTGATGGCAGAAGTCAACCTCGGTGAACACGAGGCCGTGGTCGACGATGCCAGCAAAAAGGCCAAGGCTAAAAGCGGCATTTTTTTTTCGCATGCTACCAATCGCGGTCGTCTGGCAAAAAGCGTCGCGTTATGGACGGTGTCCTATCGACAGCGAGGGGCGATGGCGGCGGCGCCGGCGATAACGGTGGTGGTCAGCAACCTCTCCAGTTGAAAGAACTATGGGAATGGTCGATGAAGGACCGCCACAAATTATTGAACGGAAGACGCGTGAGATTGCTCTGCCCGCATACCATGTTTCTTGCCGCTGCCGTGCCGGACCGAATGATTCTCTATCGATTTAAGAGTGGTGCGTCATCGCTCAAGTTGGCAGTCAAACGTCTTGCGCCAGCAGCCGTGCCACCGCCACCACCGCCGCCGCAAGATCAACAACCTCAACCGGAAAAGGAACCCGCACACAAGCTAACTATCGATGAAGCCAAGAAGACGTTGAAAGATAGGGCAGCCATCACCGCGGATAGTAGAGTTCACAAATATCGGAGACTGGGATTGGCCGTCGATGACGAGAGCAGGCGAGATGTGGAAGAACATGACCTGAAACAACGATTAGCTTCGGGTATCCTCAAGGTGTGCTCTCGTCAAAACAACACAGATTGTGAAAAACTTATCAGTTCACTAGCGTTTGATTCGAAGAACCCCTTGGATGCCACCCAGCGGTAGCGAGGAGGAGGGGGGTGTAGGGGGGGTAGTGGGAAGCCCCGCAGGTCAGCGTGCGCGCGCAACAGTGTGTGCGTGCGTATGTGTGTGTGTCTGCAAGTGAGCATAAATAAACGTAGGCGCCCAAGTTGAACATTAGTTGGCCCACATCTCGGACCCACACATCATGGACACCGAGACCCGCAATCTCGTTCTACGGGGCCTGGAGGCCATTGCCAAAGGCTTGGCCATAACCCTACGAGGTGATTATACACTTATTTCTAATGTGAATATTTCGGAGAATATCTCAATTCCCAACATGACGTTGCAATATCCCTTTTCCAGAACGACCAAACCCTGTGAAGCCTTCGCCGCCAAAAACGTTAAAGATGAAGATGAAGATGGTCCTTCTCCTCGCCCACCCACTTACCCCCCGGGGTCTGCTTTGTTTACCGGCCTCAACAGGCTTCGAACCATCCTTAACAATTGTCCTAGTTCCATCGCTGTTCTCCCCGCTGCTAAAGCTTCTTCACCTTCTCCTCCTTCTCCTTCTCCTCCTTCTCCTCCTTCTCCTCCTTGTCCTCCTCCTCCTCCTTCTCCTCCTTCTTCTCCTCCTTCTCTACAACTAAATGACCACCATCCCCTTGCATTCAACTCTCCTCCTGTACCTTCCTGCACATTCACCTCTTCTGCGTACCCTACATTCACCCCTGTCTCTTCTACTTCTCCTTCCGTCTTTTTTTCCCGGCCCGACTCTACTCACCAATTTGCTTCCGTCTCTTTTTCCCAGCCTAACTCTCCTACCTCTCTTTCCTCGCCAACACTTACCGCGGTTCCTCCACAACTAAATGACGACCGCCCCAATTCTTATTCTGCATTCATTATGTATTCTCCTACTAACCAAGGATCTAAATCTCCTCCTCTGTTCATTCCTAACCCTGCATACACTGGCCCCACTCTGTTCAATACCCCTTCAGGTCCTGTTTTCGCTAACCCCGCACCCACTAGTTACTCTACTCCATACATTATCCCTACATTCAATGGACCCCCTCCGGTCACTACCACTACACACCCTACATTACCTAGTCCTGCACACACTTTCCTTCCTCCGTCAACTGTATTCACTGGCCGCCCTCCTCCTCCTCACCGTTCCCCCTTGCCGAGTTTGTATTTTTTTTTCTTTGTGGATATTCATTGTAACTGAGGTATTTTTTATTCTCAATCCGCATTCTAATATTGACTATTTTTTCCCTAACAGTTCCCCATAACTGGCGACGAGCTGTTGGATCATCTCATCATCATTACACTAGACAGTCACCGTATTACAGACCGGGTGACGAAGAAAAAAAAAGTACGCCTCAAGATGTACTTTTATTCTTCCTGTGAGTGAGGTTCGGAGGGGTGGAGATGAGGTGATTAAAACACCCCAATCACCTATCTATATCCCGAATGTGTAACACTTTTTTCAATGACAAAATGTGTGGCTCACATTGATGCATATCTTCTTCTGTAAAATAAAAATAAAGTTTTTAACTGAAAATTTCCTGGCATTTTTTATGCTACCTTCTGACACCTTCCGAAATCCGGCAAAACTGTCTCATGGTATAAGAATGTTTGGTGCTTTTTTTTTTAATGGGGGTGTGAAAATAAACCCTACGGAGCCGCGTTCTTCTTTTTTTCCATTGATTGCTCCCACCCTTTGGTTGAAGTGAGCGACGACGGAACGTGCACCTTCTTCGTTGGCGCAAGTCTTGCAATCCAGTACGAATCTTTGTCTTTTAACTTTTTCGATCCAACAGTCGGACGGGGAAAAATTTCTCTGCCGATAGTCGGGTGAATTGAAAATTAGGACAAATCGAAATTTCTCTGCCGATAGTCGGACGAATTGAAAACTCTGTCGACTTGAAAATTGGAACGAATAATAATTTCTCTGCCGACGGTAGGGTGAATTGAAGATTCTCTGCCGATGTTCGATAACGTTGTGAGAAAATTTATGGAACTTTCGAATGAGGTTATGCAGTCAAACATCTCATAGGTTTATTTTTATTCAAAAATTGCACTTTCCAGTTGCTCTGAAGTTAACACCGCCGTGTGTCTACATGAGCGACAGTACTCCCTCACCACCCACAGTAACACTGTTTGATGCATTTTTTAAATGAAATTACCAGAAATGGGGGTGTTCTCGAAATGGCGCGTGTGGTTAAAAAACAAAACCATGCTTGGGTTGAGGTCGGGGTGGTTGGGGTGGATGCATCGAATATTTTTCCGACTCGTAGCGTTATGTTCCATACAGTTGAACAGCTGCCTCACTACATCCACGGCTTTGCGGCTGTACCGCATTTCCATGATGTTTGTTGTTGTTGTCGTGGTAGTGGTGGCGGCGGTGGTCCCATCCAATTTTATGTTTTGGGCAGCCCACATAGTTAACAACTTCATCAGGTCCACCGTATGGGTCCCGTCAGGGTGAGTCGGTTGATGTTGCTGACATGGTAGGGAAATCGTGGCCCTCAAGGCATTTCTTAGAATTGCAAGTGCTTGTTTGTCCACCGGGTCGGCAACTGCAGCTTCAACACGAATGTCAGACAACACTCTCCGACCGTTGACACACGCACCCGTAAAAACGACCAGGGCGACTTCTGCAGATTCATCCCCTAAAACTCGTCGAAGGACATCGTATCCGTGAGTGTAGGTAGTATCCGTAGATGTGCGATTGTTTGTCAAGATTTTTATAAATAGGTCCAAACCGTCATGTTTTAGGGTCCAAAGTGCATCGGCCAAATTTATATCCTCGCCGGTCAAATCTGTTAACAGGGGGAGCAGCATCTTGTGACCGGCAGGTGTGAGCCGCGCTTCGTATATATATATATATATATATATATATATATATATATATATATATATATATATATATATATATATATATATATATTCCCCTCTCCTCCGTTCCCACCACAGGTTATAAAAAATGCAAATTTTCGTGAAGACCCTGTCTGGCAAAAACATCATACTCGAGGTCAAACCTTCAGACACGACCGATGTTGTGAAGAAAAACATTCAGGATAAGGAGGGCGTTCCCCCAGACCAGCAGCGTCTTGTTTTTGCAGGCAAACAACTCGAGGATAGCCGCACATTGGCCGATTACAATATTCAAAAAGAATCCACGCTACATCTGGTTCTTAGGCTGCGCGGAGTAAAGAATTAGCCGGCGTACCTGGCCCGGCATGGGGAAAGGCTGCTGTTCGCATAGTATGGCCCAATGGCCAAAATTTTCATTCCATATCAAGGTGTTGTGCAGTATGTTTGGGCAGCTAGTATTGTTTTCTGTTTTGGCGCCATGCGTCAGGCTCTATCAACTCCCAAAAGTTGATGATTTGCCTCACGTCACCTTTCTCAACAATTTCATTAACCCAACATGGATCTCTCGCCAAGATTGGAACAATAGCCTTAACCTCTCCCGCGGTGTGCCGTTCGACGTGTTCTGCGTGGCGTGCTATCCGACAACTCCGAAACTCCACGGCGAAGTCGACATCGACGGCGGCGATCTCAAAGTGTTCTCGATGGAGATTTCACGATCTGTTAATTCTGAGATGACCTGCCACCAAATATATGTTCAGACGCGTGCCCTTGAATCTGCTGGAAAACTCAGTTGTCGGCTCCAGTGGCGGGGAAACATAACTACTGAAGCTATTCGTTTCAATGTTATAAATGTGAAGACAAATTCCTCGATAGAATACAAAAAGACCTCAGTTTTCGAGTGTTCAGAATTTGTGCCTCTGGTGGACGACCCACGGGTTTTTGTGTGGCACAACGACGGATTTTCCTTGATCTGCTCGGTTTGCAATATCTACACCCCCACGGTAGTGTTCAAAACAATTTATCTAAAAAAGTATAATGTTAGTTTGTATAACGGTGTTTTGATGTTTAACTTTTTTGTTTCTAATGTGTTTTTCGTTCTGGTACTTCTACCTAGTTGTTCAGAGTTTTCTTGGGAAGACATCAAAAACTGAAAAAAAAAATGTAATTATGTTTTGGGCAATAAACATTGGATTGACAGTTATTTCTCGTTTTTTTTCATACCAGGTGGCAATTTACCTTCTATCTTTGCTACCCATGGCATTCCTGGCACCTGACACACCTGATTCTTGAGCGGGGAATCTGCTCTGTCGGACTGACGAGGAAGGGGGGGGTCAGAAAACTTGGATACCCTTCCCCTTTCCATAACCCCACGACATGATGATAGGGATGCCATAGAGGTGAACAGATAGACCAGGAGTGGCAAAGATTGCCACTGGTGTGGAATGGGCTAAACTTTCGAATGAGGTTATTCGATCAAACATATCATCACGTCGGAAAGGGGTTACGGGCACCCAAAGGTTGGTCTAGATTTCGGGATTCTATGTGCATTAATAGCTATTAGTGAAAAATAAGACTACGTAATTTAGGTAGGCCAGGCAAGGCAAGGCGCCGGGCGGGCGGGCTGGGCACACCAGCAGTAGCAGCCAGCCAGCAGCACAGCCAGCATGGTAGCAGCCAGCATCACACACACACATACACCGGTGTACCCTACCCACTAACCCCATTTCCAACATGATCGAGATTTCGACATCGTATAGAAGGATTTCTGTTACAAAGGGAGTGGACAATCCAGACCAAGGTTTTTTGTTAGAGAACGGCACCACCACATTAGGAGTGCCTACTGATATCAACAGACTTTTCTGTTCAATACTCTTCCCTCCTCTCCCCCTCTTCCTCTTCACACAGTAAGGTTCATAAAGATGGTTTTATTTTCATTTTTTATTGCAAAAAACATTCAATAGAAAATTAACAACGGCGGTGGGAACCGAATCTTCAGACGACATACTGTTGGATGGTATCTCAACATATGAGTTTTTGGTAGTACGTGGTCGTAGTTGAGCGGTGTTAGGAGGCTTTAAGATAAACGCAGCGGAACAACGTGTAGCTCTGTCTCTCTCTGTGGTCTTTCTCTTCTTTATTTGGTGACAGGAGGTGTTTATATACATGGCTCGTGGTTAGGTTGCCGACGAGATAATATTTATTTACAAGATGCAGTTTTAGCAAATATTAGAGATCAGGATAGGTTTTAACTACCTTATACATTGCATATACATATATACAAATGACATACAGTTGTCCGAGGTTGGACAGGATAGACATATCCCGTAGGAAAAAAAACAATTTGTATCAAATGGTAACTGCTTGGCTTGGTGGCAATCCTTTAGGGTTGGTGAGGCGTCCAGCTGCGGGTGAGGTGTCCGCCTGGACAATAGCGACCTGACCCGGGGTGACCAGGTGCGTGAAGACGTCAGGTCGAATACCAGGCTACTCTGTCTGCACCGAAGCATACGTGCAGTGCCGATAGTATAAGCAGAGGTGGTAGATGAATGTCTAGGAGATTTTGGTGGTAGATTACGTCTTCTAAGAGGTCTAGATGCTAACAGTTGCTCGGCATACGCTACCAGTGTCCGTCCTCGCGACACCATGAGCTTGAGATCCACATAGGCTTGGTGCACGAACTGTTAAGGAGATAGAAGAAGGAGGGGGTGTGCCTAGGTGAAGGGGTTGACCTTCCCTGAGTGGCAAAGGTGATCTGCACAGCTAGAAGGGAGATACTTGGTTATGGCATGATAAGATGAACATGAATGATAAATATTGGTTTTGGAAATAGATGCTTGGATTTGTTGGGGCTAAAGAAACTTATACAATTCTATTTCTGAGGCTATAGCGAGGTGTCGGGATCGGTGGAGTGGTAAAGGTGTTTGTGTCTAGAGTCTCGGTCGTGTGTGTTGCTTGTAGTATGGGCGGGGATGGAATGTCATCCATGTCGAGACCTCTAGGGACTAGTTTGATATGATCTAGATGTAGGATAGCCTCTGTGAGTTCGCGTAAGTGGAGAGCTTTGATCTTATTGTGCGGAAGT
>NC_134777.1:107345510-107370510 GCF_046742065.1 Oratosquilla oratoria | reverse complement strand
TAACTTAACTAACTTAACTTAACTTAACGAACTTAACTTAACGGAACTTAACTTTAACTTAACTAACTTAACTTACTAACTTAACGGAAACGGAAACTTAACTTAACTTAACTTAACGGAACTTACGGAACTAACTTAACTTAACTTAACGGAACTGAACTAACTGTAACTTAACTTAACTTAACCTAACTTAACCTAACGTAACTAACTTAACTTAACGTAACTTAACGTAACTAACTTAACTTAACTTAACGAACTTAACTAACTTAACTTAACTTAACTGAACTTAACTTAACGTAACTTAACTTAACTTAACTTAAAACTAACGGAACTTAACTTAACTAACTTAACTTAAAACTAACTGAACTTAACTTAACGTAACTTAACTGAACTTAACTACGTAACTTAACTGAACTTAACTTAACGTAACTTAACTTAACTTAACTTAACTTAACTTAACTTAACTTAACGTAACTTAACTTAACTTAACTTAACTTAACTTAACTTAACGGAACTTAACTTAACTCTTAACTTAACTTAACGTAACTTAACTGAACTTAACGGAACTTAACTAACGGTCTTAACTTAACTTAACGGAACTTAACTTAACTTAACTTAACTTAACGTAACTAACTTAACTGAACTTAACTTAACTTAACTTAACTTAACTTAACGTTAACTTAACTAACTTAACGTAACTTAACTTAACTTAACTTAACGGAACTTAACTTAACTTAACGGAACTTAACTTAACTTAACTGAACTAACGGTAACTTAACTTAACTTAACTTAACTAACTTAACTTAACTTAACTTAACTTAACTTAACTTAACGTAACTTAACGGAACTTAACTTAACTTAACTTAACTTAACTTAACTTAACTGAACTTAACTTAACTTAACTTAACTTAACTTAACTTAACTTAACTTTAACGGAACTAACTTAACTTAACTTAACTTAACTTAACTTAACGTAACTTAACTTAACTAACTTAACTTAACTTAACTTAACTAACTTAACTTAACTTAACGGCTTAACTTAACTTAACTTAACGGAACTTAACTTAACTTAACGGAACTTAACTTAACTAACTTAACTTAACTTAACTTAACTTAACTTAACTTAACTAACTTAACTTAACCTTAACTTAACTTAACTTAACGTAACTTAACTTAACGGAACTTAACTTAACTAACTTAACTTAACTTAACTTAACTTAACTTAACTTAACGGAACTTAACTTAACTAACTTAACTTAACTTAACGGAACTTAACTTAACTTAACTTAACTTAACTTAACTTAACTTAACTTAACTTAACTTAACGGAACTTAACTTAACTTAACTTAACTTAACTTAACTTAACTAACTTAACTTAACTTAACGGAACTTAACTAACTTAACTTAACTTAACGGAACTTAACTAACTGAACTTAACTTAACTTAACTTAACTTAACTTAACTTAACGGAACTTAACTTAAACTACTAACTTAACTGAACTTAACGTAACTTAACTTACTTAACTTAACTTAACGTAACTTAACTTAACTTAACTTAACTTAACTGAACTTAACTAACTTAACGGAACTTAACTTAACTACTACTAACTTAACTAACTTAACTTAACTTAACGAACTTAACTTAACTTAACTTAACTTAACGTAACTTAACTAACTTAACTAACTTAACGGAACGGAACTTAACTTAACTTAACTTAACTTAACTTAACTAACTTAACTTAACGTAACTTAACTTAACTTAACTTAACTTAACTTAACTTAACTTAACTTAACTTAACTTAACTTAACTAACTTAACTAACTTAACCTTAACTTAACTTAACTTAACTTAACTTAACTTAACTTAA
Organism: Oratosquilla oratoria; assembly: GCF_046742065.1. Classification (NCBI taxonomy): domain Eukaryota; kingdom Metazoa; phylum Arthropoda; class Malacostraca; order Stomatopoda; family Squillidae; genus Oratosquilla; species Oratosquilla oratoria. Next base: position 107,368,643 of record NC_134777.1, on the reverse strand, counting down.
CTTAACTTAAACTTAACTTAACTTAACGGAACTAACTTAACTTAACTTAACTGAACTTAACTTAACTTAACTTAACTTAACTTAACGAACTTAACTTAACTTAACTTAACTACTAACTTAACTTAACTGAACTTACTTAACTTAACTTAACTGAACTTAACTTAACTTAACGTAACTTAACTTAACTAACTTAACTTAACTTAACTTAACTTAACTTAACTAACTTAACTTAACTTAACGTAACTTAACTTAACTAACTTAACCTTAACTGAACTAACTTAACTAACTTAACTTAACTAACTTAACTTAACTAACTTAACTTAACTTAACGTAACTTAACTTAACTTAACTTAACTTAACTTAACTTAACGGAACTTAACTTAACTTAACTTAACTTAACTTACGTAACGTAACTTAACTTAACTTAACTGAACTTAACTAACTTAACTTAACTTAACTTAACTTAACTTAACTTAACTACTTAACTTAAACTTAACGGAACTTAACTTAACTTAACTTAACTTAACTTAACTTAACTTAACTTAACTTAACTTAACTTAACTTAACTTAACTTAACTTAACTTAACTTAACTTAACTAACTTAACTTAACGTAACTTAACGTAACTTAACTTAACTTAACTTAACTTAACTTAACTTAACTTAACTGAACTTAACTAACTTAACTTAACTTAACTTAACTTAACTTAACTTAACTTAACTTAACTTAACTTAACTTAACTTAACTTAACTTAACTTAACTTAACTTAACGTAACTTAACCTAACGGAACTTAACTTAACTTAACTTAACTTAACTTAACTTAACTTAACTTAACTTAACTACTAACTTAACTTAACTTAACTTAACTTACTTAACTTAACTTAACTTAACTTAACTTAACGGAACTTAACTTAACTTAACTTAACTTAACTTAACTTAACTTAACTTAACTTAACGGAACTTAACTTAACGTAACGGAACTTAACTTAACTTAACTTAACTTAACTTAACTTAACTTAACTTAACTTAACTAACTTAACTTAACTTAACTTAACTTAACTTAACTTAACGACTTAACGTAACTTAACTTAACTTAAACTAACTTAACTTAACTTAACGTAACTAACTTAACTTAACTTAACTTAACTTAACTGAACTTAACTTAACTTAACTTAACTTAACTTAACTTAACTTACACTTAACTAACTTAACTTAACTTAACTTAACTAACTTAACTTAACTAACTTAACTTAACTTAACTTACTTAACTTAACGGAACTTAACTTAACTTAACTTAACTACTAACTTAACGGAACTTAACTTAACTTAACTTTAACTTAACTTAACTTAACTTAACTTAACTTAACTAACTTAACTTAACTCTTAACTTAACTTAACTTAACTTAACTTAACTTAACTTAACTTAACTTAACTTAACTTAACTTAACTTAACTTAACTAAACTTAACGGAACTAACTTAACTTAACTTAACTTAACTTAACTTAACTTAACTTAACTTAACTTAACTTAACTTAACTTAACTCTTAACTTAACTTAACTAACTTAACTAACTTAACTTAACTTAACGGAACTTAACTTAACTTAACTTAACTTAACTTAACGTAACTAACTTAACTTAACTTAACGTAACTTAACTTAACTTAACTTAACTTAACTTAACCTTAACTTAACGGAACTTAACTTAACTTAACGGAACTTAACTTAACTTAACTTAACGTAACTTAACTTAACTTAACTTAACTTAACGTAACTTAACTTAACTTAACTGAACTTAACTTAACTTAACTTAACTTAACTTAACTTAACTTAACGTAACTTAACTTAACTGAACTTAACTTAACTTAACTTAACTTAACTTAACTGAACTTAACTTAACTTAACTTAACTTAACTTAACGTAACTTAACTGAACTTAACGTAACTTAACTTAACTTAACTTAACTTAACTTAACTTAACTTAACTTAACTTAACGTAACTTAACGTAACTTAACTTAACTTAACTTAACTTAACTTAACGTAACTTAACTTAACTTAACTTAACTTAACTTAACTTAACTTAACTTAACTTAACTTAACTTAACTTAACTTAACTTAACTTAACTTAACTTAACTTAACTTAACTTAACTTAACTTAACTTAACTTAACTTAACTTAACTTAACTTAACTTAACTGAACTTAACTTAACTTAACTTAACTTAACTTAACTTAACTTAACTTAACTTAACTTAACTTAACTTAACTTAACTTAACTTAACTGAACTTAACTTAACGTAACTTAACTTAACTTAACGAACTTAACTTAACTTAACTTAACTTAACTTAACTTAACTGAACTTAACTTAACGTAACTTAACTTAACTTAACTGAACTTAACTAACGTAACTTAACTTAACTTAACTTAACTTAACTTAACTTAACTTAACTTAACTTAACTTAACTTAACTTAACTTAACTTAACTTAACTTAACTTAACTTAACGTAACTTAACTGAACTTAACTTAACTTAACTTAACTTAACTTAACGGAACTTAACTTAACGTAACTTAACTTAACTTAACTTAACTTAACTTAACTTAACTTAACTAACTTAACGTAACTTAACTTAACTTAACGGAACTGAACTTAACTTAACTTAACTTAACTTAACTTAACTGAACTTAACTTAACGTAACTTAACTTAACTTAACTTAACTTAACTTAACTTAACTGAACTTAACGTAACTTAACTTAACTTAACGTAACTTAACTTAACTGAACTTAACTTAACTTAACTTAACGTAACTTAACTTAACTTAACTTAACTTAACTTAACGAACGTAACTTAACTTAACTTAACTTAACTTAACTTAACTGAACTTAACTTAACTTAACTTAACTTAACTTAACTTAACTTAACTTAACTTAACTTAACTTAACTTAACTGAACTTAACTTAACTTAACTTAACTTAACTTAACTTAACTTAACTTAACTTAACTTAACTGAACTTAACTTAACTTAACTTAACTTAACTTAACTTAACTTAACTTAACTTAACTTAACTTAACTTAAACTTAACTTAACTTAACTTAACTTAACTTAACTTAACTTAACTGAACTTAACTTAACTTAACTTAACTGAACTTAACTTAACTTAACTTAACTTAACTGAACTTAACTTAACTTAACTTAACTTAACTTAACGGAACTTAACTTAACTTAACTTAACTTAACGTAACTTAACTTAACTTAACTGAACTTAACTTAACTTAACTTAACTTAACTTAACTTAACTAACTTAACTTAACTTAACTTAACTTAACGGAACTTAACTTAACTTAACTTAACTTAACTTAACTTAACTTAACTTAACTTAACTTAACTTAACTTAACGTAACTTAACTTAACTTAACGGAACTTAACTTAACTTAACTTAACTTAACTTAACTTAACTTAACTTAACTTAACTTAACGTAACTTAACTTAACTTAACGGAACTTAACTTAACTTAACTTAACTTAACTTAACTTAACTTAACTTAACTTAACTTAACTTAACTTAACTTAACTTAACTGAACGGAACTGAACTTAACTTAACTGAACTTAACTTAACTTAACTTAACTTAACTTAACTGAACTTAACTTAATTTAACCTAATTTAACCTAATTTAACCTAACTTAACCTAACTTAACTTAACTTAACTTAACTTAACTTAACTTAACTTAACTTAACTGAACTTAACTTAACTTAACTGAACTTAACTTAACTTAACTTAACTTAAACTTAACTTAACTTAACTTAACTTAACTTAACTTAACGTAACTTAACTTAACTTAACTTAACTTAACTTAACTTAACTAACTTAACGTAACTTAACTTAACTTAACTGAACTTAACTTAACTTAACTTAACTTAACTTAACTGAACTTAACTTAACTTAACGTAACTTAACCTTAACTTAACTTAACTTAACTTAACTTAACTTTACTTAACTTATCTGAACTTAACTTAACTTAACTTAACTTAACTAACGTAACTTAACTTAACTTAACGTAACTTAACTTAACGGAACTTAACTTAACTTAACTTAACTTAACTTAACGTAACTTAACTTAACTTAACTTAACTTAACTTAACTTAACTTAACTTAACTTAACTTAACTTAACTGAACTTAACTTAACTTAACTTAACTTAACTTAACTTAACTGAACGTAACTTAACTTAACGTAACTTAACTTAACTTAACTTAACTTAACTTAACTTAACTTAACTTAACGGAACGTAACTTAACTGAACGTAATCTAACTGAACGTAACCTAACTTAACTTAACTTAACTTAACTTAACTTAACTTAACTTAACTTAACGTAACTTAACTTAACTTAACTTAACTTAACTTAACGTAACTTAACTTAACTTAACGTAACTTAACTTAACTTAACTTAACTTAACTTAACTTAACTTAACTTAACTTAACTTAACTTAACTTAACTTAACGTAACTTAACTTAACTTAACTTAACTTAACTTAACTTAACTTAACTTAACTTAACTTAACGTAACTTAACTTAACTTAACTTAACGGAACTTAACTTAACTTAACTGAACTTAACTTAACTTAACTTAACTTAACTTAACTTAACTTAACTTAACGTAACTTAACTTAACTTAACTGAACTTAACTTAACTTAACTTAACGTAACTTAACTTAACTGAACTTAACTTAACTGAACTTAACTTAACTTAACTTAACTGAACTTAACTTAACTTAACTTAACTTAACTTAACGTAACTTAACTTAACTTAACTTAACTTAACGGAACTTAACTGAACTTAACTGAACTTAACTTAACTAACTTAACTTAACTTAACTTAACTTAACGTAACTTAACGGAACTTAACTAACTTAACTTAACTTAACTAACTTAACTTAACTTAACTGAACTTAACGTAACTTAACTTAACTTAACTTAACTTAACTTAACTACCTAACTTAACTAACTTAACTCACTTAACTTAACTTAACTTAACCTTAACTAACTTAACTTAACTTAACTACTAACTTAACTGAACTTAACTTAACTTAACTTAACTTAACCGGAACTTAACTTAACTTAACTTAACTTAACTTAACTTAACTTAACTTAACTTAACTTAACTTAACTTAACTTAACTTAACTTAAACTTAACTGAACGTAACTGAACTTAACTTAACTTAACTTAACTAACTTAACTTAACTTAACTTAACTGAACTTAACTTAACTTAACTTAACTTAACTTAACTTAACTTAACTTAACTAACTTAACTTAACTTAACTTAACTAACTTAACTTAACTTAACTTAACTTAACTTAACTTAACTAACTTAACTTAACTTAACTTAACTTAACTTAACTTAACTTAACGGAACTTAACTTAACTTAACTTAACTTAACGGAACTTAACTTAACTAACTTAACTTAACTTAACTAACTTAACTGAACTTAACTTAACTTAACTTAACTAACTTAACCGGAACTTAACTTAACTTAACTTAACTTAACTTAACTTAACTTAACTTAACTTAACTTAACGTTAACTTAACTTAACTTAACCTTAACTTAACTTAACTTAACTAACTTAACTTAACTTAACTGAACTTAACTTAACTTAACTTAACTTAACTTAACTTAACTTAACTGAACTTAACTTAACTAACTTAACTTAACTAACTTAACTAACTTAACTTAACTTAACTTAACTTAACTTAACTGAACTTAACTTAACTTAACGTAACTTAACTGAACTTAACTTAACTTAACTTAACTTAACTTAACTTAACTTAACTTAACTTAACTTAACTTAACTTAACTTAACTTAACTTAACTTAACTGAACTTAACTTAACCTTAACTAACTTAACTTAACGTAACTTAACTTAACTTAACTTAACTAACTTAACGGAAACTTAACTTAACTTAACTTAACTAACGTAACTTAACTTAACTAACTTAACTTAACTTAACTTAACTTAACTTAACTTAACTTAACTTAACTTAACTTAACTTAACTTAACTTAACTTAACTTAACTTAACTAACTTAACGGAACTCTTAACTAACTTAACTTAACTTAACTGAACTTAACTTAACTTAACTTAACTTAACTTAACTTAACTTAACTTAACTAACTTAACTTAACTTAACTTAACGGAACTTAACTTAACTTAACTTAACTAACTTAACTTAACTTAACTTAACTTAACTTAACGTTAACTTAACTTAACTAACTTAACTAACTTAACTTAACTTAACTTAACGTAACTTAACTTAACTTAACTTAACTTAACTTAACGGAACTTAACTTAACGAACTTAACGTAACTTAACTTAACTTAACTTAACGGAACTTAACTTAACTTAACTGAACTTAACTTAACTTAACGGAACTTAACTTAACTTAACTTAACTTAACTTAACTTAACTTAACTTAACTTAACTTAACTGAACTTAACTTAACTTAACTTAACTTAACGAACTTAACTTAACTTAACTTAACTTAACTTAACTTAACTTAACTTAACTTAACTTAACTTAACGGAACTTAACTAACTTAACTTAACTTAACTGAACTTAACTTAACTTAACTTAACGTAACTTAACTTAACTTAACTTAACTTAACTTAACTTAACTTAACTTAACTTAACTTAAACTTAACTTAACTTAACGTAACTTAACTTAACTTAACTTAACTTAACTTAACTTAACTTAACTTAACTTAACTTAACTGTAACTTAACTTAACTTAACTGAACTTAACTTAACGAACTTAACTTAACTTAACTTAACTTAACTTAACTTAACGTAACTTAACTGAACTTAACTTAACTTAACGTAACTTAACTTAACTTAACTTAACTTAACTTAACTTAACTTAACTTAACGTAACTTAACTTAACTTAACTTAACTGAACTTAACTTAACTTAACTTAACTTAACTTAACTTAACTTAACTTAACTTAACTTAACTTAACTTAACTTAACTGAACTTAACTGAACTTAACTTAACTTAACTTAACTTAACGTAACTTAACTTAACTTAACTTAACTTAACGTAACTTAACTTAACTTAACTTAACTTAACTTAACTTAACGTAACTTAACTTAACGTAACTTAACTTAACTTAACTTAACTTAACTTAACTTAACTTAACTTAACTTAACTTAACTTAACTTAACTGAACTTAACTGAACTTAACTTAACTTAACTTAACTGTAACTTAACTTAACTTAACGACTAACGGAACTTAACGGAACTTAACGTAACTTAACGTAACTTAACTTAACTTAACTTAACTTAACTTAACTTAACTTAACTTAACTTAACTTAACTTAACTTAACTTAACTAACTTAACTTAACTTAACTTAACTTAACTTAACTTAACGGAACTTAACTGAACTTAACTTAAACTTAACTTAACTTAACTTAACTTAACTTAACTTAACTTAACTGAACTTAACTTAACTTAACTTAACTTAACTTAACTTAACTTAACTTAACTTAACTTAACTGAACTTAACTTAACTTAACTTAACTTAACTTAACTTAACTTAACTTAACTTAACTTAACTTAACTTAACTTAACTTAACTTAACTTAACTTAACTTAACGTAACTTAACTTAACTTAACTTAACTGAACTTAACTTAACTTAACGTAACTTAACGTAACTTAACTTAACTTAACTTAACTTAACTTAACTAACTTAACTTAACTTAACTTAACTTAACTGAACTGAACTTAACTTAACTTAACTTAACTTAACTTAACTGAACTTAACTTAACTTAACTTAACTTAACTTAACTTAACGTAACTTAACTTAACTTAACTTAACTGAACTTAACTTAACTTAACTTAACTGAACTTAACTTAACTTAACTTAACTTAACTTAACTTAACTGAACTTAACTTAACTTAACTTAACTTAACTAACTTAACTTAACTTAACTTAACTGAACTTAACTTAACTTAACTTAACTTAACTGAACTTAACTTAACTTAACTTAACTGAACTTAACTTAACTTAACTTAACTTAACTGAACTTAACTTAACTTAACTTAACTTAACTTAACTTAACTTAACTTAACTTAACTTAACTGAACTTAACTTAACTTAACTTAACGAACTTAACTTAACTTAACTTAACTTAACGTAACTTAACTTAACTTAACTTAACTTAACTTAACTTAACTAACGTAACTTAACTTAACTTAACTTAACTTAACTTAACGTAACTTAACTTAACTTAACTTAACTGAACTTAACTTAACTTAACTTAACTTAACTTAACTGAACTTAACTTAACTTAACTTAACTTAACTTAACTTAACTTAACTTAACTTAACTTAACTTAACTTAACTTAACTTAACTTAACTTAACTTAACTTAACTTAACTTAACTTAACTTAACTTAACGTAACTTAACTTAACTTAACTGAACTTAACTTAACTGAACTTAACTTAACTTAACTTAACTTAACTTAACTTAACGGAACTTAACTTAACTTAACTTAACTTAACTTAACTTAACTGAACTTAACGTAACTTAACTTAACTTAACTTAACTTAACTTAACTTAACTTAACGTAACTTAACTTAACTTAACTTAACTTAACTGAACTTAACTTAACGTAACTTAACTTAACGTAACTTAACTTAACTTAACTTAACTTAACGTAACTTAACTTAACTTAACTTAACTTAACTTAACTTAACTTAACTTAACTTAACTTAACTGAACTTAACTTAACTTAACGAACTTAACTTAACTTAACTTAACTTAACTTAACTAACTTAACTTAACTTAACTTAACTTAACTTAACTTAACTTAACTGAACTTAACTTAACGTAACTTAACTTAACTTAACTTAACTTAACTTAACTTAACTTAACTTAACTTAACTTAACTTAACTTAACTTAACGTAACTTAACTTAACGTAACTTAACTAACTTAAACTTAACTTAACTTAACTTAACTTAACTTAACTTAACTTAACTTAACTTAACTTAACTTAACTTAACTTAACTTAACTTAACTTAACTTAACTTAACTTAACTGAACTTAACTTAACTTAACTTAACTTAACTTAACGTAACTTAACTTAACTTAACTTAACTTAACTTAACTTAACTTAACTTAACTTAACTTAACTTAACTTAACTTAACTTAACTTAACTTAACTTAACTTAACTTAACTTAACTTAACTTAACTTAACTTAACTTAACTTAACTTAACTTAAACTTAACTTAACTTAACTTAACGTAACTTAACTTAACTAACTGAACTTAACTTAACTTAACTTAACTTAACTTAACTTAACTTAACTTAACTTAACTTAACGGAACTTAACTTAAACTTAACTTAACTTAACTTAACTTAACTTAACTTAACTTAACTTAACTTAACTGAACTTAACTTAACTTAACTGAACTTAACTTAACTTAACTTAACTAACTTAACTTAACTTAACTTAACTTAACTTAACGTAACTTAACTTAACTTAACTTAACTGAACTTAACTTAACTTAACTTAACTTAACGTAACTTAACTTAACTTAACTTAACTTAACTTAACTTAACTTAACTTAACTTAACTTAACTTAACTTAACTTAACGTAACTTAACTTAACTGAACTTAACTGAACTTAACTTAACTTAACTTAACTTAACTTAACTTAACGTAACTTAACTTAACTTAACTTAACTTAACTTAACTTAACTGAACTTAACTTAACTTAACTTAACTTAACTTAACTTAGGAACTTAACTTAACTTAACTTAACTTAACTTAACTTAACTTAACTTAACTTAACTTACTTAACTTAACTTAACTGAACTTAACTTAACTTAACTTAACTTAACTTAACTTAACTTAACTTAACTTAACGTAACTTAACTTAACTTAACTTAACTTAACTTAACTTAACTTAACTTAACTTAACTTAACTTAACTTAACTTAACTTAACTTAACTTAACTTAACTTAACTTAACTTAACGTAACTTAACTTAACTGAACTTAACTTAACTTAACTTAACTTAACTTAACTTAACTTAACTTAACTTAACTGAACTGAACTGAACTGAACTGAACTTAACTTAACTGAACTTAACTTAACTTAACTTAACTTAACTTAACTTAACTTAACTTAACTTAACTTAACTTAACTTAACTTAACTTAACTTAACTTAACTTAACTTAACTTAACTTAACTTAACTTAACTTAACTTAACTTAACTTAACTTAACTTAACTTAACTTAACGTAACTTAACTTAACTTAACTTAACTAACTTAACTTAACTTAACTTAACTTAACTTAACTTAACTTAACTTAACTTAACTTAACTTAACTTAACTTAACTGAACTTAACTTAACTTAACTTAACTAACTTAACTTAACTTAACTTAACTTAACTTAACTTAACTTAACTTAACTTAACTTAACTTAACTTAACTTAACTTAACTTAACTTAACTTAACTTAACTTAACTTAACTGAACTTAACTTAACGAACTTAACTTAACTTAACTTAACTTAACTTAACTTAACTGAACTTAACTTAACTTAACTTAACTGAACTTAACGTAACTTAACTTAACTTAACTTAACTACTAACTTAACTTAACTTAACTTAACTTAACTTAACTTAACTTAACTTAACTTAACTTAACTTAACTTAACTTAACGTAACTTAACTTAACTTAACTTAACTTAACTGAACTTAACTTAACGTAACTTAACTTAACTTAACTTAACTAACGTAACTTAACTTAACTTAACTTAACTGAACTTAACGTAACTTAACTTAACGTAACTTAACTTAACTTAACGAACTTAACGTAACTAACTTAACTTAACTTAACTGAACTTAACTTAACTTAACTTAACTTAACTTAACGGAACTAACTTAACTTAACTTAACTTAACTTAACTTAACTTAACTTAACTTAACTTAACTTAACGGAACTTAACTTAACTTAACTTAACTTAACTTAACTTAACTTAACTTAACTTAACTTAACGTAACTTAACTTAACTTAACTTAACTTAACTTAACGGAACTTAACTTAACTTAACTTAACTTAACTTAACTTAACTTAACGGAACTTAACTTAACTTAACTTAACTTAACTTAACTTAACTTAACTTAACTTAACTTAACTTAACTTAACTTAACTTAACTTAACTTAACTTAACTTAACTTAACTTAACTTAACTTAACTTAACTTAACTTAACTTAACTTAACTTAACTTAACTTAACTTAACGTAACTTAACTTAACTTAACTTAACGTAACTTAACTTAACTTAACTTAACTTAACGTAACTTAACTTAACTTAACTTAACTGAACTTAACTTAACTTAACTTAACTTAACTTAACTTAACTTAACTTAACTTAACTTAACTTAACTTAACTTAACTTAACTTAACGTAACTTAACTGAACTTAACTTAACTTAACTTAACTTAACTTAACTTAACTTAACTTAACTTAACTTAACTTAACTTAACTTAACTTAACTTAACTTAACTTAACTTAACTTAACGAACTTAACTTAACTTAACTGAACTTAACTTAACTTAACTGAACTTAACTTAACTTAACTTAACTGAACTTAACTTAACTTAACTTAACTTAACGAACTTAACTTAACTTAACTTAACTTAACTTAACTTAACTTAACTTAACTTAACTTAACTTAACTTAACTTAACTTAACTTAACTTAACTGAACTTAACTTAACTTAACTTAACTTAACTTAACTTAACTGAACTTAACTTAACTTAACTTAACTGAACTTAACTTAACTTAACTTAACTTAACGTAACTTAACTTAACTTAACTTAACTTATCTGAACTGAACTTAACTGAACTTAACTTAACTTAACTTAACTTAACTTAACTTATCTTAAATTAACGTAACTGAACTTAACTTAACTTAACTTAACTTAACTTAACTTAACTTAACTTAACTTAACTTAACTTAACTTAACTTAACTTAACTTAACGTAACTTAACTTAACGTAACTGAACGTAACTTAACTTAACGTAACTGAACTTAACTTAACTTAACTTAACTTAACTTAACGTAACTGAACTTAACTTAACTTAACTTAACTTAACTTAACGTAACTTAACTTAACTTAACTTAACTTAACTTAACTTAACTTAACTTAACTTAACTTAACTTAACTTAACTTAACTTAACTTAACTTAACTGAACTTAACTTAACTTAACTTAACTTAACTTAACGGAACTTAACTTAACTTAACTTAACTGAACTTAACTTAACTTAACTTAACTTAACTTAACTTAACTTAACGTAACTTAACTTAACTTAACTTAACTGAACTTAACTTAACTTAACTTAACTTAACTTAACTTAACTGAACTTAACTTAACTTAACTTAACTTAACTTAACTTAACGGAACTTAACTTAACGTAACTTAACTTAACGAACTTAACTTAACTTAACGTAACTTAACTTAACTTAACTTAACTTAACTTAACTTAACTTAACTTAACTTAACTTAACTTAACTAACTTAACTTAACTTAACTTAACGTAACTTAACTTAACTTAACTTAACTTAACTTAACTTAACTTAACTTAACTGAACTTAACTTAACGGAACGTAACTTAACTTAACTTAACTTAACTGAACTTAACTTAACTTAACTTAACTTAACTTAACTTAACTAACTTAACTTAACTTAACTTAACTGAACTTAACTTAACTTAACTTAACTTAACTGAACTTAACTTAACTTAACTTAACTTAACTTAACTTAACTTAACTTAACTGAACTGAACTAACTTAACTTAACTTAACTTAACTTAACTTAACTTAACTTAACTTAACTTAACTTAACTTAACTTAACTTAACTTAACTGAACTTAACTTAACTTAACTTAACTTAACTGAACTTAACTTAACTTAACTTAACTTAACTTAACTTAACTTAACGTAACTTAACTTAACTTAACTTAACTTAACGAACTTAACTTAACTTAACTTAACTTAACTGAACGTAACTTAACTTAACTTAACTTAACTTAACTTAACTTAACTTAACTTAACGTAACTTAACTTAACTGAACTTAACTTAACTTAACTTAACTTAACTTAACTGAACTTAACTTAACTTAACTTAACTGAACTTAACTTAACTTAACTTAACTTAACTGAACTTAACTTAACTTAACTTAACTTAACTTAACTAACTTAACGTAACGTAACTTAACTTAACTTAACTTAACTTAACTTAACTGAACTTAACTTAACTTAACTTAACGGAACTTAACTTAACTGAACTTAACTTAACTTAACTTAACTTAACTTAACGTAACTTAACTTAACTGAACTTAACTTAACTTAACTTAACTTAACTTAACTTAACTTAACTTAACTTAACTTAACTTAACTTAACTTAACTGAACTTAACTTAACTTAACGGAACTTAACTTAACTTAACTTAACTTAACTTAACTTAACTTAACTTAACTTAACGAACTTAACTTAACTAACTTAACTTAACTTAACTTAACGGAACCTTAACTTAACTTAACTTAACTTAACTTAACGTAACGGAACTTAACTTAACTTAACTTAACTTAACTTAACTGAACTTAACTTAACTTAACTTAACTAACTTAACTTAACCTTAACTTAACTTAACTTAACTTAACGGAACTTAACTTAACTAACTTAACTTAACTGAACTTAACTAACTGAACTTAACTTAACTGAACTTAACTAACTTAACTTAACTTAACCTTAACTTAACTTAACTTAACTTAACTTAACTTAACTTAACGTAACTTAACTTAACTTAACTTAACTGAACTTAACTTAACTTAACTGAACTTAACTTAACTGAACTTAACGTAACTTAACTTAACTTACTTAACTTAACTTAACTTAACTTAACTTAACTAACTTAACTTAACTTAACTAACTTAACGTAACGTACTTAACTTAACTGAACTAACTTAACTTAACTTAACTACTAACTGTAACTTAACTTAACTTAACTTTAACTTAACTTAACTTAACTTAACTTAACTTAACTTAACTTAAACTTAACTTACTAACTTAACTAACTTAACTTAACTTAACTTAACGGAACTTAACTTAACTTAACTTAACTTAACTAACTTAACTTAACTAACTTAACTAACTTAACTTAACTGAACTTAACTTAACTTAACTTAACTTAACTTAACTTAACTTAACTTAACTTAACGGAACTTAACTAACTTAACTTAACTTAACTTAACTTAACTTAACTTAACTTAACTTAACTAACTTAACTTAACTGAACTTAACTAACTTAACTTAACTTAACTTAACTAACTTAACTTAACTTAACTTAACTTAACTTAACTTAACTTAACTTAACTAACTTAACGTAACTTAACTCTAACTGAAACTTAACTTAACTAACTTAACTTAACTTAACTTAACTTAACTTAACTTAACTTAACTTAACTAACTTAACTTAACTTAACTTAACTTAACTTAACGTAACTACGGAACGGAACTTAACTTAACTTAACTTAACTTAACTTAACTTAACTTAACTTAACTTAACTTAACGTAACTTAACTTAACTTAACTTAACTGAACTTAACTTAACTTAACGTAACTTAACTTAACTTAACTTAACTTAACTTAACTTAACTTAACTTAACTTAACTTAACTTAACTTAACGGAACTTAACTTAACTGAACTTAACTTAACTTAACTTAACTTAACTTAACTTAACGTAACTTAACTTAACTTAACTTAACTTAACTTAACTTAACTTAACTTAACTTAACTGAACTTAACGGAACTTAACTTAACTTAACTTAACTTAACTTAACTTAACTTAACTTAACTTAACTTAACTTAACTTAACTTAACTTAACTTAACTTAACTTAACTTAACTTAACTTAACGTAACTTAACTGAACTTAACTTAACTTAACTTAACTTAACTTAACTTAACTTAACTTAACTTAACTTAACTTAACTTAACTTAACTTAACTTAACTTAACTTAACTTAACTTAACTTAACTTAACTTAACTTAACTTAACGTAACTTAACTTAACTTAACGTAACTTAACTACGAACTTAACTTAACTTAACTTAACTGAACTTAACTTAACTTAACTTAACTTAACTTAACTTAACTTAACTTAACTTAACTTAACTTAACTTAACGTAACGTAACTTAACTTAACGTAACTTAACTTAACTTAACTTAACTTAACTTAACTGAACTTAACTTAACGTAACTTAACTTAACTTAACTTAACTTAACTTAACTACTAACTTAACTTAACTTAACTTAACTTAACTTAACTTAACTTAACTTAACTGAACTTAACTTAACTTAACTTAACGAACTTAACTTAACTTAACTTAACTTAACTTAACTTAACTTAACGTAACTTAACTTAACTTAACGTAACTTAACTTAACTTAACTTAACTTAACTTAACTTAACGTAACTTAACTTAACTTAACGTAACTTAACTTAACTTAACTTAACTGAACTTAACTTAACTTAACTTAACTTAACTTAACGTAACTTAACTTAACTTAACTTAACTTAACTTAACTTAACTTAACTTACTTAACTTAACTTAACTTAACTTAACTTAACTAACTTAACTTAACTTAAACGTAACTTAACTTAACTTAACTTAACTTAACTTAACTTAACTTAACTTAACTGAACTAACGTAACTTAACGTAACTTAACTTAACTTAACTTAACTTAACTTAACTTAACTTAACTGAACTTAACTTAACTTAACGTTAACTTAACTTAACTTAACTTAACTTAACTTAACTTAACTTAACTTAACTTAACTTAACTTAACTTAACTTAACTTAACTTAACTTAACGGAACTTAACTTAACTTAACTTAACTGAACTTAACTTAACTTAACTGAACGTAACTTAACTTAACTTAACTTAACTTAACGTAAACTGAACGTAACTTAACTTAACTTAACTTAACTTAACTTAACTTAACTTAACGGAACGTAACTTAACGTAACTTAACTTAACTTAACTTAACTTAACTTAACTTAACTTAACTTAACTTAACTTAACTTAACTTAACGTAACTTAACTTAACTTAACTTAACTTAACTTAACTTAACTTAACTAACTTAACTTAACTTAACTTAACGAACTTAACTTAACTTAACTTAACTTAACTTAACTGAACTTAACTTAACTTAACTGAACTTAACGTAACTTAACTTAACTTAACTTAACGTAACTTAACTTAACTTAACTAACTTAACTTAACTGAACTTAACTTAACTTAACTTAACTTAACTTAACTTAACTTAACTTAACTGAACTTAACTTAACTTAACTTAACTTAACTTAACTTAACTTAACTTAACTTAACTTAACTTAACTTAACTTAACTTAACTTAACTTAACTTAACTTAACTTAACTTAACTTAACTTAACGTAACTTAACTTAACTTAACTTAACTGAACTTAACTGAACTTAACTTAACTTAACTTAACTTAACTTAACGTAACTTAACTTAACTTAACTTAACTTAACGTAACTTAACTTAACTTAACTTAACTTAACTTAACTTAACTTAACTTAACTTAACTTAACTTAACTTAACTTAACTTAACTTAACTTAACTTAACTTAACTTAACGTAACTTAACTTAACTTAACTTAACTTAACTTAACTTAACTTAACGAACTTAACTTAACTTAACTTAACTTAACTTAACTTAACTTAACGGAACTTAACTAACTTAACTTAACTTAACTTAACTAACTTAACTTAACTTAACTTAACTTAACTTAACTTAACTTAACTTAACGTAACTTAACTTAACTGAACTTAACTTAACTTAACTTAACTTAACTTAACTTAACTTAACTTAACTTAACTTAACTTAACTTAACTTAACCTTAACGGAACTTAACTAACTTAACTTAACCTTAACTAACTTAACTTAACTTAACTTAACTTAACTTAACTTAACTTAACTTAACCTTAACTTAACTTAACTCTTAACTTAACTTAACTTAACTTAACTTAACTAAACTTAACTTAACTTAACGTAACTTAACGTTAACTTAACTGAACTTAACTAACTCTTAACTAACTTAACTTAACTTAACTTAACTTAACTTAACTTAACTTACGTAACTTAACTTAACTTAACTAACTTAACTTAACTTAACTTAACTGAACTTAACTTAACTTAACTTAACTTAACTTAACGGAACGGCTTAACTCACTTAACTTAACGGAACTTAACTAACTTAACTTAACTTAACTTAACTTAACTTAACTTAACGTAACTTAACCTTAACTTAACTTAACTTAACTTAACTTAACTTAACTTAACTTAACTTAACTTAACGGAACTTAACTTAACTTAACTTAACGAACTTAACCTAACTAACTTAACTTAACTCTTAACTTAACTTAACTTAACTTAACTTAACTTAACTTAACTAACTTAACTAACGGAACTTAACTTAACTTAACTTAACTAACTGAACTGAACTTAACTTAACTTAACGGAACTTAACTTAACTTAACGGAACTTAACTTAACTTAACTTAACTTAACTTAACTTAACTTAACTTAACTTAACTTAACTTAACTTACTTAACGGAACTTAACTTAACTTAACCTAACTTAACTTAACTTAACTTAACTTAACTTAACTTAACTTAACTTAACTTAACTTAACTTAACTTAACTTAACTTAACTTAACTTAACTGAACTTAACTTAACTTAACTGAACTTAACTTAACTTAACTTAACTTAACTTAACTTAACTTAACTTAACTTAACTTAACTTAACTTAACTTAACTTAACTGAACTTAACTTAACTGAACTTAACTTAACTTAACGGAACTTAACTTAACTTAACTGAACTTAACTTAACTTAACTTAACTAACGTAACTTAACTTAACTTAACTTAACTGAACTTAACTTAACGTAACTTAACTTAACGTAACTTAACTTAACTTAACTGAACTTAACTTAACTTAACTTAACTTAACTTAACTTAACTTAACTTTAACTTAACTTAACTTAACGTTAACTTAACTAACTTAACTAACGTAACTTAACTTAACTTAACTTAACTTAACTTAACTTAACGGAACTTAACTTAACGGAGAACTTAACTAACCTTAACTTAACTAACTTAACTTAAACTAACTTAACTTAACTTAACTTAACGGTTAACTAACTTAACTTAACTACTAACTTACGAACTAACTTAACTTAACTAACTTAACTTAACCTAACTTAACTTAACTTAACGGAACGGAACTTAACTTAACTGAACTTAACCTTAACTAACTTAACTTAACTTAACTTAACTTAACTTAACTTAACTTAACTGAACTTAACTTAACTTAACTTAACTTAACTTAACGGAACTTAACTTTAACTTAAACTTAACTTAACTTAACTTAACTTAACTTAACGTAACTTAACTTAACGTAACTTAACTTAACTGAACTTAACTTAACTTAACTTAACTTAACTTAACTTAACTAACTTAACGTAACTTAA
This sequence comes from Oratosquilla oratoria, assembly GCF_046742065.1. NCBI lineage: Eukaryota > Metazoa > Arthropoda > Malacostraca > Stomatopoda > Squillidae > Oratosquilla > Oratosquilla oratoria. The sequence continues at coordinate 107,350,012 of NC_134777.1, read as the reverse complement.
CTTAACTTAACTTAACTGAACTTAACGTAACTTAACTTAACGGAACTTAACTTAACTTAACTTAACTTAACTTAACTGAACTTAACTTAACGTAACTTAACTTAACTTAACGGACTTAACTTAACTAACTTAACTTACGTAACTTAACTTAACTTAAACTTAACTTAACTTAACTTAACTTAACTTTAACTTAACTGAACTTAACTTAACTTAACTTAACTTAACTTAACTAACTTAACTGTAACTTAACTTAACTTAACTTAACTGAACGGAACTAACTTAACTTAACTTAACTAACTTAACTTAACTTAACTTAACTTAACTTAACTTAACTGAACTGAACTTAACTTAACTTAACTTAACTTAACTTAACTTAACGTAACTTAACTTAACTTAACTTAACTTAACTTAACTTAACTAACTTAACTTAACGTAACTTAACTTAACTTAACTTAACTTAACTTAACTTAACTTAACTTAACTGAACTTAACTTAACTTAACGTAACGTAACTTAACTTAACTTAACTTAACTTAACTTAACTTAACTTAACTTAACTTAACTTAACGTAACTTAACTTAACTTAACGTAACTTAACTTAACTTAACGTAACTTAACTTAACTTAACTTAACTGAACTTAACTTAACTTAACTTAACTTAACTTAACTTAACTTAACTTAACTTAACTTAACTTAACGGAACTTAACTTAACTTAACTTAACTTAACTTAACTTAACTGAACTTAACTTAACTTAACTTAACTTAACGTAACTTAACTTAACTTAACGTAACTTAACTGAACGTAACTTAACTTAACTTAACTTAACTTAACTTAACTTAACTTAACTTAACTTAACTTAACTTAACTTAACTTAACTTAACTTAACTTAACTTAACGTAACGGAACTTAACTTAACTTAACGTAACTTAACTTAACTTAACTTAACTTAACTTAACTTAACTTAACTTAACTGAACTTAACTTAACTTAACTTAACGTAACTTAACTTAACTTAACTTAACTGAACTTAACTTAACTTAACTTAACGGAACTTAACTTAACTTAACTTAACTTAACTTAACTTAACTTAACTTAACTTAACTTAACTTAACTTAACTTAACTTAACTTAACTTAACTTAACTTAACTTAACTTAACTTAACTGAACTTAACTTAACGTAACTTAACTTAACTTAACGTAACGTAACTTAACTTAACTTAACTTAACTTAACTTAACTGAACTTAACTTAACTTAACTTAACTTAACTTAACGGAACTTAACTTAACTTAACTTAACTTAACGTAACTTAAACTTAACTTAACGTAACTTAACTTAACTTAACTTAACTTAACTTAACTGAACTTAACTTAACTTAACTTAACTTAACTTAACTTAACTTAACTTAACTTAACTTAACTTAACTTAACTTAACTTAACGGAACGGAACTTAACTTAACTTAACTTAACTTAACTTAACTTAACGTAACTGAACTTAACTTAACGTAACTTAACTTAACTTAACTTAACTTAACTTAACTTAACTTAACGTATCTAAACTATACTTAACTTTACTTAACTTAACTTAACTTAACTTAACTTAACTTAACTTAACTTAACTTAACTTAACGTAACTTAACTTAACTTAACTTAACTTAACTTAACTTAACTTAACTTAACTTAACTTAACTTAACTTAACTTAACTTAACTTAACTTAACTTAACTTAACTTAACTGAACGGAACTTAACTTAACTTAACTTAACTTAACTTAACTGAACTTAACTTAACTTAACTTAACTTAACTTAACTTAACGGAACTTAACTTAACTTAACTTAACTTAACTTAACTTAACTTAACTTAACGGAACTTAACTTAACTTAACTTAACTTAACTGAACTTAACTTAACGTAACTTAACGTAACTGAACTTAACTTAACTTAACTTAACTTAACTTAACTTAACGACTAACTTAACTACGTAACTTAACTTAACTTAACTTAACTTAACTAACTTAACGGAACTTAACTAACTTAACTTAACTTAACTTAACTTAACTTAACTTAACTTAACCTTAACTTAACCTTAACTTAACTTAACGTAACTTAACTTAACTTAACTTAACTTAACTAACTGAACTAACTTAACTAACGGAACTTAACGTAACTTAACTTAACTTAACGTTAACTTAACTTAACTTAACGGAACTTAAACTTAACTTAACGGAACTTAACGGAACTTAACTTAACTTAACTTAACTTAACTTAACTTAACTTAACTTAACTTAACTTAACTTAACGTACTTAACTTAACTTAACGGAACTTAACTTAACTTAACTTAACTTAACGAACTGAACTAACTTAACTTAACTTAACGTAACTGAACTTAACTTAACTTAACTAACGTAACTTAACTTAAACTTAACTTAACTTAACTAACTACTAACGTAACTAACGTAACTTAACTTAACTTAACTTAACGTAACTTAACTTAACGGAACTTAACTAACTTAACTTAACTGAACTTAACTTAACTTAACTTAACTTAACTTAACGTAACGGAACTTAACTAACTTAACGGAACTTAACTTAACTTAACTTAACTAACTTAACTAACTTAACTTAACTTAACGGAACTTAACTTAACTTAACTTAACGTAACTTAACTTAACGGAACTTAACTTAACTTAACTAACTGAACTTAACTTAAACTTAACTTAACTTAACGGAACTTAACTTAACTAACTTAACTTAACGTAACTTAACTAACTTAACTTAACTTAACTTAACTTAACTTAACTTAACTTAACGGAACTTAACTTAACGTACTTAACTTAACTGTAACTTTAACTTAACTTAACTTAACGTAACTTAACGGAACTTAACTTAACTTAACTTAACTTAACTTAACTAACTTAACTTAACTACGTAACTTAACTTAACTTAACTTAACTTAACTTAACTTAACTGAACTTAACTTAACTTAACTTAAACTTAACTTAACTAACGGAACTTACTTAACTACCTTAACTTAACGTAACTTAACGGAACTTAACTAACTAACGTAACTTAACTTAACTTAACTTAACTTAACTTAACGTAACTACTAACTTAACTTAACGGAACTTAACTTAACTTAACTAACGGAACTTAACGTAACTGAACTTAACTTAACTTAACTTAACTTAACTTAACTGAACTTACTTAACTGAACTTAACTTAACTTAACTTAACTTAACTTAACTGAACTGAACTTAACTTAACTTAACTTAACTAACTGAACTTAACTTAACTTAACGAACTTAACTTAACGGAACTTAACTTAACTTAACTTAACTTAACTAACGTCGGAACTTAACTTAACTTAACGGAACTTAACTGTAACTTAACTGAACTTAACTTAACTTAACGGAACTTAACTTAACTTAACTTAACTGAACTTAACTTAACTTAACTTAACGGAACTAACGGAACTTAACTAACTAACTTAACTTAACTTAACTTAACTTAACTTAACGTTAACTTAAACTTAACTTAACGGAACTTAACTAACTTAAACTTAACTAACTTAACTTAACTTAACGTAACTGCTTAACTTAACTTAACTTAACGGAACTTAACTGAACTTAACTTAACTTAACTTAACTTAACTTAACTTAACTTAACGTAACTGAACTTAACTTAACTAACTTAACTTAACTTAACGTTAACTTAACTACTTAACTTAACTTAACTAACTGAACTTAACTTAACTTACTAACTTAACTTAACTTAACTGAAACTAACTAACTTAACTTAACGGAACTTAACTTAACGGAACTTAACTAACTGACTTAACTTAACGTAACTTAAACTTAACTTAACGTAACTTAACTTAACTTAACGGAACTAACTTAACTTAACTTAACTTAACTTAACTTAACTTAACTTACCTTAACGTAACTTAAACGGAACTTAACTTAACTAACTTAACTAACTAACTTAACGTTAACTTAACTAACTTAACTTAACTTAACGGAAACTAACTTAACTACTTAACTTAACGGAACTAACTTAACGTTAACTTAACGTTAACTTAACTTAACTTAACTTTAACTTAACTTAACTGAACCTTAACTTAACTTAACTTAACTTAACTAACTTAACTAACTTAACTGAACTAACTTAACTTAACTTAACTTAACTTAACTAACTTAACTTAACGTAACTTAACTTAACTTAACTTAACTTAACTTAACGGAACTTAACTTAACTTAACTTAACTTAACTTAACTTAACTTAACTTAACTTAACTTAACTTAACTTAAACTTAACTTAACTTAACTTAACTTAACTTAACTGAACTTAACTTAACTTAACTTAACTGAAACTTAACTTAACGTAAACTTAACGAACTGAACTTAACGTAACTTAACTTAACTTAACTGTAACTTGAACGGACTTAACTTAACTTAACTTAACTTAACTTAACTTAACGGAACTTAACGGATACTGATCGGAACGT
>NC_134777.1:107322311-107334811 GCF_046742065.1 Oratosquilla oratoria | reverse complement strand
GTATAATTAGCAAATTTGGAGACATTAAGTTTCAGTCCGTGGTCTATATTATTTATATATACTATGAATAGAAATGGCATAAGAACGGAACCCTGAGGAACTCCACTCATAACATTTTTCCATCTAGAAATTTTGCCATTTAGAACAACTCTGTTTACGATCGTTTAACCAATTACTAGTCCAGCTTAATAGGCTACCATTTATTCCGTGTGAAGCTAATTTAGCAAATAGTTTTTCATGCGGGACGGTATCAAAAGCCTTCATAAAGTCAAGATATATTAAATCTATATTGTTTCTTTTGTTATAATTTTATATGGCCGTGTTGTAGAATTCGATGACGATAATGATATCGATGATGTTGATAATGATAACGATAATGGTGGTGATGATGATGACGATGGCGATAATGATGATGTTGATGATGATAATGACGCTGACGACGACGATGATGATACTGATGATGATGATGATGATGATGACGATGATGATGATGGTGGTGGTACTGATGATGTTGATGACGATGGTGATGATGATAATGATGCTGATAACCACGACGACGACGACAATGACGATGATGATGATGATTACAAAGGATTACAAAGGCGGAGCATGCCGACAGGAGACCTTTTGGTCCATATCTAGGTCGGATGCGAAAAAAAAATCAATAATAATAAAATAATAAATAAAAAACTATAATAATGTAAATAACAAATAAAATACATAAATAAATGCATAGGTATAGTTAAATAATAAACAAACAGGTAAATAGTAAATAATAATAAACTGACATAACTAATAATAAATGAAAATCAGACACAAATGATAACAAAACAAAAAAATATATAAAATAAATTATAATCATTACAGCATCTTGCTTAGGTGTTTATCTAAATGATTCTTAAAGCTTCGAACTGAACTACATTGCACTACATGTGCAGGAAGTTTATTCCATTCATTAACTACACGGTTGGCAAAGTTGTTGATGATGATGATGATGATGATGATGATGATGATGATGATGATGATGACGACGACGATGTCTGACAGAAACCGCCCTCATCTCTCTCTCCTTTTCTTCCCTGTGTTGCAGACGTGACTCCCGAAGTGGTGGAGCCCCGCCACCCGACCTGGTACCTGCGATTCCTCTGCATCCCCGTCATCCTGGGTAAGAACTCTCTACTCTCTTTCTCTCTCTCTCTCTCTCTCTCTCCTCTCTCTCTCCCTCTCTCTATCTCCGCGTTAAGTGGGATGGTTCCTATTCTTCTACAACAGTATTTCATAACCTAGAGTGTTGCGTAACCTTTTCCTTGTACCAGATGTTAAGGTCCTGGACTATCTAAGTCCTGACTACAGGGGGTCCAAGGTCGGAGACCATTTAGAAGCGCTGGTATAGGAAAATATGAATGGAGCCCACTCACATAAACCAAAAATCTTTTCAAAAGCATATATGTAAACAAAGTTCATGTAAAAATATCATATGTATGTAAATGTTACATAAAGATGTCTTATATGTGTATAATCAAATTTAAAAGACGTATTTATACAAATTCTATGTAAAGGAAATCTATATGATTTAGATGCTACGCTGAATTAGCTATTAATATACAATTTGCACTTTTACAATGTTTTTGAATATTGCTACTTTACTGCCCTACTCGCTTTGTGTTTTTGTTTTTTATTTGTTTATTCTTCATTTTCGATCCTAATCTAACCATATGACCATAGTAGTTGCGGCAACTGTACGATGAACTATCCATCAATCAATTAAACAATCAGTCAGTTCCTCGTTCAATCCATTCATCTCGCGCCAAATCCAAACCGACCACATCGAGATGATCTGTCAGGGTTTGTCTTCGACCTCAGTCTTCAGCCTAATTTCATATCAATTTATATAGATTAAAAATATATATATACATTGGACAAATATTTGTCTTGTGGACTTTGAGGACCGGTCTTATATACATGTATATATATATAAATATATATATATATATATATATATATATATATACATATAAATATATATATACATATATATATACATATATATATATGTATATATATACATATATGGATATGCGTATACTTAGGCAGGAGGTTCTCCCTCTGGCAAGAAATGTTGTATATAATAGCATGATGACAACTCACAATTTTCTTGTTAACTTGTTCAATACTGCGAACAAGGCGACGTATTTCAAGAGGCAATCTATGTAGAAGGTCAGCAAAGGACATTTCAACACTGAGGCAGGATAGTCAAACTAGTAGATATTTCGGTACCAACGTTTCGAAGTTGCACAACTTCATTTTCAAGGCAGAATAATACATACAAAAGTCAAATCGTAAATATACAGAAATAGTGTTACATAAATGAGCTAAGGAGAGGTTACAAACAAACAAATAATATGAAATAAGTACGAACTTAGGAGAGGTGGAAAAAAGGACAGAAACCCCAGCAATGACAATTGATCACCCACGCCGTGGGGTGGTCAATTGTTCACCGTGCTGTGAGGTGGAAGAATGGGCATCATCAACATGGAAATGTGCGATCATGGCTTTAGAAGAAGGGAGAATTTGGAGATCTTGAAGCTGCTTATTCATGTCGGGGTTGCTGTGTTTGATATGCAACGCTTCGATAATCGCAAGCCTTTTGTGGTCTTTTTCCGTGGCAATAATGGAAGTACCCTTTACGAGGTCTTCTCTAGTAAGTCGTAGTTGGTGGTGGTTACTATAACGATTTTTGATAACGCCTGCAGATAAATGAAGAGTAAGCCTTCTCGATACTTTAGTAGTCGTCATACCAATATACGACGCATGAGGCCCACAGTCCTCATGTTGGCATACAAATTTGTATACGGCATGACTACGTTGAAGGAGAGGGCGTTCAGGAGTGGTGTTATTTCTCATGATCAGGTTACTAATCCTTTTGTTTTTATAGAAAATTACCAGATTTAAACTATCGCTCTCGTTAATAGGTTTGACATTTCTTTTAATTATGTCCTTGATAACTCGTTCCTCGGTCTTATACGAGGTTGACATCTGAGACTTATAATATAAATTAATTTTATTGCTAGGCGGGATGATAAGTAAGGAGTTGTTTTTCTGGTTATACCACTTGTTTATAGTGCGTTTGACCACACTTGGAACGACGTGGTGTGGGTATCCATTGTCTACAAGCATTTGGGATACCCGGTCTATTTCTCTGTGGACGTTTTTCCACTCACTGCAGTGGGACAGCGCTCTCCTGACGAAAGCTGCGATGGTAGTCTCTTTAAATCGGTCAGGGCATTCGCTTTGACCATTCAAACAATGGCCAGCGTTAGTGGATTTGACATAGACCGAAGTGGAAATTGTGTACTCCTCGACTTTTAGGAGGACATCCAAGAAGGGGAGGGCACCATCTGTACTTTTTTCCATCAAAAATCATTATAGTAACCACCACCAACTACGACTTACTAGAGAAGACCTCGTAAAGTGTACTTCCATTATTGCCACGGAAAAAGACCACAAGACTTGCGATTATCGAAGCGTTGCATATCAAACACAGCAACCCCGACATGAATATGCAGCTTCAAGATCTCCAAATTCTCCCTTCTTCTAAAGCCATGATCGCACATTTCCATGTTGATGATGCCCATTCTTCCACCTCACAGCAAGGTGAACAATTGACCACCCCACGGCGTGGGTGATCAATTGTCATTGCTGGGGTTTCTGTCCTTTTTTCCACCTCTCCTAAGTTCGTACTTATTTCATATTATTTGTTTGTTTGTAACCTCTCCTTAGCTCATTTATGTAACACTATTTCTGTATATTTACGATTTGACTTTTGTATGCATTGTTCTGCCTTGAAAATGAAGTTGTGCAACTTCGAAACGTAGGTACCGAAATATCTACTAGTTTGACTATCCTGCCTCAGTGTTGAAATGTCCTTTGCTGACCTTCTACATAGATTGCCTCTTGAAATACGTCGCCTTGTTCGCAGTATTGAACAAGTTAACAAGAAAATTGTGAGTTGTCATCATGCTATTATATACAACATATATACATATATACATATAGGGAGCAGGTTTTCATCAAGACATTTTCTATTGAATATCACAGCATTCTCAGCGTTCGTGATCTTTTTCTTAACACTTTCAATTCTTCTAATTATTCTCTTCTTAGAACTTGTTAAATGATAAATAATATTTCCGATGGAGTCCATTGTGGAAATGAAAACTAGAACTTTTCGACGTTTGGCCTATACCTTAGGCATCTTCTGGTAAATTAAATTTTCTAAAAATACATACATGCTTATAGATACAAAAAGTTACAAAATGTGAAATACTAGGAGAGATGGTGGTGCAAGAGTGTTGCCGGACTTTTCATCTTCGTGGCACGACGTGGGATGCCCCGAAAAGTTCCAAATTTCCGCACATGTTTTGCTGGATGTTGATATTTGGCATATGGTTTTATGTACCATATGCCAAATATCAACATCCAGCAAAACATGTGCGGACATTTGGAACTTTTCGGGGCATCCCACGTCGCGCTACGAAGATGAAAAGTCCGGCAACACTCTTGCACCACCATCTCTCCTAGTATTTCACATTTTGTAACTTTTTTATTTATAAGCATGTATGTATTTTTAGAAAATTAAATTTACCAGAAGATGCCTAAGGTATAGGCGAAACGTCGTAAAGTTCTAGTTTTCATTTCCACAATGGACTTCATCGGAAATATTATTTATCATTTAACAAGTTCTAAGAAGAGAATAATTAGAAGAATTGAAAGTGTTAAGAAAAAGATCACGAACGCTGAGTATGCTGTGATATTCAATAGAATATATATATATACATATATATATATATACATATATATATATACATATATACATACACATGTATATATACATATACATATATATATACATATATATACATACATATATATATATATATATATATATATATATATACGCATTAGATGAGAGCAAGAGCGTTACCAATGTTACGGTCATAAATATAGTCAACATAGGTAGTGCCCATAGAATGGTAGGTTGCACAGCTCAATTCAAATTTAGAACCGAGATAAATAAACTAGTTTTAAAAAAGAAAATAAACCTTGCAAAGGTTAAGGATAATAAGAAGGAATTTCAGTTAGAAATTAAAAATAGATTCGAAGCTCTAAGAACTAACAAGGACACTGTCGAAGATATGAATTTGAATTTAGTGAATATCATTAGGGAATCAGCAGAGAAAGTAGGAAGTACAAAAAGTATTAGAGAAAACAAATACTCCAAAGCTACAAATGACTTAATTAAAAGAAGAATGGCCATGCAGATTAAAAGCAGGAGAGACGAAATAGAAAGAATACAAATAAACAAGCTTATCAGCAAAAGGCAGTGATCAGAGAAAAGAAAGAGAAGTATGGACGAAATAGAGGAAACTATTCGGAAAGATAATTAATAGTATTAAGGGGACCGAGCGCAGACATGCTTTAAGAGGATAGTAAACGATAAGTGTGAAAGATAGAAATGAAGAGATAATCAAATACAGAAACAGAATGGTAAAAAGAGTAGAAGAATTATACCAAGAGCTTTACTCGTCGAAGACCGTAGTTGAGTCAGTAAATTCATCTATAGACGTTACAAAGGAAGAAGTAGAATTTGCTCTAAAAACTATGAAACTGGGAAAAGCACCTGGGGAAGATGGTATATCAATACATCTTTTGAAAGACGCAGGGAAAGAAGCTCATATTATGTTAGCTCAGTTGTACACCCAGTGCTTACGTCAAGAAAGCGTTCCTGATGCGTGGTGCAATGCAATAGTGATTTTGCTTCATAAAAAGGAAACCAGAAGGACCTTACTAACTACCGACCGATTAACTTCCTATCAAATGTATATAAAGTATTCTCCTTACAAATAGATTAAGTCAAGATTTAGATGGAAACTAACCGAACGAACAGGCTTTTGGAGCGGATATTCGACTCTAGACCATTTGAAGGCGATGAACCAACTAATCGAGAAAACGACAGAATGCAATATACCTCTTTGTTCAGCTTTTGTAGATTACGAGAAGGCCTTTGATTCGGTAGAACAAATAGCAATACTAGAATCGCTACGCAAGCAGGGTACAAACGAACAGATCATAAGGGTTTTAGAAAAGATTTATGCGAAAAGTACCGCTGTAATTCGACTACATATACAGAAAAGATCAAAATCGAGAAAGAAGTACAGGAAAACTATACAATTTCACCCAAATTATTTACAGCTTGTTTGGAAGAGATTTTCAGAAGGCTGAGTTGGGAAGAGAAAGGTTTGAAGATTAATGGTGAATATTTGAACCACCTAAGATTTGCAGATAATACTATTCTCAAGGAAAGTTTCAAAGTAGGTTTAAAGATTAATAAGAGTAAAACCAAAGTAATGTTCAACACGAAAGTTCAAAGTAAAGAGAATATAATTGATGGCGAGAGTCTTGAAGAAGTTGAGGAGTATAATTATTTAGGCCAGACGGTGAAAGTGACCAAAGATTATGATAATGAACTAAAAAGGCGTATTACAATTGGTTGAGGAGTGTTTGGTAAGTATAATAAAATCCTGAGAGGCTCTCTGCCTTTATGTTTGGAATGTAAAGTTTACAATCAATGCATTCTGCCAGCAATAATCTACGGGTGTGAGACTTGGAAACTGACGAAGGCGGCGGAGACAGAGTTAAGGACTGCACAGAGGAGAATGGAGAGATCAATGAATATATGAAAAGAATCCTCTGTATATCAAGAATATCTGTATGTTCGTGTATTTCCCCATCTATTAAATTATCCCTCTATGTGTGAACCAGTCTGTTTACTTATAAGTTTAAGTATCTACAGTCTTCCCCGTTTTTCTGCCTGCTTCTTCACCCATCTGTCTAATTATCTGACCGTCTGTTTGTCTGTTTATGTTTGTATATGGACAGCTTTCCCTGTCTTTTTGTCTGTCTGTGTGTGTAGTGTCACTCATTTGTAGTGTCACATTCTGTCTGTCTCTGTCTATACCCTTATCGCTATCCTCGTCTGTCTGTATGTCTGTCTGAGTGACCCCTGTCTAAATCTTCTCCCTCATTGCTCTGTTTCTGTCTATATCCCCACCTACTGTTTATACACATATGCATTTTCTCTCTGTTTGTCTGCCTGTTTTTCTGTCTGTCTATACCTACCCCGTCTTTTCTGTTTGTTTGCCTGCTTTTATATACTCGCGCTATCTCCACTCCATGTCAAAATATACACACAACTTTCCTGTCTGTGTATATGTCTTCCTGTTTGTTCCAACTTCCCCGTCTGTCTGTCTTCAATAACCATTCCCATTCTGTCTGCCCCATACTTCCTCTGTTCTGTCATTATATGACACACATATTTGCCTGTCTATCTGTATTTTGTCCACCCGTCAGTTTACTTGCCTGCCTGTCTCTGTCTCTCCTATCGGCCTGTCTATGTGTTTGTCTGTCTTTCTATATTCTCTCTGTCTGCCTGCGTGTCTGTCATTACCCCGTCGGAAATCTGTCCGTCTCTCTCTCTCTGTCTCTCTCTCTCTCTATATATATATATATATATATATCACTTTCTCTCTCTCTCTCTCTCTCTCTCTCTCTCTCTCTCTCTCTCTCTCTCTCTCTCTCTACCTATCTATCTATCTCTCTCTCTCTCTCTCTCCTTCTCTCTCTATCTCTTTCTCTCTCTCTCTCTCTCTCTCTCTCTCTCTCTCTCTCTCTCTCTCTCTCTCTCTCTTTATCACTCTCTCTCTCTCTCTCTCTCTCTCTCTCTCTCTCTCTCATTCTCTCTCTCTCTCTCTCTCTCTCTCTCCTTCTCTCTCTCTCTCTCTCTCTCTCTCTCTCACTCTCTCTCTCTCTCTCTCTCTCTCTCTCTCTCTCTCTCTCTCTCTCTCTCTATCTATCTATCTCTCTTGTGTCTGTATGTGGGAGGAAGGGAGGGAGGGGAAGGGGGAGGAGAAGGGGGAGGGGGACCACGTGAGGACGTATAGGAATTGCGCCATTTCTGGTGTTTATACGGGGCTGTATGACGTAAGCACGGGTACTCTACATTTCTATATGGACTACTTCCTCGATGTCGCGGACTCCTCGGCGTGAAATGAAGATCTCCAGTTTCTGAAATAGCCAGAGAGGAGACTTCTGTCCACTCCCCCTCTCCCTCCTCTCCCTCCCCTCTCCCCCCCTCTCCCAAATTGCGGGAATTGTCGAGAAGAAGTGGGGACTGTCCCGTCTGGGAGGAATCTTGAAGCCAATGTTTATATGCATGAGGCTGAAGGTTGTCTACGAAACGGAATATCAATTCTGTATGATGCTCAGGGTTGACTACGGAAAAGAATATCAGTTCTGTCAAATTTGTGAGTCAAACGTGGTAGCCAATAGGAAGGCGGCCGCCAAGCAACGTCTGTCAACTTAAAAAAAACATTACAAGAGGGGGAATGAGATGGACGATGAGATATGGTTAAGGACACGAGTCAGGGGGGAGGGGGGGAGGGGGCTGATGGTGGAGGGGGAGGGGGAGGGGGAAGGGGCTGAGGGAGGAGGGGGGAAGACTGGGGGGAAGGCTGGGGGGACTTAGGAGGGCGGAGCGACCGTGATTTCGAAATATGTAAATGTATTTTTCATCGATATGATGCTGTAGTTCTATATAGAGTAGGTCTATTATGATGAATGTGATTTCAATAAAAAAAAAAAAATCTTTCCAAAAAGGAAAAAATGTATATGGTCAGGTTAAACTGTCCGGAATTGTACAGTGGGAGGGAAGAGGGAGGGGGGAGGGGGAGGGGGAGGGGAGGGAGGGGGAAGGGGGGAGGAAGCAACAAGGCCCCCTAAAATATAAAATCGCTCTTTTTTGTATCTAAACTTTTTATTTATTTTTTAAATGATCTATTTATCTATTTATATATTTGTTTTTCTTTACTCAGTGTAACAGTAGAGACGAAGAAGGTCTCTCGCGAACTTTATGATCTGTACCTCCCTTAATTAAATGAATGATCCTGATTACCGCCAGGGGTTTCTATTCAGCTAAGGGACTCACCCCCTCCCCCTCTCACCTCCTTACCCATTCCCCCTCCCCCTATCCCCTTCTCCTTCCCCCTCCCCCTACCCCTTCTCTCCCCTTCTCCCCTTCTCCCTCCCCTCTCACCTCCTCACCCATTCCCCCCTTTCCCCCTCCCCTATCCCCCTCACCCCCTTCTCCTTCCCCCTCCCCTCCTCACCCCCTCACCCTTCTTCCTCACCCCCTTCTCCCATTATCCCTCCCCTCTCACCTCACCCATTCCCCCTCCCCTATTCCCCTCACCCCCTTCGAATTCCCCCTCCCCCTATCCCCCCTCTCCCCTTCTCCTTCCTCCTTCCCTCTCACCTCCTCATCCACTCCCCCCTTTCCCCCTCCCCCATCCCCCTAACCCCCTTCTCCTTCCCCCTTCCCTTCTCACCCCCTTCTCCCATTCTCCCTCCCCTCTCACCTCCTCACCCATTCCCCCATGCCCCCTCCCCTACTCCCCCCTTTCCCGCTCCCCCTATCCCCCCTCTCTCCCTTCTCCTTCTCCCTCCCCCTATCCTCCCTCTCCCCTTCTCCTTCCCCCTCCTCTTTCACCTCCTCACACATTCCCCCTTTCCCCCTCCCCCCTCCCCCTAACCCCCTTCTCCTTCCCCCTCCCCTTCTCACCCCCTCACCCTTCTCCCTCACCCCCTTCTCCCATTCTCCCTCCCCTCTCACCTCCTCACCCATTCCCCCATCCCCCCTCCCCTATCCCCCTCACCCCTTCTCCTCCCCCTTCTCCCTCACTCCTTCTCCCCTTCCCCCTTACCCCCTTCTCCTTCCCCCTTCTACCTCCCCGCTCTCCTCCCCCTTCCCCCTTCTGAGCTGAAATATGAATAAGACTTTAGATTCACTGAACTTCAGGTAAAGTTGACTTCAGAACTGAAACGTGTTATCAATCCCTGTGTTGGAGACCTCTTTCGGTATTTACTGTCTTAAGATGACTTCACACGGGCGGAGAGGGGGAGGGGGGAGAGGGGGAGAGGGAGAGACATAGTCTCCTCCACCGATGTATACAGCCTCCCCAGACACTCCTAGTGAAAGGTGTGTACACCAGATTTGATCTTCCCACAGGGTCGTCTCCCCCAGGGTCGTCCCCCCCAAGGTCGCCCCCCTCTTCCAGCGGGGGGGGGGGAGGCTGAACATGCAACGGAACTCTACAGTTTCTGTCAAGATTTGCACAGCGTTAAGTGTTCCGAACAAATATACTGTATATTAACACCTCTTCCCTTCCCTTTCCTCTCCTCCACTCCCCTCTCCTCCCTACCCTCTCTTTTCCACTCCCTACCCTCTCTTTTCCACTCCCTACCCTCTCTCTTCCACTCCCTACCCTCTCTCTTCCACTCCCTCCCCTCTCTCCTCCACTCCCTACCCTCTCTCTTCCACTCCCTACCCTCTCTCTTCCACCCCCTCCCCTCTCTCCTCCACTCCCCTCCTCCCTTCCTTTCCTCCTCCCTCTCCTCTCCTTCACCTTCATCCCATCCTCGCCCTTCCCATCTCCTCTTCCCCAAAATCCCCTCCCAATCCTCTCCCTCCCAATCCCCTCCCTATGTAAAAGGGGAACTTCCCCCTAGTTGAATAAAATCGCCTGACGGCAGCTGTAGCGAGATAAAAAAAAACTTCGGTACACTAACATCACGTCTTCTCAAAATAACATCAAAATGACGTCACAAAAAGTCATCATCTGAACTACGAGACATTCTGTGACGTCACATCTTCGTTACGTGGAATATGACGTCACATTCTGTGACGTCACTCTCTTCGAGGAAACTGATGACGTCATAGAAGTCTCATGCAGCCTCAGAGGAGACTTGAGGCGTTCTGGATGACCTTAGGTCACTGGTGGAACGACCCTCAAGAGCAGAAGTTGGTTAATGTCCTTGGGTGGACAAGCAAACACGACATCAATCTTAAGCAACTTGACATCTGTCATCCACTGCGGTCACTTTCCTCCCCCCCCCCCAAAGGACAAGAAAGGAATATAATGGACAAGCAAAGCAGCAGGTGTTTTTTTTTTTTATGAGACCTGGTTCATGAAATGGACAAGTGCAGTGGCCTTGTCTGAACTTTTTGTTTATTTTCCATTAATTTAATATCATCGTTATTATTATTATTATTGTTATTATTATTATTATTATTATTATTATTATTATTATTATTATTATTATTATTATTATTGTTATTATTATTATCATTATTATTATTATTATTATTATTATTATTATTATTATTATTATTATTATTATTATTATCATTATTATCATTATTATTATTATTACTATTATTACACACACACACACACACACACACACACACACACACATATATCGTAACATCGTAACTATGTGAATAAATTCGCTAGTGGACAGCGACATCAATCATACAATCTAAATAACCGTCGCGCAGAGGATTCGAACCACCGCCAGTAGACTCAAGAGAGTCCGTAGCACCCGCCTTAGACCACTCAACCATAGACGATCTAAAAGTGTATGAACTCGTAATCTATCTGATTACCGAGATGGGGAGGTTGCTAACTGCCCCCCATATAAACCCCCTTTTTACCATACACCTAATCGCACCAATGGGAATGGTAAGGACTAGATCGAATCCCCCTCACGCTTCTCGTCATCGTAACTATGATTGATGTCGCTGTCCACTAGCGAATTTATTCACATAGTTACGATGACGAGAAGCGTGAGGGGGATTCGATCTAGTCCTTACCATTCCCATTGGTGCGATTAGGTGTATGGTAAAAAGGGGGTTTATATGGGGGGCAGTTATCAGTCACCGTGATACAAAAATGCAAATTAGCCATAGGAGAAGGGAAACTTGTAGACAGTAGACATTTAGTCTGAAGATGTAATATACGAAAGTACTTACTGTCTACTAGTTTCCCTTCTTCTGTGGTTAATTTGCATATATATATATATATATATATATATACATATATATATATATATATATACATATATATATATATATATGTGTGTGTGTGTGTGTGTGTGTGTGTGTGTGTGTGTGTGTGTGTGTGTGTGTGTGTGTGTGTGTGTGTGTGTGTGTGCGTGGCTTTATGGTGAGCTCCAGGTGATTTGATCAAATAGCTGAAGGGTCGAATATGTATTGGCCTCCACGGGGTCTCGACCGACGAGTACTCCGTTCAGACCATCCCCCCATCACTTGCTTCCACGTAGCAATTCTTTTTTATATGAAAAATGAGACCATTTGGTTTATAATGAGGCTGAACGGAGAGATGATTGCTTATATGTAGGTCTAAATTGATTTCAAAATATCAAATTATATTTAAGGTAAAAATGTTATTTGATACTTCCAGAGGGAATGGGGGAGCGAGAGAGAGAGAGAGAGAGAGAGAGAGAGAGAGAGAGAGAGAGAGAGAGAGAGAGAGAGAGAGAGAGAGAGAGAGAGAGAATTTTGTAAGAAGATAATATACGCCACG
>NC_134777.1:107304811-107317311 GCF_046742065.1 Oratosquilla oratoria | reverse complement strand
CCTTTTCCTTCTTTCTCCTTCTCTTACTTTTCATCCTACTCCTCTACTTCCTCCTCTTCCTCCTCCTCTGCCTCTCCCTTTTCTTCCTCTTCTTCCTTTTCCTCCTCCTCCCTCTCTTCCACTACCTCCTCCGATTCTTCCTTCTGCTTCTCCTCATATCCCACTTTCTCCTCCTCTTCTCTTTCACAGTCCTCCTCCTCCTCCTTCTTCTCCTCCTCCTCCTCCTCCTCCTTCTCCTTCTCCTCCTCTGTCCTCCTTTTCCTCCTTATTCCCCATTCTCCTCCTTCTCATCCCTCTTCTTCTCCTTCCTCGTCTTCCCCTTCCTCCTCTTCGTCTTTCTACTCCAATTCTGCCTATTTTTTTTCTATTTTGTGTTATTCTTTTTTTTTTGTGTTCTCCCTTCCTCCCCTCTGACCAAACCGCCAAGTCTCTACTCCAGCGCTTGCCTCTCCCCCCCCACACACACACTCTCCATGGAGGTCCAAGTCTATACTCACCCACTCCTTCCTTCTCCTCTTCCATGAATCATCACCATCATCATCATCATATTCATCATCACCTGTATCATCATCACCTTCATTGTCATTATCATCATCTTTATCATCATCATCTTATCATCATCATCATCATCATCATCATATTCATCATTACCTGTATCATCATCATCTTATCATCATCATCATCATCGTATTCATCATTACCTGTATCATCATCTTCATTGTCATCATCAGCATCTTGCATCATCATCTTCATCATCATCATCATCAGCATCTTTATCATCATCATCATCTTCATCATCATCATCATCTTTATCATCATCATCATCATCATCATCATCACCGTCATCATCACCGTCATCATCATCATCATCATCATCATCATCATCACCATCATTTTCATTGTCACCACCACCACAATCAATATCACCACTACCATCACCACAACCATCACCACCACTACCATCACCACAACCATCACCACCACTACCATCACCACCACTACCATCATCATCATCATCACCATCATCATCACCACCATCATCCCATTTTATCCCTTCCGCTTTCCTATCATAAGATCTATTACCCCCTCCCCCTCCCCTCTGCTCCCCTTTACACCCCCTCCTCTCCACGCTTCCACTACTGTTACGATCTCACTCAACTTTCATACATTGCCCTTTGACTTTGCTTGTCCCTATCTAACCTTTGTTAGAACTAGTTTGAACTTACCTGGACTTGACTGACCTTACCTGGCCTTGGTTGACCGTATCTGGGCATAGCTGACCTTATCTGACCTTGTCTGTCCTTATCTGACCTTACCCATCCTTAGCTAACCTTGTCTGCCCATATCTGACCTTACTTCCCCTTTGCATCTTCATACGCTTACTGACACCTATATAAACCTTTCTTCCTGTGGTAAGGCCTCGTTTACACGGGGCAAGTTAAGAGGCAAGTCAAGGGCGTAAGTTACTTGAAATGGAAAAGAAAGCGAGAGAGTACATGTTCACACAGGCCATTTGTCGCTGACCTGGCCTGTGTGAACATATACTTGCTCGCTTTCTTCTCCAGTTCAAGTAACTTGCGCACCTGATGTGTCTCTCAACTTGCCCCGTGTAAACGAGGATTAAGGAAGTCGAGCAGACTGAGAAGTCAAACGGTAACTCAATTGTCCACTGTTCGATGCCTGCCCTCGGACGCATCTACAGTAGAATAAGAGGGATATATATATGAGCTCGAGACGCCTCACATATATATATATATATATATATATATATATATATATATATATATATATATGTATATATGTATATATATATACATACATATATATATACATATATACTGTATATATATATATATATATATATATATATCGATATAGATATATATATACATATATATACATATATACATATATATATATATATATGCTATTGGTTGTCGCCAGATTATTTTACTCAGCTGAGGACCTGACCCAAGACACAGAAACGAGTTTCAATCAACCGGAATCCCGTTTTCTGTTGACGTCCGATTCCCGCAGCTGAATAAAATGGTCTGTCACTCACCAGAATAAAACATACAAAGTAAAAGCTATCAGAAGCCTTTCCATCCGCCTCTGGTTCAAATCCATCTCATTCATCCATCTCACTCTTCTTCTCATTTTCTCAATATCTCAATTCGCCTCAGTGTCTCTCTCAGTGACCCCCCTCCTCATTCTCCTCTTCCTCTCCTCTCAACCTATCCCCCCCACCCCCGCTACACTCCCCTCCTCTCACACCCTCACCTCACCCTCACCCTCACCCTTCCTGGCTATCTCCCCACTCACCCCGTCTCGCACTTCCCCTCCCCCCTCCCCCCTCCCCCCTCGCTCTCCCGACCGTATCTCACTCTCCCCTCCTCCTCCTCCTCCTCCTCCTCCTCCTCCTCAGCATCCTCCCCTCACTCCCCCTCCCCTCATTCCAAGACTCTATCCTATAGATAGCACCATTGCCTACTTTTGTTGACACTCCTATTTGACACTACCAATTGGCTATGTACTCCCCCATTCTGCCACTCTCCAAACTCCCTACCCATTGGTTCCTCCCTATCTACTACCCCTCCCCCCCAACACGCCCCTTTTCACCCCTTATCACTCCCGCCTATCTCCTCCTCCTCCTCCTTCTCCTTCTCCTCCTCCTCCCCTTAACTTTTCCCCTTTCCTCTGTATACTGTTTCCCCTTTCTTTTTCCTTCTCTCTCACCTCCTATTTCTCTTCTTCCTCCTGCTCCTCTTCCTTTTCCCCTTCTCCTTCTCCATTTCCTCTTCCCCCTTCTTCCCTTGTTTCCTTCTTCTTCTACTCCTCCTCCTCCTCCTTTTCTTCCCCCTTCTCCTGCTTTCCTCCTCCTCCTCATCTTCCCCTTCTCCCCCTGCTTCCTCCTTCATTCTTCCTCTCCTCTCCTCCTCTTCCTCCTCTTCCCCTGCTTCATCCTTCTTCTTTCTTCTTCTCCTTCTCCTCCTCTTCCTTCTCCTTCTCTTCCCTGTTGTCCTTTTTTCCTCCTTCTTCTTCTCCTCCTCTTCCTCCTCCTCCTCCTTCACTTTCCCCTTCTCCTGTTTTTCTCCTTCTCCTTCTCCTCCTCTTCCTCTTCCCCCCTCTCCCCCGCTTCCTCGTCCTTCTTCTTCTCCTCCTCCTCCTTTTCTTCCCCCTACTCCTATTTCTTCCTCCTTCTCCTCCTCCTCTTCCCCCTTCTCTGGTTTTAATCCTTCTTCTTCTCCTCCTGCTCCTCTTCCCCCTTCTCCACCTGTTTCCTCCTCTTCCCCATCTCCTCCTGTTTCCTTCTTCTCCTCCTCCTCTTCCCCCTTCTCCTCTTCCTCCACCTCCAACTCCTCCTCTTTCTCCTCTCATCCCATCCACCTTCTTCCATCCTTCCAGTTCCTTCACCTCCCCCTTCCCCCACCTTCCTCATCTCTACACCCCCTTCCCCTTACACTTTCCGTCTTCTCTCCCCTTATCGCCCTTCTCCCCCTCTCGCCCCCCACCCCCCTTGCCACTCGGCTCCCTCTTCCGCTTCCGCCCCCCTCCCCTCTCCCCCCCTCCTCCTCCTCGTCTTCGTCTTCCGGTTTCTCCTTCGGAATGACTGGACACTCGGCTTCGGACAACGACCAAACGCCTTCGGCACTGTGGGCCTCCTTGTAGTTCAACCTCAGTGGTCCACTGCAGGACCGGCGTACCCTTCCCCCACCCCCTCCAGAGGGACGATACAGCCTCTGTATCTTACCACAGTGTCTCCATCCTCCTTGGTAAGGTTATATGCAGGGTGAGAAGTCCATGTATAGCTTTTGGTACTATCACGAATATACGATACTGGTCAACGGCACCTCTGATCCCTGCCATTTTGGAAAGGGGACGGCACACCTTATATAGTTTTTCAGGCTTGTAACGCGTGATCTGGTCCCCTCAGAGGATCCGTCGGCGCCCGACCCCCAGTTTGAAAGAGACCCCGAGGATCGAGACCCAATTCTAGCCTGATCTAAGTCGGCAAATTATCTCGCCGCTTTCAAAGAGGTTAAGCTAACTTAATATGGTAGTTAACCGGTTTAACTGAGATTCCGTAGCTATGTTGGTTAGATGAAAAGATGGAACAGGTATCAGATTAGACCGATATAGCCTATCCTGACCTAACCTAGCTAACTCATCTAACTTGTTTACGTAACCTAGCCTAACTTATTCAAAGTAAACCAACTAAACCAATCCTAACCTAACCTATCTAACTCATCTAACCTGTTAACGTAACCTAACCTAACTTACTCAAAGTAACCCAACTAAACTAATCCTAACCTAACCTAGCTAACGCATCTAACCTGTTTAAGTAACTTAACCTAACTTACTCAAAGCAACCCAACTAAACTAATCCTAACCCATTTTCTTTTCCTTCCCATGATGACCGTATTGGCATTCGTATTTCGTGGCCGATAACCATCGCTTCTCTCCTTAAGGACTTTATCGCATCAAAGAGAGGCGGAATACAAGGAAAGCCTCCAGGAGTAAGGGCAGCACAGAACGAAGGAAGAAGAGAGGATTTTAAAAGTGATCACTATTGATCAGGATTCTTCTTTGAGTAGTTCCCAATCACAGACTTCTCTTTCTAGCCCCCTTGGACCCAATCTACTCCCTCTCTCCCTCCCATTCCGTTTTCTATTCTTTTCCCTAATCCGTCATCCCTAAAAGTACTCAAATCGTCTTCTCCCTCTTTTTAGTCCCCTTCCCTTTCTATCTCCATAAAGTGTAATGACTGCATGAATTTCATCCAGTCCATAAATTAGGGAATTTATTGACGCCCCCACAGACCAGAGGCGCATAGTATTCATTTATGAATACTACCTCCATGAAGCGGCCTTGCTGTGGATGTACTGTGTCTTGCGACACTGCTTCTGACCCAGGGCGGTGGGCAGGGTGCAGGGATGACCCGTCATCCAGGAGGTGCTCAGATGAGAGGGAGGGTGGGAGGGGTGTGGAGTGTATCTAGGGATGAAATGGGTGGGAGTGTTTTTATGCCTTTCCCTTTTTGGCTACCTCCCTTGGAAGGGGGAAAAAGCCTTGGTATATGTATGTATGTATGTATGTACCTCCATGACAAAACTTCTTCGGTGTGATGTTGTCCACAAAGGTTCAAGATCTGTTTATTGCTGATGAAGTACTAAAATACTCCCCCATTCCCCTGAGGCCCTGAAGTCGCACTACACTCCACAAAATCCCTCCCCAAAACCGGTCTACCTCCTCCCTATTCCTCCCCATTCCCCCCATTCCGACAAATAACCTTCCAACTTCCATTCCCTCCCAGCCTCCCGGCCACCACGTGCTCTCCATCTTGCTTCCAGGTGACCGGCGAAGAGGGCCAGGTCATCCTAGTGTTTGCCCCCCCCCCACACCACTTTTTTTTTGGGGGGGGAGGGGGGCTGCTCGCCTTCTTTTTCTCGGCCTCTTCATTGGGGACGCCATTCATCGGGGGGCGCCGACCCACCTGTCAATCTCGCGCTTCTTCGGCGTTTTTCCGGGGCCCAGTCTCAGAGCTCAGGACGAAAAGTCACCTCGGCTTTCATTCCGAGGAAGGCGCATTTCTCCCTTCCCCCCTTACCATCTCTTTTCTTCAATCCCTCCTCTCTTTCTTTCTTCCTTCTTTCTCTCTCTTTTTTGCCTTTTGCTTCTTCCTTCCTTCATAACCTTTCTTCTTTCTTTCTTTTTTTCCCTTCATTCACTTGTACATCCTTTCTTTCTTTCTTTCCTTCTTTGTTTTTGTCTTTCACTTCTTTCTTCCTTTCTTCCTTCCTTCCCTCTTTCTTTCTTTCATTTTTTCCTTCGTTCACTCCTACATTCTTTTTTCCTTTACCGTCTTTCTTCCTTCCTAGCTTCCTCCTCACCTTCTTCCCTTCCTTCCTTCATTCACTCCTTGTTTGCTTCCTTCCTTCCTTGTTTCATTCATTCATTGTTTCCTTACTTCCTTCAGAGTTTGTGTGTCTCCGTAGTGTTTAAACATACACAAATTACTGTTTTCAGAAGATGAGGTTCACAATCTTCTTTATTACCTATATTTCGGCTTTCTATACACCAAGAATTTATGAATGCCCCTCCTTTTGTGTATAACGGTATCTATAAATAGTAGCATCTTTTATTCCTCGTTGTCTACTGAGGACTGTATCCTACTTCTACCATTTTTGAGTCTCCCAAGTACTTCGTCTGTATCTCCATCCACCGAAATAATGGCGACGACTTCATCCACATAATACTATGTTGGGACGGGTAGTGATATATGCAACATCAATAGTAAGGCTGGCAGCTTTACCTGGGCAAAATCCTCAGCGGGCAAAGCGCTTCACGATCGGCTGTCTCGGGCATCACAGCGGGCCAACCAGAGCACAGCGCACCACGCTCACATACCTCCATGAGCTACCAAGCGTATATTTAAACTCTGCACGATCCAGTATGCTCATTCCTTTAAAGAACTCGGAAGACGAAACGCCAGGAATAAACGCTTCACTCCCAGAGCATGCTTCTTTTCCCGTGTTTAAACAACTTGTTCACACGGATATTAATTTTCAACCCTATGAAGTCTTTCACCTATTATGTTCATGACCCAATCTGTTTCTAATGCTTCCAGACAGATGAAGATTTTTATGTAATTGGAAGTGTTCTGCAATATGGGCTAGACATTAGTATATTTTTCAGGAAATTTGGCATCATGTTGGTATCACTTTGCGCTACCTTGAGTGCGCTTGATTTTGAAAGGTCGGGGGAGAACAAATAACATTCCGGGTTTCCCATGGGTTGTCCATTTTCCGCAGTGATGGCCAACCTCTGCATGAAAGCACTAGTAACAAAGGGACCTTCTAGAAAGCATAATGTTGTCTTGCGTATAACAGGATATATATACAATCAGACGTGGACAATGAAGAAAGCGCTTAAGCCCCTTTCGATTTTAGGATAATTCTATTCAGCCAAGAAAATTGCTTCAAACTGAAAATATTAAATATATTCCAGTTAACGATGGCATTCTATAAAAAATTTAGACCTACTTAACTTCAGAAAATTTTATTCAGCAGCAGGCAAGACCTCGTACTGAAGGGAATAAATACGACGACTCTGAAGTCCTTGCGGCAAGAACTGACGAGCCCATCCCCATCCCCGTTGGCACTTCAGACCGTTTCTCGCCTTCTGTGACGTCACTCACGCCCAGGGTCAGGCCGCGTTTTATTGGCGCGTAATATTGTTTATGTGTTTGCTCTACTGCGCGGAAGGAGGCACGCTGAGTGTATATGTGTGTCCATGTGTGTGTGTGTGTGTGTGTGTGTGTGTGTGTGTGTGTGTGTGTGTGTGTGTGTGTGTGTGTGTGTGTGTGTGTGTGTGTGTGTGTGTGTGTGTGTGTGCGCGCGCATGTACTCACCTAATTGTGTATGACGACATTGAGACAATACCTCTATACCTCGTCTCCTTTATTTTCACTTCAACACAAACTACAATCCCTTTGTTTCCAACCTCCCTCCCAAGCGCTTTGGGCGTAAATCATCCTCTTAATGGCTCTGTGGCTAAGATCTCAGGCTTGGTCTTCCGGAGACTAAGTTTACAAGACATTATGCTCCTATTACCGGTGATTCCTTTCCAATTTGGTAAGATGAAGTTTGGTCACCAGACTCAAAGAAAGAGAGCGAATGTGGACACGCTTAACCACCTTATGTGTGTGTGTGTGTGTGTGTGTGTGTGTGTGTGTGTGTGTGTGTGTGTGTGTGTGTGTGTGTGTGTGTGTGTGTGTGTGTGTGTGTGTGTGTGTGTGTGTGTGTGTGTGTGTGTGTGTGTGTGTGTGTGTGAGTGTGTGTGTGCAGTTGCAGCAAAAATATCTTTCGAGTGGGGATAATTGGATATCATTATGAAAATAAAATAAAACAACGTTCCGTAATCATGTCACTGGGTTAGTTGGACGTAATTGTCACTTGTATGATCAACCATTGGAGGAAACCTATAATTGGTGTAATATGTTGTGGGAAAAAAGATTATGAGAAATCTTGCGTTTCAGCAGGATAAGGATTATTGACAGCTCAACATCCGGTGCATCCCTCCGCGGACATCCAGAATGTCCGTCACAATCTTGCTGTATCTCCCGGAAAGAGAACTAAGGCTGGAACCGGGGCACCAGTGTATGTGTGTGTGTGTGTGTGTGTGTGTGTGTGTGTGTGTGTGTGTGTGTGTGTGTGTGTGTGTGTGTGTGTGTGTGTGTGTGTGTGTGTGTGTGTGTGTGTGTGTGTGTGTACTCTTATGTATATATATGAACCGGCTGACCTGTGTCAGTGTGTGTGTGTGTGTGTGTGTGTGTGTGTGTGTGTGTGTGTGTGTGTGTGTGTGTG
Source organism: Oratosquilla oratoria (assembly GCF_046742065.1). Classification (NCBI taxonomy): domain Eukaryota; kingdom Metazoa; phylum Arthropoda; class Malacostraca; order Stomatopoda; family Squillidae; genus Oratosquilla; species Oratosquilla oratoria. The sequence goes on along the minus strand of NC_134777.1, from coordinate 107,308,945 downwards.
TGTGTGTGTGTGTGTGTGTGTGTGTGTGTGTGTGTGTGTGTGTGTGTGTGTGTGTGTGTGTGTGTGTACTCGTATGTATGTATGTATGTATGTATGTATGTACGTATGATCACTAGTTCGTTGAAAGGTCATAAGATAGACTCAAGTACACGGAACGTCAACATATACCTGTTCATATGTTCATTCATTTAATAATCTACTCCTCTATTTATCCACATAGTCATTACACGTTTACGTAATTCTTCAATACGTTCAGAGTCGATGACTACTGTCCTTACGTGAATGGTAAAAGATACCTTCTACAACATTTATCTACCTAATCATTCTGTTTGCTTATTTCCCTACATTCTGATTTTCTCCTTGTGAAGAGTATCCTCTGTTGTCACAACAATATAGGGATATTTCTCATAACTACTTAGGGAGAAGGAGGCCGGAACTGTTTTCCTGGCTAGATATGTAGTCTGTATAAGCGTTTGACTAATGTCCCAGTCGCTACGATAGACGAGTCGAGAGATCTCGACAAGTCTATAATTAAAAAAAAAAAAAAAATCGTTTTTCTTTCTTATCAATAAAATCATCATTATCATTCTTATTGTCATTATTTCTATCATTATCATCAACAAGTCATTTATCACTTGATTGCACGTCGCGAAGTTTCCCTATCAGAAGGTGAGTACGGTGCCCCTTACAGAGGACTTTGTAGCATGGAATTTAGTGAACCATGCCCTTGGTCCAGTTCGCTGGTGGCAGGGTCCGAGCTGCCGTCACCTCGACCTCCTCCGCAAGTAGCGACGCTCTAATCCGCTCGGCCAGCGAGCGGACTAAGTCTTTACTTGTCTCGTTTCTCCAGTGAGGCGATGCTTGTTACCAGGCAATCGTTCTGCCGATGAACCTAACGAGGCAACTCCACTTAGTATTATTCACCGTTCAACGCGGCTCCAACCCTCTCAATCCGGTGACGCTCGTGTTAGGTCGAGGTCAATCAAGGTGAGGTCAAGGTCATTCGATGCTTGAAGGTAAACGGGGTCACGGTCGGCTTAGTACCCGTTCCGTCCCGTGTCCGCCTTTCTCAGTTTATGTAAATCGTTTATTTCTGGCCAGAAGAAAGACTTTGGGCAAGCATCCCCGTGTTGAAAGGTTTAACTGCTTTTCTTTGTGCAGTTTACGTGGCCCTCGGGGGAAAGATGACCTCTTCTTTTACTCCACTTCGGGTTCGTTGAGAAATGGAGGAAAAGAATGTGGGGGCCTATCCGGGATGTCCAGGTTCTCTGACCTCTTCTAGAAACTTAAAGGTCTCTCACCAACTGAACAAAGTAGACTGTTGTCACCCTTGCCAAATTAAAAAATTTAAGGATGTTTTCATATATATATATATATATATATATATATATATATCTATATATATATATAAACATATATATATATATTTTTATATATTTCTATATATGTGTTTATATATATACATATTTTTATATATATATATATTTTTATATATATATATATATATATATATATATATCGTATTCCCTCTCTATCCGATACACGTAGGACTCAATAGACAATGAATAAACGAATAAATAGATACATAAGTGAATGAATGAATAAGTACATAATAAGAAAAAATATTAAAATATCCTACAGAGCCCCTATACACTTAGGGCCCAATAAACAACGAATTGACAAAAAACAACTAAATAAATAAGCAAATCAAAAAACATATAACAGAAAAAAGTCATACATAGATCCCCGCATGGAGCACTGCACTCAACACTTTAGGGACTTCAACGGCAACCCCGAAGGACCAGAGTCACACAGTATTCTTTAAATGACTGAAGAATCATCTCCACTCAAAGAATGACCACTTTTATTTTCTACTACCTCACTCTTTCTGTTCCTCTCCTTAAATCTCTCCTTACATGACTCCACCTTCTCGACTCTATTTTTTCCCAAGGGATAGAAGCACTGGTTATCGTGGGGGGGACTGTAACACAGCTCGATATGTGCATGACTTCAACTAACAACTATCCAATCTTCTGTTGTGTCAGTCTACTTAAAATCTATTAATTTGCTTACTAAACACATATTCATATCATACGCATATATTTATTCACTTATCTGTATACTTAGTAATTTACTCGTTTCTATATTCATCGTTCTGCATCCAGCCTTGGTATGGACTGAAAGGTCTCCTATCAGTTTCTCGCGTTCCTTCATTGCCTTAGAATTGTCCTCACCACTCTTCCCGTGTTCCTTCATCGCCATAGAATTGTCCTCACCAATCACGCACATGTATTACATCCCGGACAGGCCCCCACATTCTCTCCCTCCGTGAAACTCTTGATAATGTGTTTCTATATGCGAACACGAGGACACTATCATCGTCGCTTGTAGTGAGAAAGGGGCTTAATTTGCGTCCCTGTCCAGAGCTAGTGATGTAAATAAGGTTTCTTTCTTTTTTCTTTTTCTGGAATCATTCGCAAAAGCTGTGGCGACACAAGTGAAGCCATTTGTATGCATATATGCATGTATCTGTAATTTTGCGCGTGCGTGCACACACACACACACACACACACACACACACACACATACATACAAACACATACATACACAAACCCATATACATACATGTAAGTGAAATGTATACAGCACAAATATAAGTACGCACACACACACACACACACACACACACACACACACACACACACACACACACACACACATATATATATATATATATATATATAAATATATATAAATATATATATATATATATATATATATATATATATATATATATATTTCTGAGTAAAACTGACACAAGTCTTATTCCAAGTTTATTTCTCACTAGATTCCCAAAATAGCTTCTGCAAGAAATGTATAATCTTAGCTTAACGCTCGCTTTTCTCTTCCACACCTTAACCAATTTGACACAAGATCTCAGTTGCAAATGTACATGTACATGTATATGCATAACTATGTAAATGTATATGCATATGTATATGTATGTATGTGCATATGTAAATATATATGTATATGTATATGTATATATGTATATGTATATGTATACGTATATGTATATGTATATGAATATGTATGTGTCTATGTGTATGTACTCGTATATATACATGTATATGCAAATATATATGCATATGTATGTGTATATTTATACTTATATTTTTATGCATATGCAGATAGATATATATGTGGTATGTGGACCGATAGAAACTGAATGTTTTAAACTACATACTTAGACCTTTATAGCCACTTTCTACATATTTTGTTCTATCCAGTACCAGAGGATTTCATTCGGATGAGATTGGACCCGAGATTGGAAAAAATGAATGAAGATGAGAAATGAAGAGCAGGACTTTGTTTTCCACAGGCTAAAAATAAAAGAAAGAAAAAAAAAGAAATTCCATTAATCTCGTGGAAACTGTCAGCCAACCCAAAATCATTCAAACTGCTCCCAGTTACTCCATCTATTCCTATATTCCCAAAGATTCCATAAATAAAGGGGTCTTAGTCTGAGTGTATTACTGACAAAGAAACTCCTCTAGAAAAAAAAATCATATCTGCGAAACTAATCAGGACTAAACTCAGACTAATATTCCTGCGTTTCCTACTCCAACTTAGGTCAATCTGTCAGAATGCCCCAACAAAAATGTATATATAAAAAATAAACAAAAAATAAATAAATAGAATGAATAGATATTAGTGTGTCATAGTTGGAGTGACTAGATGGTCAGGGCATACGGAAAGCAACGATCGTGATTAATAATAATGAGTGAGCGACGACGGTGTCTCGGTGGGGCAAAGAACATAATTAGCGTCGAGGCCAATAATGGATGAGACACTCAAACGAACACTGCCAATGTCTGGTGGGACCACGATAAATCAATGATGATAATGATCATCATGATGGTCGTGGTGGTGGTGACGATGATAATGATGATGGTGGTGATGATGATGATGATGATGACGACGACGACGACGATGATGATGATGATGTTGAAGATTCGTTGATCAATTGTACAAAATATGTGACCCTATCAATTTAGCCACTTCATCATAGGGATAATATACATCAAGCTACTGTGCATAGACAGACAGACAGACAGACAGAGAGAGAGAGAG
>NC_134777.1:107297311-107299811 GCF_046742065.1 Oratosquilla oratoria | reverse complement strand
TCTCTCTCTCTCTCTCTCTCTCTCTCTCTCTCTCTCTCTCTCTCTCTCTCTCTATCTATCTCTCTCTCTTTCTCTCTCAACAAGGAGTGTCCATGACGAAAGAAATTATGATCATAATGATGATGATAATAATAATAATGATCATAATGATGATGATAATGATAATAATAATAATAATAATAATAATAATAATAATCATAATAATAATAATAATAATAATAATAATAATAATAATAAAATAATAATAATAGTATTGATAACAATAATGATGATAATCATAACACAAAAAAATTAACTAAACTCTTCAGCCCAGTGCATTTCTTCCTATTTTTGTTCCTTTCACGGAGGTATATACCAACACCATGGGCCTTCATTCAGCCGCTAACTGCCCCCCACCCACCTACCCACCCCCTGACTAAACGAGGTATCTCAACTAACCACTTAACCCGGTCGCTGTCGTCTCAGAGATAATCGAGTTAAGTCTGAAGGAGTTAACTGGGTAAGCGAGAAGGAGGAAGAGGAAGAGGAGGAGGAAGAGGAGGAGGGGGAGGTCTTTGTGTCTGGAGAGGAGACGAGTCGTTTGATTGCCAACTGATTTGACTAATAAAGTCGATCACAGGATCAGAAACAAATTTCTAATGATTCCAACAGGAACAATCAGCCAATTGCTGGTACTATCTACGGCGAAATCCGCCAATTTCTGTCTAAATCTACGGCGGAAATCCGCCAATTCCTGTCTAAGTCTACGGCGAATATTCGCCAATTCCTGTCCATATCTACGGCAGAAATCCGTTATTTACTGTCTATATCTACGGGGAAAATCCTCCAATTCCTGTCCATTTCAATGGCGGAAATCTTCCAATTCATGTCTATACTACAGAGAAATCCGCCAATTTCTGTCTGTACTACGGCAGAAATCCGCTAATTCCTGTCTATACTACGGCGGAAATCCGCCAATTCCTGTCTATATCTATGGTGGAAATTAGCCAATTCCCGGCGATGTCTACAACAGAAATCCGCCGATTTCTAACAATTCTGGTGGCTGGTATCCGCCAATTCCAGATGTCGATTCCGTCGATCCATCCATTTCCGACAATTCCAGCCCCGATTACCAACAATTCCATGCCATGACCACGTCCCTCCCATTCCCCATTTTCTATACATAACAAAAAATGGAAAACTCAAATTAGGAACAATAAGCCTTAGTAGCAAGTGAATCACCTCTCGGTAGCCTTAATAGAAATGTCAAAGGTTCAGAAAAAGGTCAAAGGAAGCACATAAGGTCACAGTAGATTCTGTTGTTGATAAAGGTCAATAAAGATTTTTTTTTTTTTCTTACCCCGTACATTACATCCAATTAGGACTCCAATCTTACCAACATAATCGAATGAATACGAAAAATATATATATTATTTAATTTCAATTTGTGTTAATGAAAAAAAAAATATGTTCGATTTCTCATGGGACGCAAAGAAGTTAGGAAAAAAATAAAAAATTCATATTCACATTTATTCAGAGCAAAAGTGTTCATACTGAACATTTTCACTGTATGGAATTTCACTGTACTACCTTTCACCGTAGTTTTCATCTTTTACTGAATGAGATTTCACTGTTATCCTAATTTCCCAGTATATAGAATTTCACTACACTTTCACTGTAGTCATCCTTTCTCACTGTACGAAATTTCACTGCAGTGATAATTTTCCATAGTATAAGGTTTCACTGTTCACTGCACTCATCATCTCTCAATGTACGGAGTTTCACTGCAGTATAGGATTTCACTGCTCACAGTATAGAATTTCACTGCTCACTGTTGTCACCATTTCTGAATGTATGGAATTTCATTCTCATCATTTGTCACTGTATGGGATTTCACTGTTATGGTCACATTTCATTGTATGGTATTTCACTGTAGTCATCATCTCTCACAGTATGGGGATACACTGTTGATACCATCTCTCACTGTATGAAATTTCACTGTTTTCATAATTTTCCATTGAAAGGCATTTCACTGTTGTCATTATTTCCAAATGTATGGGATTTCACTGCATCACTGTATAGAATATCACTGTATAGAATATCACTGTAGCCGTCAATCCGAAAGAGGACAATAGAGTAGAAGGAAAATGTGTCCTTCAAAAATATTTGAACTGTTTGTCCTTACAATACAGCGTACAGTTGCCTACAGCTATAGATACAGTGTAGGACAATCATCAACATCAATTTGTTGCATTCCCTCTCCATTATAAATTGCACAATTGTCCTCTGTGAAGGTTTGTCCTCCGCAGTGAATTGCATGTTTTGTCCTCGAAAAGAGTTCTCTCTTCCCCTCTCTCTCTCTCTCTCTCTCTCTCTCTCTCTCTCTCTCTCTCTCTCTCTCTCTCTCTCTCTCTCTCTCTCTCTCTCTCTCTCTCTCACCTTCCGTTTTCAATTACAAATTGTCCTCTACATTCAATTGCTACATTGTCCTCTGCAATCAGTTCCAAGACTGTCCTCGTAC
>NC_134777.1:107272311-107279811 GCF_046742065.1 Oratosquilla oratoria | reverse complement strand
AATAATAATAATAATAATAATAATAATAATAATAATAACAATAATAATTCAATAATAGATATCAATAAGATTCTTGGTATCTTGAGCACAGATGTCCCTTCGTTAGTACAAATGAATAAAACAACACTGCGCTAACCAGAATAAAAATAAAAAAGTTCGCCCGGACCCTCTCCCTACCGAAGGAAATGCCACGGAAGTGAATAAAAATCACCTGAAGGCAGTAATAAACAACAGGAACAGCACCACCCGGCACAGAAGGAGCCAGCTCCCACAGTTGGGTGACAGACGATTTGATTCAGGGGGAATAGGGACCCTCTCTCTCTCTCTTTCCCACACCACCTCCCCCTCCCCTACCTCCCACCTCCTCCTTCTACCTCTTCCCTTCTCCCTACCTCCCTCCTCCTCCCACCTCTCCCTACCTCCCTCCCCCTCCTCCTACCTCTCCCCCTCCCCTACCTCCCTCCTCCTTCTACATCTACCCCTCTCCCTACCTCCCTCCTCCTTCTATCTCTCCCCCTCCTCCTACCTCTCCCCCTCCCCTATCTACCTCCTCCTCCTACCTCTCCCCCTCCTCCTACCTCTCCCACTCTCCCTACTTCCCTCCTCCTCCTACCTCTCCCCCTCCCCTATCTCCCTCCTCCTCCTACCTCTCCCACTCTCCCTACCTCCCTCCTCCTCCTACCTCTCCCCCTCCCCTACCTCCCTCCTCCTCCTCCTCCCTCCTCCTCCTCCTCCTTCCCCCTCCCTCCTCCTCCTCCTCCTCCTCCTCCCTCCACCTCCTCCCTCCTCCTCCTCCCTCCTCCTCCTCCTCCTTCCCTTCCTCCCTCCTCCTCCTCCTACCTCTCCTCCTCCCCTACCTCCCTCCTCCTCCTACCTCTCCCCCTCCCCTACCTCTCCCCCTCCCCTACCTCTCCCACTCTCCCTACCTCCCTCCTCCTCCTACCTCTCCCCTTCCCCTACCTCCCTCCTCTTCCTACCTCCACCTCCCCCTACCTCCCTCCTCCTCCTACCTCTCCCCCTCCCCTACCTCTCCCCCTCTCCCTACCTCCCTCCTCCTCCTACCTCTCCCCCTCCCCTACCTCCCTCCTACCTCTCCCCCTCCCCTACCTCCCTCCTCCTCCTCCTCCTCGTCCTACCTCTCCCGTCTCCCTACCTCCCTCCTCCTCCTACTTCTCCCTTTCTCCATATCCCCTTCCCCCTCCCCTACCTCTCTCCCACACACCCTTCCCTTCCACCTACCTCTCTCCCTCCCCTACCTCCCCCTCCTCCTACCTCTCCCCCTCCCCTGCCTCCTACCTCTCCCCTTCCCCTACCTCTCTCCCTCCCCTACCTCCCCCTCCTCCTACCTTTCCCCCTCCCCTACCTCCTACCTCTCCCCTTCCCCTACCTCCCCCCTCCTCCTACCTCTCCCCCTCCCCTACCTCCCTCCTCCTCCTACCTCTCCTTCTCTCCATATCCTCTTCTCCCTCCATCTACCTCTCTCCCTCCCCCCTACCCCCTCCCTCTACATCTCTCCCTCCCCCTACATCTCTCCCTCACTTATCCCCTTCCCCCTCTCCCTCTCCCCCGCTCCCCTCCCCCCCATCACCACTCCCGTCCTGAAGTTACTAGCTGGAGGTCATTCCCACCGTCTCACTGAATGTCTGATACGTTTCGTTCGTTTTGTTCTTCGCCTCTTGTCGCCATGTGATTTCATTCAGGAGGAGAGGAGAGGAGAGGAGAGGCGCTCCCTCCCTCTCACCGACAAACACTTTATGGCCTCTGTTCCATCTACGGTTCGTTTTTATGACAGAGGAGACAGACAGCCATAACACCAGGAAATTCTACTACTGTTGTTATTATCGTTATTATTATTATCATTGTTGTTATTACTATAATTGTTTCTATTATCATTATCATTATCAGTTATAGTTATCATTATTACTATTATCATTATTATAATATCATTACAATCGGTCATTATTATTATTATTATCATTATCATTAATTATTATCGTCATTATCATTTTTATCAATTATTATCATTATTATTATTATTATTATTATTATTATTATTATTGTTGTTGTTGTTGTTGTTATTATTATCATTATCATTATTATTATTATTATTATTATTGTTATTATTATCATTATTATTATTATCAATTATTATTATTATTATTATTATTATTATTATTATTAATATTGTTATTATTATTATTAGTAATATTGTTACTATTGTTATTGTTGTTGTTTTGGTTGTTATTTCCGTTGTTGTTGTTGTTGTTGTTGTTGTTGTTGTTATTGTTGTTATTATTATTATTATTATTATTATTATTATTATTATATTATTATTATTATTATTATTGTTGTTATTATTATTGTTGTTGTTATCAATATTACTATTATTACTATTATTATTATTATTATTATCATCATTATTATTATTATTATTATTATTATTATTATTATTATTATTATTATTATTATTATTATTATCATTATTATCATTATTATTATTATTGTTATTATTATCATTATCATTATTATCATTATTCTTATTCTTCTTATTATTATCATTATTATTATTATTTACAACGAAAACTTCGTCGAAAATAGTCTCGCAGTTCGTGCCGAAGTGAGTGAAACTGTGTTCCTCCCACTTTTCGATTTCCTGAGAACTAGGTCACGATTGGTGGGTTAAGTATATAAATACACTGCAATCCGTCAGGCACCCAGAAGCTAAACAAAGGCCTCCCCCAAATTCTTCCATGAGCCACACGACTGAGCTATCTTCCACTCCTTCAAACTTCTCTGTTTCCTTTCTCCACCTTTTGGCTAGTTTCCCTCATCCAAGCTTCCCGTCTAGCGGTGTCCAGTCAGTAACACATTCTATTGCCAATCCCCCTTCAAAGCTACCTGAGCTATCCAGTTCTATTTTCGTTCTTTTATCATACATACATACATACATACATATACCAATGGCTTTTTCCCCCTTACTCGGGAGGTAGCCAATAAACAAAGGCATAGAAACAATTCCCACCTATTCCATCCCCTACATACTCCACTCCCCTCTACCCTTTTCCCTCACTCTTTTCTTGGCACCTCCTGGATGACGGGTCATCCCTGCATCTTGCCCACTGTTCTGGGTCAGAAGCAATGTCGTAAGACACAGCACACTCACAGCAAGGCCGCTTCATTAAATCGCCAACACCCCTCTCCGTTTTCTATCATGTCTACAATATTTTTCACTCCAGTCTGCTCTCTCGCCCAACTTGCCTTCTTCCGGTCTTTCATCGATATTCCCATAAAAAAAACTCCATTCTTGTCTTTGCATTCCTTAGCTTTGTCATCATCAGCCTCGTCAAATAAAAAAAATTCACACAAGTTAGATCATAGCTGGGAGTATACACTGATTGTAAATGTTGCGTTTCAGACACACAAGTACTTTTCGTGCGGTTCTCATTTTCATCAAACATTGTCCAAACAACTGAAATCCTCCTTTTTTTATTTCTATGACATTTAGTCAGCTTTTGCAATTAGCCTACATATTCTGTTCTTCAGCCTCTTTGTCATCGATTATAACTTATTTACATTAAACTTTCGAGTTAGACATTGCGTTTACTCATAGTCGTAAGACCAATGACGGGTACCTGCTTCTTCTAGGTAGACAGTGAGGCTGTCTATTTTAAACAAAAATCTTCAATTATTTCACCCCCATCAGAAGGTCCCTGTGGCGCTGGCACTCGGTCTACGAACTGTGCCCTTGTTCTATATCTATCAACTTCAACTGTATTTCTTACACTTTTTCAAACAAGGAGAGTTGAGAACCGTCGACTGTTCCCCACTTTCTACTATCCTCCAGTGACTTAGAAGCAGTCCCACACTAACACTACGCGGACAAAGGTCCAAGGTTTCTTCCCAGGGAGATTTGCTGGGGAGGGCCAAGAGACTGTTGCCAACTGCTGTGGGGTTGCGGGTTTTCCATTGAGTGAAATTCGAGGTAACAATTAATTATAACTGTCATTACACTTCACCGTTTTCAAACCCACTTTTCCTGATATTAGTCATCATATCCTGCAAGCCTTCTGCTGATTCTGAAATGAGACTGTCATCCACAAATCTCAGGTGATTAAGATATTTCCCATTAATCTTCAAACCTTTACCTTCCCAACTCAACTTGTTCAAAATCTCTTCCAGGCAAGCTGTAAATAACTGGAGTGAAATTTAATCATCTTTCTGAACACTTTTCCCAATCTTTATCTTTTCTCTATCTTTAAGTAGTCGATGTACACCAGTAGTTTTTTGCATAAATGTTCTGTAAAACTCTTACAAGGTCTTAGTTTGTACCCCGTTTGCGTATAGATTGCAATGTTTGTTCTACTGAGTCAAAGGCCTTTTCTTAATCTACGAAAATCAAACGCAAAGGTACATCATATTCCGTGGCTTTATTAGTTTATTCGTTGTCTGTAGAAGGTCTGGAATGAAGTATCCACTTTTAAGTACCTACTTTTAATCCCTAATATCCCTAGTTTTAATCTAAGACTTAACTTAGTCTATTTGTGAAAATCTTGAGAAACTACATTATCTACACTTGATAACAAACCAAACCTGGGCCTCTTGGTGACGATGATCCTACAGAATCGCCCGTGACAGCACAGGCTGTACTGTTTATGTTTTAGTTCTGAGGTTGTGACAATAAAACCTCACCACTTTGCAACGCACTTTCCGCTGAGATACATCTTTGGTGCCACTTTATTCACTATATATAATGAAAACCTATTTATAGAGTGTCCAGTGGCCCGCGCCGTCATTATCACGTTACCCCATGATATCTATGACGAATTTCCTTCCTCGCTACCTGGAACGTGTCAGTTAGCGGTGGGTCCTGCGAATGTGCGTGCGAGATGATCTTCGTTTTAACTTTCGTGCAAGATCCATTCGATAGTGGTGACCCTGCCGAGATTTTCATATTTTAATCAATATAGCTCTTGAAGGCAAAAAGATACACACACACACACACACACACACACACACACACACACACACACACACACACACACACACACACACACAAACATATATATATATATATATATATATATATATATATATATATATGTATATACCAAATGGGAGGCAGATATACATTCCCTTAACTGTTTTTGTATTTTTTTTTTCCTAAAAGTGACTGATTTTTCTTATGTATTTCCGATAAGTATTCCAGACACTTCTACCTTCTTTTCCAACTTCTACATTTCCTAAGTTCTAGCAGAAGTTCTAGCGGAGACCAAGCAAGTTGCAGGCCTTGCAACATTCCACCTTTGCAAGAGCGTGATACTTCTTCTTGTTACTTCTACAGACGGCTACCTCCCTTATAAGGGGGAAAAAGCCTTTGGTATATGTATGTATGTACTTCTATAGATAAACAGTGTTGAACTACTATGTCTCGCTACATTACTTCTGACCCAGCGCAGTGGCCAGGATAGACGGATGAGAGGGAGGAAAAGGTGGGTGGGAGCAGAATGGGTGGGAGTAGTTCGTGCATTTTGATTTGGCTACCTCTCTTATAAGGGGGAAAAAGCCCCTGGTATGTAGGTAGACTTCTACAGAAATCCTGCAAAACGTTGTACATTTTTTTTAATGTGTATCTCCTTCTTGTTCGTCTTTAAATGTTCCAATACATTCAGTAACTTCGTGTTGAATCCTGATACTTGATTGATCTGCCTTCTCACGAAAAAGGGAGAAGTTAACTCTTCAGTTATACGTGAGTCACGACTCATGTCGGGTTCTTGGTATAGATATCATTATTTTCTTTGACTGGACCATTTTTCTTTTTTTCATTTATTTCTATCTAGTTTTATTTCTTTATTTTTTTATCTATTCTATTTATTTATTCATTTTATTCATTCATATATTCATTTTGTATTTGACCTTAATATGGATTTTTATTTATCTATTCATTTTATTAATTCATATATTCATTTTGTATTTTACCTTAATATGGACTTCTATATATCTATTAATATTTTATTAATTCATATATTTATTTTGTATTTAACCTTAATATGAACTGAAAGGTCTCCCGCCGACCTTTATGTAACCAATGTTTTTCTTTATTGATTTTGATCTTTTTTTTTTTTTTTTTAGCAAACTAGAGGATTCGAAACAAAACCATGATTTAATCTATGGAGTCTTCAACTCTTCCCTTCAGCCGAATAAAATCGACAGAACAAAGCTTTCGAAGACTTTAATCTTATTTTCATTTATCTATTTATATTTCCCGGTACTCTTTCATTCTTACCCACTACAAGCTTATAAAAATATATGCGGGTTGGGTCTGTGGGGGGGGGGGGGACCACTTTGAATATCAAAGGACTTCTACAGGGACATGTCTGGCAAGAACCAGGTCAGACCTTCCTAAGTGAAGAGAAGAAAGGCTCCAGGCCTTAGGTCTTCCCCCCACAGAAGAGAACATCTCCTTTGAGACAAAATACCAAAGCAACATTTTCCAACGACGGACAATAGCCCCCCTCCCCTTCCCCCCATTGAATAAGAATCACCTGGCACCCCCTGGAGCAAAAGCTATACAGGGAGGCACAATAATGGAGGTGTAGAGGGGCTACGGGGGAGGCGATTCGTATGCTAAATAGGGGTCGAATTGTCCCCCCTTAGGTAGGACGTTATCGCAACTGGGGTATTCTGTCCGCGAGTAAATACAAAGGCAGATAGGAGTCACAGTAATAGAGGTATAGGAGGCCGCGAGGGAGGCGATTTGTATGCTGAGCAGGGGGCGAAGTGTCTCTCCTTTTGGGTAGGACGTTATCACAACTGTGGTATTTTGTCCTTAAGTGAATACAAAGGCAGATAGGAAGGGAGCGTTTGGTTTTCGGAACGGAAAAGATTCAGAGGGTTGAATGATTATTTCTAAGTAAATGTATGATAAGCTTTATAATTAGTCTAAAAATACTATTTGTTTATATATTTATTTATTTGTCTATCTATTTATCTATTCATTCATCTATTGATTCAATATTTATATATACATTTATTTAGAGAGATGGTCATGTGGAAAAATATGTAAAGGCCAGTTATCCAGTTATCTATTCATATATTTATTTATTTATTTATTTAATTATTTAGAGAGAGAGAGAGAGAGAGAGAGAGAGAGAGAGAGAGAGAGAGAGAGAGAGAGAGAGAGAGAGAGAGAGAGAGAGAAACGAAGACAGAGTGCGAACGAGAGAGAGACGGTTATATGGCGCAAAAGATGTCCGAGGTGAAGAATCGAACCGGTACCAAGGAATCGAGAGTCGAATACTCTAACCCTTTCGGTAATCACTTTTGACATTATTTGTGGATTTAGAGATGGCGTGTGACAGGGGGCCCGAGTGTGGTTGGTGACAGAAACGAAAGCAATGAACAAATTCAGCTGAATGAAATCGTCTGACGTCAGCGAGAATGATTTAATTAAAGCATGCCACCATGATGAAGATGTACTCACACCTGCTGTGGCACTCTTAT
>NC_134777.1:107254811-107267311 GCF_046742065.1 Oratosquilla oratoria | reverse complement strand
TACACACATACACACATACATACACACGCCAGCCACTCAAAGGGGCGACCGCCCCTATACTGCATTGTCGTCGTCCTCCTCCTACTCCTCTTCCTCCTTCTCCTCCTCCTCCTTCTCCTCCTCCCCTCCTTTTCCTTCACCTCCTCCCTCTCGTCCTACTCCTCTTCCTTCTTCTCTTATTCTTTTTCCCTCCTCCTCATCCTTCTTCTTCCTTTTTTCCTTTCGTCCAACTGTTATTTCTCCTCTTCCTCCTCCTCTTCATCTTCCTCCTCCCCTTCCCCTTCTTCTCTTTCACTACCTCCTCCCCCTCCTTCTCCTCCCTTTATCTTTCTTTTCCTTTCCTCCCCTTCTTCCCTTCATCTTTATCCTCCTTCTTCTTCCCCTCCTCCTCCTCCTCTTCCTTCTCCTCATATTCCCATTCTCTTTCTTCTCCCCTTCTCCCCCTTTTTCCCCTCCTCCTCCTCCTCTCATGCTTTTTCTTCTCCCCTTTTCCCCCTCCTCCTCATCCTCCTTCTCCTCTCCCTGCTTCTCCTCCTCCTCCTCTCTCTTCGCCCCCACCGCCGCCGCCGCCGCTTTGTGTCAAGTCAGGTCAGCATCGGCTGCGGGGTCGTTTCACGAGGCTTTGTTTATGGTGACGTCACGTCACGTGATGTCACGTGACGTGACGTCATGTCGTGTTTTTCATGCGAACATCAAAGAAACATTTTTTTTTCTTATTCCTTCCTTCATTTCTTTTTTCAAAAAATTATTTCATCCATTTCTTTCTCAATCACCCGTTCATCCATTCCTTCATTTATTCATTATTTATTTATTCAATCGTTTACTGGCACAAGTAGCTCATCAGAATGGAAACTTTCTTGTGTTTTCCAATTGTGAATATGATTAAAATCGGGCAGCATTCAATGTGTACAATTATCGTTATTTTCATGGACACTGATATATATATATATATATATATATATATATATATATATATATATATATATATATATATATATATGTTTATATATATAAATTTATATATATACATATATATATATATATAAAAATATATATATATATATATATATATCTTTTTTACAAAGTAGCTGAACATGTGTGAATTAATGCACCCATAGACCAAATGCAAATACGTATAACAATTGTACTAAAAAAAAATCATACTACCAACAAATTGGCAGCTGGTCAAGTTAGTAAAACTTTCTGATAGTCGTATTTTCTTAACAATTAGTATAATATTATTCATTTAGATTTTCCTTCGAAATCAATTTCACTTCTTTATTTAGCATCTGATATTATTTTGTCAAATCGCATATATATATATATATATATATATATATATATAAATATATATATATATATATATATATGTATATATATATACACATATATATATATATATATATATATATATAATATATATATATATATCTCTTTTTCAACCACATTAATTTTTCACTTTAATTCCATGTCATCACGATCGAGACTGACAAGGAACTCGACGGAGACATATGCGGAAATTGATACGTAGTGAAGCCAAGGACTCGACCCCAGCTCAGACGGAACAAGTGAACAGTGATAGCGCAGTGGTTTAAGTTACTGTTCACTTGTTACGTCTGAGCTGGGTTCGAGTCCTCGGCTTCAGTACGTATCAGTTTCCGCATATATCTCCGTCGAGCTCCTTCTCAGTCTCGATCGTGATGATATAGAATTAAAGTGAAAAATTATGTGGTTGAAAAAGATTAATATCTGTGCACTGGGGACCATTCAGTGTGTGTGTGTATACATATACATATATATATACATATATATATATATATATATATATATATATATATATATATATATATATATATATGTATATATATACATATATATATATATATATATATATGTATATATATATATATATATGTGTATATATGTGTGTGTATATATATATAAATATATATATATACATATATATACATATATATATATGTATATATATATATATATATATACATATATATATATATATATGAATAGAAAATATATGTGTAAAATGGCCTCCACAACGCGCAGAGATCGATAAAGCCCGAGGCTTAGAATCGAACTAAGGCTCACTACGATTGCCGCTGTGGATCATCCGCCTTGAACCCCGCCTCGTCAACACTGAGGCCTTGGGTTCTATTCCCAACAGTTTTCTTCTCAAGCTTACTCTGTTCATTTATACTTCCCATATTCACAAAAATTTGTTTAATAAGAAAACAAACAAGAACTGGTTTACCAACAAGGTAGTTAACGAATGGAATAGTTTTAGTAGCCACTGAATTTATTGTTTTTTTAAGAGAAGATGAGCTAACTTTATGGATAGTGATGACAGGTGGTACAGGACATGGAACTGCCCAGTGTGAGCGATATGGTCTCTTGTGCTCTCTATTCTAATGTTCTTATGTTCATATCCTTCCATATTTACCCATTCATTCCGAACCCTTAGCTAGCACTTTTACGCTAACTTCCTTTACCATCCCATCCGTACACACGTTGAACAAACATGGCGACATTATACATCCCTAACGCAGTCGCACATTCAACTCATTGCCCAACCCACACACAGGGCCTGGTCCTCACCTTTGTTTTCTTTCTTTTTTTCAGCATGTTTCTCTTTTATGTTTTTCCAACACGCTATACAGTGCTTCTCTATTGACTTTGTCATACGCCTGCTCAAAGTATATGTATAAGTATATATATATATACATATATATATATATATATATATATATATATATATATATATGTATGTATGTATGTATTAGTATATATGTAAACCATGATAATCACAATAATCGCGTGACTGACAATTTTGCAGAAACCACAGGGAAATTAAAGAACGGAAGACCAAACGTTTTCGTCTATCAAGACATCCTCGGAGTACAAAAATGTATATGGATAATTCTATCTAAATGTATATATGTATGTATATACGTATATGCATATACATATCTATGTGTATACATATAGATACACGTGTATGTATATGTATGTGTATATGTGCAAGTACATGTTTATGTTCATCTAGGGGACCATTCGTTGATGTTGGTATGACTTCGAGAAATCGACTTGAGTTACTGATAAAAAGGTTTCTACTGGGTCATGTCACGATAACAGCCCGCGTCATAAATCACCCTCTCAGTCTAATTTTGCCTCGGGTGACCTATCATGCAACCCACCACGGAATCCCAACAGATCAGCGCTGACACCAAAAGAAAAATCTCGCTAACGTACCGGTAACGCTGACGTAGGAGCCGCTGACCTTGGAGCGCCGGCAAGCATATATCCCAATGAGCGTTTTCGCCGGAAGAATCCGGATTCCGGCGGAATGTGTCGGAATGCGTCGGAAACTTCTTCTTTGCGTGCTGTGCCCGAAGTAGAGGAACTATGTCTTTATGTTAAGGGACTATCACAGTGGGCTTCCACGGGCTTCATCATTGCCGACCGTTGAGAGTTCGTTTTAGTATAAACGACGTCGGTTACAATATTTGAATTTTCAAATCTCCAAATCTCAAATTACCTTTCCGTCACACATAACAAAGCTGAGTGATGAACTAAGCGATTGTCAACCAATACGAATGTTAGACATATTGTTGAAATGTTCTTAGAGAAGTCTAGATTTCTGCAAGCGAAGTCATATTCTAGTTACTCAAACGGAGGTTGGAGGTAGGATGTCGGAGGAAAAATAACCCAGTGTGATAACCCATTTACATGAAGACCCAAGAACGGGACCCTATTAGCACAGACAGACAACCTCCCTGCGTGCCATTTGGCCACTCAAGTGTACGCCACCTTTATCTTGTCACGTGCGTAGTGTGATCACAAACATCTGTTTTCCAGTAATAGCAGTTTGCTCCAGTTTCTTTAATGAGGCAGACGTAGTCTCTCATTTCGTGTCGTTTTCACTTACTGGTAAACTACATTCTTACACGAAAACTCCTAACATGGAAATGGCCTTCAACTTTGCCCGAATAACCTACTTTATGACGGTATATTCGCTAAATGGGATATTCGTTCTTTTATTATCCAGTTGAATATACAACTAAATAACCTGCCTTAATATCTGGCTTTTTTTTTCTACACAGAATAATCCAAGTTGGTCAAATTTAACTTTGAGCGTAAAGAATCGCCTACCTACTATTTTCTAAACTCAATACTACTGTCAGATTAGAGTTCTTTTCAAGTTTATCTGTAATTTTTGCTGTCAGATCCAGCAAACCTCTACTCCAACTTCAGTATATATTTTTGTACCTCGTGTGTGTGTGTGTGTGTGTGTGTGTGTGTGTGTGTGTGTGTGTGTGTGTGTGTGTGTGTGTGTGTGTGTGTGTGTGTGTGTGTGAGTGTGTGTGTGTGTGTGTGTGTGTGTGTGTGTGTGTGTGTGTGTGTGTGTGTGTGTGTGTGTGTGTGTGTGTGCATGTGTGTGTGTGTGTGTGTGTGTGTGTGTGTGTGTGTGTGTGTGTGTGTGTGTGTGTGTATGTGTGTGTGCGCGTGCGTGCGTCCGTATGCCTTGCAAAGTCGAAGGCCGCTTCTCATACAAGAAAATTTTGAGTCAGGAAAAGAAAAGGGGGGGGGAGAATGGGGGAGGAGAGGGGGAAATGGGGGGAGGGGGAAATGGGGGGAGGAGAGGGGGAAATGGGGGAGAAGGGCAACACGGATGGAATCGTGGCACAAAGGAGAGGGGGAAAGGGGGAAAGGGGGAAGGGGGGCATATAGGAAAATTGCATTTTTATTTATTTTTCACAAGAGCACTTCCGTCGCGTTGGCTGTGCCCATGCGACATAATGTTATGCTAAACTGAGTTAACTTCGCGTTCGGTCAAGTTAACAAGGTTAAGTTAGATTAGGTTTGGTTAGGCTAGGTTAGCCTACGTTAGATTCATCTTGCCTTAATCTAATCTCATTACATTGTAACTTAATTCAACCTAATTTAGCATAGCATTACCTAGTCGAATTTAACTTAAACCTTGCACAATCTAGGATAGCTTGACCTGACCTAACCAAAGAAATTCCTTAGTAAACAAAGAACAAAGAAAGCTCCCAGACCCTCCTGGCCTTTGTGCGCACTGTGCAGATCAACTGCTCAAATGCGCAGTAACGTCTCTTCAAACCAGGCGAAGATTTATTTTGACCAATATACTTTTTTTTTTTTTTTTTTTACAATTCTCGCGTTTGAATGAGTTTATATATATATATATATATATATATATATATATATATATATATATATATATATATATATATATGTATATGTATATATATAAGTAAATATAATAAATAATTAGCAAAAAAATTAATTTACTATCAAAATTGTGATTAACAAATTGAATTCTTATGTCTGAATTACATTGTTTTTTCTATAAAATAAAAAATAATAAGAAAATGGTCAACAATTTTGATAAGATTTGTAAGTTACAAATCCAAACTGACCAAATTAGTGTAGAGAAACTTGACCTAAATGGACACAGACGTCAAGCAAGTTGAACACCTGTCTGTTACAAAACTGCAAACGTAATCTTTCGCGTGCGGAATATGATTTCCTGTTTGTAAACAAAAACCATGCACAGCTGCCGACAACTATACCGAGGCAGGGAGGCAGTCACCTCTTTATTTTATTCTATTTGTTTTATTATTATTATTATTATTATTATTATTATTATTATTATTATTATTATTATTATTATTATTATTATTATTATCATTATTATTATTATCATTATCATTATTATTATTATCATTATTATTATTATCATTAATTATTATTATTACTATTATTATTATTATTATTATTATCATTATTATCATTATTGTTATTATATGTATAAGTATATACATATTTTTTTCAACAAATATACCGATGCGGGATTTTTTTTTATGGATGCAGGGTGGGCGTGTTTGTTTCGGCTACCCTCTCATAAGGTGGAAAAATCCTTTTGGTATATGTATATTACGTAGGCACCAGCTGCCGGCCACTTGCAAAGCACGATATCCTATGACACTGATATTGCATGAGCGGATCTCAGTCATGCAACGGGTGGGGGGCTATTTGCGTAGAAATCATGCACCAGCGCTTAATGAGAGCGTAGAGACGCACGCGATGGCCAATACACACCATGCGTAACAACGCAAGCAATAGCAAGAAAGCGCTAAGATGAGGAAAGCGCTATCGAGCAAAAAAGTGCTAAGATTAGCGGCTTGGTAGGTAAAAGTGTTGAAGGTCGTTGGATTTGTCCCGTGTGTTCGGACAGCGTGGGAAAGTGGCCATCATCTAACTGTGAAGAAAATGTGAAGAATCACCGAATACGTTGAACAGATTTTCACAAAAGCACGTTTGGCTACCCTCATTATAAGGGGGGAAAGTTATTTGTGTATAAGTGTGTATGTGTATGTTTGTATGTTTGTATGTTTGCTTATATGTATGTATGTTTGTATGTATCTACTATATGTATATTTGAATATATGTAAGTATGCATGTATGTATTATGTATGTACGTATTATGTATGTACGTATGCATGTTTGCATGTTTGTATATTTTATGCATGTATGTATCTATACATGTATGTATGTGTGCATGTATGTATGTATGCATGTATGTATGTGTGTGTACGTATGTATGTACACACGCATGTATGTATGTATGTATACATGCATGTATGTATGCATGTAGGTATATATGTATGTATATATTCATAACTGTACGCACTTGGCCAGGCCCCAGCAGAACACAACCAAATAAAATTGTCTGACTTAAACCTTAATAAAAACCCTAAAGAATCCCTCCTCTGGCCGACTAAAATCGCCTGACACCAAATCTCAGTAGTGAGGCACGGAGGGAGGAGGGGGAGAGGGAGGGGGAGACAGGTGGGTGGTGGACGGTTGGGAGGGGGAGGGGGGGTCAGTCCCTATCTACCCCCTCGACACCGTCACAATGCACCGGTGGGTCCCATTACGTGACGTCACGGTTCGTTATACCCCCACCTCCCCTCCCACGTTCCCTCTTTCTCTCCCCTCCTCCCTCCCCATTCCCCTTCCCTCCCCTCGTCTTCCCCTTTCCTCTCCCCCTCCTCTTCCCCTCTTCTGCCCTTCACGCCTTTGATTTACTCTTCTTCTCTCCTTTCCCAATCGCCCCTCCCCACCGTACCCGGCGCCCCTCGTCCTCTTCCTCCCCCCATTCCCCCTATATATTTCCCCCCATAACGGGGGGGAAGTCCTCTTCCCCGAGGGGGAACCAACAGCGCGGAAATATGCTAATGGCAGCGGCGGGGCGGGCCACTGACGGCCACGGCAGCACCCAGCATATCAGCAGAACAGGCACCCTTAATGAGGGAAGAGGAAGAGAAGGAGGAGGAGGAGGAAGAGGGGGAGGAGGAGGGAGCAAAGACGGTGGGAAGAGGGTGGGTGGAGGGAGAATGAAGATGGAGGGTAGAGGGAAATAGACGAGGAAGATGATGGGACGGTTGTGGAGTTAAGAAGGTAGGTAGCCATCTTTCACACAGACACTGCGTATGTGTGTACATACACACACACACAGACACACACACACACACACACACACACACACACACAGATAGAGAGAGAGAGAGAGAGAGAGAGAGAGAGAGAGAGAGAGAGAGAGAGAGAGAGAGAGAGAGAGAGAGAGAGAGAGAGAGGGAGAGAGAGAGAGAGAGAGAGAGAGAGAGAGAGAGAGAGAGAGAGGGAGAGAGAGAGAGAGAGAGAGAGGGAGAGAAAGAGAGAGAGAGAGAGAGGGAGAAAGTGTGTGAAAATAAAATCAATTCCTCCAATGGGCTAACACACTTAAGAAATGAAGAATATTTGTTGCATAGAGAAACCTCATCCCGGCCCAAATCCAAACTTCTGCAGAACAAAATCGCCTGGCATTAGCATGAACAAACAAATAAATAAATGAATAAATAAATAAACAAATGGTGGGTCAACGCCACTTCCCCGTAGAAAAATCGTCCTCATAAGGATGAGTTCTGCTTGCGCACTAAAGAATTAGGGATAAAGACACTGTTTACTGATTTTATTCTGGCTAACACAGAGCGACTTTCTTCACACAGGTGGAATAAATAATTAGAATAATCTAGACGACATACACACGCGCGCGCACACACACACACACACACACACACACACACACACACACACAGAGCTAAAACTGGCCTGTGGATTTCTGAAAGATTCACATTCTACATTTCCACAACGGAGAAAAAATATCTACAATTTTAATATTTAATCTTATAAATTGTTTCTACTGAAGACTTACCTGTGGAATTGAAATTCAAATGAAGGAACTTCAAACCCCTAATTTAAGAAAGGAGCCTAAGGGAAGACCTAACCCCTTTAATACTAAAAACAGTTGAACCCGCCTAAAAGGAGAACTGCTCCTTGAACGAATATAGCATAAAAGGACAAATCGAAAGAGAAATAAAAAACGAAAGGCATGTGACACGGACGAAGAGGAGATAATCATTGGGGTCTCCAATCGGGTCGCCCACTGTGCACAGTCATCATGTTCCACTGCGCCAAAGCTGACGGGCATTTGCAAATACTATAGTCAGCTAACAGGCTGACAGGCACTTAGTTCCCAGCTACAAAGGAAGACTGTCCGATAGGGGCCAGGGTGGAAGCTTTATCGGATACCTGAATTGGTTTTTCGAGGAAAAAGTAAATAGAGAGAGAGAGGGAATGTGAAGAAATAAAAGAAAAAGAGAGAGAGGGAGAGAGAAAGAGAGGGAGAGAGAAAGAGAGGGAGAGAGAGAGAGAGAGAGAGAGAGAGAGAGAGAGAGAGAGAGAGAGAGAGAGAGAGAGAGAAATGACCATTAAGAAGGGCAGGTAACATACTTTCACTAACACTAGTCACTAAAGCATAATATGGTTCAACCTGTACCAACACTGTATGAATTGTATATTACCATGATGTCATAAACAAACATACAAGTCTACATTAACGTTTAAACGGCTTGAAGGGGAGAAAGTTCCCTCAGCTGAATAAAATCACCTGACGACGGGCAAAATATACATATAAAAACGATCACCGCCTTCCATATAAGGTGGGCTCCAGTCGATTGAATAAAATGACCTGACAGCGATCAAATATATATATATATATATATATATGTATATATATATATATATATATATATATATATATATATGTATATACACAAGACCGGTCGCTATCGTCCAAGGGTTATATGTTCCAATTGAACCCTTGACGCCTGTCGGTGAATGCCACTAGCCCTGGCTACCCAAGCACATAGATCAACGGTGCAGGCTTAGGCCTCAGATTTTTTTTTTCTTTCTTTTTTTGTAACAGAAGCCCTAGTCGGTAAGCCTCATGTTGACGACAAGCGTTCGGTGCTAGAAGGTCACACGCTCGACAACATAAACAAAACAAGAGCTGTCATTATACGTGCTGACACGAACATACGAGCTGAAATAGCTGAAGTAATGACAACAAAAACAACAGTAACATGGTATCAAGTGCAACGTCAAATGGGCCCTTGAATAGTAATATTAGATGAAAAAACGCATAGTTGTCTTCAGAGGATGGATTGACATCCTCAATTACTCGTATTTTTTCTATAACGATTTCTATTTTGTGTCTTTTTTTTTTAGCTGTGTAAGTAACCCAAATCCTTCACGTCTTCCTGTAGCGTCTGATATCTTCCGATAACTTCGATCCTTTCCGATGATTTCCGATATATTCCGATACCTTCAGTTATCTTCCCCTTTTTTCAGGAATATTTGGCAATCGTTTACACATTACCCCTGACGACACGAAGTACGTCTAGACCAAAACAGGACAGGATAAACCTTTTCACTCCTTCCCGAGACCTTTCCCCCATCACTCCGTCCATCCCAGGCGATTTCCCCCTTTTCAACATTTTCTAATCTTCCTCCATTTCTTCCGTCCCTTCTTTTGTCCCTGACTGCTTTCTTCCTTAACATAGCCCTTTGCTATTCAATAGGTTCTTCAAGTAATCCTATGTTGTTACTACATTCTCCTTGTGCACCACAAGTAATCCTTCCTTGTTATCACATTTTCTTTGTACTCCACAACTTTATTTTCACTGTTACCTGGTTTCTTTCCAGTCTTTTATTTTGGCTTTGCAGTTCTGCCTAAACCAGATCTTATCATTCTTGTAATATTTTTTAACTTTGTTTATCATTCTTTCTCCGGTCTTTATCCTATTGACTTCCAACATCATAATCATCATTTGCTTTCCTTTCCACTTCTTCTCTTCCCCTTCCACTGTTAATCGGTCTTACGCTTTCTCTAATTCTTTACTGATCATTGGCCATACCTCCTAGACCACAAATATTTTTCTTTCCTAACTTCCTAGTCTTGTAGTTCCATATATCATATACTAGCCCTTCAAGACTGCTTTCAAAATATTCACATTTCATCACAATATTTTCCTTTGTTCTTTGTCTACTTCCTTTCAACGCTCCTTATTTTGTTGTTTGTGTTCCACACTCATTCCCATCTCTCTTATCCTCGGTCATCCACTTCCTTTACTTTCTTCGTACCTGTCAATACTTCATCCATAATTCTGTCTCCTTCACCAAGTGCTCAGGCACTTTCTCAACTCTCCAGTTTTATTTTATTCACATCCAGCATGCACACACACACACACACACACACACACACACACACACACACACACACACACACACACAAACACACACACACACACACACATATATATATATATATATATATATATATATATATATATATATATGTGTATATATATATATATATATATAGATAGATAGATAGATAGATAGATATAGATACAGATAGATAGATAGATAGATATAGATACTGTCATGCCACTGAGCTCGGCTTGATGACCACCGCCACTATACGATCCTGCTCGACTCGGAAGAAGCCTTGCGAAGTGCCCCTCGAGACTTCTCAATTTCGCCCTTGCTTAGCCGCCTTAAGTGGCGGGGGAGAGGAGTGGGGGAGGTGTGTCTGTGTGTGTGGGGGAGGGGGTCAATTCCAAACTCCCCCACCCCAACCCGTCCCTCCCTGCGCAGGTGTAACACGATTGTCAGGGTGCTTTGGCCCCTGTTTATTGTTCTTCTATTAGATTTGCCCGAGTTCTTTCGCACGGACAGGAACATATATTAGGCTTCCTTCGAATCTGCTTAGAGCGGATCTTTCGGCGGGCGGGGGAGGGGCAAGGGCAAGGGGGAGAATGAGTGAGGGAGTGATGGAGGGAGTGAGAGAGAGGGTCCCTAAGTTTGGGATCAGAGGTCCAAGGTGCAAGCTCCCTTTTCCTCGCAACCTATTCTAGGTGCCATAACAGCACCTCCCTCCCTCCTAAGTCCCCCGGGGTCACGCCCCCTCCCCCCCTTACCTTCCCTTCCAACTAGAGGTCGCCCAGGTGACGAGGCGTGACTCCCATCTCGAAGGGGAGGGGCGGAGACCCAGGTACCTAACTGGGATGAACCAAGTAGGCGTCACACTATCCAGGTATTGTGTCGGCTTGACCCAGGTAGACGTTGCAGGTTCACAGTGAGGGGGGGGGGAAGGAAGGGGGATAAGGAGGGAGGAAAGTGGGAAAGGGCGAACAGAGGGAGAGCAGGGAATGGAGAAATAGGAAGAGGGAAGAGGAGGTGAAGGGAGGGAATGGGAGGGAGGGGGAAGGGGCCGGGGAAGCACATAATACACTATAAAATTATTGTCTCGTCCACACACACACACACACACACACACACACACACACACACACACACACACACACACACACACACACACACACACACACACACACACACACACACACACACACACACACACACACACACACACACACACACACACACACACACACACACACACACTACGAGACACGTGTGCCCATCACTAAGTCGATAATGTTTTTCTAATCGGCCACTTTCCTCGTTCCGTGCTTGTCTTGCTCATCACGCAAGCAAGAAAAAAAAAATAAATAAAATACATAATATTAGGACGGGTTTTGATCTATATAAGGTCGCGGTCTCTCCCGCCCTCGTTCAGCGCAGTTCCGACCCTCAAATGAGCAAAAGAATTGCATTGCAGATGAGATTGATCCAATGTTTTCCTGTCGTCAAAAGCTTTAATTCCAAATAATATTTCCTACGATTTTGGGTATTTTCAGCCTTAGAGATTCGATTAATAAACTAGAAATATTCATGAAATCGAACTCAAAATTTTCTTGATAATTTCCTCCATTTGTGATAAAAAAAAAAAACACTCCCTTGCTCCAAACAAAAACAAACATTGTCAGAAACAACTAACTAGTCCCACTCTCTAAACAATAACCAAAATAACAAATAAAATAAATAAAATCTAACTGATAACTCCCCCCAAAAAATAATTATAAAAACCACTTACTGGTTCTACTATATAACATCATAAAAGACATTGACTGATGTCCCAAATTTGCTGAAACACTTCAATATCAACATGT
>NC_134777.1:107242311-107249811 GCF_046742065.1 Oratosquilla oratoria | reverse complement strand
TATATATGTGTGTGTGTGTGTGTGTCTATATATATGTATCACGTGAAAACCACTGTTGGAGTAAAAAAGACTGGAGACGGGGAATCTATATATTTCGATTGCAAACTGCAATCCTCTTCAGTAAATACAAATTGGAATAGTGAGTGGTACATAAGTAGCACCGTTGACATGACAAAGGGGAACATTGGGAGAGGTCTCTACCTTCGACTCACTTCGTATGTGAGGTCAGGAGGCAAATGTCTTTTCAATAGGCTGGTGATGAAAAGTCCTGAAATTATATCCGGGGACCATTGCCCCTTTGAAATGTTCATATTGGGCTGGTATTCAATTATAGTAAATTCTACCATTTTTCTCCTGAACTCACATCTGGATTCATAAAAAGTAGCGTCGCCTCAGGATTATTTCTTCGAACTTTTAGAATTTGCAGCCCCCAGTTTCTTGAAGAAATAAATATAATAAAATCTCAACTTAGTAAATTAGCTTACCCGGATTGGTTCTTGGTCAAAGCCCTCAGCCGAGCGAGATCCAATTTTTTCAACACCACCCCCATTTCCTCTAAATTTTCATTGAACAAGAGCTCCTTAGTCGTTCCCTTTTCTGATTCATTTATTCCTTCGACCAAGTTTCTTCCCAAAGACAAATTAAATTTAATTAATTATTACCCTAGCATAATTAATAAAAAGGTGCTAAACGTCCACCAAAGGTTGAAAGAAGAGTATATTCAAGGGGTTTATTCGATTCCATGTAAAGGTTATGACTTAGTTTACATCGAACAGACTGGGAGGGATTTGGACACCAGGATGATCGAACATAAACGTTACATTAAATATGGACAAGAAAACTCGGCTGTGTTCCAACATGTTAAACAATTTAAATATTGTTTAGACTGGGACAAAGCTGAGCTTATTTATAAATCCAGATGTGAGTTCAGGAGAAAAATGGTAGAATCTACTATAATTGAATACCAGCCCAATATGAACATTTCAAAGGGGCAATAGTCCCCAGATATAATTTCAGGACTTTTCATCACCAGTCTATTAAAAAGACATTTGCCTCCTGACCTCACATACGGAGTGAACCGAGGGTAGGGACCTCTCCCAATGTTCCCCTTTGTCATGTCAAGGGTGCTACATAAGTAGCACTCACTATTCCAATTTGTATCTACTGAAGAGGATTGTAGTTTGCAATAGAAATATATAGATTCCCCATCTCCAGTCTTTTTTACTCCAACGGTGGTTTTCACGTGATTGACAAATGTGTGATTACATTTTCACCTGTAATATATATATATATATATATATATATATATACTGTATATTACTAAAATAGGATGCATATCGTCGTAACATCCGTAGTGTGTCACAATGTCTCAATATAATTTTTTTCTATGAAGCTATTTCTGGATCACAGCTACCACTCTGACACACGCAAAGTTGACAAAAACTATGAACTGGTAACTTCAGCTACACTTCCTCGCCTCCTGGCGTACGCTCTCTACCTTTCTTATGAATACTTATGAAAACAAGTCATTCCGTACTTTGTTATAATAGTAATAATAATAATAAATAATAATGATAATAATAATAATAATAATAATAATAATAATAATAATAATAATAATAATAATAATAATAATAATAATAATAATAATAATAATAGTACTAGTAATAATAATAGTAACAATAAAAATAATAATAGCAATGATAATAAGTTTATTTGGCAATAAATCAAAAATATTAAATACAGATAACGAAAAGAACACGTAGTTCGAAATTACAATTGCAACTGCCGAGAATGACACAAAAAAGTATGTAAGATTATTTCAGTTGTCTTAGCATACATTGTCATGAAAACGAGCCTACTTCATGCATGACTAAAAGAACATCGTCCATAGATGGACAGTTTTGTTAAAAAGTAAACAAGAATCCCAGTTTGTTTGCCCTTAGGTTGCTATACGACAGTTTTGTTCTCTCGTCATTGTTTATAAAAGATCATTTAAAAAAAAAATCGAGAAATTCATGTTTACAAATGTCCACAAACTCACAGTGTCGCATTTCAGTGGGTTTTTTTTTTTTTTTTTTTTTTTTCTCTCTGGCTGTCGTCAGTCGATGTTACTCAGTTTAAGGATCGAACTCGGGATCCGCTGGGGGTTTTCGGTTGATGTGAAATTTCTTTTCTGAAATCTATATTCACATGGTTAACATGGTTAACAATTGTTAACATTCACATGTTAACAACACTGCTACAGAAATCATTCTCGTATCCAAACTGATTGGACAAGGTTTCGGATTTGGGGAGTGTTCGGATTTGGGGAGTGTTCGAATTTGGGGGATTGTTCGGAATCGGGGAGAGTTTGGATATGGAAATGTTTGGATTTTGAGTGTTCGGATTTTGGGAGTGTTCGAATCTGGGGAGTGTTCGAATTTGGGGGAGTGTTTGAATGTGGGGAGTGTTCGGATTTAGGGAGTGTTCGTATTTAGGGAGTGTTCTGTTTTCGGGAGTGTTTGGATTTGGGGATTGTTCAAATTTGGGGACTGTTCGGAATTGGGGAATCTTTGGATATGGGGAGTGCTCGGATTTGGGGGAATGTTCGAATTAGGGGAATGTTCGGATTTAGAGAAGTATTAGGATTTGGTGGAGTGTTCGGATTAGGGTGAGTGTTCGGATTTGAGGGAGTGCTCGGATTTGGGGGAGTGTTCGGATTTGGGGAGTGCTCGGGTTTGGGAGTGTTCGGATTTAGGGAATGTTTTGTTTTGGGGAGTGTTCGAATTTGGGGAGTGTTCGGATTTGGGGAGTGTTCGGATTTAGGGAGTGTTCGGATTTAAGGAGTATTCGGATTTGGGGGGATGTTCGGATATGAGGAGTGTTCGGATTTGGGGAGTGCTCGGATCAGGGGAGTGGTCGGATTTAAGGAGCATTCAGATTTGGGGGGTGCTCGGATTTGGGGAGTGTTCAGATGTGGGGAGTGTTTGGATTTAAGTAGCATTCGGATTTGGGGGGTGTTCAGATTTGGGAAGTACTCGGATTTCGGGAGTGTTCGGATTTGGGGAGTGCTCGGACTTAAAGAGTATTTGAATTTGGGGGGTGTTCGGATTTGGGGAGTGTTCGGATACACGGATAAAACAATTCTTCCCCCCACACACACATACAATTCTCCACTACCCCTATTCCCTGTTAAATGTTCAATTCTGAAGAAATAAAAGTAGAGGTAGACACATTAACCCAGTTCGGATGATGTCGGTTCGGATTAATGGTGGTTCGGATATGGGAGGGATTGAACCCACTTAACCACTCCAGCACTATATCAGTAACAAAATCATTTGACGACAGAAGAACAAAACCTACAAAGGCGTCATCACACTCAAAAGGTTTATTGAAAATAACCTTGACGTTGCATCCAAGCGAATCTACAAAGACGTTTAACTTAAGAAAAAAAGTATTCAACTTACAAGAATGTGTATTTTTTAATTCATATGTGATTAAGAAACTACCCATTAGTGACAAAGCCCTCCGACAGTCTTCCACTTTTTTGTTTACAAAATACCATGACGTTCAATTGTGAAATAAATGCAATGATATTAAAAGAAATAATTTGCAAAGGACTCTCAGTTCTTTCCAGTCGAAATCCTACGATTTTTTTTCCTTCTTTTTTAATACAACGATCGCACAACGCAAAAGTGTCGACTAGATCCTTCTCTCTGCTCGAGCTCGTCTTCCGCGCAAGTTCACTCTGGTGACCAGCAGACTGAAACGAAACTGCGCATGCGCGCGTCACTTAACAATATCAGATCTCTCGAATACAAAATACTGGAAAGACTACGTTTGCTAAAAAAAAAAAGAACTTTTCTGGATGATGCAGGGAGGAAAGGGTTGTGGAAAGAGAGGAAAGAATATGGGAAGAATGTGTGAAAAGAGAGATGTACATAAAGTTACAAAGAGAAAGGTGACAGACAGAAGCAGGAGGATAAGGAGGAGGAGGAGGAAGAGAAGACACCCAAATAAGAAAGATAAGAATGAGAAAGGGAATAAGACGAAATGAAGGTGAAATATTTAGAAACTAAAACGGGAGAGGTCAAGAAGTAAGAGAAGGAGGAGGATGGTAGTGAGGTAAAAGTGAGAGTAAAACAAGATGACAATAAAAGGGGAACAAGAAGAGGGACACTTAGTTCCTTCGCCACCGAGAGGAGACCACTATTGAGAGTGACATGGCCAGGCGAAAGCCAAAATAAGAAGAGAAGAGTCCCCGGTAAGGAGGGCGGGGGGGGGGGGTTTAATATGAAAAAGAAAAGAAATATATTAGTAGAAAGAACTGAATGATGAAAGAATAATGCGCGAAAGGAAAGAGGGGAAAAAGAATGAGAGCAGAGGAAGGAGATACGAAAGGAAGAAGGTAAAAGAGAAGAGAAGGTGAAGAGGAGCAGGAGTCAAAAAGAGTAAAAAATCAAGAGTAGATAAGAAGATCAAGGAAAACGAAAGGGAAAGAACACAAGAGAGAGAGAGAGAGAGAGAGAGAGATAGAGAGAGATAGATGCTCATTGAAACAAGGAGAGCGTGTTTCCAGGTTAGTAGACCAGAGAGACTTGCCCGAAAGAAGACAAGAAGACCGACAAAGAGACGGAACCAAATAAGACCCCTGGGTTGGTGCTGATGCTACTGCCGCGCCTTACGAAGAGCCAGCCCAGCCCAGCCCAGCCCAGCCCAGTCCAGTCCAGCCCAATGGCAGACTAGAGAGGCAAGAATCCATCAAAGCAAATTGCGAAGCAAGCCACATGGATTCTGGGCGATCTGGGAGAAGCCGCTGCTCTCCGGAGAAGGGGGAAGTAGAGCGGAGTTCTTGAGTCGATGCCTGAGTGAAGAAGACCAAGAGTTCTCCTCCCCCATCCCCCTCCTCCTCCCCCTCTCCCCCATGTCCTTCGTCCCGCCAGGGAGAGTGAGAGCTAGCACCTAGCATGCTGCATGAAGCATGAACGATTATACCTCCGTGGAACGAAGACTGCAATCTCCGCTTACTAGTAAGACGGGTAATGAGGCGACCACGAAGAGTCCTCTTTATTCACGAGGAATCCAACGTTTCGCCTCAACGCTCAACATCGTCAGGCTATAAAGGTAATGAGGCAGCCGTGAAAGGCGCTGGGTTTTTCCTCTGTGGAGAAAATCAATGTTTCGACTTCACGCCTATTGTGGTCTCGAGATGAACGCAAGTTTGGTTAACGAGGTGGTCGTAAGAACCTCAAGTGACTTGGCTTGACGCCCTCTACACTCCTTCACACGTCTTGCACATTTGTTAAAGCTTCCGCTAGCCAATTTTATTCAGCCCAAGAACCTCCCTTTGAGGTTTAGTGCCCTCATCAAGATCATTCGACAGACAGAGATGCATCGTTCACAAGAAAAGTGTCTGATCGAAGAAAAGCCAAGTACAGCATTAAAGAACCATCTTTTATTACCCTGACCAACAAACACAAGGCTCTGAGATAGAAAAAAGAAACAAAATAAAAATGGTATCGAATTGGATGTAAATGCAGTATCAGCTTTCTTTTCTCATGATAGCCTTGGTAAGCAGGTGTGACTACAAACACAGCTCTATCTCTCCTGAAGAAGCGAAGTGACCAAGCGAATATCAACAAACACCGCGTCTTCTCAAACTGAGACGATGTGACGTCACTCCCAAAGTCATTTGGCCAAAGCGTTTCGATGTAGATAAAAAGGAGGAAGAGCCATGTTCCATAGTAACTCACCAAATACATATATATATATATATAATATCCAGACAATTGTACGTTTTCGATTCAAAGCACTGTGTTATGATGATGTACATTAAGACACCTTCGCCTGAAAATAATTTTTGTAAATAAACGTGAAGGCCATTGCAATACGTGATATATGAAAAATATGCAAATATAACTGTCATTGTTGAATATCGTATTTATCTTTATGTACAATAATTTCTGTATAATACATATATTTCTATACACATAATTGCATTACAACTACAACAAAAACTATTTCTCCATAAGTTTCATATACAAAGGGTCACGTTTGGGTGTCTAGTATATCAGTACAAGATGGTGACGATCACAACATTGTAGTGTTTTGTGCGAATAACAGAAAGCGTAAAGAGGACTAAAAAGAGAAGCTGGACGAAGAAGAGGAGGTGGAGGACAAAGAGGATGGAATGAGGGGAAAAGGAACTACCAGGAGGAGGAGAAGGAAGCGAGACAAGGAGGAGGAAAAGAATCGTCTACAAACACAGAGAAGCACGAGTTCCATGTTTGAACCCAGAAAAACTCACAGGAAAAGAAAAATTCCTGAGAAAAATTCTTATCCTAAAATAACCTTAAAATAACCTTACCTAACACAACTTTATTTCACCTACCTTCACCTTACCTAACTTAACCTCACGTCACCTAATTTAACCTTCACCTAACCTCGCCTAGCCCAGCTTCACGTAACCTAACCTAACCTCACCTACCCTAACCTCACCTCGCCTAATTCAACCTTCACCTATTCTCACCTAACCTCGCCTAACCTAGCCTCACCTAACCTCACCTAACTTTCCCTTACCAAAAACTACAATATTTTTCAGTTATTTTTTCCTGCGATTTTTTATTTATTCGCCCACGCCACATACAGAGCCATTACATCTATGCTTACTCCTCGATGGGGAACGTGGTGGCCATCGTCCTGACTCGATTTTTTTTTCCCTATTTTCTTTTTCTTTTTGCGATATTAATTCCGGCCAGCGTGTCGGAATGGATAATAAAAACTGCCGAGATGGTCTTAACGAAACGGAGAACCTACAAGACGATCTCAACCGTGAAGGGAAGGAAAGAATATCCTAGAGCAATGGTTCCCAAACTAGGGGGGGCGCCCCCCCCTTTCCCCCAAGGGGGGCATGAGTAGGCTACATGGGATGTGTGACGTCATCTACTCAATAATCATGGTTTAATAGGAAGGATTAAATCATTCCATGAACATGTATCTTCCGTTCCATACGCGCGCAAAGTACAATTCTATCAGTCACCCCAACCAATAAAGATGGAGGCAACATGCAGAAATTGAAACGTGGTACGACCAAGGAATCAAACCTGGTTAGCGCGTAACAAGTGCTGTAGTGACTTAAACCATTGCGCCATCATTGCTCCATTATGATTGATATAAATGCATCGCTATTCACTGGAACCCATTCAGTGTTGTACAAATAGAAAAGATGTACATAGAAAGGATATGTAATTTCGTATAAATACAAAAAAGGGTGGAGGAGAGGTCTATGGGTCTCCTTGAATCAAAAGGAGAAGTCATATAAGACAGTTTAGCAACCAATGACCTAGAGATACAGATGCATAGAAGCGCTGGTCAAGTACACAGCATAACGACATCAACAACCCGGAAGACACACAAATCCACCATAATTATCAAGTAGAGCGCTAGGGGATTTTATCCAACCCAAAGGAAGTCTACAGTTCGGTCCCTAACTGAGTTAAGATAACCTTGAGGGAATCA
>NC_134777.1:107229811-107239811 GCF_046742065.1 Oratosquilla oratoria | reverse complement strand
GGAGAAGAAGAACCTTGGGCTCTGTCACTGTTGTCCGAGGGCAAGAATCGAACTGGAGACCGCTAGGACACCAGTCGAAGTCTTTCGGCCATCTAAGTTTTGTCTTTAATTAGACCACCCCCTCCCCCCACCCCTCCACCCTTGCCTTTTTTTGAAAGCACTCAACCACAGTCAACGCCCATCGTCATCGTGATCTAAGCTGGTGACCTGACCCCAAGTCACGACTGACCTCAGGTCACGACCCGACCTTAGGTCACGAAGAGGCTTCAGAGAGACCTCATGTCTACGGGTCGAGACCCTGAAGAAGGTTTCAAGAAGTGGGTCGCCAAGGGGCATGTGACGATTATTTGAAAATGTACAGTTGGGGAGAGGAGATTTTCGACACTGAACTGATAAGTTTTGAATAGTATATATATATATATATATATATATATATATATATATATATATATATATATATACATATATTATATATATTATATACATATATATGTACATATATATATATATATATATATATATATATATATATATATGTACATATATATATGTATATATATATGTATATATATATATATATATATGTATATATATATATATGTATATTTTGGGAATGTCATAAACAGTTCACTATTGTGAAAAAAATCGAATAATTCATCTCCCCAGCTTTACATCACACACAGTCATAACCCAGCACAGCTTAACGTTCAAGATTGTATTTGGTAATGAAAAAATTGGTCTACAGAGAAAAGGCCAATAATTGTAAATCATAAAAGAAATATGGATAATTTCTTAAATTCGCATTTAATTGTTTCTTATATACCTAAGATTCATTTGGTATCATATATGACAAGTTTTAAGTCACAGCAAAATTCAAACACAAAAAATAATTAAAAGGTAAATAAATCAATTAAAGAATGAGAACTGAATAAAAAATAAAATAAAGATTAAAACAAATAAAATTAAACCATAAAGAATAAGACAAATCGAATAAAAATAAAAACATGAAAATAAAAGAAAAACAATGTCTGGCAACGACAAGTCTAGACGACAATGATAACCGTTAACTATTTAAACGGTTTTGTTTCAAAAAACAAATTTGGTGTCTTACTAAAAAAGAAATTACAATCTCTTTAAGAATGAAATAACAATAATAATAGTAATAATACGTTATGGAAGCATTTGCTGCGAATTGTAAAGTCCCTTCCACTCCTAAGTACTACAGTGCTCGACGCTTCCCAGAGAGTTGTGGGCAGCTCATGCCTCCACATCGTACATTCACGACCCAAACGAGTCCTTTTACGACCTTGTAAACTTACGCACATCGTAACTACGCAAGCCACGGACTCGGTTACTCACTGTATGACTTAGATGTGAAAGCAAGTGCTCAGTTGGCACTACAGGCAGGAAGGTCCTAATAATGTGAAGAAAGTTAAATAAAAATGCAGAAATTTTAGGTTTGGTTTGGTTAGGCAGACCTATTGAACAAAAGGGCCGAATATTTTTATTCAAAAAATTGTCGGGCGGTTTTCATCTCATGACGGTTAGAAAAATAAAATGGAAAATAAGTCACGTAAAGACCCTACCTGCAGCTATGCAAATAAATTTGGATGTGTTTTACCTTTTATTCTCACTTATCTATCGTTATTATTATTATTATTATTATTATTATCATTATTATTATTATTATTATTATTATTGTTGTTGTTGTTGTTGTTGTTGCCGTTGTTGTTGTTGTTTTGTTGTTGTTGTTTTGTTATTAATCATTATTATTATTATTACTATTATTATTATTATTATTATCATTATTATTATTGTCTATTATTATTATTATTACTATTATAATTATTATTATTATTATTATTATTATTATTATTATTATTATTATTATTATCAATTATTATTATTATTATTATTATTATTATTACTATTATTACTATTATAATCATTATCATTATTGTTGTTATATCTATTTTGAATGGCCAGTCTTTGTTTTTACTTTACATATTACAAGCGGTGACTCGTTCCCCTCCCCCACCCCTGACATCTATGTGTAATTTGGCGTAATCTCAACCTAGATTGGTTATGTTTGATTGACAGACACATAGGCGGGATCCAACGAGCATAGCTCCTTTCCTGTCTAATATTATTAGGTTACTGTTGTCTGGCGTCAGCCAGAACAAAATATATAAGGCCTCGGAACAAAAAAATTGCATATGACATCATGAGTTCAAAGGGTCCTCCCACTCTCAGCTGAATGGAATCGCCCAAAATCAGATCAAAGGGCGCCATTGCCTTATTCATTTGTTAATTCATTTACCTATTTATATTAATTTATACTTGGTTATTTTTCTTATTTATCTATTCATTTATATTCATTCATTTATCATTGTTTATATATATGTCTACTGTACAGGCCGAACGCTGATCTGATTCCGTATTACGAACATCCGCATTGAACTCATAATTTACCATAACTATACAAATACGTCTTCTGTTATCATTTCATTACTAAAATTCTGACTACAAAAAATTACTTTAATTATATATGTATTTGTGTATATAGAATTATACCAAATACTCATTAACGAAAAATATATTTGTATAGCTATGACACACTGTAAATCAGTTTGAAATGTCTGGAGGCCCAGATGATTTTATTCGACGTGAGGAAACGATTGGCCTGCAGCAGTGGTCCTTGTGGGCAAAAATGAATAAGTGAATTATATAGAAATAAAGATATGGAAATGAATAAACAAGTAAATAAATAAACAAATAAATAAATAAACAAGAAAATAAGAATTAATAAATATTTTCATAAACTGATTATGTGTATAAAATTTTACTATATTTCTGGTCAGGTGTTGTGGGCCACATATAAAGTCTCCGCGTGCCACATTTAGTCCGCTTAACTACTGTTGTGCACCACTGCTGATGGGCAGACCATTCCTGCAGTCGACCATAAAAAAGTGTCTCCGTATTTGTTTCCCTGACTGTTTAGGAAAGTTTTCTTCAAATAAATAAAATCGTCTGGTGGCAGGTATACTAAAGAATATCAAGAAACAACTTCTTACAACTGAGTGAGATCAAGCTCCCAAAATGTCTACATTCTGCACGCGTCATCATGAAGATCATAATATTCTTTTTCAAATCATCATCATCATCACCATTATCATCATCATCATCATCATCATCATCATCATCATCATCATCATCATCATCATCATCATCATCATCATCATCATCATCATCATTATTATTATCATTATCATTATTATTATTATTATTATTATTATTATTATTATTATCATTACTACTGCTATTATCATTATTACTATTATTATTACTATTATCATTAATTATTATTGATAATATTATTATTATTATTATTATTATCATTATTATTATTATTATTATTATTATTATCATTATTATTATTATCATTATTATTATTATTATTATTAATTATTATTATTATTATCATTATTATTATTATCATTATTATATTTTGTCGTTTGCTTTTTTAGCTGAGAAATCAGGATCATATCAAACAACATCTGCAGAAGCCGGGAGACAATGTTATTCACCGAAAACACCAACACGAGATAAGATGTTCTTTTCCGTATTCTCTCTCAGCCCGAAAAAAAAGTCTGTTGCTGAGCGTACGTAGACTGGCGGGGTTTAGTATATGTACATAAACATGGCATTATCATCCACCTTTTCTTAAACAATATCCACATAAACAAAGGCCCATTTCGAGAGGTCAACAAAGAATTGACCATTTTTTCTGAACATTTTATATTTGGAACACCCCTGCAGCTAGACGACTTTGCAAAAATAAAAGCCATATGTTGTATCGCTAGATTGAAAGACGTTGATCTAGAATTCTAGATCATTCTAACCCCCACCCCCCACAGTCCAGGATAGCGTTCTAAAATACAAATCGCTTCACTGGACCGCTGAGGGATGACTGAATTCAGTTTATAGAATTTTCTTTCCAAGTCCCACTTATCGTTGTTAAGTGCCTCTTTACTCTTGTCGCCAAGATAATTTTCAGTTTGCCGCGCAGTCCCCAAGATTCATATCAACAAGTTGCATATCACAGTCAATAGTAAAACCCTTTTATGACAGACAGGCTACGCCTTCTGGCCACAGAAAACCCATAATATGTCTTTAAGACGCCGGAAGAAGCGACATGACGTCATCAGAGGAACGACGCGCCCAGTCGCAGAGTTCTAGTTCCATTCTTTACGGTCTGCCTTCTCCAAAGGAACTTCTCTTTCTAAGGAGCGAACCTAGATATTATACTTCGAAAATGGATAACTTCAACGTACCTCTTATTAAACCGAGGTTCTTCGTAAGGAAATCATCAAAAATAAGTAGTCCCAGCCTTTGCCTACTAAACTCAACAGTTCTTTGTTACTCATCAATCCTCATATACGACACCAAACTTTTAAATATAGTTAAAATAGTACAATAGCATTGATAAGAAATATTTCTTTTACATGCACAAAAAGTTGTACGAAATACTCAACAGCAAAAGTTATATCAAGTTGTATTTGAAGTTTACCCCCAAAGTTTGTGCCAAGTTTTCTGCTCTCGCCTATTTTATAAACTTTATCAGATGCTTCGTATATGGTTCCTGCAGCTGTGAATTTGTTTACAAAGCTTCGACGACTGCTGTTACCCATGAATTACGATGTATCATTAAGTTTCCGCTGCCTGAATGCGTACAATACGGTAAATAAAAGTTCCCGACATTTTGGTAGCACATACTGGTATTACTACAAGGGTTTTGATTAAAAATGAACTGAAAAAGTGGTAACAGAAATAAACACTCGAGTGAAAGTATACGAAAGTTTTCGACATCTTTGTTTACAAAAGTACCAAAGTTGCCGTTGATCGCCAGACAAGGTGGAGGAACATCGAAAAGTGACCAATATCACTGAAACGCATTTCGCTCAGAGATTACTCTTAATTCCCTTCAGCTGAATAAAATCGCCTGGCGTCGTCTTTACACACTCCCTGCCCTCAACACAAGCAATATATTTATTTGTTTTTTCCTTTATTTTCTGAGTTTTGACATCTACACAACCAATACTTCTTGTCAATATGTAGGTACTGTTAACATGACTGGTCGTATTAAAGATGATACTCATAATTCAAGGTATGTAATGGCTATCCGCAATAAGAATACTAACAATTCAATATATTAAAAAAATCAATAACACAGGCAATATAAACTGAACGTATATGGGTCTTTTAAACGCTTCAGCAATGTAAAAAACAGGTCTTTTTCCTACTGTTGTCTTACACAGGATACAGAGGCAAAAAAAGCAAAGTCAATTACCTTCCTGGTACATGCACACAAGAGCCATGTGGGTTAGACCCCATCGAGGAAGGGGCTGTCCACAAGTATTAACTAAATGAATAACTCAGTAACTCACTAACCCACCGACTACTGGTCCAGAACGTCTTATTGTGTTGAGTCAGACTTCCCAGCTAAAGCTTAACTGAATAAAAACTGACGTAACCAGCATGGCTACAGTCATAAAGGAAATTCAGAACAGGTCATAAACATTGCTAAACTACGTGGCCAGTAAATGCGACCCATGAACTGGCATAACAGTACTTCATAAAAGTCATTCCTACCCTTGGGCAGTTGAACTAACTGTTTTCTCAGGTTCAACTAAGTCGAAATAATTAAAACTACTTTTGCATGACCTAAACGCCTCGAATCTAAGTCAATCTCGTTAGCATACTCGATGTGGAATTTAGTAACTGCAAGGACGATGGAGTTTGAACTATACCCAATAATCAGAGTGGTTATTTGAGTCGTCACAGCAGGACTGCACATCAATCTGCATGCCAAGGGTGTGACGTGGCACGCTAAGACGCCAAAATTCCGGTGCACAGCAAGACAGCCATCGCGAATATCATTGAAATTATGCTTAACGTGAAGACTCAGATAGACCCTGTCAATCCAGCTCAATTACATCTGAATTCACACACACACACACACACATATATATATATATATATATATATATATATATATATATATATATTATATATATATATGCTTGTAACCACGAGGAAAATAAAGATCGGAATTTAGTATTCCGATCTTTATTTTCCTCGTGGTTACAAGCATAAATCTTTATTCACGTGTTCTATGTGATTACTGTTGCATATATATATACGCACACATACACTTCATATTGTGTTATAGCTAAACGCAAATAGACTCCGCGATATATATATATGGGTTTCGACCCAAACATGACCGCTTTCAGCCAAGGGTCTGCCTGGTGTTAGCCACATGGGAGCACTACAACCTATGCCACACTGTTTCCGAGGTATAGTTCCTTCCTCATAAGTTCTTGGTGATATGGCTACTGTAGCTGATAATACAAAAAAAAAAAAAATAGGACAGAATAAAACAAGATAAAATAAGATACAATGAAATAAGATCAATTTAAAGACAAAACTAAATAAAACGCACCGAATAAAAATCAAAATAGATCAAATAAGGATGAAATAAAAGCAGAACTTAACTGCACTTTGTATTTTGATTCAAGACTTGTCAACAGCACCGCATGAGAACGACGATATTCACGTGTTCCTGGGCAACGAAGCGAGACAAACTCTACGGTTGCTTCACACCCGACCGACTCTCGCCAACTTTTGCGAGTTTGTTTCATTTCAACCGACTTCGGCTACAATATTTTATTTTCCAACTTTCCAAACAACAAATTACCTTTGTGCCATATACTTAAAAAATGAATGACAAAATAAGAGAAGTTAAATCTATACAGTTGTTGAAATATTATTAGGAAAGTCTAGAATACTGTACACAAAGTCTTTTTCTATCTATTCAAACTCACACCATTTGAATCGGGCCAGTGTCAAGAAGGTTTAGGAATCGGTTGTCCCGCTCCAAATTACCTCATGGCTAATTAAAGGAATTTATTTTTTGACATTAAGCTATTTCAAGCCTTTCTCAAGGTATTTTCCGTTATTCTGGTATTACGCATCCTGCAGGAAACATTAAAAGCAGATTATATACATACATACATACATACACACACACACACACACATTTATATATATATATATATATATATATATATATATATATATATATATATATATAAAGCAGTACGCTCGGACACAATGACAAGACCGTTCACAAACTGTTACTCTCTCTCTCTCTCTCACACACACACACACACACACACACACACACACACACATATGTATCATTTACATCTTCAACGGAGACATATATTTGACCGTTACTGTTCTGCCTAAGAAACAGACGATTTTATTCAACTTAGGGAATGAGCCAAAAAATGTTGGGGGAGGGGGGGGTCCTGATGGATCAAGACATCAAATGTCCACCACCACACCTTGATAGAATAAAACAAGACGACATTATCTTGAACAGAATCTATGAGGCATGTGACTGGGTTCCAGTTATCTAAGGTGTGTAGTGAGTAAGAGTGACCGCCAGGCTGGAATTTATCATGCGTTTGTATTGATTGCCCTGCACGTAAACTTATCGGCCATGACATGCAGCACAGCTTGTCTGACGCATCTGCTAGAAAGTTGGGCTCGCTCGCTATAGAGGGAGTGAGAAGTGGGTATCATATATATATCCATTTAAGCGGGAATGGGTTTATATATATCGTTATAATATAAGTCTTTTTTGTGGAAAAAATTTACATACACTTTTTCTAAAACCTGAAATACAATGTTCTGAGATTTTTGCACACTTTTAAGCTGCTTTTATCATCAAATGCGGCGTTAAGCGGATGGAAAGTGACGTCATGTCGACAGAATGTGCACGAAATTGAGTGACTATTGATGTCATATTGGGAGATATTGCACGTAAACACATGAGAGATCACTGAATGTCAAGAGAATGTTCTGGAAGTCTGGTACAAGATGCAAGATAATTCCGCTTTGACCAATATCTGTTGCACACCTTTATGTTATTTTCTTTTACCATTGTATGCTTTACTTAAATATTTGGCTCTGCCTGTGATCTTTACTTAATGTGATATTTACTAAAATTCTGTTGTACGACAATTTTTGTTTTATTACAAAATCCATCTACAGTCCTTTCTTTCGATGGTAAGTGAATCATTCATTACCTCCAGGGACGAATATTGATCTTATGTATGGAACAGACGTCCCCGTCCCCTCTGCTTCATCACACCATCTTGGTAATGACGTCAGTGTGTTATGACGTCACGCGTGATGACGTCACACGTGATGACGTCACGAGTTAAAGACGTCAAAGTTAATGACCACAAGAATGATGTCACCAGCTAATGACATCAGTGGCGAACGAGTGAATAGTTAAAGTCAAACATATCTAGTCTTGTTAACCATCTAAGATTCTAAACCCCTTTTCTCCATCTATTTGCAAGAGTTAGAAAAGGTCAGGTCCTTCTAGAACATAACGATCTAGAATTATGACATCTAATGACAGCTTCTGAGGAGTGAATTTTCGGAAAAATAGAAAAAAGAGAGAGAGAAATGGAAACGGTCCCTTGCCAGAGGCCAGTAGCTGAGTTCGCAACACGGCGGCGTCAGAGGAGGCAATCTACTAAATTGGATCAGAAATTGGTACCAGGAGTCGTCTTATGCACCATTTTGAACTGTCAGGTTTCAGGCTGCAACGTGTGTATATATATATATATATATATATATATATATATATATATATATATATATATATATATATATATATATAATATATATATATATATATATATATATTTTCTTTTTTTTCTTCTTCTTCTTCTTCTTTCTTTTTTTTTAGCCCACCATGTTATGGACCAAAATATCTCCTTTGATTTGTTTTTATATTTTTCCCTCTAATAAACTGTTCCCCAGAACTATTTCAAGTCTCCCTCCGTCGGAAGGAAGGATACCCCGGAGGCAGGCACGTATGGGATCAATTGTTCCCTCAAGTTTCAACAAAGGGGAAAACCGCAGCCCCACAGTGGCTGGCAACGGTCTTCCGACCTTCCTACAGATCTCCCTAGAAAAAACATTATTTATTTTATTTATTCTATTTATTTATTTATTTATTTATTTACTTATTAACCGTTCCCCTGTCGCTGGATGAAAGTGATATAGTTGAAGTTGATAGGGAGAGAGGTCTTAGGCACAGCCCGGAGACCTAGTGCCAGCCCCTCAGGGTTGCACTTCCTGATGGAGGTGAGCGGGTTGACTTTTTTTTTTTTTTTTTTTTTTTAAGGATCAACTTCCCACGCAAGATAACCAAACAAAATGATAAACAATAAAATAAGCAAACACAAACACACACAGATAAATGCAAGAACACCCGAGTGAATGAAGAATCCAGGTAAATACACGAAGAAACAGCAAACAGACGACGAATAACTAATCCTTCAATTTTTGTGGTCGAATTCACTCACGAGGTCCCAGACAGAAAACGGAGCGAAGAGGGACTCTTTTTAGTTTACCTTCCTCACGTGTAGTGGGTAACTCTAGAAGGGGGGAAGGGGAGAAGGAAATAAGGGAGAGAACTACAAGATAGGAGAGACCGGGGATAGAAAGGAAAAGAGAAAAAGAAAACGAGGGATGAAAGGACAGAACGAAATGAAACGAATATATTCTCGTACACACACACACACACACACACACATATATATATATATATATATATATATAAATAAATATATATATATTTATGTTGATATAATATATATACATAAATATAATATATTTATATATATATAATATATATATATATATATTGTATATACATAAATATAATATATATTGTATATACATACATATAATATATTTATATATATAATATATATATATATATATATATATATATATACATGCATATATAATATATATGTAAATATGTTTGTGTGCATATATATATATATATTATATATATATATGTGTGTGTATGTATATATATATATATATATATATATATATATGT
>NC_134777.1:107067311-107222311 GCF_046742065.1 Oratosquilla oratoria | reverse complement strand
TTTTCGTGTTTTTGAGGAAATATTCTCAATCAAAATGTGGTTTTTATCTCTGCAGTTAAAGTAAAGTTGCATTTTCAAAGTCGGCATGTTTCAGTTACCTTTGCACATATATACATACATATCAATATATCGGATATTATTGTAAACCCATGCATATTAACACAACTCTAATTATTTTTCTTCGCTTTCATCTCCCTGACACTCCGAATTGCTCCGTATTGAATATATTTTTAAGTTCATTTTTCACTGACGTTCTTTTAAATATGCCAATAAAAGAAAAAATATCTAGTGTTATTTTTTACCAATAAATACTACTTTGAACTTCCTAGGGGAGTTAGTTCTGCCGCTGTACACTACTTTATACTCACTGGAATTTTCATTTGTCACTTTAGGCCTCTTATCGAATGCCCTATCTAACCCCTGAAATTCCACCACTCTCCATCACAAAGCCTTTCTTCAGCAGCCAAAAGAGGCAATGCATCTTGAACCCTGTGTTTTTTCTGGAAAGACAGAAATGCAGTACAGACATGTGATTGATTTAGACCACAAATAAATAAATATACATA
The DNA here is from genome assembly GCF_046742065.1 of Oratosquilla oratoria. NCBI lineage: Eukaryota > Metazoa > Arthropoda > Malacostraca > Stomatopoda > Squillidae > Oratosquilla > Oratosquilla oratoria. Next base: position 107,221,745 of record NC_134777.1, on the reverse strand, counting down.
TGTGTATATATATATACAGTATATATATATATATATATATATATATATATATATATATATAGTATATATATATATATATATATATATATATATATATATATATATATATAGTCGAGTGGACACGGGCCTAAGTTGAGCTTTTATCATTTAGTACGTGGACCCTGGTGGGTCGCAGAAACCAGGACGGAGAATTCGACATGTTACAGTTGATTTTAGAAGTGGAGTTTGTTTTATTTTCCATTTCGTAAATATACACGGGTTTATTTTATATTTGAGTCATGTTTGCAATGAGAACAACCTGATAAACATCAAATTCTGTGAAAAGAAAACATTTTATGAACAATTCTTGCATACAAATGTAAAATGACAATATCCTATCTACTCCCATAACAAGGGCTCACCTGAGGGAATACTCAAAGGTTGAGAAATTGATATAGACCTTTTTCTGTCGCCACGTGCTTTCCTTTGGGCTGGTCACCATCAAAATTAATCTTCAATTAATCCTTCTCACTTAACATCCCAAACCCCGAAACGATTTCATTTCGACAACGAGTCCACTTCCTGTAGCGGTGATGAAGAGCATACGACTGGAGACACTGAAGAGCTATCCCTGGAGCCATAACCTTTGCCCTATGCACAAAGGGTCTGTTGGGGCAAGCTACAGTCACTGCTAATAATAAGAGAAGTGCGGGATTCGAACCCACGACAACGAAGACACGAATCCAGCACGCTTATGATCATGCCACCAATGAAAAATGCTTTCAAAGGACGAAGTTAATTATTTGAATACATATAAAGTGAGTACAACTGACGGGAGGAACCAATGCTAAGACAGAGGAAGCTACACAGATAGCGCTTCCAAAACGAAATCTATGTTGGAAAAGGTTGGCTGTGATGGCTTCGGGGCGGGTATGAGGAATGCATAGTAACCACGAGAAACCCTGGAATACTCTTACTCTTTCTCGTTTGACTTAATATAAGACCAGCCCCGGAGCCATTTCGTCCATTTTGGGTTAAAAGCATGAAACCTGCCACACTGTGAACATTTTGGAATATGGAGGCAAGATGTCAGAGTCCCCTGGTGGCCACAGCAGGGACTAACATCATGCCATGTAATCAGAGCACCGTAGTGACCAAAATTAACGAAAAATCATGTGCCGCATCCTGTAAAGGAAACCGTGGTTGATAGATATTTAAGTGTACAACGCAAATGATGTTCCTTTTGTTGTTTCTTTTTGGGTTCTATGGTATTGGGCTAAATATCATTGAAAATTGAGCATCGAATATATTCCAGGCCGCATCAGGAGCAGTCATCGGTGGAAAATCCCAAGACCGGACAAGGGAAGCAGCGGAAGAACCAAAGTGGAGCTCAACCGTCCTCCACCACCGATTAATGAGCAGTGTTTGTCATATATACAAAGAACACGGGGTTCTGTGTCCTCCACAGCTGTCCAGTGGCGTGTTCACAACAGCTGTTGTTGACAACCAACATCGACCACAACCCCAGTTCTACCTCTTCAATGGATTATTTCCATGGTACCAGTATTTCCCTAGCACAACACCCACGAGAAGGCAAGCTAGGTACTAAGAGATCATCCCATCATTCCTGGGTTGGTGACCAATGAGGAACAAATATCCAGCCTTCCAACAAGCTTCACAAATGTTCAACCAGTTGTTCTGTCAAAGAAAGATCTTGTAGTACCATTGGTACATGGACCTGCATGTCCCGCAATACTGTCATCAAATACTAGTACTCCTGTGAAACAACGTGCTTGGTTGGAGAATGTGAGAAAAGTCCTGGACAAATCAGACCTGAGTGAGTCTGATGCCGTCTCGTAGGCAGCTTTCCATGCCCGCCTGCAGACATCATGTCTGTATTCTGGCACAGTAGCCTTGATGACACTTTTTACGGAAATGGCACCCACACTTCCAATGATTAAGCATCTCATGGATGTTGTAATGGCAGCTACTCAGGCTGTGAATCCTGGTCAAGTTCCTGTGTTGGCGATGGACCAACCTCTCTTTGCCCTTGGCAAAATGATTCAGTGGGCATTTCCAGACAGTCACGGTGAAGGCAAGATTGTGCTGATGCTGGGTGCAATGCACACTGAGATGACCTTCTTCAAGGTCCTAGGAGACCTGCTGACAGACAGTGGATGGACCACAGTCATATCAACTGCTGGTGTTGCAACTGGTGGTGTTGCTGACTCACATCTCAAAGCAGCACACCTGACTAGGACACGTCATGCCCACACTGTCACTGCAGCTGCTCTCTACCTCCTACAGTGCCAGGCCTATGAAAGTTACAAGCAAAGCATTTCTTCTGACGAAGACATTGTTGACTTTCATGAGTAGGTCAAGAAGATGTGTGCAGTGTCCACAGTTCCAGTTTTGGAACTTAGTGCTGGAGTTGGAGATGGATATTCTTCAGTGTGTACAATCACTTTGGGAGGGTGACTTTGAGTCACTAGTTAGATTGAAAGCTTGGGCATTTACTACAGATCACATCAACTATGCCAGGTGGTTGCCAGTTCACATCCATGACATGTCAGGTCTGCAGCAGTCTCATACTGCTGTGTTTCTGGAGTTCTCTGAAGGTGCAGTTGTAGTCCAGAAAACAGGTCATAGGTTCTCTGCAATGACACTAGATCAGGCCTATGAGCAAGAAAATGCTCTGATCAAAGGAAAAGGTGGGGCTGTAGGCTTGACAAACAATCCTGCAGCACTAAGACGTTGGATGATTGGTGGTCCAGAGGTCAGCAGACTCATCCGCGACTTTGAGAACACTTCAGAGAAAGCAGCCAATGACAAACACCATGAGCAGACACCAAGTTTTCAGAATTCTTTTGTGAAGAAGGTAACTTCTCTCAAGCAGATTATAGATCTTGAAAGTCCTTTCCTAGAGGACAGCAACGATATGTTGACACTTGACAGCAAAGTTGTCATCAGCCAGTCAGCTGTAGAAAGTTTCAAGGGTGTGTATGACTTGGGACAGCGTCAGTATGAGACATTTGTAACTGAACGCATCACAACTCAAAGTCAGTTACACAGCCTATCAAGAAGAACAAGCTGTCGCTGTTCTCGAAGTCTCAAAGTCTTTCAAAACAGAAAAGTCAGGTATCTGCATTGAAGGACGACTGTGCATTGTTCTCCAGGCTGTACATCGCCTGCCAATCTCGAGAGGGAAAGCTTGAGGAGTTCTTCAAGTTTGAGAACCAGCCATGGCCACCTTCTCTGTCAAAGTCAGGGGAGATGAGATCAGGTAAGAAGTCTGACTTGCTCTCTCCCCTGGAAGGTCTATCTAACTCTGACCACACAGTCCCTCAGGTTACTGCAGTTGTGCTGGATGGTGCTATGGTGGTGCACTCTCTAACTCCAGTTGCTTCAAAGACCTTCTCTGACTATGTTACACAAGTCTTTGTGCCCCACAATCAAAACATCTTGAAAAACATAGAGAAACTATTTATTATTTTTGATGTCTACAATGAACAAAGCCTCAAGATATCAACCAGGGAGAAGACAGACAGTGGTGTTTGCAGGAAAGTAACTCTCAACGCCCAGATCCCAGGAAACTGGCAGTTTTCTCCACAATAATGACAACGAAACTGAGCTGTTTTCTCTCCTTGCTAAACATTCTGCAGGCATTGAGAATGACAACAAACAAGTTCTCTGTATTCTGAACAAGCAAGTGGTCTGCAACGCAGCAGTGAGAGATCAAGTAGTTCCTGGAACCCTGTCATGGAGGCTACCAACAAAGGCCAGCAATGCATCCTCATCAAAACAGCAGGCACTGATGTTGTTGTACTTGCTGTGGCATGTTTCCACCAGTTTAAGACCTCTAAACTGTGGATATCATTTGGGACTGGAAAGTCTCAAAGGTACATAGCTATTCATGAAATTATTGCTGCTCTGCCATTCTTCCATGCTTTCACAGGCTGTGATGTGACATCTTTCTTTGCCGGGAGAGGCAAAAAGAGTGCATGGGAGACATGGCATGCTTTCCCTGAGGTCACAGAAGCTTTCTTGTCACTGTCAAACCCACAATGTCAGTTGACAGAGAGCTCACTGTTTCTCATTGAGAGATTCATGGTGCTGTGGTATGACCACACCACTGAGCTCTCCAACATCAACGAAGCAAGGTAGCAGATGTTCTCCATGAAATCAAAGTCTCTGGAAAGCATTCTTACTACAGAAGCTGCTTTAAAGCAACATACTCTGAGAGCTGCATTCCAAAGAGGACATGTGTGGGGTCAATCCCTGGAGAAAGACCCAGCCTTGCCCAGCCCATTATTCTTTGGATGGGAATGGGATGCAGCATGTTCCAGGTGGGCATCAAAAAGGACTACCCTTCAACAAGCACATATGTGCTATGAACTGATATGCTGCAAATGCAAGGAATCTTGCAGAGGTTTGTGTAAATGCAGCAAAGCACAGCTCAAATGCACTGCACTGTGCAACTGCAAAGGGGACCATTTCCAAACTTAGGCACCTTAAACTGAAGCTTTTTGTGACTTAAATGTACCACTTGATAAATCAACAGTATTCATTCTGGTTTTGTGGTGAGTGGTTATGAAATTCAAAGTTATGTAACAAACGACAAAACAACTTGTTTTGTCATTTGTAAATATGATCACTGTCATTCAGTCTGCTTACTTTTTGGGATGAATGCTCAATATTAATTGCTGTGTTTATTGTGTATATTTGGATAAATACTTTAAAACTGTATATCAAATATTTGATCCATTGTGGTGGAAAATTTCAACTTTTATACTGTCAAAATGCACAAAAAAGGTCCAGGTCCTTTCACAGTTGTATTCAGAGGTAAAAAAAAGGCAGTGAGCTCTGATTCCAGTTTTTATTATCAAGAGATAGTTCTTGTTAAATACTTTAGAAACCTGCTAAGTTTCGTATTCCTAGTTTAAAAAATAGAATATTTGAGACTAATTTCTTTGATGTCCACCACATGGTAAGATTAGTTCCTGCTGTGGCCACCAGGGGACTCTGACATCTTGCCTCCATATTCCAAAATGTTCACCTAGGGTTACTCTACTGTATAAGTATGCCAAGTTTCGTGTTTTTAACCCAAAAATGCACGATCTTAGGCTTAGATCCCCCACTAATAAGGATGAGAGGGGGAGGGGGACAGGATTTGTGGAGAAACGTATGTGTATATAGTGTCTTCTCGACAGACCCAGTTGGGGTTGTTTTGTTGAAGAACTAAGTTTACCCAGTTGGGGACGAAGAGTCCTCTACTGACCCAACGTTGAACACAGAGTGGATTCAAGTTTGAGTTGATTGGATGCAATTGTGGATATGAGTTGTGTATCAGTAGAGTCACTGTTGTTGGGGTTCTCAAAGTATTCCGTCTTTTGTCGGAAATAGTCAAAACATCTATCCTTTTCTTTGTGATTATGAGCGTTGACGATGAATGAACGGATGTATCCTATGGGTGTCTCTTTCGGGTCAAATTGAGGGGACTTGGATTCTGGGAATGAAAGGCTTGAGATTAGCCAGTACTCATTCAATGGTCCCAGTGAGGACTGAAGGCACTGAGAGGTCTAAGAGTCTAGGACAAGTGCCATGACAGTCTGGGTTGTTCTTTGTAATTATAGACATTTTTTGGTGTTCATAGGGCAGATTTCAGCTTGCCAGTAAAAGCTCTTCTAGGTAAGGAGGGCAGGGGTGAAATGCTCAAAGTGCTTGAAGTGGGGCTGTTTTGCTGTTGCCCTTGAGGTGGAGAGATTGTCAGTGTGACATTTTCACACATGGTGCTACTTGTCCTATTGTTTCAGACAGGGACTTGGATGGTAAGAAGGATATTAAGGGTGGTAGGGTAGATGGAGGGAAGTGGGAAGACAAGGTGATTTAGTGTGAAATGAGGATGACTGTGCATAAGGACAGGGAAAGGGGAACTGGAGGACTAGGAGGCCATTCAATGGATTTTTATATTGTGTTTGTGGACTCAATTGGTGAGGCTACTAGAATGAAAATGTAGATGGTGGTGGTTGTGGTGGTGGGGGGAGGTTGTACCAGAGTGAAGGACAACAATGCTTCTGCATATGTGATTCCTGCTTCAGCCATAATAAATCTCACTCAGATTCAGTCTTCTCAGAACCTGGTTTGTTCCAAATCTCAAATACAGATGATTTAGGATTCAAAATTGTACATGGTGCAGTACGATGAATACATTGTGTAGTCTTCACACACTGTATTTAGCTGTGTTTGGGCAGGGGAAATTGGGTGCTTTGGCCAAATAGTGCACATATACACCTGCTGGATGACAACACTGCTGCTTTGTCTGTCCAAAACACTGGCAATTGAACATGAGGCATGGACATGGATAATATCCTACATATCAGTTAGTGGGAAGTTGGGAGTCAGCCAATGTGGGGATTTACTTTTTTTCCCCATTTACTGTTGATATGTTAAAGCCTTTAAGGCTACAGGACCCAGATGCTTTAGGTGGTAGTTTGACTATCTTGTCCAGTCATGTAAGGTTTTCAGATTCTAGATTTTTTTTCTATCTTTGCCAAAGAAGTGTAGAGGTAGCCTGTGTCTAACTTTAGTATGTTTATTTATTTTTTATTTATTTATTCTATTATTATTATTATTTTTTGTTTTTACTTTCCTCCTTTCTGGGATAAAATGTTTAAAACTCGTTTTATAGAAATGCATGTTTATATCACATTGTTGTTATGATTATGGTATTTTGTTCTTTTCTGCTTTAACTGCTTCATGAATGGGTGGATTTATTTTCTGGTATTATTATCTTTTTTAACCATTCTCCTTTTATCTAATAACCCTGCTTATTTCTCGTCTTGTGGTGCCATTTAGTTGTTGTTCTTGCTCTGATACCTTTTTTCTTCTTTTTTATTTTTGTTTCTCTTTATTTGGGAAGCTATCTCTATTTTTTCCTGTAGCCTCTGAGGATATGTGTATTACTTTCAGTATAGTGTTTGTACAACTTTCAGCAGGTTTATCTATTGATGGGAACTTGAGTTACATCAAACTTTTCTAAATCCTTTGTGATTTCTTTTGTGAATTTTGGTTATTCTATCTTGCAGTTTACATCTTTTTGTCAGTAGGTTTAACTTTTCCTACCCTCCCATACATAACAGTCAGTAGATCTATTGCCTCGTACTTCTTACATTATTTCCACAGACATTCTTTTATTACTCAACACCATTCTCATGGTACTTCCTACCTTCTCTTTCTTTCACTCTGTCTTGTCACTTCCTCCACTCTTCTACTTTCATGTATATCAATTCTCCGATATCAACAACTTCCTACCTTCTCCATTTTCTCCCCGTACAATTGAGGTATGAGAATAGAAAAAGGGAATATGCTGGCATCATGTGTAAGCCATTTTGCTTCTTAATATCAAATACTCTAAGAACCATATTTCCATACCAAGGTTAGGAATTTACCCCTTTCTATTCTAGATGCCTCGATTGTACATCAATTTTGTGTCCTCCATTCTTGGCTACCACCATAACTTTATTCTTTTATACATTAACTTAGCTATCTTGGTAAACTTAAAACACTTAGATTATTATTAATGATACATAAAATATAGCCTCACTGGTTTAAACTATATTTATTCATCACATATTTGAACAATAAAATTCTGTAACTTAAAAGTAGGTGAACCAAAACATACACATTAACCATAATAACAGACAATGATCTGACATGTTCAAACATAGTTTCCTGGGGATTCGATGGACCATTTCAAAAGGTAAAGTGTCACATTTACTACTATGAAAAACACCTAAACCATTTATATTCAAACTTTTCATACAAATGTTTACAATTAAAGCATTTAAATAAGTTGGCCAGAAGAAAAATAAAATCTATACACACTCAACTTTAAAAGGTGTAAAGCAGATAGGATTTGGAAATGTCAATGGGTACACCAATCATAACTGGAAGGAACCTACAAGGTCAATATATTGAGCAAAATATATTTTTGCTCAAATTAAGAAAATATAAAGTTCATAAGCTGAGCTCCGACACAATCCAAATAATCTAGTTGAAGGCATTTATCTAATAACATCTGTGTTGGTGTTGCAGAACTGCACTTTCAAGAGGTTACATCAGGATGCCAGAGGGAGGATGGGCCCCATAGGTATAGTATCCCTTAAGGATCATCCACCAGCACACTGTTCACAGCAGTTTGAAAACCCTCACCTCCATCCATAGGCGTGGTCTTGAAAAGCCAGTACCTGGTCTCAAGAAGAACCCTTGCAATCACTCACACTTTCAGAACACTAACTTCCTTTATACCTATACAGTACTCTCTACATTTTTTCTGCCCTTAATTTTCAACATGTTGATAACTCATCCTCTTTCTGAACAGCAACACAAAATCTCTTCACTAAGTGACTTATGAATTAAGAACTGGTGGTCATGACAAGTTGCCTGGGGATTGCTTGTCTCCTGCAAGAAAGAACCAGGGTGATAGATTGTGTATGTATATTTACCTATTTGTAAGGTAGTGTAGGAAAAGACCTATCCTTATGGGGTCCTATATATCCATCTGCTAAATCTAGCTTTAAACTTGTTAAAGTATTTGGATTAAGCTATTTCATCCTCCCAACTTTTGCACAAGCACCTGTACCAAAAAACTGCTTTTGATATCCTTCAATGTGTATTTAACTATTTATCTAATTGTACAGTACAGGGAAGAAGCTGTGTTTATTGGATCCCATCTCTTTCTCCATCAATCAAACTTAGCTTTAAATTCGCTTGTAGTTTTAGAATGGACTATGTCTTCTTTTTGGCCAGGAGTGGGTAACATAAGTGTTGGTTTCAAAATCATCCAAATCTTTGATACAATTTTTTGTGTGCCAATCAAGTAAAATTACATGCCTACATACGAGTATGGGCCCCCTCCCTTCATCTCCTAGAGTCCAAAACCCACTGCCCAGTGTAACATGTGGTTACCAATGGTCATATAAAAGAAGTTGGAGAATTATTAGTTATTTTCTTTAAGGGTGAGCTCTGGGTTTCTTATGCCGGAAAAGGGTCATTAGTGTGCCAGGTATTGCAAGCATGCCAAGTGTTGCCCACCCCCATTTTGGGTTGTTCCATGAATCACTTATGATTTTTTTTCCCCAAGCATTTTTTTTTTTTTGTATTTGTTCCCATGACCTTGTAATGACCTCTTATCCCAAAGTAGAAGTTAGTTTTATCTATTCTCTTTACTTCTTTCTCTTGCTTCTTTTAAAGATGCCATGTCCAATACATCTCATATATAATACCTGCTAGGCTAGGAATCAAATTGGTCGTTACTTTCTGCAGTCTTTTGATTTTGTTTATATCCTTTACTTTGTGTGGTGTTCTTATATTCTAACCTAGGACAGATCATGCATTCTATGATTTTTTCATCACACTTTTATATTTGTCAATAGCTCGTAAGTTTCATACACAATTTTGTGTACATGTAAATACGTGTGTATGTCCACCTACCTATATTTACCATGTTGTACTTTACAGTAAATACAGCATGCATTCTCAGAATATATTTATCTATTTTAGCTAGAATTTCTCTTACACTGAATGCCAGCATTTACAGTGCAACAGTTCCATTTGTCTACAGCTATATTTGGCAATCTTTATTTAACTTATGTACCCAATCAGCTCTACAGTTTACATTTACGCCCTTGTTTTACCCATTCTCAGTAAAACAGTGTACTTCCTGTTAAACAATTTCATACCTTTGCATCATTTGCACATTCTGGGTCTTATGCATGTATTCATACGGTCTACATAGTTTTAATAGCCAAAGAATAACAAACTTAATTTATGTAACAGATCTATTGGAATAATAACTATATAAACCAAGATTAAGTCAGCACCAGGGACCTCACATGGGGGAGGGCAGGGGAGTGCATATGCCCTGGGGCAGCACATTTAGGGGGGGCGGCAATTCTAGTCTGGACATGCCACCAAAAACACTGACAAAATAATCATAATGAAAATAAAGGTCACAGAAGCCCTGAATATATTACTGCAATATACGAATTTCGCGTTAAAATCAACAGAATATGAAATATTTTTTCCCTTATCCTTTCTGCAATAGGGACATTAAATAAAAAAAATTGTTTTGTTTTTTGTTTTTTATTATTACTATTTCGCAAGCCAATAGCTGTAATAGGCAGTAAGGGATGGTGGAGATGGGAAGTGGTGATTGGGGGGGATGGCATCACTGAGAACTTTGCCCCTGGGGCTGCACTTAGACATGTAAGGGCTCTGGTCAGCACTACCCTATCTATTCCTTAATCACTTTACTAACCTGAGCAGTTACTTGGTCTATAGTACAGCGTTCATAGTAAATATTACATTGTTGGTTCTGAATTTTTTCTATTTTGTACACAATATGATCAACTTTGTCAAACCCCACAGGACTGGGTCAATAAAAAATATTGTCATCAAAACTTCAGTGGTTACCATTTACTGCAAAAATTTCTCTCAACTACTCCTTGTAATCAAAAGGAGCATGAATAATTACACAACCAAGCTTGCAAATTAGTTTTCCCAATATTCCTTTTGTATGAAAAAAAGGTTAACTACACCTTAGAAGACCCAATGTTATTTCACGAAATTTGGGCTCAGTTCAAGTTTCCCTACAACAGAGACCTGGGACATTAGATTAATTGGTCAAATTATTCTATTCAGCTTAATAGGGACATCTATGTATTACAGGGCCAAGAAACCCAATTGAGAAGATGATATAAGAATGGCCTAACTATTCTTTCTGAAGAACCAGAATGAATGTTGGCAAATGTAAATGGCACAGCTTAGGCTTTAAATAGCGAGTACAGATGTCAAAAGCTAATGCACTACATTTTTCTTTAAGCTTCTTCTGTTACATGTATTTAAGTAGTTGTATTTACCCAGTTATAGTATACAGGATTGAAGCTGTATTCATGGGGTCATCTCTTTGCCTAGATGTATACCAACCATAAATGCAGCCAGAAATATGATGGGAGTAATATGGACTCCCCAAGCATAAATTTGAAAATCCATTTCAAACCAAAAGCAGTCTTAAAAAGCATGTGTATAGAAGACTTCCTGCACAGAATTTCACATTTCTTTCATATTCAGAGGCCTATCTCCCATTTGTCTGTGCCACTGGTAGCTAAGAGCAAAATAAAGGAGTACATCTATCAGATGCCTAAAGAAAGCAAAGGAGTTGTGATATACTAGATCAGTATAAAGAATTATGATGACTGTAGCTAAGAAGACACTACAGACCATTGCATAAGGCTAGTGAAAAGATGAGTACTGCAGAAGACCATGATATAAAGTACATATACTGTTTTCACATGAGCATGAAAGATCATGTAGACATCAATAAAACCCTGGTATATTTGTGGACATCAGCAAATGAGTGTAAAAATGTAAGGAGACAGTACCCCAATAGTAAAAGCATATTAATATTTTGTAATGTTTATCACAACATTATGACAAAAGACTAATCAGTTCAAGTGTACTTCATGTATGTTTGGTGAAGTCTATTTTCTATGCAGCTCTTTGCCAGAGCCCAACTATTTCAAGAGCCCTACACATGCAGTAATGACACTTTGAAAATCAACCAATCAATCCACAGCCCCAGTTCTCTCTTGTAGACCTATAACCCCCAAGGAAACCAAACATGGCTCCTGGTTTAGCCCATACCTCACTCATTGATGACATTTTGTGTTGCAGTCTGGAGTGAGTGAGTGAGTGAGTGAGTGAGTGAGTGAGTGAGTGAGTGAGTGAGTGAGTGAGTGAGTGAGTGAGTGAGTGAGTGAGTGAAGGTAATATCAAGTGATCTGCGTCTTCTATGTGATGACTAAATTTTGAGTAAGTGGTGTCTGTTCCAAGAGTGATTTTGTATTAATACATTTATTTACTTTTTCTTTCTTTCTTTTGCAGGGTAGCAACCTGAATGAAGACACACCAATGATTCTCTTGTCCATCTGGGAAATGATTTACCTGTTAATCTGATCTCTTCGAGGTTTGGTGGCATACAGGATTTGGTAATCTGTTCAGGAATGCTTGTTTTGTGAACTGTCTGTATATTAACTTGGACACAGTGGAATTCTGGAAGCAAGCTATTGTAAATGTTTGTGTAAAATACTGCTGGGGTTGTTTCTGTATTATACATGGAAGGCTGTGCTTGCATGATGTGAGGCGAGTACTAAGTAGGTTTTGAGGGTCTTGCATAGAACTGCCCATCATTCTCTTATGTTGCTTTATGGGGGGAGGACTTTGGTTTCAGGTAATACAAAACAATAAACTGAACATACTTTGATTTAGTTATTGGAACAGGATATAGATAGTAGAAACTAATAAATACATACAAACAATTTATAAGAACAACACCTAACTATATATCCATACTTTAGAAATCCCACAGAGATTAGTTTGACAGTGCCTTCCTGATATGACTATCAAAACACTTCCCTGATCTCCTTCCAAAATTTCTGCTGTTCTCCATTTCACAAGCTTACGGACTTAAAACAATCTACCCTTACTGACATTATGCATGAAGTTCTGAGCCTTGGAGAATGGACATGTATAGATGATACTGTGATGCAAGGAAGGGTGAGGGTGGGGAGTAGTTATGTATGAATGATATTTTAACACAGCCCAACTGGATTTCTCCCAGTTTTCTCTTTTTCTACACGAGAGCAGGGAGAAGCTGGGGTCAGCAATTAAGTGAAGTGGCCTTGCTGTGGATGTGTTGTGTCTTGCTGCATTGCTTCTGATCCAGGGCAGTGGGCAGGATAGGTGATGACCCATCATCCATGAGGAACAAAGATGAGAGGGAAGAAAGGGTGGTGGATGGGAGTGGAATGGGTGGGAGTGAAATATGTGGGAGTGGGTACTTGCCTTTTGACTTGGCTAACTCCCTTGTAAGAGAAAAAGCCCTTGGTGTATGTGTGTGTGTATTTACCTATCTAGTTGTATTTACCTAGTTGTATTATACGGGAGGGGGAGCTATGCTCATAGTGGCCCATCTTTGTATCTCTCAGCATCTAGTTTGTTCTTGAATTCTTGTATGGTTTTTTCACACACTACTGTTTCATCCAATGTGTTCCAGACATCCACCACTCTGTGTGGAAAACTTTTTTTTTTTTTTTTATCTATTCTATAACTATCCTTTTTGAGTTTCTTTTCATGTCCTCAGTTTTTCTTTTATTCCACTTCATTTACACAGCAACCCTCCCTCTTTGTCCCCTCATGTGGAATATAGATTAGACGGAGAAAAATCCCTTAAGGCCATGTGAAAAACATCATCCATACACAACCATCCTCTATTCACCTCTAGCCCCTACACTCTCCATTCCTTGCTCAACAGAGAAGCATAAATAACACAAGGATGCATATTAAATCCAACCCAAACAATACCACTTTCATCGGGATTATATATACTGGTTTACGAAGCAAATATGAAAAAATGGAAGTTACAGGAGCCCAAATGTAAAATGAAAGCCCAAGTCAATAGGACTGACTGATGACATACAAGTACTGATGTGGATTAGACCTGCTGTAGAAACTTCAAAAATGTACTGCTATGTCTGGAATCTTTATGTTTGTACAGTACAAATCATAAAAATGCATACCAGTGACTATTGTATGTATACAACAAAGCCCAACTCCATACAAGGTTTAAAACATATATCAGTTGGCCACAAGTTCTCAAACCCTATTGGAGCCTGATATGTATACAGGGAGTACGTGTCAAATAGGTTAATGTGGGTTGGTTATGGTATCACAATTCTGTTAAGCTAAAACTGTTTGCATTATTTTGCTAAGTCTTTTCCCTTATCTGTAAAGGAATGCATAGATATGTAACAGGCATACATTTTCAAACTGTGAATGACAGTAGCTAGTAGGTAAGTAGACTAGTGGATGGAATTGCACACTCAGGTGTGCACATATTAAGCTTGCTGATGAAGTGGACAGTATATTGGCCTGCTGATGCTGTGGTACCCAGATCAGACCCCACCCTGGGTTTGAAGAGTATCAAAACATTGCAAATAAATGCCATTTCCTTCGAACAAGGAGACTGTGTGTGTGTGTGGGGGGGGGGGGGGGTTATGTGTATGCACATACATGTATGTGTGTGGGTGTGTATAAAGTCACAGCATTGCTCAAAGATCAGACCGTACAAGTTATGGAGCTTTCATCTGAGAGAGTCATAACTTTTTTACAAGTGCAACATATGATCCAAAACAAAGACTATGGTGAATATAAGAGGCCTGTACATGATCAATATTCTGCTATTACTAGGAAATGATATTGTGTACCAGAGAATAATAATGATAATAATAAAAATAACTGTTGCCTCAGGTTTCAGTGACTGGAGACCCACAGTACCACAGTGGTTGGCAAGAGTCCTTGGGCCCTCCCTGGGAAGAAACATTGGGCTGTTGCCTTTGTTGTATTAAAGAAAGAAAGAAAGTAGCAATAGTAGGAGGGGAGCAGTCACCAAATGTCAGCTCTCATTTTGAGAAGAGATGGAGGAAATGCAGTTTTAATGAGGAGTTCCATCCCAGGTCCTCAGGTCACCACCTCGAGATGGAGGTAAGGATGTTCATAGATCTATATCTTTAAATACTTTTGTACATACATACATACATATATCGATGGTTTTTTCCCCCTTACAAGGGAGGTAGCCAACGTCAAAGGCATAAATCCACTCCCATCCATTTCATCCTCACATATTTCACTCCTATTCACCACCCCTCCCTTCCTCCCTCTTTTCTTGGCTCCTCCTGGATGACGGGTCATCCCTGCATCTCACCCACTGCCATGGGTCAGAGGAAATGTAGCAAGACACAGCATGTCACATCCATAGCAAGCCCACGTCATTTGATCAGTGACCCCCACCCCCTCTTTACCTTCTGTGGTTGCTCATGCAGTAAACTTGGTTCTGTACAGTATTTTCATCATTTTTTCATACTTCTTTTCATACCCTTGAAGCATATGCCTATCGTATAGAGAAAATTGTCATCATTCTTTTCTTTTTGTACCTTCAAATATTCACTTATCAGAGTTCCATATATAAGGGGATTCTCTGCACCTATTTTAGGTATCTAAACCAAAGAAAACTAACAAATCTGTTACGAGGTCAAAATCATGTAACATGATATAAAACGGAGTTCCATAATTACCTATTTTAGGTATTTAAACCAAAGAAAACTAACAAATCCGGTATGAGGTCAAAATCATGCAACATGATATAAAACGGAGTTCCATAATTAATAAGATAATAATGTTCCTCCTTGAAAATATATCTAAAGTAACTTTCATGTCAACAGCATATCTGAAAAATCAGTTTCCCAATGACACGGTTCAAGTTTCCTCTGAAGTACTGCTTACATTCAGTTAAGTATTTCTGAAGTTTGTTTATAGGGGTGCGAGTGTTGTTCTTGTTGCCGTTGTCATTCGCTAAACTGTCTGGCCAAGCAGTCCGGTCTCCCTGAGGAATGCCCAGGCTGGAATGGGATTTTCCCACAAATCCCTTATCAAGTATATGTTGTGTTGCTGGCATGTGTAATTGTGTACAATGCAACCTTCCACACTGTGTTGTATAGTATGGGGTGAAGTGTTACATCCTAGACCAGCGTTTCTCAACATTCTTACCCTTGCGTAACCTTTAAAATAAATTGCATGTCTCAAGGAACCCCTGCACAAAAAAAAAAAAAAAAAAAAAAAAAAAAAAAAAAAAAAAAAAAAAAAAAAAAAAAAAAAAAAAAAAAAAAAAAAAAAAAAAAAAAAAAAACACACACACACACACACACACACATATACCATATCTTTTTCATTCTATTTTCATCATAATAATAGGTTAGATAGGATGATGTCTATATTACATTATTACAATAACCTTTTGCAGAACCTTAGGGTTCCGTGGAACCCTGATTGAGAAACACTGTCCTAGACTGTTGTATGTGATGTTGGTATGAGTGTCATAAGAAGTGCTGGCAGGTATGGATAAGACAATATTTGCCTTCTCCTTGTAAGGCAGAGAGAGCACAGATACAGATGAAGGGAAACTGGTCCATTTCTGTCATACTACTTTTATCTATCTATATACCCAGGGCAGTGGACAGGATGCAGGGATGACCCGCCATCCAGGAGGTGCCAAGATAAGAGGGAGGGAGGAGGGTGGAGGGGAGTGGAATATATGGGAAATGGAATGGGTGGGAGAGGTTTCTATGCTTTTTTCTTTTTGGCTACCCCCTGTGTAGGGGGAAAAAGCCTTTGGTATATGTATGTATGTATATACCAAGGGCTTCTGCCCTCTTATACAGGGGGTAGCCAGTCAAAACACACACCCACTCCCATCCACCACCCTTGCTACCCTCTCATCTTAGCTCCTTGTAGATGACAGGTCGTCCCTTCCTCCCTCCCACTGCATGGGTCAGAGGCAAAGCAATGCAGCAAGACACAGTACATCCACTACATTCATACTACAAGAAAATCAGAATACATGCAATTAACACAAAAAAGATGTTAAAGAAGATAAAGAGGATGAAGAAAATAGTCTACTACAAAGACAAGAAATAATCCTCTTTGTAAAAATTCATACAAACATCTATAACTGTTGACATATGAAAATCAAATCCTACACTTTTCAATACCTTTCATCTCCTCTCCCCATTTTCAAAACTTATCAACATCTTGGAAGCTCGCTGGCCGAGCGGGTTAGGGATTACTTGTAGTGAAGGTCAAAGGGATGGTAGTTTGACCCCTGCCACCCACAAAGTTGAACCAAGGGCATGGTTCATCAAATTCCATGCAACAAAGTCCTATGTATAGGGACACATTCCTAGCCTCTTTTTACATCCACAAGTTGGTGATACAGAAACTGTCCTGCACTAATACCATACAGAGAGGAGCCCAACATTTCTTCCCAGAGAGATCTTTGGAAGGGCCCAAGAACTACTGCCAGCCCCTATGGGACTGCAGGTTTCCAAACAATAAGGCTCAAGGTAACAATTATTATTAATATTCTTTTACCCAATCTTCTGATTAATCAAGAGCTGCCATTTTTGTGGGAACCAAGATTGAGGGAAAATGTAATTCAAGTCCTAAACTTCAATGATACCAACTTTATATAAGATTTACACTTATCAGAAATGCTTAATCCTAAAAGCCATCAAATACACATCCAAAAAACAGATCATGTGGTAAGGCGATGTATTTCATAAGACCCTGGAAAAGGAACCATGAGTATGTAGCAGTTTATAAAAAGGATGTATACAAAATACCTTTCTAACCAGGAAATGCTAAATTTCTTGGCTCAAAAGTCATACATCAATAACTTCCTGGCTTACAATTTTCTACTTTAAACTAAACTTAATAAAACAGGACCAAAGTTCAGAGATAGAGCAAACATACAGTCACAATGGACTGTTCTCCTGATACACTAAGTACAATCTCCAGGTAATTGTTTTTTTCAGTCCTATTTCTTTGGATTCTTTATGACCATAAGTATACAACAGGACAATAATTCTTAATTTGGTAACCCAACACTTACAGATTTTTCTAATGTCCTGCAATAATGATGTCTCGATCCCATGTTCCAAGTCCATTAACTTAATTCAGATGAATTTAGAAGAATAAATATATCTTCAAAAACCTTCTAAGTTCCTTTCTTAATACATCTTCTTTTTGACAGCTGTAAACCTTTCCATGTACTGGAACAAATACAACTGTTATTAGTGGAAAATTAAAAATAAATAAATATATATCAAAATTTGACATTCTTGGTAATGGTTGAATAGTGAAGACAAGGAGAAATCCCTTTGGGCTGCATCAATTTGTAGTCCATTCATAGCCATTCTCCACTTACACCTTCCTCTTGCCTTCTCTCTTCCCTGCTGAACAGACATTCCCCTTTTACTCAAGGCCCCCTTCACTCCATCTATCCATCTACTCTCGGTCTTCCCCTCAAGTTCACTCTTTCCAACTCTGTCTTCTAAACTCTTTTTTGTTCGTCTCTCCTCACTCATTTTTTACATGTGCCCAAACCATCCCAGTATTCTTTCACCAGCCCTATCTGCCAGCTCTCTACCCCTGCTCTCCTCTTCACCTCTGCATTTCTCACTTTATCCATCCTCATAACACTACCATACTTCTCAAATACTTCATCTCAAACACATCTAAATTTCTCCTTTCTGTCATCCTTAAATTCCAAGTCTCTGCCTTATATGATGTAAGCACAGTCACCCCTTCAAACAATCTCTTCTTTGCATCCATTCCCAGATACCTATTTCTCATGGTACTTTCCATTCCTCCAAGACATTTACTTGCTTCCTCCTTCCACATTCCTCAATTTCTTGCTACACACAACCCTAAATACTTAAAACTATCCACTTCCTCTAACCTCTCTTTTAAGACTTTCTCTCAACTTACTACCACCATCACCCCTTGTACATCTCATCATATTGCTTTTACCCACATTTACTTTTAACTTCCTCCTATAGTATACTTTGCCAAACTCCATCATTAACTGGGTTAGACCCTGCTCTGACCCAACCACAGTGTAATCAGCAAACAACATCTAGCTCACCTCTCACTTCTCTCCACTCTTTCTTACTCCAGTCTTCAGTCCATCACCCTTGTTTTTACTTCCCATACCACTCCATCCATGTGCACGTTGAACAGCCATGGTGACATAGCTCGTCCTTGGTGCAGCCCCACCTTTACTTCAAACCACTCACTCTCAACATTCCCAACCCTAACACAAGTTCTACTACTCATAAGTTTTTGATTGCCCTTGATAGATGATGATTGATGATTGATGATTGATGATGATGATTGATGATTGATGATTGATGATGATGATGATGATGATGATGATGATGATGATGACACATACATATGCCAATGTCTTTTTCTCCCTCATAAGGAAGCCAGCCAAAGTCAAAAGGCATAATTCCACTCCCACCCATTTCATCCCCATTCACCACCCCTACCTCCCTCCCTCTCATCTTGGCTCCTCCTAGATGATGGGTCATTCCTGTATCTCACCCATTAACCCTAGGTCAGAAGCAATGCAGCAGGACACAGCACATACATAGCAAAGCCACTTCATTTAATTGGCGACACCCCCTCTCCATCACCTTCATGTAGTAACATTAAAGACAGTCAGAAATCCCTTCAGGCTGCATCAAAATATCATTCACACATAACTATTCCCTAACCCTCCCTATCTCCCACTCACTCCCTTCCATGTATTGCAGTATCATCCATACAAAGCCATTCTCCACTCACCCCTCTCTTCTGCCTTCTCCCTTCCTTCCTCAACAGGCATCACCCTCTTGCTCTACGCCCCTTTTACCCCATCCATCTATCTCATCTTGGTCATCCCCTCATGTTCATTCCATCCACCTCTGCCTTCCACACTTCTTTTACTAATCTTTCTTCACTCATTCTTTCCATGTGTCCAAACCATCCCAATACTCTTTCATCAACCCTATCTCCCATCTCTTTTTCCACCCCTGCTCTCCTCCTCACCTCATTTCTCACTCTATCCAACCTTGTAACCCCTACCATACTTCTCAGACATTTCATCTCAAACACATTTAAACTTTTTCCTCTTTTATGTTCCATGTCTCTGCCCCCATACAGTGCTGTAGGCACAATCACCCCTTCATACAATCTCCTCTTAGCATCCATTCCCAAATGTATATTTTTCATTACAATTTTTAATCCCCCAAGTCACTTACTTGCCTTTCAATCTACAATCTATCTCCACCTCCAATCCTCACTTTCCTGCCACATGTGAACCCAAGTATCTAAAGCTTCCTCCAGCCTCTCTCCTTCATTACTTACTTCCAAATTGCTACCATCCTATCCCCTTGCACATCTCATCACTTTACTTTTTCCCTCAGCATCATCATCATCATATCATCATCATCATTTCATCATCAAATCATAATAATAATAATAATAATAATAATAATAATAATAATAATAATGATAAAATGAAAATAAATAAAATCTTTACCTTTTGCCAAAAACCTTCCTGCACATCTGCCTTATCAAAATAATTTGATACATGCACCTTCAACTTTTCCTAAACCCAGATTGTTCCTCACCAATTATTCTCCTCCTCTCCTAATCCTCTCACCCTCCCATATGCTTTTTCCTACCATGCTCAACAAAATTCTCTCTCTAAAACTACTACATTCACATTTGTCCTCTTCCCTTATAAAAAAGTGGAACTACACAAGCACTTATCCAGTCTTCCAGCACATAACCCTCCCTTAAGCACACACTAAACAATCTAACTAGCCACTCCATTATAACCATTCCTCCCTTTGTCAGACACTATATGACACCTATCCAATTCAGGTACCTTACCAACAAACATAATTTTAACCTCTTCACTCCGGGGCACATCGCACATCTGGCAGCATTAGCTGCCCGACGTGCAATGTTGCATCATAATAATCGCATTATAAAAAATAAAGTCAGTGCTCAATCGTTCGTTCTCTTTCACCCATGAATTTTGATAACCATAGAAAATATGATGAAGCCAGTTTAGAGAGAATGGAGGTTACGTAGGTACGACTACAATAAATATAATCAAGACGCTGACGTCGGCATCATCGCGTACCCACTTGCTCCTCATGACGCCTACGTAGGCGTCAAGGTATGGAAGTGGTTAAATGCTCTTTGTACCTCATCTTTTCCTATAGCCCCACCATTCTCCTCTCCCATCACAGTCACTCTCCTAGCTCCTTCCATTGCCACATCCAATACCTCCTTAATCTCCTCCACATTCAAGTTCTCTGAAATTCTCTACCCATTATCCCCTTACAGCCTTCACTTCCATTAACATCTGTTCATCTGCACCCTTTACCTTTTCCTCTCTGACTCAACCTCTTTATTCTCTTCCTTTCCTTCCAAAACATCTTCTAATTCTTTTCAAAATTATCTATCAAACTCATACCCCATTTCACACCCACTCTCCTCTGAGTCCCTCACCTTACATTTTGCTATTCCTCATCTCTTCCTTTTGTACCTCTTATATGCTTCCCCTGTTCTACCTTACAACCAATCCACATATGCTCACTTCACCTCTTCACCCCACCATTCACATCTCTTCCTTCAACTTCATCCCATCCTCCTCATCTCACAAAACACTTCCAACTTACCTGATTGTATTCTGCCATGTCCTCTAACTCTTTCATCTTAAAAAGGTTGCCGTCAACACAAAGAAGAGACACCTGGGAACAAGTCAGTATCTCCATGGGAATGGCACTTAGGGAAAGGCAGTTCTCCTCCAGACGTAGCGTCTTCAGACGAGGGCAGGATGCAATTTCAGAGGACAACTGAGACACCTGATGGTAGAATGTATATCTATAAAATGTATGGAAAAAGTAAAAACTTAACAAAATAGAAACTTAATGTACACTACATTGGTCCTGTTATTCTTCCATTGCCCCTTCACTTTATTCCAAAAAAATGGATTGTTGTCTATTCTAGCATTAAAATGGGTCTGTTTCTGTGTTCACTATTGGTACATACATACATACATACATATACCAAGGGTTTTTTCCCCTTACAAGGGAGGAAGGAGGGAGGAAAGGGGAGCAGTTATCAACTGTCAGCTCTTAAAAGTGGAGGAAAGATAGCCAAAGCTGACAGAAGGAGATCAATGAATCTGTTGCCCCTGGTCTCTCTTGCAAAAGACCCATGACCTCCATAAGAGATCTTGGATGTGATCCAGAGACTATTCCTATGATATCATAGTCAACTAAAATCCCAAACATCCTGTCTCATGTGCTTGTGGGTAGTGTGATACCAAATTTGAGTAAGCACTAAGTAGATTCAAATCTATGAATTAAAGAACATGAAGAACATGAGGACCAACATACAATATGAGAAGCGTCACAGAATACCATAAACAGGAGTGTTTCATGGAAGAATTGAAGGACATCAGCTGGGCTATCATGGGATTAAAAGTCTGGAGGAGGAGGAGGAGGAGGAGGAGGAGGAGGAGGAGGAGGAGGAGGAGGAGGAGGAGGAGGAGGAGGAGGAGGAGGAGGAGGAGGAGGAGGAGGAGGAGGAGGAGGAGGAAAGGAGGAGGAGGAGGAGGAGGAGGAGGAGGAGGAGGAGGAGGAGGAGGAGGAGGAGGAGGAGGAGGAGGAGGAAAGGAGGAGGAGGAAGGAGTAGGAGTAGGAGGAGGAAAGCCTCATGCAATTACAAGACAGTCACCTCTTTTCTATTGTAAAGCTAAAGAGAAGAAATGATCCAGTGGAGTAGGATTCTTAATTAAGAGATTGATGGTAGTATAGTGAGTATCAGATAGGGTATGATGTGCTGTATCCATGTGCGGCTGTTTCTACATCACTGGTGGAAAGTAGCAGGAGGGGACTAGTTTGTGAC
The DNA here is from genome assembly GCF_046742065.1 of Oratosquilla oratoria. Lineage (NCBI taxonomy): Eukaryota > Metazoa > Arthropoda > Malacostraca > Stomatopoda > Squillidae > Oratosquilla > Oratosquilla oratoria. Next base: position 107,199,341 of record NC_134777.1, on the reverse strand, counting down.
TGTCAGCTCTCTCTAACTGGCAAGGTAGTGGCAACACAACCAAACTTGATAGAGATCTTGGACCAAGTCCAGACCAGAAACTATGTACCAACCCATCAAGAACCTCCAGATGCAGATGAGGGGGTTGTTTGGTTTTGAAAATGGTCCATCCTGCAGGACCACCACTAGCAGGTAAACTATCATTGGTCCTTTCTGTATATTTCATCTATCTATCTATATACTAAGGGCCTTTTCCCCCTTATAAGGGAGGTACCCAGTCAAGACATGCACCCCCCCTTAGCCATTCCACTCCCATCCATCACTCATTTGTTTCCCTCTCTGCTTAGCTCCTTGTGGATGAAGGGTCATCCTGGTCTCCCTCCCACTGTTCAGGTCAGAAGCAACACATCAAGATACAGTTTGTCAACAGCAGGGGCAGCTATTTCATTTACACAGCAACCCTCCCTTATCCCCTTATGCAAAAAATGGAGAAGTGGAAAAATTCCTTTGGGCTGTGTCAAATCATTGTCCATACACAATTATTCTCATGTCACACCTATGTCCTGCCCTTCCTTGTTCAAAAGACAGACTCCTTTTGCTCAAAGACCCTTTTACCCCATCCATCTGTGTTGTATTAGTGTGGGACTGTAAGAAGTTGCTAAAAAAGAGATCTTGGACCCAGTCTGGTAACTAGTGCCAGACCCTCAAAGCCGCACCTCCTAATAGAAGTGAGGAAGTTCACAAGGTTTGAAAATGGGCAGCTTTGCTGCTAATTTTCCAGAACTATTACATGAGGATCCCTACACTGATCCCTTGCAATACAATAAAAAAAAAAGTATCTCACTGCACTGCTTTTGATCTGAGCCACGTGGAAACGAACAGGAATGATGCTTTGTCCATAAAGTCCTAAGTTCTAATTTCCATCTGAAATTACTACTTTATTTTTGCAAGGCTTATTTTTTTTGAAGACTAATTTATTTCTCTCAGCTCTGAAACCAAATAATAAATACAAGTAATGACTTTTTATGGTAGGCTTCACAATTAAATTAATTTTCAGAGTTGAAAGAAAGAACTTAGTCTTTACAAAGAAACAAGCCTTGCTAAGATAAAAGGAAAACAGGAAACAATTTCAATGGGAAAAAAATATTTCAAGCTCTAAAACATAGTGTTGACAATATCGAGGTTATGAAATGCAATTTACATACGTAATAGCAAAAGGCCTTTTCCCCCTTACATGGGGGTGGCTGAATCAATGTATGCACCCACTCTTCACCCATTCAAAACACATTTATTGTTCCTCCCATTTTCATCCGTCCCCTGCCACACTACTTGTGGCTAATGCAGTGGAATGAGGCAGTGCCTCCATGGCAGGACCCAAAAACCTGAGCTGTTTTACCCCCACCACTTCATCATATGGTGACACCTCTCGTCATAATAATAAAAAAAAAGTATACAAGAACATCCTTTCCGGTTATTCTATTTTTTCATCTATTTACAACCACTCTCCATTTAATCTTACCTTTTGCACTCACTCTTCCTTCTTTGACAGGTGTTCCTCCTGTATCCAATGCCCCTCTCACCCTGTTCATCCACCTTGTTCTTGGTCATAATCTCAAGTTCACCTCCATCCACTTTTACTTTCTACACCCTTTGCCAGTCTCCTTTAACTTGTTCTTTCCATTTCCCCAAACCATCTCAACACTCTTTAAGCTACCCTATCTGACAGCTCTCTTTCCACCCCTGCTCTCCACTTCATCTCCACATTTCTCACTCTATCCATCCTCATAACACTTACAATACTTCTAAACACTTTATATCAAACATTACTACTACTAGTCCTTTCAGAAACAGCAGAATACTTGCAAGATATGCTCAGCGATCCCAACAAGAAAAACCTCAAAATAGGTTTGAAAAGGAATGGGAACAAAACCAAAGTCATAATAAAGTTCAAAGGAAAGTAACTGTAATCCATGGTGAGAATGTTGAAGTTGAAGCTTATAATTATTGAGGTTAATGGCTGAAAGTGACTAAAGATCATGAAAATTATCTAACAAGACCTCCTTGTCCTTCTCTACATTAAACACTTCTTTGAAAATCCTTACCTGATTTTGATTCATATTTAGTTCAACAGCCTGCAATTCCTTTGCTTCTTCAGGAATCAAGGTAATTTGGTTATTACTAAGGTCCACAACATCAAGATGAGTCAAACCACACAAAGAAAGTGGAAACTCTATCAATTTGTTGTCACTGTCAACGAAGAAGATACATTTCATTATTAATAATCAAATGGTGGTTTAGAGAAATATAGACAAGAAAACCTTACTCACATGTAACATGAAAAAGCATCTCTAACAAAATTTCTAAGGCAAGTTACTCCATCTTAAGCCCTAAAGTAGTTTGCCGTAAATTAAAAGAAAATACATAAGGCAGCATTTCAATCTCTTTACTGTAGATGATAATTTTTAATACTTCAAGTTTCATACATACATACAAACTTCAAGTTTCACTAACTGGAAATCCACAAGTCCACAGCAGTCAATAATAATCCTCAAACATTGCAACAGATTTCTCCAAGAAGAAAAACTGGTAATAGTCTGTGCTACATTTGTGTGGGTCAGTTTCCATTTTACAAGCTAGCAGATGAAAGAGGAGGGGACCTGCTGCCAGTAGCCAGTTCTTTTAATGTGATAAAAAAGAAAAGTGGCAGAACAATAGTTCAAGCTGATAGAAAGAGATCTTGGTCCCAGTCTAGACACTGAATGGTAGCCCCTTGGGAATGCATCCTTATACATGGGTGAGATCTTTGATAACAAAAAGCAGAGGGTTGATTCCTTTCAGTGTCCATCTCACAGGACCACTATGTGTAGTTTTCCAATGCCATTACTGTCATTATTGGTCCTTATAGCAACCCAAACCCAGATAATGACAAGAATCTGGTATTATGCTGAATTAAATAAAAAAAAATGTGTGACATTGACCTGATGGGGTTAACAGCTTGGCAGAATGGCAAGGGATCTATGAAAATACGAGTTGATGAAAAATATACACAACTCTTTTTTTTTTTCTAGAGTGAAGGAAGAAAACACATGATATAAGTGTGGTGGCACATAGTGAGATGCAAACAAGGCTTGCATACATAATTCTACAAGAAACAAAACCACATGCAAGGCCACAGGAAACAAAGAGAAAGAGAAAATCAAAATAAACAGCATGCGAGGAAGGAGCCTTTATTAGCATGACATTTTACTCATTACAACTTTATCAAGTACAAAGTTGTGGTGCACATAACCGAGATTAATCTCAATTATGTATATCATGATTAAGTACTTGATAAAGCTGTAATAAGCAGAATGTCGTACTAATAAAGGATCAATCTTCACTTGTTTATTTCGACAGATTTGTTGGCAACTGCCAATTTCATACAGAAAGAGTAAAGTTAACCTTGAATTCTTTTAACCTGAGGGGTACCCTATGGCTGCCTGAATCTTTTGACAATGGCCAGATTTTTTTTATTTTTTATTATACAACATGATAAAGGATTATATTAACACAAGCTTAACCTTCTAGGCAGAAGGCAACCTCTACACTGCAACCACACTGGCCAAGGAGAGGTTCATAACTGCATCTGCCATCTTTGGCATTCACTGGAAACATTCCACGTACAACACACCAATCTACAAATAAACCCCTCCATCCTACTGAAACCACCCAATCATGTTCCTTCATAGAGTCAATCTGAGGCAGAAGTAATTTTTTTTTGGTACCTTAAAATGACAGACTTGAGATGCTTCAGTTTGGAGATGGAAGCTGGCAAACCACCAAGCTGGTTGGATGCGATGGAGAAGGATTCCAACTTGGTCAAAGATCCCATTTCTTCAGGCAACCAACCTAAAAAGGCATTGTCTCAATGTGTGTTCCACTGTTACAGAAGCGGTCAAGAGCAGCAATAACATCTACAATGTTAATAAATCTATTAATCTGGGAACCATGATACAAAGCATGCATTAAACTTGAACATTATTCCAATTCAGTACTACATGGATAGTCAACTATAATAATCATATATACATACATAAACACATTGTATGTATGTATATCAATCAATCAACTGTTGACTCAAGCTTCAATAGGTGGGAAAACCTGCAGCCCCACAGTGTGCATTTGTAGGGGTAGAATGAAATGCAGAGGTGAGCATCTTAAGTTCATTCCCTTATGTTTTGGACCAGACAATAATAAAAAAAAAAGTGTACAAAAAAAAAAAATAAGAAAGCACTGAAGACATTGCATATATTCATCAATAAGGTCACCAGCAATAGAAAGGGATTTGTTTGTTAGGCAAAGACTGTTGCAATAATGACCACACAGGCCTCTCCACAGGAGTGTGACATGTGGTCAACTGTGGACCTGAGGAATGGAGCAGGGACATATAGCTACTTCTGAAGAAGAGGGACTCTGGTCCAAAACATAAGGAAATAAACTCAAAAGGTTGTTGAGCCACACACATGGCGTCATCTCCAAATAACAACTGGTTTGTTTCTCATGTCTTTCAAGTCTCACCCACCAATTCTAAACCTCTGCCTATCACTTTGGTATTTATTTTCCTTACCACCCCCATCCTTATACCTGTTAAACCAACATGGCAACACCATGGGCTATGGCCCAATAAGATATCTTGCTATTGTATCACGTATCAGTCCACTTTAGTTAAAACTACAGGAATTACTTTTCGCTGCACTCTTTCATCAATTGTCCCATTAGCAATCCCCCATGCTTCTCAGCAACATTTCCTCTTCACACTACTGAAGTCTATATACAACTATTTACTAAATACTAAAATTCATACCAATTTTCATTACAAAATAAAATAATATAGTATCTAATTTCTTAGTACATAATAGCATTTCATCAGTGACAGCTAGTACATCTATTCTAAGGGACAATAAAGTGTTCAAAAGGTGGAGTCAGAGAGGTGGTAAAGGAGAGATTTATGGATGGAACTCAAGAGGTATAGTACAACTTTTACACATTCAGTACTTTTCTTCAAGTGCAGGTTAGTGACCAATCATAAAAGAAAGCTGTGTGACTATAGTCCACAAAAGTGGCATTAATCTCTTCAATATGAGTCAAATGCTCTCGTGCAGTGTTGGGCTGCCTGATGTATGATGATTCAATGATGCATCACAATATACGTGTTATAAAATATAAATCTACAGCTATAATGTTCATTTTCTTTCACCCGGAATATTGATAACCACAGAAAAGGCAATCAAGTCTGTTCACAGAATACGGGGGTCACTCAGCTACAACTACAAAATAAATATAATCAGGTCACTGATGCTAGCATCCTTGTATCCCCACTCGTGCCTCATGACACTGATGTTGGCGCCATTGTATACTAGGGGTTAAATTCCCAAAAATATTGACTGCATAAAATTTATGCAGTCAATATCCATACATGGTCTTAGTACACACCCAAAGGAAACTAAACACAAAAACATACCAAGATCACTTTCATGTATCTTTAGGTTATTTTGGGAAAAAACTGTTATAATCAATATGTGCATAAACCAATCATGTTTTACATGTGAAAATACTGACCAAGTTCTACATATACTAAAACAAAAGAATCATTGAAAAAAAGGTCACATACTTATCTTGTTATTATTGAGTGTGAGGTGCCTTAGGTTTGTTAAAGAGCAAACTGAAGGTGGAAGTGAGATCAGTTTGTTCACTGACAGATCAAGAGTCCTAAGCACTTTGCCCATGCTGGAGAGGTCTGGTACCTACAGAGATATATTAAATATGAGAAACATTTATTCATAGTCTTTCTACCTCTACAATTTACACCTTATAAATTCATATAATAACTCAGTATATATAAATACATATTCACAATATTTTTCAGAGTATCAATTATAAATGAATATCACTTATGTTATGCCTAATCATATAATACAGAGAAAAATAGCATATCAATGATGTGCTTCACTAATATGCCAGAAATGAAAACTATGTAGCTCAATATAATAACCACAATGGTGCAATAACTACAAAGACAGAAAGTGATGATCTATGCCTTAATTCACATCCATACAAGCACAAATCCTTTTACTTTCATTCTACTCTTAAAATATATATGTACAATCTGTACATATATATATATATATATATATATATATATATATATATATATATATATATATATATATATATATATATATATATATATATATATATTTATTTGATCAACCACATTAACTTTTCCGATATTCCTTGCAAACATGATCAAGCCCGACAGGAACTCAATAGAAGCATATTCAGAAACTGACACACTGTCAGGCTAGGAATCAAACCTAGCCAATACAAACAGACAGTGAATTAACCAACTGCACTATCCCTCCTGATAGCACAAATGGTTAAGACACTGTCCATTTGTTATGTATCAGCTAGGTTTGAGTTCTCAGCCTGACTCCATATCAGTATCTGAATATGCTTTCATTGATCTCCTGTTAGTCTCAATCATGTTTGCAAGGAATTAAAATGGAAAAAGTTAATGTGGTTGATAAGATGAAAATCTATGTACTGGGGACCATTCAATGTATGTTGTAGTATATATAAACAAATGAACAATCGTTTCACATCGGTATTCACAATTGAAAGTTTCCAGAACTGTGTGGGAATAGAGAGAGAGATCCCCCCCCAATGAAGGAAATAACTGTAACACAGAAGGAAATCAAAGACCAAATAAAAAACCTTGATGTCAGAAAATCACACGGTCCGGATGGAATTGCAAATTGGATACTGAAAGAATGCAAAGAGGAGTTGACGGACAAAATATACAATATGATTAAATACTCACTCAAAGAAGGAAAGGTACCACAGGACTGGAAAAATGCAAATATTGTATCAATATATAAATGAGGAAACAAGGAAAATCCAACCAACTACAGACCAGTCTCCCAAACAAGCACAGTAGCAAATATAGGTGAATATTATCAAAAGTAGATGGGTTACACATCTGGAAGAAAAAAATATACTGAATCCAAATCAATTTGGATTTAGACAAGGAAGATCATGTAAAACAAACCTGACCTGCTTCTATTCGAGACTAATAGAAATAATACAAGAAAGGGATGGATGGGCAGACTGTGTCTTTCTAGACCTACAAAAAGCATTTGATAATGTACCACACAAAAAACTAACAAGAAAAATAGAATCAATAGGTGGCATCAAAGGAAAATTATTGGAATGGATGGAAGACTTCTTGACTGGGAGAAAAATGAGGGTAGTAATTAGAGACAAATACTTGAATTGGGAAGAAATGATAAGTGGTGTCCTGCAAGGTTCGGTATTGGCTCCAATCATGTTTGCCATATACGTAAATGACATGAATGAAGGAGTGGAGTGTTATATGAATTTCTTCACAGATGACGCAAAAATACTAAAGAAAGTAAGAACAGAGGAGGATTGTGAATCATTACAGTTAGACCTAGACAAAATCTGGAAATGGACTCAAAAGTGGGAAGTGAACTTCAATATCAAGAAGTGTAGTATAATGGAGTTTGGAAAAAGTAAAAATAGAATATCAAGAAATTATAAAATTGGTGAAGAAGTCAAAAAAGTGAACTCGGAAAGAGACCTTGGAGTAATAATCAGCAAAGACATGACACCAGACAAACATATCAATAAAATAGTCAGAGAAACCTTCAACCTATTAAGGTCAATGAAAGTGGCATTCAATTACTTGGATGAGGAAATGATTAAAAAAATATTAGTTACACTAATAAGACCAAAACTGGAGTATGCAGCAACACTATGGACACCCAGTACTAAAAAGAATATAAAGAAATTAGAAAGAATACAAAGAGCAATGACAAAGTTGGCACCAACTCTCTCCAAATTAACATACAAAGATTGTCCAAATTGGAACTACCAACTCTGGAACAAAGAAGAGAAAGAGATCTGCTGACTATTTATAGAATCATGAAGGGAATGGAAATCCTAGATAGGACACAAAAAGAAACTCAAAAAGGATAACTATAGAAGAGATGTGAAAAAAAATAGCTTCCCACAGAGTACTGGATACATGGAATAAATTAGATAAAAAAAAAAACAGTGTGTGCAAACACTATTCAAGATTTTAAGAAAAAACTTGATGCTGAAAGATACAAAGACAGGTCACCATGAGCATAGCTCCCTTCCCATATAATACAACTAGGTAAATACACATACACACACACATACATACATACATATATATATATACATATACATATATATACATATACATATATATATATATATATGTCCACCTTACACTCATCCAAAATTAATTTATTTTCCCTCCCATCTCAGCCCCTCACAGTCATCCCTATTCCCTGCCACACTGCTCAGGTCAGAGACAAGGCTGCAAAACAAATATATAATTAATGACAAGACCACTAGGGCTATGAAATAAGCATACATACAATCAATAAATCCGCTACACCAGGTCTCTCTTGAAGGAGACCCACAGCTCCCAGTTAATCAGCAATAGCTATTGTATTGCCCTGCAAGTCACTAAATGAAAAAATATTGATTTGCTGCCTGGGTATAGCTATGGTGGGGTAGTGTGAAATAAGGTATTCAGTGTTCTCATTGTGATGGTTGCATCTTAGGTAATTCGTTTCTGTAACTAGGCCTATTCTGTGCTGGTACTCTTAAAACTGGATGGTGACCTGAATGTAATCATGCTAGTCCAGTTCTAGTTTCTCTTGGGAGTGATTTTTCTATGGGTCTGATGTCATAGGAGGGGTGCAGAGTTGATAGAGTAGGGAGTATGGTGGTCAGTCTTAAAGATAGGAAATGGAATTGGGCAGGGAAATTAGTGTGAAAGAATGAAAGGCAATGGAGCAAGTGCATTACTGACTGGACACTGTGATATGGGAAGCATGGAAGAGGGAAACCAGACAGAAGATGGAGAGATGAAATAAAGAAGTTTGCATGAGTGACATGGTAGAGGTTGGTGTATTGATGCAACTCATGGAATTATATGAGACAGGGTTTTGTTTAGCAGTGGGCTCAAAGGCTTGGAACTTTACATGTTCTTGTATGTAGGATTTGATTTGAAACTATGATCCTGATATCAGATTCACCCCATACGTCACTAAATATCAAGGAGGCATGTTTTCACAGGAAGACACCAAGAGACTGGACAGAGGTTGGATCCCCCAAGACCTCAGCAACCCTGGAATGGAAGCGCCAACTGACCAATGCTCAGAATACCTTAACACACTTTCACCAAGAACTGGATCCCTGAGGTGCCTGTGGAACAGTCAAATGGTTCATGGATTAAACTAAGATTTGCTGAACCTTATATCTGATAGAGTGCATTCCTATAATAAGAGTAATAATGATAATAATAATTGTTACCATCATTTTGATTAAATGGAGACTCACAAATCAACAGTAGCCACCTGCAGATCTTATATCCCCACATGGATCACTCTCATAAAAAATCTTGAACTGTTGTCTGTGTTGTATTCCTGACATGGGGTAGTGACTGTATGGTTGCATGCAGTTAACATTCTAGCGACTTGAATGACACAGCTACATACCAAAGTAATAAAGAACTCCCTTATGGCTGCAAACTATTCTTCAGCCAGTGAAGAATCTGATAACTCTCAATTCCTACCATCCCTCCTTTCTGTTATCCTCTTCAAATCTCCCAACATAAGATATTGACTATATAAGTTTTATTCAGTCAGTATTTCAGGAACTTTAGGTATGTCCCTAAGGATTAATCATGCAGCATTCTCTTATGATTTGAGACTAATCTCCATTCAAAAAATAATGTTGATCATATTAACTTCTACTATTCCTTCATTCTGCTACTCTTCTCGAGTCTATTCCTTACTACCTCTATATTACTCCACCTCTTCAGTGTTACTATCAATAAGGATAGAGGTGCTGGCTTTTCCAAACAAAATACCTCCTTGAATCTCTCCTTTAGCATCGCAATGACCTCCCTTCTTCAGCACAATAATGTCCCCAAAGACAGAAGTGTTAGCTATTGGCAATTGGATGAAAATCTGTATTGTATTAGTGTGGGTCTATTTCCATGTCATCAACAAACAACAAGAGGAGGGAAACAGTTACCAGTAGTCAGCTCACCTTATGTAAAGAAACTTTGGAAAAAAAAGTCAAAGTTAACATATCTTAGGCCCTATCCTGAGAACAATACCAGCCTCTCAGGGATATACCTCCACATAGAGGTGAGAATATTAATGGAATATACTGACAATAAAAGCATGATGCCAACATTGAGTGCTAAGTGCATATGTATCTAATATTTGTACATCCCTACTTAGCTGAATATAAGTTTGTGTTTCAAGCTCATTTCAGCGTGAATATGGAGATCTTTGAAGAAAGTGCCTTACTTTATGGTATATTACAGTACTATGACTCAAGTGAAAATATACAGACCCGTGTCAGACACAGCAAGCTACACAGCCCTAGCATTCCTGGAGTCTGTCCCAATAAAAAATATTATTTTCAGCCTAAAAGAATCATGATTATGTACACCTAAAACTTTACTTACAAGTTATAATATACAAATTACTACCTAGTGAGGTACATGTCTTTTCAATGAAAGATATTTCACATTGCCGATAGAGCCTCATTATTGACCCCTTGACTCAAGATTAATATTCGACAATTCTGTTGACAGTGGCAACATGGGATGGGCAATATCTTTGCTTTCTAATTCAATTTCTGTCTTGTGTCTACCAAACTTTAAGCCTTCTCTCAAATTCATGCCAAGGTAAATCATTATACATATCCATAACTCACAGGAATATTTCTCTATGTCCAAACTTACTTTTGTCATCTTCAAAGAAATTACTCTTGCAGAGTTTTTTTTTTCAAAACTGGAATACATGCTAACAATCCTGTGTTTTCCAAAATCTTATATATTTAATTTATATTACAACTACATCTGTATGTATATTATAATTGTTTACTTATGTGTATTTACCTAGTTGTATTTACCTAGTTGTATTTTACGGGAAGGGGAGCTATGCTCGTGAGGTCCCGTCTTCATATCTCATTTTATCTAAACTATTTTTAAATTCATGTATTGTTTTTGCACACACCACTTTCTCATCTAACTTGTTCCAACTGTCTATTGCTCTGTGAGGAAAGCTGTTCTTTTTCAAAACTCTTCTATAGTTGTCTTTTTTTATTTTCTTTCCGTGTCCTCTTGTATTTCTGTCATCCCATTTTATCAGATTCTCTCTATCAGTAATTTCTATGCCTTTCATGATTCTGTAAATAGCTATCAAATCTCCTCTCTCTCTTCTTTGCTCTAGTGTCTGTAGTTTAAGTTTTTGTAGTCTCTCTTCATATGATAGTTTTGAGAGTGTTGGTGCCAGTTTAGTAATTGCTCTTTGTATTCTTTCAAGTTTTTTTATACATTTTTTTGTACTTGGTGACCATATCGTTGCTGCATATTCCAATCTTGGTCTTATCAGGGTGATTAGGATTTTCCTCACCATTTCTTCATCCAGGTATGTAAATGCCACTTTGATTGTTCTTATTAAATTATAAGTTTCTCCAAAAATCTTATTTATATGTTTCTCAGGTGACATATTATTCATAACAATGACTCCCAGGTCCTTCTCATTTTCTACTCTTTTTATTCCTTCTTCTCCCAAATTATATGATCCTGTTATTCTGTTTTTGCTTTTTCCAAATTCCATTATACTACACTTTTTTGTATTGAACTCCATCTCCCACTTCCTACTCCATTCTTGTACTTTATTTAGATCTCTCTGTAGTGATTCACAATCCTTCTTCAGTTTTCACTCTTTTCAGTAATTTTGCATCATCTGCAAAGAAGCTCATATAGCTTTCAATTCCTTCATCCATATCATTAATATATATAGCAAACATTATTGGGGCCAGAACTGTTCCCTGCGGGACACCGCTTATTACTTCATTCCATTTTGAGTGCTGATCTCTTATCACTACTCTCATTTTTCTTTCTTGCAAAAAGTCTTCCATCCAATTTAGCAATTTACCTTGTATTCCTCCTTCATATTCTAATTTCTTAAGCAACTTCTTATGTGGTACTTTGTCAAAAGCTTTTTTTAGGTCTAGAAATGCACAATCAGCCCATCCATCTCTTTCTTGTATTATATCTATTAGTCTTGAATAGAAACATATTAAATTGGTGACGCATGATCGTCCTTGTCTGAATCCAAATTGCCTTGGATTTAGTACGTTGTTTTTTTCCAAGTATTTTACCCATCTACTTTTGATAATTCTTTCACATATTTTTGCTATTGTACTTGTTAGAGAGACTGGTCTATAGTTGGTAGGTTCTTCTTTATTTCCTCCTTTATATATAGGTACTATATTTGCTTTTTTCCAATCTTCTGGAACTTTTCCTTCTTTTAAGGAACTGCTTATTATGCTATGTATTTTGTCTGCCAGTTCATTCCTACATTCTTTCAGAATCCAGTTTGCTATTTCATCTGGCCCATGCGATTTTCTGACATCAAAATTACCCAAGTGTGTCAATATTTCATTCTTCGTTACTTCTATTTCTTCCATAGGGGGGACTTTTTCCTTCCACTCAATCTCTTCAGGTTGTATATTTTCCCTTGTAAACACTGATTTAAAATGTTTGTTCATAATTTCTGCCATTTCCATTTCCTCAGTGTATTCAACTCCTCCTTGTCTTAATTTCTCCAAGTCTTGTTTGTTTTTCAGTTTATTGTCTACAAATCTGTAGAATAGTTTTGGTTGATCTTTACACTTTTCTATAACATCTTTTTCATATTTTCTTTTTTCCTCTCTGCACTTTTGTACATATTCATTTCTATAACCAGTATATATTTTCCATTTTTCAGGTCTTCTGTCTTTTTTCCATCCGGTCCAGGCTTTGTCTCTTTTGTCCTTTTAACTCCCTACAACTTTTGTTGTACCAGCATTTTACATATTCTTTTTCTTGTTTTTGTCTTGGGACATACTTTTCCACTCCTTTGTAAATTTTTGTCAAAATATTCCATTTCTCTTCCACTGATGTTTCTTCTTTGTATATTTCTTCCCAGTTTTCTTGTTGGAAGAATTCTCTTATTTTATCAAAGTTTGTTTTTTCATACATCATTCTTCCTTTTCTATATTGTTCATTTCTTTTCATATATTTTTCTTCATTAAGTTCCAGTTCAATCAATATGTGGTCACTTTTACCTATTGGTGTTTTATATTCAATCTTGTCCACTATTCTAGGTTCAGATGTAATTATTAAGTCTAGCCTCGATGGTTCTTCTTCATTTCTATACCTAGTGTTCTCTTGTATCCATTGTGTCATTGAATGGTCAGTAATCATCTCAAGTAGAGCATTTCCCCATGAGTCATCACCACTCTTTACTGTCATTTCTTCCCAGCAGATTTCTTTGCAATTAAAGTCGCCCATCATAACTATTCTTCCTCCGTCTTCCATTATTTTAGTTAATGCTATCTTTGTGTCCTCTAACATACTTTTATGTTCACTCTCCTCCCATGAGGCTGTTTTCGGAGGCACATAATTGATCACAAATTTTCTGCTCTTCTTATCTCGGTCTTCCACTTCTATCATAATCATCTCTACTGTATTCTTTCCATATATGACACCTTTCACGTTTATATCCTTCTTTGTCAGGAACATAACTCCACCCCCTTGTTTTTTCTCTCTGTTTCTAATCCAATAATTGTATGTATCATGTCCTACACTGTTGGGTGGTAGTGGGCCTTTTAATTTTGTTTCTACAATTCCCATTATGTCCGGTTCTTTTTCTTTCAAATAATCATTCAGTTCATTCAATCCTGTTATCAATCCATCTATATTTGTGTAAGACACTCTTAGTTTTCTGCCACTTCCATTGTGTTCTCTGTTTCCCTTATGTTTTTCTTTAGTATGTCGAACTGCTTTATTTTCATGTTCACTACTCTCCAATAGAATCTCTCTTTCTCTGACTCCGTTCTTTCCTCGTTTTTTGCCTTAGCTTCAATTCTTTTCTGCTTTTCTGCCTCTCTTTCCTCCTTATTCATTTCTCTTTTTATCCATACCTTTTTATATTGATCATTTGTTGCTAGTTTCCCTGTCTTGGATAGAATTTTCTCTGCCGTTGTTTGTGACCTGAATTTAATCTTAATTGGTCTGGTCTTATCTGTACTATATTTTCCGAGTCTGAATTTTTCCTCAATTTCCTTTATAATTTCTGGTTCATCTTCCTGGACTAATTTTAATAAACTGCTTACCCTTTCATTTTCCTCCTTGATTCTTGCGGTTCTATCTGGGTTATGTTTCTCTTCCATTCCTAATATAATTATACATTTCTTTTTGTCAGCTAATTCTCTTACTATATTCTCCTTCTGTCTCATCACTTTAATAACTGAGTCTTCATTATGTTCTTTCAATTGCTGTTTGACTATGTCAGTGAATGAAACCTTATTCCCTTCTTGAGTTATTCTCCAATTTTTAGCTTCTGTAGCTATTTTCTCACTGTTTTCATTACTATTCTTCTTCAATTTCTCATTCTCCTCCTTTACATTTCCTAACTGTCTTTTTAGGTCCTCTATTTCTTCAGTTAAGTTTCTGTTAGCCTTCTCTAGTTGTTCCAACCTTTCAATTCTCTGGAAGATGGAGTCTACCTTACCTAACTTACGTTCCAAGTCCTCGATCACCTTATCAACTCTCTCCTCTAGTCTTATCAGTCGGGGGGGGGGTTGTGTCCCCCCCACCCTCTTTAAATCCCTGGAACATATTCTCGTCACTTTCTACTGTATTTCTCCTCTCTATACTTCTAATCTTTACATTTTTATTTGCCATTTCGTCATCCGGTGGTCGTTTCATGTTGACCTTACGCCCGTCTGCCTGGGCCAAGTCCTCCACATCCTCATTTCCGTCCATTTCCCCAGAATTCCCTCCCCTTCTCCTCTTTTCCTTATTACCTATTGCCTCTCTAGATTTTTCCCCCCCAATGCAATTACTAATAGGCACTTCTCTTTTCGTTGGTATACACAAGCTGCAATTTTAATAAGAGCGTTGTTCAAGCCGTCCGTTCGTTGAAATTGTGTGGGTGTGTGTGTGTGGGTGTGTGTGTGTGTGTGTGTGTGTGTATGTGTGTGTGTGTATATATATACATATATGTATATATATACATATATATATATATATATATATATATATATATATATATATATATATATATACATACATACATACATATATGAGGCCCCGCATGGAGAAGTGTCCCATGCGACACAATGGCCGGTTTTGAGTTACGCACATATAACACTATTTTGGCCCTTCTACTTCAATCCGAGCATGTCGGAAAGGACAAAACGTGACCTGCAATATGGTCGAAACGCTCCTAAAACAAAGTGGTAAAACCTCAAGCTCGCTCGGCCGGCACAACAAGTCGAGACTTGGCGTGGAGTAGTGTGGCAAGCACCCAGCCGCGGTGTTGTCAAGGTCAAACTCATGCCATCCAGAGGAGCCTACAGTCCAGACTTCTTTGACCTGTCCACAGTCAACCTCCCCGTGAAGTACCAATATGACAGGTTGCTCACGAGGGAGAAGATCACTGACCTACAGTACCTGACTGACGAGTTCATCGCCCAGGCCGATAATCGTCAGTGGTGGCGGGACCTGTTGCTTCGGCAGCAGGACCTCCGCAACCAAGGTGCTCTGGTGTCCTCTGACAGCGAATACGATGCTGATGACCCAGATAATATAAACATGGAGTACGACAGCGTGCCGGCTCCTAACATGGCCTAGCATCTAGGTCATCTGGTTTTGTTGGTTGTTTGTTTGTTTGTCTACATGTTGTTTGTTTTTGTTTTGATCTCTCTGTAACTCACATCGGTGGTTTTGTCTTGAAAAATACATTAAAACAATGTTTTCATTATGCTCGTAGCTTCAATGACAACAAAGTTATTCATGTTTTACGTTTCCAAAACTTTGGAAGCGATTTCTGGCATTTTAAAAATTGGCGCATGGGACACTTCTCCACGCGAGGCCTCATATATGTATACACACACACACCCAAAAAATTATTAAAAATAAATGGATGAAACACTTGGAAGAGAACAATATACTAAACCCTAAACAATTTGGATTTAGAAATGGAAGATCATGTACCACAAACCTAATATACTTTTACATACATATACCAAGGCTTTTTCCCCCTTACAAGGGAGGTAGCCAAAAAGGAAAAGGCATAAAATCATTTCCACCCATTCCATCCCTGAATACACTCCAGACCCCCTCCACCCTCCCTCTTATCTTGGTACCTCCTGGATGACGGGTCATCCCTGCACCTTGTCCACTGCCCTGGGTCAGAAATAGTGTCGCAAGACACAGCACATCCACAGCAAGGCTGCTTCATTAAATCGGCGACCACCCCTCTCCGTCCCCCCATGCATAAAAGGAGAAGACGGAGAGAAATCCCTTCGGGCTGTGTTAAATTTTGCTCACACATACTACCTCACCCCCTCAAGATTAATAGAAATAATATAAGAAAGAGACAAATGGGCAGATTGCATTTTCTTGGACTTACAAAAGGCTTTTGTAAGCCACACAAAAAGCTACTAAGAAAAATTTAAACAATAGGTGGAATACAAGGAAAATTATTGGAATGGATGAAAGATTTCTTGAACGGAAGAAAAATAAGGGTGGTTCTTAGAGACAAAAATTCAAATTGGGAAGATATGATAAGCGGAGTCCCCCAAGGCTCTGTATTGGCTCTGATAATGTTTGCTATTCATATAAATGACATGGATGAAGGCGTGGAATGTTATATGAACTTTGCAGATGATGCGAAGCTATTAAAGAGAGTAAGTACAAAGGAAGATTTCAAATCTTTTCAAGAAGACCAGGGCAAAGCCTGGAAATGGAGTCAAAAGAGTGAAATGAATTTCAACATTAAGAAATGTAGTATAATGGAATTTGGAAAAAACAAAAATAGAATCTCAGGTCAATATAAAATTGGTACAAAGTAAAAAAGTAAACTCAGAAAGGGACCTAGGAGTAACTATCTCAAATGACATGACACCAGACAAACATGTCAATAAATTAGTCAGAGAAACTTTTAACTTGTTAAGATCAATGAACGTGGCCTTTGACTACATGGATGAAGGAATGGTAAAGAAAATAATAGTTACACTGATAAGACCAAAATTGGAATATGCAGCATCTCTATGGACACCTAGTACAAAAATATATATATATATAAAGAAACTACAAAAGAATTCAAAGAGCAATGACAAAGATGGCACCATCACTTTGCAATTTGACATACGGACAAAGATTGGACAAATTAAATTTACCAACCATAGAACAAAGAAGAGAAAGAGGTGGTTTGATAACCATTTACAGAATTATGGCAAGGGTTGGAAATTCTTGATAGGGATGACTTACTAAAATGGGACAGAAGAACTACAAGAGGACAAAAGAAGAAACTTATAAAAGACACTTACAGAAGAGATCTGAAAAAGAATAGCTTTACACAGAGTAATAGATATCTGGAACAAAATGAAAGAGGAAACAGTGAATGCTAAAACTATGCATGACTAAGAAAAAACTGGTTGTGAATAGATACAACAGCAGGTCACTACAAGCATAGCTCTCCTCCCACAAAATACAACTAGGTAAATACATATGTACACATCTATATATATATATATATATATATATATATATATATATATATATATATATATATATATATATATATATACACACACAGATGCTCCTCTACTTACAAACTCTTAGACATATGAACAAAGAGAACCACAAATCCAAATTGTGTTCATTGGGCTCCCATTTCCTGTCTGCAACATCATTTTGTTCTGAGAGCCAATTCCACCTAGTACAAATTCTGGCTGTTACTCCCACTGTGCAGTACCACTGAGTACATACTCCCAGCATCCCAGTTCTCTTGAGATAAAGGTTTATTTTATTTTTATTGTGAAATACTCTGTGCATCCATTACCCATCATGGTTGGTGAAAAGTGAAAGGTTAGTAATGATAGTGGCAATGGTAGCAGCAGTAGAAAATAGCAAATCATCTCCATGAAAACAAAGGTGGCAACAATAAAAATACTCAAAGATGGAGAGAGAAAATGGTGACTGTAGCACACTCTTACAATAGAATCATTCTACAATTGGAATGACCTAAAAAAATAGACAGAATTATAGAACATGTCATTATAAATATATATATATATACAGACGCCTCAATTTATGTTTTAGTTACGTTCCGAACGGCCGAACGTAAGTTGAAAATGAACGTAAGTTGTTACTGTACTATACATCCGTAAATTCTATTACCGTATCTTACAAAACACCCCTAAATCATTAATTATACACATAACATTGTAAAATAATAACATTAATTTCAAATAAATTAAATTCAAGCAACATAAATTGAGATGGTGGAGGAGGAGGAGGAGGATGAGGCAAGGCACTTTCAGTCTGTCGTTTGTGTAATGTAAACAATGGACGCAGCGTCATGCGTAAGTATCGTTTGAACTACGGAGAGCGCGCTAAACTAAAAAATTCACTCAATTTTTTTTTTTTACAATTTTTTTTAGTCAGTTCAAACGTAAAATCGAAAAAACGTAAAACGAATGAACGTAAGTAGAGGAGCGTCTGTATATATATATATATATATATATATATATATATATATATATATATATATATATTGTATACTTGGGGCGCAGGTTCTCTTTGATGCACACTGAGTTAAACACCACAGCATTGTCACAATTATTTATCTTCTTCCTAATATTTTCAATTCTCCTCACTATATTTCTGACTCTGGGAGAGTGATCGTAAACCAGCTGTCCGAAGTTATCCATTTTAATAACACAATTTGACGTTTCGACTTCAAGGAGTCATTCTTAAATTACAGTTCAACACAACACAATTAAACAGGCACAGAACAACTACATTTTCACAGATTGAACAAGGCGACGTCTTTCCATATACTTGTGAAGGCTTACAATAGTGTGTTGGCCATTGACCTGACCCTAGCTGATCGTCTCAGAGGAGGGGGGGGGAGGGAGAGGGGGAGGGGGGGAGGAGGAGGGGGAAGGGGGGTCAGGGCAGTAGGCAATGTGAGAGGGGTGGACATAATCCAACTATTAGTGGGATTATGTCCACCCTTCTCACACTGCATGCACTCCCTTTCCACTCCCATTCTCCTCACCTTGTTTCTCACTTTATCTAGCCTAGTAACCCCCATCATATTTCTCAGGCACCTCATCTCAACCACATTCAAAATCTTCCTCTCTTATGTTCCATGTTTCTGCCCCCATGCAGTGCTGTCGTGGGCACAATCATTCCTTCATACAATCTCTTCTTAGCATCCATTCCCAAATGTCTATTCCTCATTACACTTTTTAATCCTCCAAGGCATTTACTTGCTTCTCTTAATCTACATTCTACCTCCACTCCTCCCTTTTCCACCACATTTGCACCCAAGTATCTAAAACTATCTATTTCCTCCAGTCTCTCTCTTAATACTCACTTCCAGTCTGCTACCATTTTCTCCTCTTGTACATCTCATCACCTTACTTTTACCCACATCTTCAATTTCCTTCTTTCACACACCCTCCCAAACTTTGTCACTAACTTCCTCAATCCCTCCTCTGATCTTGCTACAAGTGCAGTGTTGTCATCAAACAACAACTGGCTTATCTCCCACTTTTTTTCTTTTTTTTTAACCATCTCCAATCCCTGACCCACTACCCTTGCATTTACCTCTCACACCACCCCATCTATGCATAAATTGAACAGCCAAGGTGACATAACACATCCCTGATGAAGTTCCACCTTTACCTCAAACCACTCACTCTCTCCATTTCTCATCCTAACACAAGCTCTACTCCTCTCGTAAAAACTCGACTGTTCTTAACAGCTTTCCTCCTATCCCATATATCTGCAATACCTTCCACAGTGCCTTCCTGTCTACTCTGTCATAAGCCTCTTCTCTGTAGTCTGAATGAGTACTTAATCAGGCTGTCAGCATCCATGATGATGATGATGATGATGATGACCCAGATGATCTTTAGAATCACAGGTACCAAATTACTAAATACAAGTTAGGTTACATATTTTAGTTTAGGTTAGAATAGATGAATTTATCATCCTTTCATTTCTTCGACCTTGGCATCTATCAAAATAAACATGGCATATCATTCACCCACCATGACTTCATTTGTTAGTAAATCGGTTTTAGCAACTTTTCTGTTATTGATTTCCACCAAAAAAATTACATATTAAGTTGATGTATTATAATTTACAAAATCAATAATTAATCTTCTATTGCTATATTGGATAGGTGTTTACCCATTGCAGCAGTAATATTCATCTAAATAATTTACCTTTTTTTTTTTTCTATTACACAGGAATGTACAATTCTATCTTATTTTCCTAAAGACAGAAATCCAGAGGACACAAACACATTTTTCGGTATTTTTTTACAACTGCACACCTATGCAATATAGCATTAGAATATTAAATATCAATTTTGGAAATTATAATGCATCAATGTAATAAATATTTTTCTTAGCAGAAATCAATATCAGAAAACATTGCAAAAACCTATACAGTAACAAATTATGTGGCTTCGACTCCTTTAGACGCCATCTTTGTTTTTAATAGATTCAGAGGTCAGAGATGACAATAACCCTGATGACCTCCAGAATCACAGGTATCACATTACTAAATGCAGGTTAGATAGGTAGGTTAGATTATGATAGATTAGGTTAGAATAGACAAATTTATCATTTTAATTTCTTCAACCTCCACCTATTGTCCTATACCAAAACATGGATGGCATCTCAACCAACCAAAGCAGCTACATTTGTTTATTTATAGCTTTTAGCAACCTTTTCTATTATTAATTTCTGCTAAGAATAACATTTATCACACAGATGTATTATAATTTACAAAATTAGTATTTAATTTTCTATTGCTATATCACGTAGGTGTGCACTTCTCAAAATTTACCCATTTTTCACTTCTTTCTATTTTGCATTTCAAAGATCTATATTTTTTTCTATGAATTGTTAAATTAGGTTATGTTAGCTTATATTAAATTAGGGGCCATTGGGCAATGTAAATTTTGTGTTACATATCTGCATTTGAGTGATCCTGGAATTTTACTAATTACCTATTATCATATGATAATGATTATCCTATACATTTCATTAGCTTTGGTTCGGCACAAAAAATAAAAAGGAAAACAAAATAATAGTTACAGTACCAATATTTTTACAAACACACTTATACTGTGTACAGTAAGCACACTGACATATCCCTCAGCTTTCTTGTAAGATATAATATAAAAAAACGACATATACACACGATAATATTTAACTTGGCGACACAGATTCAGTCATCTGGATCAAATAATGAAGACCGAAGTATGACAAATACAACTTACTTCATTTGTAACAAGCTTTCTGTTCGAAAGAACTAAAGCTCCTGTTTTCTGAGCCGTCTCCATATGAGCTTTAACGCCTGAACTAGTCTGCCCCATGTTTTGTTAGAAAACAGAGACTACGCAGTAAGTTCTAGTCTTCCGCTTTCTAGTTCCTGCTATTTGTCGACCGCCGATGTTATCTGACAACTCGTCACGAATGTCAACAAGTTTGGGAAAGCGAGAACACAAACACAACTTGTTATCGATCACAAAGGCAGTAATGCGTGTAGATAGATAGATAGATAGATAGATAGACTTTATTTGGCAAAGAATCAATATACATGAAGTGCAAATAATGACAAGAACACATAGTTCGAAATAATAATTGTAAATTGAAGAGGATAACACAAAAAGCATGTACGCTTATTTCCATTGTGGCCCTCATTAGATTGTTATTCTTAGTTCTACACTAAGTCACACAGGCAACATACGTAGGGGGTGGGGACCAGAGACAATCATAAGTAATACCAGTCAGTACACATATGACACATTAACATTGTTACAGTTTTACTAATATTACTAAAATGTTCGTAACACATAGTATTGAGAAAAAAAATGAACAGGTAAAATTTTACTTTCGACCATTGTTGGAATATAGCAATACAAAATTAAATAGTAATTTTGTAAATTAAAATGTATGAACGTAATATGCAATTTTGTGTGCGGAAATGAAAATAAAAAAAGTTGCTAAAACAGATTTCTAAGTAACGAAGTCGTGTACTACGAATGGTACGCCATGTTTGTTATGGTAGATTCCGACGTCGGAGAAATGAAAGGACGATAAATTTGTCTAAACTAAAGTAAACTAACCTAACCTAACCTAACCTAACCTAACCTAACCGGTAAAATTTTACTTTCGACCATTGGAGGAATATAGCCATACAAAAGCTGAGAGAGTGGTTGAAAAGCCCGCCAACGTCTCTCACGACGACGACGACGAGGACCAGCCGGATGATATCTAATTTGCGGGTAATGATTTATTAAATACAGGTTAGGTTAGGTTAGTTTAGTTAAGACAAATTTATCGTCCTTTCATTTCTCCGACGTCGGCATCTACCATAATAAACATGGCGTACCATTCGTCGTACACGACTTGAAATCTGTTTTAGCAACTTTATTTTCATTTCCGCACACACAATTGCATATTTCGTTCATACATTTTAATTTACAAAATTACTATTTAATTTTGTATTGCTATATTCCTACAATGGTCGAAAGTAAAATTTTACCAATGAACACCATCACAATAAGGAACATTGCAAAGCAAAGGAACAACAAAATAATGTTAAATTGTAACAAAACATTATTGAGTACTATATCAGAGTAGTACCATTACAGTATTCTACAGCTGTATCAACATGTTGTTATAGTGAATGCTACACTGCAGCTAGGGTCACCTATTAATTTATTATAAAATTTTACCTGAATCTCAGGACGGAGTGGGCACTTAATATGAGCATATACATGTATATACCAAGGCTCTTTCCCCCTTATAAGGGAGGTAGCCAAAGAGGAAAAGGCATAAAATCATTCCCACCCATTTCATCCCTGAATACACTCCACACCCCCTCCACCCTCCCTCTTATCTTAGCACCTCCTGGATGACGGGTCATCCCTGCAGTCAGAAGCAGTGTCGCAAGACACAGCACATCCACAGCAAGGCCGCTTCATTAAATCGGCGACCCCCCCTCTCCGTCCCCTCATGCATAAAAGGAGAAGGCGGGGAGACATCCCTTCGGACTGCGTCAAATTTTGCTCACACATACTACCTCATCCCCCCGCCCATTCCACCTCATGCATCACAACATCATCCATATACAACCATTCTCCATTCACCCCTGTCTTCTGTCCTCTCCCGTCCTTCCTCAACAGACATTCCCCTCTTCCCCAAAGCCCCCTTCACCCCATCCATCCACCTCATCCTAGGACGTCCCCTCATGTTCACTCTCTCCACATCTGCCTTCCATACCTCTTTTACTAGTCTTTCTTCACTCATTCTTTCCATGTGTCCAAACCATCCTAATACTCTTTCATCAACCCTATCTCCCAACTCCCTTTCCACCCCTGTTCTCCTCCTCACCTCCTCATTTCTCACTCTATCTAGCCTAGTAACCCCCATCATACTTCTCAGACACCTCACCTCAAACACATTCAAACTCCTTCTCTCTTCCTCTCTTATGTTCCATGTTTCTGTCCCATACAGTGCTGTTGGCACAATCACTCCTTCATATAGTCTCCTCTTAGCATCCATTCCCAAATGTCTATTCCTCATTACACTCTTCAGTCCACCAAGGCATTTACTTGCTTCTCTCAATCTACATTCTACCTCCACCTTCACTCCACCTTTTTCTGCCACATTTGCACCCAAGTATCTAAAACTATCCACTTCCTCCAGTCGCTCTTCCTTAATGCTCACTTCCAGTCTACTGCCACTTTCACCCCTTGTACATCTCATCACCTTACTTTTACCCACATTTATCTTTAGCTTTCTTCTATCACATACTCTCCCAAACTCTGTCACCAACTTCCTCAGTCCCTCCTCCGATCCTGCCACAAGCGCAGTGTCGTCCGCAAACAACAGCTGGCTCACCTCCCATTTTTCTCCATTTTCTTTAACCATCTCCAATCCCTGATCCACTACCCTTGCATTTACCTCTCGCACTACCCCATCCATGTATAAGTTGAACAGCCAGAGCGACATAACGCATCCTTGACGAAGTCCCACCTTTACCTCAAACCACTCACTCTCTCCATTTCTAATCCTGACACAAGCTCTACTACTCTCATAAAACTCTTGACAGCTCCTAGAAGCTTTCCTCCTATCCCGTATATCTGCATAACCTCCCACAGTGCCTTTCTGTCTACCCTATCGTAAGCCTTTTCCAGATCCAAAAAAGCCCAAAAAACATCCTTTCCCTTTCCTATAGCTTTCTCACATATCTGTCTTATCACAAAGATCTGATCTACACTACCTCTACCCGTCCTAAATCCACACTGTTCCTCACCAATTACTCCCTCTGTTCCTCTCCTAATCCTCTCAATCAAGATCCTCCCATAAGCCTTCCCAACTACACTTAACAAGCTAATCCCTCTGAAACTACTACATTCACACTTGTCCCCTTTTCCCTTGTAAAGAGGAACTATACAGGCACTCCTCCAGTCCTCCGGCACTCTACCCTCTCTCCAGCAAACATTAAATAACCTCACCAGCCAGTCCACCATCACTGTACCTCCTTTTTTTTAGACATTCTGCATGGCATCCATCCAGACCAGGTGCCTTACCTGCTTTCATCATCTTAAAAACTGTCTTCACTTCATCCTTCCTTACTTCTCCTCCATTTTCCTCACTCATCACTCTCATTTTCTTCGCATTCCCCACTGCAGCTATCTTTCCCTCCCTATCCTTCACATTTAGCAACTCCCTAAAATATTCTGCCCATCTTTCCCTTACTGCCTTCTCTTCCATTATCATATCTCCATCTACACCTTTTACCTTTTCTTCTCTACTTGATTCGCCTCCTCTTCCTCTCTTAATTTCTTTCCAAAACATCTTTTTATTACTTTCAAAAATTTCTGTCATATTCTTACCCCATTTCACATCTGCTCTCCTCTTTGCCTCCTTTACCTTTTGCTTTACTTCTCTTTTCTTTTCCTTGTACCTCTCATATGACTCCCTCGTCCTATTTTGTAACCAAACTGTGAAAGCTCGCTTTTTCTCTTCTACAACCTTCTTTGTTTCCTCATCCCACCATTCACTACCCTTCCTTCTATTTCCTCCTGTCCTTCTTGTTCCACACACCATTTTTGCACACTTTGTGACTCCCTCCTTGAACCATCCCCATTCCTCCTCCACACCTACCTCTACTCTATCCTTTACTCCCTCCCACTCCTCCTTCAGCTTCTTCTTGTACTCCTTCGCTCTTTTCCTTTTCATTTAAAGAGTTCACTCTAAGCACCTCACTACCTTTTGCCCTTTTCCTCTTTCTCCATCTATCCTCCACTCTCAACTTACCTTCCACCAAAAAAATGATCTGATATTCCCCCGCCCTCTCCCCTTTGCACATGTACATCCTTAACTCTTCCTATCATAATCCTATTTACCACTACATAGTCCATTAACGCTCTACCTACCACCCTTCCCTCCACCACCCTCTCCCATGTGTACTTATGCTTGACTTTCTTCCGAAACACTGTATTTGCTATCATCAACTCTCTTTCTAGACACACCTCCACCATCAACTCTCCACTACGATTCTTTCCTGGAACTCCACATCTCCCAACCACTCCATCAATTGGATCCTTTCCTACCCTAGCATTAAGGTCTCCCAGTACTATTACATTGACATTTCTCCCTAAATTCTCTATGCACTCATTTAAATCTATCCAAAAGGCCTCCCTTTCTTCTACACTCCTCTCACTGCCAGGCCCATATGCACTTACAAAGACCCACATCTCCTTTCCCAGTTTCACCTTCATCCACATTATCCTTGAGGAAACCTCCTTCCACTCCACTACACGTTTACCTATCTCTTCACTTACTAGAGAGCACCAGGAGAAATTGTGAGAAATTGTAACTTGTAACATATAACGTACTACTCCGCCAGAGCGCTCTGTAGGACCGACAAATTTTCTTAACTGATATATAACACTGGCCTGCGCTGTTTTCAAGGTCTAACATATAGTACCTTATTTCAATCCCTTTTTTTGCACTGAATAAAAAAGACATACACATTTTACTCAATCAGATCAAGTTAATGAAATATTAGCACATTGAAAACATCCTAAATTTCAATCTATTTGTATGTGAATGAAACAATATTGAAAATATTAGACTGATTTATTCAAAGAAGGCTTACAAAATATTTTGAATATATAGCAAGAAGAGTATAATGAACTAAGAAAGCTACTCATGGATGAATGGTCTCTTCAGTGACTTGCGTTTGTTCTGAGCAGACTCCACATCCCTAGTCTAGGCCTTATCAATGTAACCAATAATTTTTTTATTATGTCTTCGTCCAGGTAAGCAAAAGCCACTTTTATTGATCTTAGCAAGTTGTAAGTCTCCCCTACAATTTTGTTAATCTGTGTACCATAGGACAAGTCGTTTGTGATAATAACTCCTAAGTCTTTTTCGGATCCTACTTTCTTTACTTCCTTGGTTCCAATTGTATATTTTCTTGATATTCTGTGTGTGTGTGTGTGTGTGTGTGTGTGTGTGTGTGTGTGTGTGTATTTACCTAGTTGTATTTACCTAGTTGTATTTTACGGGAAGGGGAGCTATGCTCGTGGGGTCCCGTCTTCATATCTCATTTTATCTAAACTATTTTTAAATTCATGTATTGTTTTTGCACACACCACTTTCTCATCTAACTTGTTCCAACTGTCTATTGCTCTGTGAGGAAAGCTGTTCTTTTTAAAATCTCTTCTATAGCTGTCTTTTTTTATTTTCTTTCCGTGTCCTCTTGTATTTCTGTCATCCCATTTTATCAGATTCTCTCTATCAGTAATTTCTATGCCTTTCATGATTCTGTAAATAGCTATCAAATCTCCTCTCTCTCTTCTTTGCTCTAGTGTCTGTAGTTTAAGTTTTTGTAGTCTCTCTTCATATGATAGTTTTGAGAGTGTTGGTGCCAGTTTTGTAATTGCTCTTTGTATTCTTTCAAGTTTTTTTATACATTTTTTTGTACTTGGTGACCATATCGTTGCTGCATATTCCAATCTTGGTCTTATCAGGGTGATTAGGATTTTCCTCACCATTTCTTCATCCAGGTATGTAAATGCCACTTTGATTGTTCTTATTAAATTATAAGTTTCTCCAAAAATCTTATTTATATGTTTCTCAGGTGACATATTATTCATAACAATGACTCCCAGGTCCTTCTCATTTTCTACTTTTTTTATTCCTTCTTTTCCCAAATTATATGATCCTGTTATTCTGTTTTTGCTTTTTCCAAATTCCATTATACTACACTTTTTTGTATTGAACTCCATCTCCCACTTCCTACTCCATTCTTGTACTTTATTTAGATCTCTCTGTAGTGATTCACAATCTTCTTCAGTTTTCACTCTTTTCAGTAATTTTGCATCATCTGCAAAGAAGCTCATATAGCTTTCAATTCCTTCATCCATATCATTAATATATATAGCAAACATTATTGGGGCCAGAACTGTTCCCTGCGGGACACCGCTTATTACTTCATTCCATTTTGAGTGCTGATCTCTTATCACTACTCTCATTTTTCTTTCTTGCAAAAAGTCTTCCATCCAATTTAGCAATTTACCTTGTATTCCTCCTTCATATTCTAATTTCTTAAGCAACTTCTTATGTGGTACTTTGTCAAAAGCTTTTTTTAGGTCTAGAAATGCACAATCAGCCCATCCATCTCTTTCTTGTATTATATCTATTAGCCTTGAATAGAAACATATTAAATTGGTGACGCATGATCGTCCTTGTCTGAATCCAAATTGCCTTGGATTTAGTACGTTGTTTTTTTCCAAGTATTTTACCCATCTACTTTTGATAATTCTTTCACATATTTTTGCTATTGTACTTGTTAGAGAGACTGGTCTATAGTTGGTAGGTTCTTCTTTATTTCCTCCTTTATATATAGGTACTATATTTGCTTTTTTCCAATCTTCTGGAACTTTTCCTTCTTTTAAGGAACTGCTTATTATGCTATGTATTTTGTCTGCCAGTTCATTCCTGCATTCTTTCAGAATCCAGTTTGCTATTTCATCTGGCCCATGCGATTTTCTGACATCAAAATTACCCAAGTGTGTCAATATTTCATTCTTTGTTACTTCTATTTCTTCCATAGGGGGGACTTTTTCCTTCCACTCAATCTCTTCAGGTTGTATATTTTCCCTTGTAAACACTGATTTAAAATGTTTGTTCATAATTTCTGCCATTTCCATTTCCTCAGTGTATTCAACTCCTCCTTGTCTTAATTTCTCTAAGTCTTGTTTGTTTTTCAGTTTATTGTTTACAAATCTGTAGAATAGTTTTGGTTGATCTTTACACTTTTCTATAACATCTTTTTCATATTTTCTTTTTTCCTCTCTGCACTTTTGTACATATTCATTTCTATAACCAGTATATATTTTCCATTTTTCAGGTCTTCTGTCTTTTTTCCATCTGTTCCAGGCTTTGTCTCTTTTGTCCTTTAACTCCCTACAACTTTTGTTGTACCAGCATTTTACATATTCTTTTTCTTGTTTTTGTCTTGGGACATACTTTTCCACTCCTTTTTTGTAAATTTTTGTCAAAATATTCCATTTCTCTTCCACTGTTGTTTCTTCTTTGTATATTTCTTCCCAGTTTTCTTGTTGGAAGAATTCTCTTATTTTATCAAAGTTTGTTTTTTTCATACATCATTCTTCCTTTTCTATATTGTTCATTTCTTTTCATATATTTTTCTTCATTAAGTTCCAGTTCAATCAATATGTGGTCACTTTTACCTATTGGTGTTTTATATTCAATCTTGTCCACTATTCTAGGTTCAGATGTAATTATTAAGTCTAGCCTCGATGGTTCTTCTTCATTTCTATACCTAGTGTTCTCTTGTATCCATTGTGTCATTGAATGGTCAGTAATCATCTCAAGTAGAGCATTTCCCCATGAGTCATCACCACTCTTTACTGTCATTTCTTCCCAGCAGATTTCTTTGCAATTAAAGTCGCCCATCATAACTATTCTTCCTCCGTCTTCCATTATTTTAGTTAATGCTATCTTTGTGTCCTCTAACATACTTTTATGTTCACTCTCCTCCCATGAGGCTGTTTTCGGAGGCACATAATTGATCACAAATTTTCTGCTCTTCTTATCTCGGTCTTCCACTTCTATCATAATCATCTCTACTGTATTCTTTCCATATATGACACCTTTCACGTTTATATCCTTCTTAGTCAGGAACATAACTCCACCCCCTTGTTTTTTCTCTCTGTTTCTAATCCAATAATTGTATGTATCATGTCCTACACTGTTGGGTGGTAGTGGGCCTTTTAATTTTGTTTCTACAATTCCCATTATGTCCGGTTCTTTTTCTTTCAAATAATCATTCAGTTCATTCAATCCTGTTATCAATCCATCTATATTTGTGTAAGACACTCTTAGTTTTCTGCCACTTCCATTGTATTCTCTGTTTCCCTTATGTTTTTCTTTAGTATGTCGAACTGCTTTATTTTCATGTTCACTACTCTCCAATAGAATCTCTCTTTCTCTGACTCCGTTCTTTCCTCGTTTTTTGCCTTAGCTTCAATTCTTTTCTGCTTTTCTGCCTCTCTTTCCTCCTTATTCATTTCTCTTTTTATCCATACCTTTTTATATTGATCATTTGTTGCTAGTTTCCCTGTCTTGGATAGAATTTTCTCTGCTGTTGTTTGTGACCTGAATTTAATCTTAATTGGTCTGGTCTTATCTGTACTATATTTTCCGAGTCTGAATTTTTCCTCAATTTCCTTTATAATTTCTGGTTCATCTTCCTGGACTAATTTTAATAAACTGCTTACTCTTTCATTTTCCTCCTTGATTCTTGCAGTTCTATCTGGGTTATGTTTCTCTTCCATTCCTAATATAATTATACATTTCTTTTTGTCAGCTAATTCTCTTACTATATTCTCCTTCTGTCTCATCACTTTAATAACTGAGTCTTCATTATGTTCTTTCAATTGCTGTTTGACTATGTCAGTGAATGAAACCTTATTCCCTTCTTGAGTTATTCTCCAATTTTTAGCTTCTGTAGCTAGTTTCTCTCTGTTTTCATTACTATTCTTCTTCAATTTCTCATTCTCTTCCTTTACATTTCCTAACTGTCTTTTTAGGTCCTCTATTTCTTCAGTTAAGTTTCTGTTAGCCTTCTCTAGTTGTTCCAACCTTTCAATTCTTTGAAAAATGGAGTCTACGTTACCTAACTTACGCTCCAAGTCCTCGATCACCTTATCAACTCTCTCCTCTAGTCTTATCAGTCGGGGGGGGGGGGGTTGTGTCCCCCCCACCCTCTTTAAATCCCTGGAACATATTCTCGTCACTTTCTTCTGTATTGCTCCTCTCTATACTTCTAATCTTTACATTTTTATTAGACATTTGATCCTCGCTAAGTCTTTTGTTTACCTTCCGCTTGTCTGGCTGGTCAAAGTCTACTCCCTCCTCATTTCCTTCCATTTCCCTCAGTAATCCCTCCCCTTTTCCTCTTTCCCTACGTTCCCACTACTCCACGAGCAATTTCCCCCCCACCCTGCAAAAACACTAGGCACTTCTCTTTGCGTTGGGATCCACAGACTTCACTTTTCTTCAGAACGTCTTCTAAGCCGTCCATTCGTTGAAGTGTGTGTGTGTGTGTGTGTGTGTGTGTGTGTGTGTGTGTGTGTGTGTGTGTGTGTGTGTGTGTGTGTGTGTGTGTGTGTGTGTGTGTGTGTGTGTGTGTGTGTGTGTGTGTGTGTGTGTGTGTGTGTGTGTGTGTGTGTGTGTGTGTGTGTGTGTGTGTGTGTGTGTGTGTGTGTGTGTGTGTGTGTGTGTGTGTGTGTATTATGGCCTTGCATCCTGATGAATAAGTTCTGTGACTGTGAATGAACTTCAGCAGCTTAAATTGTAACCACTGAAAATCAAAGGTGTCTGATTTCACCGGAATATATTTTAGTACTTACCAAAGCCAATGATAGCTGACGACGAATCTTTTCGTCAAAAAGTTCCTCAAATAGTCAATTTGAGATAAGATGTATGTCTCGTTAAAATAGATAACATTAGAAAAGAAAAAATGCAAAGTTGTATCTCACAAACTCCGACGAACAAGGATCTTCGAAATTTTTTGGATGTTAGTTCGTTCATTCACTGAGTCTTTTGTCAGATGGGTGACACATGACAAAATTCTGGAGGACTACTTAATGGAGCAGTGACCGTCTTTGATGGATACGTCAATGGGCCGTCAATACATAAGCGTAGAGTATCTGGAGGATAAAGAGCATTCAACTTTCCAATGAAACTTCAGTTGAAGAAAAACGATTTTCTTGCAAACAAGGAGAACAAAGGTTTGTCTGTCATTTTGGAGAAAGACTCAATGAATGTGGATGTGACGTCGTGCATGCTACAACAGATGCTGGTGTACTGATTGTGCTAACTGCGCTCATAGTGTCAAAAATATAGTGATGCAGTCCAAGTGGGAGATAGCACATACTTACTTATCCTACTTTAGCATCATTCATATTGGACTGAACATGACATCTAGTTCCGACCTGAGCCAAAGAAGGAGAAAGTCCTAAAATGCCTAAGTGTCAAGATAGCAAGAGATTCACTTGCCACAATATTCTTTTCGTCTATTCATATCTAGGATGTGATACCGCATCCCGGGTATTTGGAATAGGCAAAGCATCGGGTTTGATGCTGATTAAGGACAACAGTATATGAACAAGCCAAAGTATTCCAGAGTACAGAACAGCGGCGGCGCCAGGAATTTTTAGTTGGGGAGGCTAAGGGGGGGCTGAGCAAATTTTTTGGGGGGCTAATAGTAATATGATAATACACATATATTATCCTCATTTCAGAAGGGGAGGGGGTTAATGGTAGGGCTAGCACTGATGGCTGACAAAT
This sequence comes from Oratosquilla oratoria, assembly GCF_046742065.1. Classification (NCBI taxonomy): domain Eukaryota; kingdom Metazoa; phylum Arthropoda; class Malacostraca; order Stomatopoda; family Squillidae; genus Oratosquilla; species Oratosquilla oratoria. The sequence goes on along the minus strand of NC_134777.1, from coordinate 107,167,259 downwards.
CTGTAGCCCTGGCAATTAAAAATTCCACTTAATAAAATTATTTAAATGAGTGTTTAAAATTTTCAATTTGCTCATTTCAGTTGGGGGGGCTGGCCACTTTTTTTTTTTTGGGGGGGTGGGTGCTCAAGCCACCCCCCCCCCCCCGGCGCCGCCACTGGTACAGAATCATCTAAGGAAGACATTTTGGTGAGAAAGAGATGGTAACATTGCTCAATGGAAAATAGACAAAGATAAAACAAACCTACCAGATATGCTAATATTGACTGAACTCCTCCTTAATATGGTGTGTGCTTGCTTGAAATTGGTCATATTTTTTTTTTTTTTTTTTTTTTGTAGACTAGCCGCGAAAGGTTAAAAGTAAATTGCGTATAAATATATGTTTCCCTCAACATTTTCAAAATTGACTTTTGGTATGATGTTTCCATGGCCGTTGCAACTTAGATGGCACAGGTTTCGTTTCTGTTGCACTTTGTGGTTGTTTCAGTATTTTGACTAGACTGATGACAGATCAGATGTTTCGCAACACACTCAAATGGTCATTGTTCTACGGTACGTGTTGAATGGAGAAACATTTTATTTATTTTATTTTATTTTATTTTATTTTATTATTCCAAAAAACTAAACTAAACTGGAGATGTCATATCAGAAAATATCCTAGAACAAGTAGACATAACTCCTCAAGGCGTTGGACAAAAATGATAGCTCAGAAATTGGATGGTGTAAATCACATCTTGGGCCTGCGATCGATAACTTTTACCCTTCAGAAGAGAGCTCAATGGGTCATGTTCTAACTTTTTACACATGCTCTAATACTCATCTTTCTCATACATGAATAAAACGGACAGGAGCTTGCTTTGAGAGAGTTGCTTATAGTAAGCCATGGAAAGAGCAATGATGATTGATTACCACACCATACACAGTCCACGGGACTATAAAAAGAACCGAGCAAGAGGGTCTGCCCCACACCTATCATAACTCTAACTTCCTTCCATTTCATTCTTTTCTTGCACTAAACTCCCAAATCCCCCCCTCCCTCCCTTTTCATCATCTTATCTATCCTGCCCTCTAACACCATACCATGAAACATTCTAATTCAACAAAAGAACTAATGCAGAACCATTTACAGGGCCCCGACATGGGTAAGTGCCGCCCCGGGACGAGTCGAAAAGTGCCGGCCCCCCCCACACACCACCACTACCACCACCTTCCACATCTGATGGTCACTAGCACGATTCACATGTAACATTCATCCACAAAACAACGTTTATACACACATCATTCATACAACAACTCATGATAAATAAATCGTGCATTAAAAGTACACTAGGAAGAATTTGCTTTACCTCCTTTTCACCAAAAGTGCCGCCCCGTGACATTGCCCCTCCCCTTGTCGGGGCCCTGACCATTTAACGTCAGATTCTACCCAATGTATACACTAGTGTCGTTCCCCTCTTTTCATAACATTGTAACAAATGACGACTTTATTTAATTGATGTACAAACTCTATGTTTGTTTCGTTTTATTCAATATTAAGACTGGTTAACATATTAAAGATCTTCAAACCAAGGAGCCGGACTAGACTGCGACAAGGTGCTTTCCAAGTGAGGGTAGTGGATGCTTGGAACAGCCTCCCCAATAGTGTCATAAAGGCAAACTCTATAAGAGAATTTGAAATGAAACTTGATAAGCACTGGGAGAGACAGGCAATAAAATATGACTATGAAAAAACTATTACATTTACTGGCACACCCGGCGAAGACCTACCGGAGGATGACCAAGATGTAATTTTTGCATCTGGCCAATCGAAGGTCACCGATCTGGACATATAGGTCAAGCGACCTGCGTCCAGTATCAACGTAAGGTAACGTAAGGTAACACTACAATAGTGAACTTCGAACCACTTCTGGTGTACGAGACGTCTAGTTAACTCAGATGTAAATGCAATATTCCTTGTTAGGGATACGTTTATATTATCTATATGATTTAGATCATGCACCCGATTTAAGGAATTCCAATTCCTCCAAATATAAGACTGAAATATACGTCGTAATTAAATGGTCTCAGAATTAATATAAAATCATAGTATATGTAGTCATATAATTGAAAATACTTTTGTTGAGCAAATGTGTACAAATATCTTACATTTTAAAAATAAATTTAAAATTACATTAATTATTTTAATGATGTTGTATTGTTTCTATTAAACAAAAACTATATAATTTAATTATTGGTTATTATATAGATTCTATATCCGGTAATATTTTGTCTTAACCAAGACTAATATTCTAAAGGACTAACTATTACAATATGTGATTGGGTGAAATATTGAGAAGTATTACATACTACTAAAATTTATATTTAACTCAGCTATCTATTTGTATGTTCTTACGTTATCACTTACAGAAGATTGAGTTGGGAAGGGAAATCCTTGAAATATGATAAGAAATATCTTTATCACATCGATTTGCGGATGACGTTATTCTTCTTCATAAGCAGCAGTAGACTCAGGATATATTAACGAGGGAAATCTCAGTTTGTTTAAAGATGAACAGGGGTAATATCAAAGTAATAATCAGTTTAAAAGTCGAAATTAAAAGAATCATAATTGATGGCGAGTCTTATTAAAAGATGAAGAGTATGATTAAGTCAGGTGTTAAAACTAACGATCACGATAATAAATTAAAAAGGCAGATCACAATTGGCTGGAAAATGGTAAGTGTAACAAAATAATAAAAGGTTCTCTATCTCTGTGATTGAAATGCAAACATTACAGTGTGCAATGTGATGACTTGGAAAGTAAGGAGTGCTTAAAAGAAAGTGGAGAAAGCAACGTTGAGAGCCCAGATGAGAGCAAGAAGGGTGATAGAATTGGAGTGAAACATACTGTGGAGGCGGTTAAAGAGAGAGTGGAATTGGGTAGGGATAGAATTAACTAGATCTTTTAATTGGGCCTAATACTCCTTGAAATTTTACTAAATGACAGTAACGTGTTTGAAATACTTAAGTCATAGCTAAAATTAAGAATATCAAAACTAGTGTATGATATCTACAATATAAAATGTATCTTCAGATGTTATATATTTTATAATAAGAAAAATAAAAAATTATTTTGTACAAAAGTACGATGTAAAAATTTGATTTTTTTTAAATAATACAATATTTGTATAAATATTTGTGTAAATAATACCTTCGACGACGGTAAGATGTTCGTAATATTAGGGTCATAGCTTAAATATAGGATCTGCGGTGTATAAAATTGAGATAGATAGATAGATAGACTTTATTTGGTAATAAATCAATGTACATGAAGTGCAAATAATGACAAGAACACATAGTTCGAAGTAATAAATGTAAATTGCCGAGGATAACACAAAAAGCATGAACGCTTATTTCCATTGTGGTCCTCATCAGGTTATTTTTCTACATTAAGTCACACGGACAAACGTGCATAGGAGGTTGAGGGAACCAGCGACACTCATGAATAATACCAGTCAGTACATATATGACACACAAATATTGTTATAGTTATGCTAATAGTACTGAAGTGTTTGTACACATAGGAACATCGAGTCCAAATATATGAGCACCATCCAAAAGGAACATTGCAAAGCAAAGAAACATCAAAATAATGTTAAACTGTAACAAAGCAGTATGAGTGAGTACTATATCAGAGTAGTACCATTAGTAATATACTGCATTTTTCTACATCTGTATCAACATGTATGAGTGAGTACTATGTCAGAGTAGGACCATTAATGATATACTACAATATTCTACATCTGTAACAACATGTAGTTATAGCGAATCCTACACTGCAGTTAGGGTTACCTATTAATTAAATCTAACATTTTACCTGAATCTCAGGACAGAGTGGGCAATTACTATGAGTAGTACATTATAACCTGAAGCACCAGAGGTAGGGTACAGGGGACCAGTACTAATTCATACAATGGATTATTGTAAAATTTAGTAATTTATTTTTAAATTATAAAATGTTTTTATAAATAATTGCAATAATACATCTCCACTTTAATGGATTTATATTAATTTCAAACTCCCGTTTAAGCCATTTAAAATCCCCACACCTATCATAGCTCTAACTTCCTTCCATTTCGTCCTTTCCTTCCGCTAAACCCCCTCTCCCCCATCTTATCTATCCTGCCCTCTAACTAAATAAGCCATTAAAAAAGAAAAAAAAAAAAAACTAACCGAGCAAGTGGGTCTGCCCCACATCTATCATAACTCTTACTTCCTTCCATTTCATTCTTTCCTTCCACTAAACCCCCAAATCCCCCCTCCCTCCCTCTCCCCCATTTTATCTATGATGCCCTCTAACTAACTAAAGCCATTTAAAAGAAAAGTCCACAAGACTATAAATTTAACCGAGCAAGTGGGTCTGCCCCACACCTATTATCGGCTGAAAGAAACCTGCACAGCGAAGCTATAGCGATAATCCCATACCACACTCCTGGTCATATGGCCATTTCCCGAAGGTTGAGTGTGGTTTGAATTTTCCGCCAAAATCATCGGAAATTTAAAATTCCCGGCTCTGTGCAGGCATGCGCATTGTCGACCCCACCTCCCCCTCCCTATCCCCTCCCTTCTTACCCGGCTAGCTCGAGCCGGACGTCGCGTCACTTAGATCGCGGAAACGGGACCGAGTGGTTAACTCGCTGCCCACATGGGAGCAGGCGGTCCCGTTTCCTGCTGGTTAATCGTCTGTTAGTTTTATCGCTTTCCGCTTGGCTGCTGGTTTGTCTCATTCTTCGACTTTGATTTTATACGAGCACAATCCGTCCCCGTCTTCGAGCCGTCCCTGGTAAACAACCCGGGTCCTCTCGGAGGACAGGGGACGTGTCTTATGGTACGGAGTGTGGCGCCCCCCAGGGTCATCAGGCCTCTCGGCAGCGCCATACCTCTGACCATCATCGGTCCTCTATTGCCTCACGGTTTGTATCAGGCCCTAGGCGTAGACTTTGACCATATACGATCGCAATCCGTCCCCGTCTTCAGGCCGTCCGTGGTAAGAACCCGGGCCTCTCGGAAGACAGGGGGACGTGTCTTATGGTACGGAGGGTGGCGCCCCCCAGGGTCATCAGGCCTCTCGGCAGCGCCATACCTCCGACCATCATCGTCCCTCTAGTGACCCACGGTTTGTTTCAGGCCCTAGGCGTAGACTTTGACCATATACGATCGCAATACGTCCCCGTCTCCAGGCCGTCCGTGGTAAGAACCCGGGCCTCTTTGAAGACGGGGGGGACGTGTCTTATGGTACGGAGTGTGGCGCCCCCCAGGGTCATCAGGCCTCTCGGCAGCGCCATACCTCTGACCATCATCGGTCCTCTATTGCCTCACGGTTTGTATCAGGACCAAGGCGTAGACTTTGACCATATACGATCGCAATACGTCCCCGTCTCCAGGCCGTCCGTGGTAAGAACCCGGGCCTCTTTGAAGACAGGGGGACGTGTCTTATGGTACGGAGTGTGGCGCCCCCAAGGGTCATCAGGACTCTCGGCAGCCCCAAACCTCCGGTCATCAATGGTCCTCTAACAGCCTCATAGCTTGCTTCGTCAGGCCCTAGGCGTAGACTTTGACCTTATACGATCGTAATCCGTTCCCCATACGTCTTCGGGTCGTCCGCGGTAAAAACCCGGGCCTCTCGGAAGAGAGGGGGACGTGTCCTATGGTACGGAGGGGGTGCCCCCGAGGGTCATCAGGCCTCTCGGCAGCCCCATACATCCGACCAATAATGGTCCTCTAACGCCTTAATGGCTCCCTTTGTGAGGCCCTAGGCGTAGACTTTGACCTTTTCCACTCGTAATCCGTTCCCCATACGTCTTCGAGTCGTACGTGGTAAGAATCCGGGCCTCTCGGAGGACAAGGGGACGTGTCCTATGATACGGAGGGTGACGCCCCGAGGGTCATCAGGCCTCGGCAGCCCCATACCTTCGACCAATAATGGTCCTTTAACGCCTTATAACTTTCTTTGTCAGGCCCTAGGCGTAGACTTTGACCTTTTCCACTCGTACTCCGTTCCCCATACGTCCTCAAGTCGTCCGTGGTAAGAACCCGGGCCTCTTGGAGGACAAGGGGACGTGTCTTATGATACGGAGGGTGGCTCCCCGAGGATCATCAGGCCTCGGCAGCCCCATACCTCCGAGCTTCAATGGTCTTCTAACGCCTCACGGCACCACCCTCCTTCCAGGTTTCTTAAAAAAAAAAAAAAAAACACCACCCAGCCCTTCTCATGAGCCACAGCCAACCTCTTATCAACTTCACTTGGCTTGAGTTTAAAGATGACTTACCTGATGTTCCACCCCCAAGTAAAACACAAAAGAACTTTAGACTTAGGGAGTCTAGTGTTAGTTAAAATGAGTATAAATTAGTTCAAAGAAACTACAATCATTTAGTGTAATGAGAAGAGGAAAATCAGTTTTAAATAGTACAGTTTAAGTTGGCGCAAAGTGCTAGGTATTACATAAATAAAATGCCTTTACCTTTAAAAAAAAAAAAAAAAAACAGGTCGAAATGGACATGACTTCTATTCAACTTAAGCTAATCTATAGTCATGATGGTCAAGAACTTTACCATGTTGAAATTAATTTCAACGCTCACTGTGACTCAGGTCGAAATGACCATGACTTTTCCTATTCAACTTGAGCTAATCTACAGTCATGATGGTCGAGAATTTTACCATGTTAAAATTAATTTCGACGCTCACCGTGACTCAGGTGGAAATGGACATGACTTTTCCTATTCAACTTGAGCTAATCTACAGTCATGATGGTCGAGAATTTTACCATGTTAAAATTGATTTCGACGCTCACTGTGACTTAGGTCGAAATGACCATGACTTTTCCTATTCAACTTAAGCTAATCTGTAGTCATGATGGTCAAGAATTTTACCATGTTAAACTAATTCAACGCCCACTGTGACTCAGGTCGACATGAACATGACTTTTCCTATTCAACTTAATTTAATCTACAGTCATGATGGTCGAGAATTTTACCATGTTAAAATTAATTTCGACGCTCACTGTGACTTAGGTCGAAATGACCATGACTTTTCCTATTCAACTTAAGCTAATCTGTAGTCATGATGGTCAAGAATTTTACCATGTTAAACTAATTCAACGCCCACTGTGACTCAGGTCAACATGAACATGACTTTTCCTATTCAACTTAATCTAATCTACAGTCATGATGGTCGAGAATTTTACCATGTTAAAATTAATTTCGACGCTCACTGTGACTTAGGTCGAAATGAACATGACTTTTCCTATTCAACTTAATTTAATCTACAGTCATGATGGTCCAGAATTTTACCATGTCAAAATTTATTTCAACGCTCACTGTGACTCAGTGATGTCACGGTATGATAAGATGACGTCATTGTGATAAATTGACGTCACCATGTAGTCCTATGACGTCAATTTGTCCCTGTGACGTCACGAGACGATCCTATGGCGCCATGATCAATCCGGTGACGTCACAGTATAATCACATGATGTCACTAGGTATTAAACATATAGAAGTCCGCTTGTGGGTGATGAGACGTCACAAATTGCCATAGCACACTATTGGATGAAGACGCTCGCCACGGGCTTCGAGAACTTCCCGCGGGAAGACTTGGGGTGAGTTGGATACATACCGAGGGTCCAGGCCCGTCTTCGTGGGAGACGCTCAGGGAACGTCTTCACCCAAGGTCTAATCGCTGGAGTAGTTCTGCGCAGCTTCTGACGTCATTTAGATGCGTCCATTTTCTCTTTGTGATACATTGAAGAAAACTGTGAAACGCCAAGGATGACAGGAACTATAATATTTTATATATTATATATATATATATTATATATCATATATATTATATATTCATATATATAGACAGGAACTATAATATTTTATATATATTATATATATATATTTTATATAATATTTGTCAGAATATAAATAATTGAGTGGAGCGGTGCGAGCGAAGGCGACGTCATTTTCGAACGACGGACCAACTTCAACTGACAGCTATAGGACCCGCTAACCCCACTTTGAACAGCCAGGTGACGTTCACGGGCCCGCTGCGCCAACTCCCTCGAAATTCGGTCGGAAGTGGTTAGACCTTATATTCTTAGATCTTGCTCTTGACTAACGCCCACGGACGAGGTCGCTCGGAAACGAACTTGGCCTCGCATACTCCCTTTCGGTTTCTCGCTTACCCCGAGGATCTTCACGAAACTAGTGAGAGTGGTAGGCGTACGTTGGACGGAAGCAAGCGTCTCCACACTCATGTTCCTAGACGGCTAGTTGATGCATTAATTTGCCCACCGGGGAGGGTGCATCGGCCGACATCTCAGTGGCTCTGAGTGTGTTGGCGGACGTGGAGTTCGGGGTGGACTGGGACGGGTCTGCCCTTGCTCCCACACAGAGACTTTATTGGCTCGGGATTGAGTGGGACACAGTCAGCGTCCTTCGGGTGCTCCCCTGCGCCAAAAGAGCGTGCTTCTCTCACACGTCCTCCCTCCTTCGGTGGCGGGGGGGGGGGGCCTCAACTTTGCGACCCCGGCCCTTCCACTGAGCCGCTTGGGGCGCCGACGGCTGGTACGGGAGGTCGACAGGAGCATACTGCTTCTCCCGCGTGACCTGCCCGGGCCGATACCCTCAGCACTCCACAGGTTGTTGCGTCCCTGGCTTCGGTCGGGGGCCCTACGCCGGTCGCTGGAGTTTCTCCGCACCCACTCTGTGGAGCGGGTGCGGGACCTAGGGACTGGACATCGACGACTCCCTTGGGGACACGGTGTCTCTACCACTCGGTCGCCCCTGTCCCATGTGTCGCCATGGAAACGGCTCCACCCCTCTCATCTCAAAAAAGTGGAGGGGGCAAAGGGCGACCGAGGAGTGGGGAGGGGCCAGGAACCGTTGAACAGGATACAAATTTCGTATAATTTACGCATTGTGTGAACAGTGCAATGTTGTGCATGTCACATTCTTCGGCGTGGGTACTTGACGTTTCTTTCTTCCCTCTACTGAGTGATAAAATGAATAAGTCTCCCATAGGAAAGACACACGTAATAACGGTTTGATTCAGGCTTCACCTCTCCTCCCACCTGTCCTCGTCTCATGCATAGCTTCGCTGTGCAGGTTTCTTTCAGCCGATAATATTTCTTTGTCGCGGCTCGTGCCGCTTAAATTCTTCTTATCGGCTTAAGAAACCTGCACAGATTTAGGGTCCCTCCCTCCTCCCACAGGCGAAGCCTTCATTTCTCATTGAAGTGACGCGACGTCCGGCTCGAGCTAGCCGGGTAAGAAGGGAGGGGATAGGGAGGGGGAGGTGGGGTCGACAATGCGCATGCCTGCACAGAGCCGGGAATTTTAAATTTCCGATGATTTTGGCGGAAAATTCAAACCACACTCAACCTTTGGGAAATGGCCATATGACCAGGAGTGTGGTATGGGATTATCGCTATAGCTTCGCTGTGCAGGTTTCTTAAGCCGATAAGAAGAATTTAAGCGGCACGAGCCGCGACAAAGAAATATCATAGTTCCAACTTCCTTCCATTTCGTTCTTTCCTTCTACTAAACCCCCAATTCCCCCTCCCTCCCTCTCCCCCATCTTATCTATCCTGCCCTCTAAAAAAAAAACATTAAAAAAAAAAGTCCAAAAGACTATAAACTAACCGAGCAAGTGGGTCTGCCCCACATCTATTATAACTCTTACTTCCTTCCATTTCATTTTTCCTTCCACTAAACCCCCAAATTCCCCCTCCCTCCCCCTCCCTCATCTTATCTATCCTGCCCTCTAACTAACTAAGCCATTCGCTGGAAAACTACTATTACATCCTATTTAAGTATTTTAAGAGCAACATTGTGACTCTCTTCAAGCTGTAGTAAATCTATGTTAGTACTCTTGTTACGCGGCTGTTGTCACGGCCGTGCTAATTATAGTGGAGCGACGTATCACCTTGTCCGCATTAGTTCCTGGTTCTTCTTTTTCGTTGAATACGACACTTGTCCCTAGTTTCTCTTTTACCCGTATCGCCACTTAATCCTACGTTAACTAAGTTCTATTTACATGTTTCTACTACTGCGCCTCTAACACGTTCCCCCACTCCATACACACTGGCCACGCACACCAGCCAACTCCCCATTCGCCCTCCTATACGGTGACCTTTGCCCCCGTGATAGGGTGCCAATTGCACACCTGTACCTGTCAATCAATCAATCAAATCAGCCATCCTGAGTCCACTGCTGAACAAAGGCCTCCTTCATAGCATTCCATGAATCACACGACCGTTCCATCTGTGTAGTGTATGCTAGTCATTATTATTTCTATTAGCATTTTGTATACATGTAGGAAATAAAAATGATGCGTAATTGGATGTGTGTGTGTGTTCGTACGTGTAACAAGTTATGGAAGTTTCTCGAAGAAAGCTAAATTGCCCTTTCTAATTTACGTAATTAAATATCACTTCTATTTTTTGTAAATGCAAAAGTTGAGTGAATGGAAAATAGATTATTATTATTAAATTAAATTATTGTATTATATTGAGTGTCTGTTATTTTCTGTGCACGAGTGGAATAATTGTAACAAATTGAGTGAAAGAAACTCGGGACGCCATGAGTCAAAGGGTGACGTGCATCAACGCGCATCAGGGGACATTCTGAGGTGAGACCTAGAGGTGTGTGCTAGTGGCTAGTGGTGTTCTGGTGTACATAATTTCTGTGTAATGAAAACTGTGAACTACAATACGACATTTATTCCCATTGTTGCACAAGCAACATCTGTTCCCGTGCCACATTCAAAACACACACCCCTTGATCTCGTCGTTTTCGTCTCCTGTTGCGTAGTCCTGCAGCCATCTCGGAGGACGTCGATCACGCTGCGTTCGTCGAGGTGTCGCTCCACCACTGTGTCGTGATACTCTTCCTCGCTTCCCCTTCCGTCATTCACCACATAACGAAGATCCCTCCCATCCCACGGCAAACGTCGACTACATAATATATGTGAATTATATGCCACAAATCATGACCTAGCAAGGAAAATCGCCCAAACTAATGGCGAAGCAAGCAAAAAGCTATCATCCGAATCATGGAAAGTGAAAAGCAATGGGAAAAATTAAATTAATCTAAATTCGATGTTATCCCATTTGCAAAGTTCAGCCCGACATCGATAACAGTAAGGGATAAGACAATCGAATACTCCGAATCTGGCAAATTACTGGGAGTCAAAATAAGCCATGTCAGCAACAGATTAAAATGGCAAAGGCCACCGCGGCAAAACTAAGAAAATTTAAAGCAATGTCAGAGAAAGTTAAAGTACACCTATACAGAGCCTTGGTGAGACCATTAATGGAATATCCATATGTCCGTCTCAAACACTATCGAAAACCCAGCTATAGAAACTACAAAAGTTTCAAAACAAGCTCCTCGGGTTTGCCAGTGGTCAAACCCCACTACTTCATGAAAACCGAAGAGGTCCACCAAAGAACCAACACAGAGCCTCTCAACATCGGCCATCATCGTATGGCACATCGAGCCTAGGATCAATTATCTGAAGATCCTACAACCCCAGAGCATCTGAAAGGAAACGAACGGCAAGAAAGACCACATCCTTATGCATGGTGGCCAAAGAATCTACCAAGAGCCCAGATTACATTGTATGAGACTACTCTAGTTGCCAAGTAAACTACAACGGAACAAAGCAAGAAAAGAAGAAAAAATAGGCTAGCTAGCTTAGCTACTCCCAATAAATACACAAGGGATGCTGTCCCCTTGTTTTTATTACACACTGTACTTCCTTTCCAACTTTAAACGCGACTTTTAGATCATGACCCTCTTCTTGGCCTACTAAATTCTTATCTAGTAAAAAGAAGAAAAATGCTTTCAAGTATAGAATGTGAAAAACGACGTATATTTCAGTCTCATTTTTGTGGGAACCCATATTCCTCAACATAGTTAAAAAATATTATAAATATTTTATACTAGAAGTGGCCCAAAGAAAATTTTTATGGAGATGCTGCTTTAGAATATTTGTATCCATTATTCTAGTAGTAAAACAAAACAAACACACAAAATGGAAAATTATACATAAATTTGATAAAGTCTAAAAAAGTACTAATATTCTAAATTGTTACCGTAAATGTTATGAAAAGAAGGGAACGAATCTGATGTTAAGTGGTTCTGTGTTGGTTCTTTCGTTGAATTCTTCGACTGTTTCATGGCATGGTGGTGTACTCTATTACCGGAAAAACGGGTAAGGAAACTCAGGTTGAACCAGGAACACGAATTTAATTTAACCTTTCGACCTTCCGCCTTCTTCCTGGTTCAGTCTGAGTTTCCTTACCACCTGTTCCACTCAGGCGCGGATCCAGGGGGGGGGGGGGGGGCTGAGGGGGCTGAAGCCCCCCCCAAATTTGTTCTTCCATGAATCATTGTAAGGATGTCATTTAATCGATTTTAGTACTTTCTGATGTTTTGCCAGGTCCGGGGGTTAAATAAACTGACAGCATGTGTGCGGTATTTGGGCGGAATTGTGCTGTGTTTGGCATTTGTTTAATTCCATTTATCTGTTTTGTGCTGCGCGTGTTGTAGGGTTGCCAGGGTTGTGTCTCAGTTGCGCCGAAAAGGGATAGAAAGGAGATATACCACGTTCGTTGGCCGTTTAACATACCTGTATTGTCACCTATATGATTGTCTTTTGTTGTTGAAGCAATCAGGTTGAAGCAATCAATCAAGAAGTATCATCTGCAAACAGTAAGTATTCAGGAATACCACAGGCTTTATAGATATCGTTAATGTAAATAAAAACAAAATAGGACCTAGAATACTACCTTGAGGTACCCCCATACTTACACCCATTAATCTCGATTTAACACCGTTAAATAAGACAACTTGATTACGATTAGATAAATATGACTGAAACATCTGAAGTTCAAAGTCTCTTATTCCGTACTCAGCCATTTTCACCAATAGAATATTATGATCAACTGTGTCAAAAGCCTTTTTAATGTCTAGAAAAACTGCGGCACATTTTTTATTAGATAGTCGAGTTGCAATATATTCATGTAAGAGAGCAACAGGCATATATGTTGAGTGGTTTTCACGGAATCCAAATTGATTATCGAAAATGATCCCATGGTACTCAAGGTAATCTACCAATTGCTCAAGAATAACGGTTTCAAGTACTTTAGACAATACCGGAAAGATCGAAATCGGAAGAAAATTTGATACGTTTGATGTGGGCCCATCTTTATAGATCCGGTGTACTACAGCAATTTTTAGGACATTAGGAAAGCAACTCTGTTGAAAGCACAAAGTGATTAAATGCATGAGTAAATGAATAATTTTGGGAGCAACAAGTTTAAGGATCTTTGTATTAAGGCAATCATAGCGGGCGTGCAGCTGTGGTAGTGCGAGAATACCCGCTCGCAAAGACGATTCATTGTTTCAGTCATCGTCTCAACCTCGTCTTGACCAAGGCCTGTGACACCAAGGAGGTAAAGCTCGCTCTCCAGACTCTCAGCGAGGTGTATAACTACATCTATTCCTCAAACATGCGCTCGATGAGGTTTACTGAGCTCGTAAAAGACCACACGTCCACGAAGCGGAAGAAGCTGGTCAGCCTCTGCGCTACTAGATGGGTTGAGCGACACCACTCAGTCATTGTGTTTATGGAATTCCTGCCAGTTATTGCCGTCTTTCTGGAGAACAAGAGCAACTCGGACGCGACGGCGGGACTACTACTAATAGCAATCCGAGAGCCGCGCTTTCTGATTGGTCTCGCCGTCGCTGAGTCTGTGCTAGCTCACACTGTGGAGCCGAGCCGAGCCCTGCAGTCCCCTATGGTCGATCTAGTCTCAGCGTACGCTACGATTGATGTGGTGACGCATCTAAACAAGACCCGGGAAGGTGCACTGACCAGCTTCCAGGACATCTTCAAGAAGGCAGAGGGGCTCCTCCAGGAGATCGGTTCATCACACGACACCATTCCTGTACCTCGAGTTTGCAAGCGCCAAACGCAGCGAGCGAATTTACCCCTCCAGACAGCTGAAGAGTATTACCGAAGATCTGTATATGTCCCATTCATCGACCATGTATTGACTGAGCTGCAGACCCGGTTCGGGAATGATACTATTCCTGTTGGCTTCAAGATCAAGAATCTGCTCAGCAGCGCTGACGGAGATGTTGCTGCTGTACTGGAAGCGGCAAAGGTTTATGAGGCTGACATCGAGACCTTGAGCCTCGTGAAGGCGGAAGCAGAGCGCTGGTATTCAACAACAATGAAGTTCGAATCCATTGGAGATGCCCTTGCCCACGCCCAGACCCGAATGTATCTGAACCTGGCCAAGCTCCTCCGAGTTTTGATCACGCTCCCAGTCTCGAACGCAGAGGCCGAGCGTTCATTTTCAACCCTGAAGCTACTGAAGACCTACCTAAGGAATACTATGGGTCAAGATCGCCTCAACGGCCTGGCGCTACTCAGCGTTCACAATGAAATCAATATTGAAATAGTGTAATCAATGTATTTGCCCAAAAAAAAACAGGAGGTTGATGTTCGTGTGAGATCCCATGAACAATGCTGTATGTTATTAATGTAATTTAGATACTTTTATAAACAGGTTCAGAAGTTCATACACGTTTTTGTTTGTATTTCTGTTTTTTAAAGCTACTTTTATTTTTTATTACTTCCATGAGTCCATGTGCACTAACACTACACACGGATCCTGCAATAATTTCTCTCTATGCGAGAGTATACGCGTGCCAGTGCCTTATCACTGACTAGCACAAGCGTGTAACAATATAAAACGAATATACATTCTATTATATATGTCTAAAATACAGAAAAATCTGAAAAACATTACTAAGTTAAGTATACCACAGACTTCTTATGCATCAGACTACTCAGAGGAAGAAATTAAGGTTAGCCCTCCCCAAATTTTTATCCTGGATCCGCCACTGGTTCCACTCCATTGTTTCATCTTCAAACAACAACGTAATCTATTATAATTAGTCTCTCCACGGCTTAGTATAGGTGACTCTTTCGTCTCAAAGCAAGCTCCTGTACGTTTTGTCTATGTATAAGTGTATATGTAAAAAGTTATAACATGACCCATCGAGCTCTCATCTGGGAGGATAGAAGTTGCACACCCGCACGTCAAAAGAGACGTTAAGGAGAGGGTGAAGCGGCCTGGGATACGAGACCAGATATTAATTTGTCAACGTCACCCAACGTCACCCAGGCGCCACCCAACCTCACCCAGACGTCACGTGTCTATCCCTTACTGGGTGACCAATGTCATCAGTCACCACTCGACACTTCGAGCGACAAACAGAAAGCGATAGGACAGGTATTTTTTATTTCCTGGGAAACATTTTTGTAATTACCAGGTTGGGTTGGGTTAGATAAGGTTACGTTAGGTGCGGTTATGCTATTCTCCCACGCAGCCCCCTAAAATAAATCGCTACTGACATTGATATTAATTTGTTGTACTTATTCATAGGATTCAAAATACTCAGAATGATAAGATATATACAATGATATAGATAAGAATTGCATCTGTGAAACTGGCAAACAATCTTATATTTATGTCACGCACATTCTGTGAATCTGCGCAGATTATGAATATTCTTAAAATGTGCAGCACCAACAATTAGGAGCACAGACAACGAATCCATAAGACATACACATATTACTGACGTGTCAGACGAAGGTGGGGAAACCTGACCTCTCACATGAGTGATACAGAGGTGTGGAAGAACCTATCCTAACCTAACATTTTATGAATATTTATAATGTGTGCATGCCTAATGGCTACGTTGTATGTGCGCCCAATTATCAACTCATTATTGGTGCTGCACATTTTATGAATATTCATAATCTATGCAGATTAACAAAATGTGCGAGACATTTACCCATTGCTGTTGTTATTATTAATTTCTGAGGTGTCTTTTACATCACCTGGAGGCATACCAATCAATCTTGGAGCATAGTTTCCACACATTCTACATTTTATTGTACTGGACCATGGGCATCTAATGTTTACCTGACACGTTTTTGGAACACGGGTTCGCGTCGTACGAAGTACAATTGAAAGATTAAAACCGTTTCTCTCCATGGAATGTACTTTGCTTTGATTATAATGATAGAATAATTTTGATAAATTTATAGTTAAAACAAATATAATCTTGTCAATCTTCAATATAAAGGAAATCTTTTAATATACAATTGCTGCATTTGTTTACTAGTTGGTTACTGAAAAATAGTACTATACTCTAGATTTATTATAAATACATCTTCACTTAAGTCAGTGACAGCTGATCAATGTCAACAAAAACCTGAGAGTTGGATCAAAGACTGGGTGCATTTCAGTTGACCACTACTTCAAGAACGAAAGTAGACAGAAGTAACTATTTCACTCAAGTGACATTGAAAGTAATTTTAAGGAGATACTGAATTAGACGGCTGTAATGATGGATGATGCCCCTGTAATATATGGTTTAGAGGATTTCCAGGTAAACATTATCATGAATATTTCAATATACTCGGCTAAATTGTGATTGTAAACTATGTTTTTATTTGTTTAATGAAGTAAATATTCTTCAATTAGATTTATAATTTATTTAAAGGAAATTATCACAAATATGAGGATGAACAGTACAAGTTATTATTCTTATTTGTCTTTTAATAATGAAATTTATTTTTTCTAAGATTAATTTCAATACTAAAGTCTAATGGAACAAGAATTATAGCAGTGTTTTTTAGTCTTCAAGCTAATGAAATTTGTAAAATTCCAGAATCACGCAAACATGAAACTTATGTTGTCCAGTAGCTCCTGACCTAACCTAACATATCCATCCATTTTATAGAAAAAATAGATCTTTAAAAAAAAAAAAAAAAGATTTTGTGATACTGGAATAGAAACATGAAATTTGTCATTCACCATTTATTTCTATAAAGCAACAGCAATCTTGTCTCCTTGCCACCTAGTTTCTGGTGAGATATTTCTTTTGATGCCATGTTATTTAATATAATGGTCATTGGTGCACTATATTAGGTTACTCACAGACTCACAGACAGATCACTGGAAGAAGCCAAAGGGATGCTGTGGGGCTCCAGGTATGGCAGCCTGAGCTGTCATTATGATGATACCACATATATCTATGAGGAATTCCCTGTTCCCAACCAAAGATGTGTTAGCAATGGGTCCTGCAATTGTATGTGCAAGCTTATCATGGTCTTATCTTCAGGCATGTGAAATTTCCTCATTTCCATGAAATTCCGTAAGAACATTTTCTTGTGGTTTGGCATTGTTTCTGTCTTTTGTTGTTGTTGTTTTTTTAAGCTGAAAAAAAATAACAAAATTACATATATAGGTTCGTAACTGTTACTCATAATAATTTTATACCTTTCTGGATTGATATTCAAAGCAGTACACACCAGATTACATTATATGAAGCTAAAAAATGCAAAAGTTTCTTACCATGGGAAGGGGTACACCCCACTCCCACCCTGGCCCCACTCAGGGTTGCTTCATTCCCTTGCAATATCCCTCGCGCACACACTTTTTTTTTTTTTTTTTTTTTTTTACATCACTCACATGCCTGTATATTTCACACAAGACCTTTTTTTAATATAGGTAACCCTGAAGAGATTTTCATCTTTAGCAACATAGCTCTTTTAATCAGTTATTAATATACTTGGTTCTATCCACCATGTCACGGTGTCAGCTCTCATATATGTATATATATATATATATATATATATATATATATATACAGTATATACATGTGTATATGATCATACAGTATAGTACAGTATAGCATATAGTTATTTCATCTTGTGGATCCTTTTTTATTTTTGACCACAGTAATAAATATATTTATATCTGCATTTACACTGAAGTTACAATTTGATAGACAGTATACTTTCTTTCAGGCAAGAGCACTATGTGCTATGACTGCAGAGACAGAAAAAATCAACTTCTTAGTTGGTACACAATCTCTTCGCATAACAAACCAAGTTCAGCTTATCGAGTTTGATGATGACACATGTTTAGTTTCCAAGCAAGCATTTCTTCATCCTGTTGGGGAAGTTTGGAAGATAGCAGCAGCTCCACAGTCCCCTCACCTCATTGCTACTGTATATAATGACAGTAAGATTCAGACCAGTTTCATGTTAAGATTAATTCTTTAGGTACAATATGGTATGGCTTTCTTTTCCATGTTCCCTCTTATATAATTGTTCTTAGTTGAATTTCATCAGAACTTCAGAACTTTAAACTGTTGTCATCTCACAGCACAGGACCCATTTAACTCCTTCTCTATAATTTTGCCTTTCATAGATTTGATTTGGCTCAAGGATGACTCATCTAAGTTAGATCATATATTGTAGTGAGTGTTTTCCAAAGTTTCTTTGTTGCTTATTAGATTCTGCTATCAGGTGAATTTCAAGGTAGCTTCTGCTCCTTTTATGAGCAACCTGCCAAGAGCCCATTTTTGGGGGCACATAAGTCACCACAAACTTTCTACTTTTTATGTCTCTGTCTTCAACTTTTATCATGATCATTTCTGCATTTTCTTACCCTCAGTAACCTTTGTCACATTCAAGTTTTTCTTGGCCAAGAACATGATTCCTCCTCCCTGTTTCTCGTTTCTCTTTTTAATCCAGTAATTGTATAACCCATGTCCAACACTATTAGGTAGTATTGAACCTCTTAATTTCGTCTCCACAATTTCCATTATGTCTGGTTTTTCGTCTGACAGATAATCATTTAGTTCATTCAATCCTGAGATTAATCCGTCAGTGTTAGTATTGGCCACTTTTAATTTTTTTCTTTCTCTATCCTGTTTTCTGGTTTTGTTTTGCCCACTCTGATGTACCATTTTCTCAGCCTCATGTCTATGACCCTCCAATAGAACACCTTGCTTTCAGTCTCTGTTCTCTTCACATTTTTTTCCTTAGGTTCACCTTTTAGTATTTCCTCTTTTTCTATTTCCACAACACTCATCTCTTTTTATCCACATCTTGTTGTCACTCCTTGCTACCTTACTTGCTTTTTCTAATATGTCTTTTACGACCATTTGCGATCTTAGTTTTATTTTTTGTGGTCGATTTCTTTCCTTAGAATGTTGTCCCATTCTACACGCTTCTTCTAAATGTTTCTCTACTTCCAGGTCACCATCTTGTATTTCTTTTAGAATTGATATTGCTGTTTCTTTTTCTGCTTTTTCTCTCATGTACCTCACCAGACCATGTTTTTCCCTTAGTCCATATACCACTATACATTTTTTTCTATCCACTGTATCTCTAACCCAATTTGCCTTTTCTTTAATTACTTGAATGATTGTATCTTTTGCATTTTCCTGCATCTGTTGTACTATTTCTTTAAAGGCAATTTCTTCATTTTCTCTGTTTTCACTCCATTTCTTAATCTTTTGCATACTTTCCTCACCTAAGTTTTCTTAATATTTTTCAGTCATTTCTTGTATTTTGTTATTTACCTCTTTTTTTAGTTTCTCACTATTGGTAGTATCATTAATCTTCATTTTTTCATTTTCACATTTAACTTCTATTATATAATTTTTCATTATCTTGAGTTCGTTCCTAAGTTCAGAGTTTGATTTCTTCAGATCGGATATTTCGTTGTTAGCTTGGGCTAAACATTCCATTAATTCTACAATCTCCTTCCTTAATTCAGTGAATTCATTCTCCCACCATTTTCTATTGTTACTCATTTCCCTTTCCATGTCTATGATTTGACTCAAATTTCTTTTTTCGTACTTACCAAAACTGGAAAAGGAGTCTTCATTATACAATTTAAATCTTGCTGGAGTTTCCATTAGTCTGTTTACAATGTACTTTGGCATAGCACCCCTAGATGGCTCTGTTTTTGAGTCAACATTCATCTCGAAATCATCATTTTTATTTTCTTACTTTTTCTCTTGTTAAATCACTATTTCTCTTGTTAAATCACAAACACTGCAGAGAAATCATTTTGGGTAACCATGACTGCTCCCCCTCCCATTCAATACAAACCAGACCTCCTGTTTTCCTCGCACTATTAAGAATTTTCATCTTCGACAGTCTATGGAGCTCAAGTGAGGAGATGTTGACAGTTCGGAAGCTCGTATGTGTGTGTGTGTGTGTTTACCTACCTAGTTGTATTATACAGGAAGGGGAGCTATGCTTGCAGTGACCCATCTTTGTATCTCGCAAAATCTAGTTTATTTGTAAATTCTTGTATGATGTTTGTACACACTATTGTTTAATTTAATTTGGGTTGGTTGATTGATTGAAAAGTTGAAAAATGGACAGACATTCACATTTATCTATATATATATATATATATATATATATATATATATATATATATATATATATATATATATATATAAAACAATATTTCAGTATTGACATATTGCATTTTTCCTTTGGGTGAGGAGCACAAATAAGGAACTGACCTATATTGAGGAGAGTCTCGTCTTAGAATGGCTACCTCCTCCTCGACTAGCCCAAGCCTGGTCAGACCGCTATCTCATTACTCCCCCTGACTACGACTTTGCCCATCCAATCCCTAATATATCTTCAGCCATTCCAATCAAGTTACTCACATTGGGCACTCCCAACCTTCCACATTCCCTAGATTACAGGTCCACCCCATTTCTCCCAGTTAATCACTAAAACATGCAAAATTTATGTCAATAAACAACCTCTAGTTCCATCATCATGGACCTGGACTATCTACACTCTGGCTTGGGCACAAACCACCACTACCTCCTCCTCCTCCTTCTTCTTCTTCTTCTTCTTCTTCTTCTTCTACTCCTCCTCCTTCCTCTCCTCCTCCTCCTCCTCCATGAGGAGGCCCCAAAAGGGTGGTATGTCTTATGTCTAATTAGATTCATTATGTGCTTCTAAACCCTATAAATATACATATACAATTAATAGAATCCAGAATCCTGGCATTACAGCTGCTGTGCTATGGGATCTCCCAAATGACTGTGAACTTCATTTTTCTGTTGCTTGATTAACCTCTGGCTTCACCCCACATGTGATCATTGCTGAAATAAACTCCAAACTTTTTTTTTTCCAACCACTTTAGACAATCCAGTTTATCAGTATGAGAGATCCACAAACTTTCAAATATAGGAATGACTGAATAATTCCATTTGAACATTAGAATATTTTTATGACCATATATTACATGTTTTTTACCCCTTTGTATGAAGTGTGGCTATAGTTGAAATCTAAATAAAACATATTTGTTATACCAACAGCTCAAGATTATCGCAGTGATTATGGAGCAGCAATATGGAAACTTCCCATTGACCATAACTTGAGTACAATCATTGATGACCCAAGGTAATCCAGGATATTTTTTACTTCGTATTTGTATGAGAATTTGTGGATCCCCATGTTAATCTGTATTGTGGTGAAGATGTTGATAGGTTTTGAAAATGGATGAGGGGGAGATGGTTCTCCCTGATGTCCACATTGGTGGACCACCACTAGCAAGTTAATCAATCATTGCCTCGAGTTTCACAAAGTGGAAAACCCAAAGCCCCACAGTGGCTGCCAACAGTCCTCAGAACCTCCCACAGATCTCTCCAGGAAGAAACTTTGAATTGTTGTCCATGTTGTATCAATGTGGGACTGTTTCTGTGTCACTGACTCAGAATGGTAGAGAGAGGAGAGCAGTTGCTGGTTGTCAGCTCCCCATGTGTGGAAAAGTGAAAGAAATACAGTAAATTGATAGAGAGAGATCTTGAGCCCAGTCCAGAGACCAATTGCCAGCCCCTTAGGGCTGCAGCTCCTGATGGAGATGAGGGGGTTGACAGGTTTTGAAAATAGGCACCTTTGCTGCAGGACCACCACATGTAGAGATACCTGTCATTGATCCCTTAGCAAGCACCTACAAAGGAGGAGCATGCCAACAGGAGACCTTTTGGTCCATAACTAGGTCAGATGCAAAAAAAAAAAGCATAATAATGACAAGTAAATAAATAAATAAAAATTATGATATAAATAAAAATAAATAGAATAGATAAATAAATGCATAGGTATAGTTAAATAATAAACAAACAGGTAAATAGTAAATAATAATAAATTGACAGATAAATAATAATAAATGAAAATCAAGCATACATACATACATACATATACCAAGGCTCCTTCCCCCTTACAAGGGAGGTAGCCAAAAAGGGAAAGGCATAAAATCATTTCCACCCATTCCATCCCTGAATACACTCCACACCCCTCCACCCTCCCTCTTATCTGAGCAAATGATAATAAACAAACAGGCAAATAATAACAAACAAATCCAGTACCTGGATTTGATGTAAGTAGTAAAGTATTGTTAGGTTAATGTTTGACTTTTTTAGATTCAAGTAAAAAGGTAAACAAGTAGAGGAGCACGACAGACATAAAAGTAACATAAAACTTCCTGAACTAAATGCAGTAATTTTAACCCTACAACTCAGGGCTAAGTCAGTTAAGAATGAAATAGTTATTTCTTTACCCCCGTCTTCTCCATTTCTGCATGAGGGGACGGAGAGGGGGGGGGGTCGCCAAATTTATGAAGCGGCCTTGCTGTGGATGTGCTGTGTCTTGCAACACTGCTTTGGACCCAGGGCAGTGGACAGGATGCAGGGATGACCCGTCATCCAGGAGGTGCCAAGATAAGAGGGAGGGAGGAGGGTGGAGGGGAGTGGAATATATAGGAAATGGAATGGGTGGGAGTAGTTTCTATGCCTTTTTCTTTTTGGCTACCCCCCATGTAGGGGGAAAAAGCCTTTGGTATATGTATGTATATATGTTATTTTTCTCCTAGTATAGGTACACCAAGCACTTAGATAACTAGATGTTGTGATGATTGAGGATCATCCCTTCTTCCTATATTCATAATAACATACCTATCTATATACCAAAGGCTTCTTCACCCTTGTAAGGGAGGTAGCCAGCCAGGGCATACACACACTCCCCTCCCACTGTCGCCCATTTGTTTCCCTTTCGTCTTTGCTCCTTATGGATGAAGTGTCATCCCAGTCTCCTGCACACTGCCCAGATCATAAGCAATGCAGCAAGACACCGCACATCTCCAGTAGGGCCAGCTGCCTAATTTACATGGTGACCATCCCTCCTTATCCCCTTGTGCAAAAATAGAGATAATAAGAAATCCTTTTGACTTGCATCAATTTATTGTCCATTCACAGTCATATTCCATTCACACTTATCCCCTGCCTTCTCTCCTTCCTGCTCAACAGACATTCCCCTTTTGTTCAAAGCTCCCTTCACCTCATCCATCCATCTCACCATCTCATTTTTGGTCTTCCCCTAATTTTTCTCCATCCATCTCTGACTTCCACACTCTTTGCCAGTCTTTCTTCTTTCATTCTTTTCATGTGCCCAAACCATTCCAATATTCTTTCATGAGCTCTATCTGCCAGCTCCCTCCCCATCCTCACTCTCCTTCTCTTTTCTCACTTTATCCATCCTCATAACCCCCACCATACTTCTCAAACACATTAAAATTTCTCCTTCCTACCTCCTTTAAATCCCAAGTCTCCACCCCATACATTGTTGTAGGTACAATCACCCCTTTGTATAATATTCTCTTTGCATCCGTCCCCAGATACCTATTTCTCATGACACTTTTCATTCCTCTAAGATACCTAGCTGCATCCCTCAGTCCACATTTTACATTCAACCCCACTCTTCCATTCTGTAACACGTGACCCTAAATACATAAAACAGTCCACTTCCTCTAACCTCTCTCTTCTGAGATTTATCTCCAACTTATTGCCACCCTCTCCCTTGCACACCTCATAACTTTGCTTTTACACACATTTATTTCCAACTTCCTCTGATCATATACCTTCCCAAACTCGGTTCATTCATAATAATACTTTTATAATAAACCCATGTCTCCCAAGTCTTCAAAGGGTGAGAATGGTAATTTTATTTTATAAATCTTAGCTGTCACAAGATCCATGAGTTGATAAATATTTCATATGTTATGCAGTGTCATATCTCTTGCACATCAACAGATCAGTAATCCATCTTTTTTAAACTTACCAAGGAATGGTCCCTGTGTAGAGCTCCAGTGTCACCTACATGGGGAAAGGCAAGGGTCTGAAGTTGGTTCACAAGTATGGTCAGTAGTATGGGCACCTGAAGAAGATCAACACCTCATCACATTAGTAGACAACCATGTTCTCTACTGGGATATTGAGGCAGGAGGGTCATGTGCAAAGGTATACATTTCAGTTGTACTGTTATTAAACAATATGTATACATGCATACATATATGTCCACATGTGTTTTCTTAATGTGTTGGTGGGAATGTGCTTCCTTTAGAATTAGAGTCAAATAATAGTAAAAAAAAAATTGCCCCAAGTTACACTAAGTGAAAATCCACAGCATCTTGCAATGGTTCTTGGACCCTCCCATACATCTTTCAGTGAAGGAATTTTGGACTGTTGTCTGTGCTGTGGGTGAAAATAGTAGGAGAATGGGAGTAGTCACCAGTTATTAGCTCTCCATGTTTGAAAAGGCATAAAACATATAGTTGAAGTTAATAGAGAGACCTCTTGGGCCCAGCCCTGAAAGTGTGTGTCAACCCTTCAGTCCTGCACCTCCTTTTGGAAGTCAAGGGGTTGATGGGTTTTGAAAATGGGCTTTTCTTATATCCCATCATGCTGGAACCACCACAAGCAGACAGCTGTCACTGGTCCCTTCTGTTAAAGTGAACCCCAAAACAAGATAGATAGAGAAAGAGGACTTCAGATAGCTGACATGATCAGTACTGAGGTTTGTCTCAATCCTTTAGAATCACTAATAGGTACCAGAAATGACCAAGGCAAAATTGGTCTGGTTCCAGATGGTCTCATGAAATGAAAAACACAACATAGTATCTTCCACTTACACAGTACAGATGACAATGTAACATGTAACACATTTCCTGTGAGATCTAATGGAAACTTAGGGATCATTGCCAGTTTCCTTAAGGCTTTGGATTGCTGGTGAGAGAACTCCAAAGTAATAGATAAAGTATAGTTTGTTCAGAGCAGAATGCCAATTTTTTACATTAATTTCTCTCCAGCTATAGTATTTCGTTCTATTTATTATTTTTCAGCTTAGAGTAACTTGTTTATTAAGTATCATTATGTAATTTACAGGTAATAAGTCAAATGAGCGTGGAGGGCAAAGGCAGTGTCAGTGTTGGTTCTGGTCGCTGGTATCCACACCAGCATTGCTCACAAGTTGCAGCCACATCAGGACAGAATGTCAAAGCTTGGGATCTTCGTACATCCAAGCCTTCATGGAGTATTGAAGGAGCACATTCACAACATGTTAGGTTGGTTGTATTACTAATACATCTCCATAGTCACCTTACTATAGTTTATAGAATTTGTGAGTGCTACACTGTTTTTAAGTCATCCATAGATAAAAGGGGTCAAGCAGTCTAAAATTTGTAGCCTTGCTATCCCACTTATAGGAATCTTGTAGTATCTAGAAAACTGTTTTGCTGGACTTATAGCATAGATCTCATAACCAAAAGCTTGGACCTGGTCCAGCCATGTATGGGGTATTGAGTGCATAAGATTTATGCAGTCATTATTTTCAAGAATCCCTATGGGTCAGTCACTTGACATTCTTTTATGTCTGGAGACTAAAATTTACTCAGAAAAGAATGATGACCCTTAACTTCTACCGTCACTTCTTTCTACTGCTCTACATAAATCTCTCCTTTACCACCTTTGCAAATCTACTTCTTCAGCAGAGTATTGTCCCCATGGATAGAAGTGCTGATAAAAGCCAACAAAATACTAATACTGATCTTGTAAAGGGATGGAACCCATCTAGCTAAGCCCATCATTGAGGAAAAGGTGAGGAGAAGAGCTTACACCAGAGGGTTCATTGTTGCAACTGAAATCATCACCTTTGCTCTATACATTAAGACTGTCAGGGCAGGTAATAGTCTTTACTGGGAATTAAAGGGAAGTGCAGGAGTCAAACTCTCAACTAGAAGACTGCAAGACATTCATGCTTCTAATTACAGCACCAGCACACTGTTAAGGAAAAGTGGAAGCCCACTATATTTTAAAAATATTCATACATATACCAAAGGCTTTTCTCCCCCTTATACGGGAGGTAGCCAAAAGACAAAGGCATAGAAACCACTCCCACCCACATCATCCCCTACATACTCCACTCCCTTCTACCTTCTTCCCTTCCTCTTATCTTGGCACCTCCTAGATGACGGTAAAGTAACAAATGTTATGTTGTTGCAGAGACATTGACTTCAATCCAAACATGCAGTACTACCTAGCCACCTGTGGGGACGATTGTCACACCAAATTCTGGGATATTCGCAATACAGAAAAACCTCTTATGGACTTGAGTGATCATTCTCATTGGTGAGTTTTTCAGGGTATCTGTAGTCTACATGCAAATTCATATTTCTATTAGATATGGTTTTTATATGGTTGAAGAAGAAAGCTTTCTTTCCTTCCAAATAGAATGAGAATAATATTACACTAAAAAATTTCTTTTTGTATATTTTTGATGGAATATGTTGTAGATGTATGGGATAGGGGAAGTCTATTTAGGACAGTAAAAAGCTATTACACAAGTAGTTGAGTTTGTATGAGGGTCATGGATGGAGAGTGAATGGTTTGAGGTGAAGGTGGGACTGCACCAGAGTTGTGTAATGTTATCACAGTTCTTCGACATGTATATGAATAAGGTGGTGAAAGAGGTAAGTGTGAGGGTGCTAGGATGGGTGTTCTGCCATGTAGTGTAGCATGTGGACTGTGTTTCTGGAGGCTGCAGCAAGTGTTTATCTCTTATGTCAAGGTGACCCTTGACTTCGAGGACTTTCATTTCATGGTGTAGATGGTCTATAGGTGATGCATTTGTGCAGCCAGTAATTGTCTAGGGCTTTGTTATGTATAGTCTGTAGGGTGTTGTGGTGTGTATTAGTGAGATTAGGGGCCCATGTATAGGGAGTGATGGAGGTTGGAGGTGAGTTTAAGGGGTGATAGGCTGGAGGAAGCAGAGAACTATAAGTACTTGAAATTGCAATCAATCATTTGTTGCTTATGTTTCATCAAGTGGAAAACTCACAGTCCCACATTGGCTGGCACTAGTCCTTGGGACCTCCTACTGGTTTCTCTGGGAAAAAACTATAATTATTTTCCTGCAGAGATACTTGCTGACCAAGTAGGTTAGAGCATCATCAGTTGTGGCAGAGGTCAGGAGTAGACATTTGAGTCTTGCCTGACAGCTATCTATTTTGTAGTAAGGGCATACTACATTCAGTTCCCTGCTTCAAAAAGTCCTTCATAAGGATGTACAGTGAACCCCCGCTTATCCATGACTTTTTCCATCGAACCTAACTAATGCATACTTGCAATTCTCCTACTTGTCAACAATGCCTACACACTTTGGCATTAATTCTTAAGACTTTTTTTTTGTAATTCAAACCTTAGAAATTTTTATTATTTAATTCATAGATATAATTATTAATAAAAATGAGCAAAATAGTAATATACAGTATATGAATCAATATTAAATTTGTATAAACAATTAGAATGTGGCATGGGATGCTAGCACCTCCAGCATCATTGTTTCAGGCCATGCTATTGGCTGGCGAGTTGAGAGTAGACAATCAAGGGATAGATTTATTTAATGTTTGTGCTGATTAGCTACTGTACTGTCCTCAAATTCCCGCCACTTAGCCGTGTGTCTCTGCCATGAATATTTACTTTGTATACACGAGTGAAGTTTGTGATTTGTTCCGAAGAATACAAACTCTTCGGTACTCCTTACACTAGGATACTCTCGCGTAGCGCGAATATTTCTACTGCGAAATTAAAATCCTCACTCTGTGGGTCTGGGCAACGCTTATCCTCAGTAAGGGGCCCCATTGGGGCAAGGGGGGGGGGGCCCTTGCCCTCCACCACAAGTCTCGCACACTATAACCATTCTCTTCGCAGTAGTGACCGCGTTAACATCTCTCTATGTTTACGTCGGTGCCGAAAATCAAGCAATCCGCTTCGATTGTCGCCAGCTCACTCTAAGGACGCTAAGGAGTTCGTCGTCCTTCAATTTCATCGGGGTTTTCCCTACGCCATCCTGTGTCCTGGAATTTTTAAGTGCTTCTCCATTCCCTGTATTATTCCCTTAACCGCCACCGGGTATCCTACCCTTCACTGTAAGTATGGAATCTGGTTCCAGTATTGTTGTGGTTTCGCCGAAGGGGGATAAGGGGAAAGGTGCGCAAGCATAGAAAATGGCTTCCCTCTTCACCCCCCCAAAAACTGGGGAAGGCGGCCTACGGCTTCGGAGGAGACGAGCAATTCTCTCCCTCCTCCACGGCGTAGTAGACAGGAAGCCAAGTTGTCCTTTATTCCTTTAAACCTGGACGGTTAGCGTAGATGGACATGCGCCTCAGGCCACCTCTAGCTACCGTTCCTGTACGAGCTTTTCCCGGATGAGGTCGCTTGCGGCTTGCCCTCGCCCATCCCAGAAACTCAACAGTCGCCAGGAAGGTGGTTCAACGCCACTTCGAGTCATTCTCAGGCCAAGTTGTCCTCTTCCTTCAACAAAGGA
The DNA here is from genome assembly GCF_046742065.1 of Oratosquilla oratoria. Taxonomy (NCBI): domain Eukaryota; kingdom Metazoa; phylum Arthropoda; class Malacostraca; order Stomatopoda; family Squillidae; genus Oratosquilla; species Oratosquilla oratoria. The sequence goes on along the minus strand of NC_134777.1, from coordinate 107,138,659 downwards.
CGGTTAGCGTAGTCGGACATGCGCGTCAAGCCACCGCTAGCTACCGTTCCTGTACGAGCTTTTCCCGGATGAGGTCGCTTGCGGCTTGCCCTCGCCCATCCCGGAAACTCAACAGTCGCCAGGAAGGTGGTACAACGCCACTTCGAGTCATTCTCAGGCCAAGTTGTCCTCTTCCTTCAACAAAGGACGGTTAGCGTAGTCGGACATGCGCGTCAAGCCACCGCTAGCTACCGTTCCTGTATGACATTTTTCCCGGATGTGGTCGCTTGCGGCTGCCCCCGAAACTCGACGCCGGCACGGACAAAGGGGGGGGGGGGGGGCAAAGAGCCCCTTAGTCTCTTCTACTCAGGAATCCCGCTGTACGCACAACACCCACCGTAGGAAGAGCTGGGTGATCAACGGTGCCCTTTCCATGCCCTTTGCTCACAGGGACAGAGATCAGGGACGAGGTTGCAGACGCGGTGTTTCTAGATGGCTTCCCCCCTCACCCGACACAAGGAGAAGGCATGCTACGTCGGCGGAGGACGCGGGCAGTTGCCTCCCCCCTCCTAAGCGTAGTAAACGGAAAGGTTGTACAATAGCCGCCCCGAGTCAGTCTCAGGCCACTTGTCTCCTGTTCCTGCCCACAGGGTGGTTAGCTACGACGGGCACGCGCTGGCCCCCGCGAACCCCCCCGGGTACGAGATTTTTCCCGGATGCGTCCGCCGGCCCCGCGACGCTGCCGGCGGCTCCGCCCCCCCACGGACAAAGGAGCCGAGTTCGGAGATTCGGAGCGCGTCGGCCTCTTCTCCTCCTCGGGTGGCCCCCACGTTCACCTTCCACCCGTCGTCAGACGAGCCGGGTCATCGCCGGAACCCTTTCTATGCCCGGTGGGCAGGAAGCCCGAGATGTGCCCACGCGCGCGTTCGTCGTGGGTGACTCGGCTTCGTCCAGAGGAGGCAGTCTCCCCTTGGCGTCTCCCGGACCATCCGCACCCAGGCGGGACTCAAGCGGACATTCCCCGGACCTCCTCCCCACTCTGTTCACTCGTCACTACGTTGAAGGAACAGATGGAGGCCCAACGGGAATTTTTCCGCGCTTCTCAAGCGCGGTTCGTGCACCGCACGGAAGCTCGTGAGGAGTCACCGCCCCCAAGGGCCCCCCTCGACCATCTTCCACTTGCTCGGCCCCCCTCTGTACCCATCAGTGACCGGGATGGTAGCGTGAGGTTCCTCTCTGCCCGTCCCGACCCCTCCTACGCCGACGACGATGTCCACAGCTCCGTAGGGGGGGGGGGGCACGCTCCCTTTCCCCTCCCGTTTCCCAGTCGGAATCCTCGATGGTGGTCCCACCTTCCTTCTCGGACGTCCTCGCGAGGGTTCGGAGGGCGAATCGACTGGGCCACCCGAAAGAAGAGGAAGCCACATTCGAGTCTGACATCTTCATGACGGCCAACTCTCAGAAAGCCCAGCCTCCTCCCCTCCACCTTCCATGGAGTACGCAGACGGCGAGAGCCATGGCCCAGGCCTCCGACGCTCTCGCAACAAGGACGACCGAGAAGACGCGTTGGCTTCCGGTCCCATTGGAACACCAGAAGCGCTTCTACACCCCATCGGGGTCAACCCTCGGAGCAGCCTCGATCCCGGCGAGGTTACCAGAGCTGGTTAGGCGGACGCCGAGTCGCTGCGCAGACGAAACGTCCTCCTCTCTGGCAGGGAAGTCAGCAACCACCTTCAATCACTGGCTCTGTCCCTGGCGGTGAACTCCTGGCTAGAACGCCTCCTTGCCTCGGCGTGGGGGTTCTTACCCGCACTACAACCCCAGGAAGAATGCGACCTCCAGGCTTTTTGGCAAGCGCGAGCAGAGCCCTGAAGCATCAGGTTTCCTGTCTCTCAACGTCCTGGGCCAACTTCGAGTCCCGCAGGAGAGACACCATCCTCGGGGACCCCAGTGACCCCCTCCTCAGGGAGATTTATGCTCACCCACACGCTGATTCCCCCGGATATGGTGGACTCCGAGATCCTAGACGCAAACATTATAGAGGCTCCGGACTCCCCCACAGGACTCCTAGGAATTCGCCAGCCCCTCTGCACAAGATAGGGGGTTGCCTCTCCCTCTACTGGAGAGCATGGGAAGAGGCCGGGGCGGAAGACTGGACCTACTGAGTCATTAAGACGGGCTATTGTCTTCCCTTTTCCACTGTCCCAAACCTCTCCCTCTATCCCATCCAAGTCAGCAGCTTCCACCCGGACTCGGCTCGCGGGCGGGCCCTAGCGGAGGAATCCTCCGTTCTGCTCCAGACAGGAACTTTAGTGGAAGTCTCGACTCCGGACCCAGGGTTCTTCTCACGGCTATTCCTAGTAGAAAAGACAACAGGGGTGTGGAGACCAGTCATCTATTTGTCTCCACTCAACAAGTTCCTTTTCCCTGACAAAGTTCCGAATGGCCACCCCAGAGTCCGTAAGGGCGTCTATCAGGGAAGGGAACTTCATGGTGTCGCTGGACCTCCAAGATGCATTCCGCCCAGCTATGCCAGAACACCTGAGAATGGTCCTAACCTTTGTCCTGAAATTGGGCACAGTAGTCAACCCGGAAAAGTCAGATTTCTTACCAGAACAGAGAGTCACGTACCTGGGTATGGTCCTGGACTCCTCCCTAATGGAATCCTTCCTAGTAGGAAAGGGGATCCCGAATCTCGCTTCTCTAGTTGCACAGGCACTATCGACCAGGTTCCTGACGGCTACACAATGCCAAATCCTCCTGGGCCATATGGCCTCCATATAGAAATTAATCCCCTGGAGTAGACAAAGAATGCGACCGCTACAGTGGCTCCTCAAGTCTCAGTGGGCCCCGCAAGAGGGAGAACCCCTACAACACATCTCCCTCACCGAAGAAGTCAAGGATTCTCTTCTCTGGTGGAAGGCCCATGCAACCTTCTCATGGGGATGCCCCTCGGCCCATCTCCCCCCGAAGTCCTCCTGTTCTCCGATGCCTCCAAGGAGGGCTGGGGAGCCCACCTCAACGACGATCACATCAGCGGTTCCTGGTCCACAGTCGAGCGGACAGCCCATATCAATTGGCTTGAGTTGAAAGCAGTACTCCTGGCTCTCCGTCACTTCAAGGATCAAGTCTCAGGAAAAGTAGTGGGCATAATGTCGGACAACTCCTCGGTAGTACCCTACCTGAACGAGCAAGGGGGGCACAGTCTCCCAGGAACTATGCCTTCTGATGATGGACATCCTCAACCTAGCCAAGAATCTCCAGGTGTCACTCAAAGCCCGTTACATCCTGGGGAAGAGGAATGTCTGGTGCGGACCACCTCGGCAGGAAGAATCAGATAATCAACACAGAATGGTCCCTCTATCGAGAAGTAGCGAACTTCATCCTCAGCAAATGGGGCTCCCCTCTAGTGGACCTTTTTGCAATGAGATGGAATCACCAACTCCCAATATTTCAGCCCTTTCCTGGATCCTCTGACAGCAGGAGAAGACGCTCTTCTGCACAGTTGGGACAACCTGGACTCCTACGCTTTCCCACCATTTCCCTTGCTCCAGAAGGTACCTCAGAGCAAGACACGCATCCTACCTTCGGATGACTTTGATCGCTCCTTGGTGGCCCGAAGCCCCATGGTTTCCGGACGCCCTCGAGCTAGCAGTAGAAGAGCCTCTGGCCCTTCAGGGAAGACCAGATCTTCTGTATCCACCCATCAACGGGCCTTGGCACAAGAACCCTTCAGCACTCAATCTTCACGCGTTCAGACTATGGTCCAGATCCTCCTAAAGAAGGGTTTTCCCAGAGAAGTGGTTGAGGACATGTCCGCTCCTATTTGCTCATCCTCAGCTAACCTTTATCAAGGGAAATGCGCCTTTGCAAATGGTGCCACTCCAGGAAGTTAGTCCCAGTTCGAGCCACCATTCCTGAGATCGCCTCCTTCCACGTCCTCAGGAAGTCCAGGAAGATCTCCCTCTCGGCAGTACAGAGCTATAGGGCAGCTCTAAATCAGGTGTTTTCTCTGAAGGGCATGGTCCTAGCCCTTTCACAGGAAATTTCCATGCTCTTCAGGCACTTCAAAGATCATGCCCCCCCCAGGGAAATCAGTTCTCCTCCGCGGGATGTGGCATTAGTCCTGAACTCTCTGAGGGGTCCCCCTTACGAACCTCTCCGAGAGGCACATCTGAAGGACCTCTCCTAGAGGACAGTTTTTTCTGCTAGCCCTGGCATCTTCCAAGAGAGTAGGGGAGTTACATGCCATCTCTTATAGAGTCGCCCATTCCAAAGGATGGAAAGAGGTCTCCTTCACTTTCATGCCTCAATTCATTGCCAAAACAAAGATCCTGCCAAATCCGACCCTAGATTCTGGTCCTTTAGTGTTCCATCCTTAGACGAATTTGCAGGGGGAGAATAGACTGAAACAGTTCTATGCCCGGTACAAGCCATCCGGACCTACCTCAAGAGAACCGAACATCTTCGACCAGAATTAAAGTGGTTGTTCATCTCTACTAAAGGTAGCCCATCACTAAGAATTCCTTTTCTTACTGGACAATGGAAGTCATCCGCAGAGCCTGCGACATGGACCACACAGATTGCCCATGACCTGAGGGCAGTAGGGACCTCCCTAGTCATCAGAAAGAATCGGTCAGTCAACCAGGTTCTTCAAGCAGGTATATGGAAAAGCCAGAATACGTTCACTTCCTTTTACCTCAAAGAAGTTATGCGGGAATCTTTAGGGAACTTATCTTTGGGCCCCATAGTGGCCGCCCAAGAAGTCCTGAAAATGATATACCCCTCCTCAAGAGCACACAGCCGACCCTGACAACTCATCCAGGTTCTGGCTCGGCAACTGCAGGGATAACTTTCTAAAGTCCTTCTCATACTCTTACATTCCCTTACCTCACCCGCGGGCTCTCTAGCATTCCAAGGGAATCAATTCAAGCCCTTCAGTGGTACAAAAGTGATTATAACCTTTCTGTCTCCACTCCAGGGAACAGAAAGGGGTGCACTTCAAAGTGAGGGGAATGTATAGGGGTCTGGTCAACATAGTCTTAGCACACTAGATTTTCCTTACAGCGGTTTCCCAGGCTAGATAACAACTTCCTTCCCTTCTAAGTCCAAGTTTCCTAGTGTAAGGAGTACCGAAGAGTTTGTATTCTTCGGAACAAATGTAATTTTCGCAGGAAAATTAATTTTTCCCTGATACAAACCTGAGGTACTCCTTACCTTTAATGGCCCTCCTCAACCACCCCTCTAAACAGTTCCTTCTCCTTGCCTGACAACCTTGTGCTTAAATCATACCTGGCTCAGAGAATGGTTATAGTGTGCGAGACTTGTGGTGGAGGGCAAGGGCCCCCCCCCTTGCCCCAATGGGGCCCCTTACTGAGGATAAGCGTTGCCCAGACCCACAGAGTGAGGATTTTAATTTCGCAGTAGAAATATTCGCGCTACGCGAGAGTATCCTAGTGTAAGGAGTACCTCAGGTTTGTATCAGGGAAAAATTAATTTTCCTGCGAAAATTACATTTTTTATGAATGTCCTGCAATGCTGCCCAAATGGCATGCATCTTTTTGTGCTTCTGCAAGCACACCTAAACAAGCAGAGAAGGTGATGACACAATAGGAGGAAGTCAAGGTCCTGGACAAGATAAAGGAAGGATGAAGAAATGTTATCTGCCGCCATTTCAGGGGATCACTGTAGAGGTCAACTTTGCTATAATTTTATCAAAATCTATTATCATATTTATAAAATAACTGTCAGATGGAGTACTAACATTTATTAACATCATAAAACAATATAAAATCTTTAAAACAAGGTTTGTTCCAATAAAAGGGGGTATTCTAAGTCATTTTTATGGGGCATGTCCACGATCCCCAATTTTTCACTACTCAAGAGGTCTTGGAACTTAACCCTCACAAATACCAGGGAATCACTGCACCATTGTTGCTCTCTCCGAGTGGGAGAATTAGTAACATTGAGCTGAATAATTTTCCTACAGGGTTTGGAGTGTTCGATACAATGCATCTTATGATCAGCTGGTTCTGACATGCTCAAGTGATCAGAGGGTGATTTTGTCCAACCTACCATCCATAGCCTCTCAGCCTTTTGGAACGTTAGCTGACCAAGAAGAAACAAGTTCAGAGAAAGAAAAAGAAAGGTAAGAACTGAACCATTTACTTTTTCACTTGGAGATTTCATATTGAAAGAGAACATTTTTCATACATACACATATACCAAAGGCTTTTTCCCTTTACACGGGGGGTACCCAAAAAGAAAAAGGCATAGAAACCACTCCCACCCATTCCATTTCCTATGTATTCCACTCCCCTCCCTCCCTCCTATCTTGGCACCTCCTGGATGATGGGTCATCCCTGCATCCTGTCCACTGCCCTGGGTCAGAAGCAGTGTTGCAAGACACAGCACATTCACAGCAAGGCCGCTTCATAAATTCGGCGACCCCCCCTCTCCATCCCCTCGTGTAGGAAAGGAGAAGACGGGGAGAAATCCCTTCGAGCTGCTTCAAATTTTTTTCTCATACATACTTCCTCACCCCCCATCCCCCACCCACTCCCCCTCATGCATCACAGCATCATCTATACACAACCCCTCTCCATTCACCCCTATCTTCTGTCCTTCCTCCACAGACATTCCTCTCTTTTGTATAGGAGGTAAAAAGGAGAGCAGAAAATTTTACATACATACATATACCAAGGCTTTTTCCCCCTTACAAGGGAGGTAGCCAAAAAGAAAAAGGCATAAAATCATTTCCACCCATTCTATCCCTAAATACACTCCACTCCCCTCCACCCTCCCTCCCATCTTAGCACCTCCTGGATGACGGGTCATCCCTGCACCTTGTCCACTGCCCTGGCTCAGAGGCAGTGTCACAAAGCACAGCACATCCACAGCAAGGCCTCTTCATTAAATCGGCGACCCCCCCTCTCCGTCCCCCCATGCATAAAATGAGAAGACAGGGAGAAATCCCTTTGGGCTGTGTCAAATTTTGCTCACACATACTACCTCACCCTCCATCCCCCCACCCATTCCACCTCATGCATCACATCATCATCCATATACAACCATTCTCCATTCACCCCTGTCTTCTGTCCTCTCCCGTCCTTCCTCAACAGACATTCCCCTCTTCCCCAAAGCCCCCTTCACACCAATAAAAACATGTTTTGGAAGGAAATCAAAAGAGGAAAGGGAGGTGAGTCAAGTAAAGAATTAAAGTTAAAAGGTGCAGAGGGACAGATGTTAATGGAAGAGGACACAGTAAGGGGAAGGTAGGAGGAGTATTTTAGAGAGCTGTTAATTATGGAGGAGGATAGGGAGGGATTGGTGGTAGCAGTGGGAGGCACTAAGAAAATGACAGTGATGAGAGAGGAAAAAGGAGGTGAAATAAGAAAAGATGAGGTGAAAGTATCTGAAAATTATGAGAACAGGTAAGGCACCTGGGATAGATGGGTGTCATGTAGTGTCTGAAGAAGGGAGGTACAGTAATAGTGGACTGGCTAGTGAGATTGTTCAATGTGTGTTTAAGGGAGGGTAGAGTGCCTAAGGACTGGAGGAGTGCCTGTATAGTCCCACTTTAGAAAGGAAAAGGGGACAATTGTGAGTAGTAGTTTCAGAGAGAGTTTGAGTATAGATGGGAAGGCTTATGGGAGGGTTTTAATTAAGAGGATTAGGAGGTGCAGAGGGAGTAATTGGTGAAGAACTGTGTGGGTTTAGGAAAGGTAGGAGTTGCATGGATCAGATTTTTGTAGTAAGGCAGAATGTGAGAAAGCTTTAGGATAAGGTAAGGATATTTTATGGGCCTTTATACATACATACATACATATACCAAGGCTTTTTCCCCCTTCCAAGGGAGGTAGCCAAAAAGGGAAAGGCATAAAAACACTCCCACCCATTTCATCCCTAAATACACTCCACACCCCTCCCACCCTCCCTCTCATCTGAGCACCTCCTGGATGACGGGTCATCCCTGCACCCTGCCCACCGCCCTGGGTCAGAAGCAGTGTCGCAAGACACAGCACATCCACAGCAAGGCCGCTTCATTTAATCGGCGACCCCCCCTCTCCGTCCCCCCTTGCATATAAGGAGAGAGGACGGGGAGAAATCCCTTTGGGCTGCGTCAAAATTTACTCACACATACTACCCCACCCCCCCCGCCCATTCCTCCTCATGCAATCACAACATCATCCATATACAACCATTCTCCACTCACCTCTGTCTTCCGTCCTCTCTCCCTTCCTTCCTCAACAGACATTCCCCTCTTCCCCAAAGCCCCCTTCACCCCATCCATCCACCTCATCCTAGGACGTCCCCTCATGTTCACTCCCTCCACATCTGCCTTCCATACCTCTTTTACTAGTCTTTCTTCACTCATTCTTTCCATGTGTCCAAACCATCCTAATATTCTTTCATCAACCCTATCTCCCAAATCCTTTTTCACCCCTGTTCTCCTCCTCACCTCCTCATTTCTCACTCTATCCAGCTTAGTAACCCCCACCATACTTCTCAGACACCTCATCTCAAACACATTCAAACTCCTTCTCTCTTCTTCTCTTATGTTCCACGTTTCTGCCCCATACAGTGCTGTTGGCACAATCACTCCTTCATACAGTCTCCTCTTCGCATCCATTCCCAAATGTCTATTCCTCATTACACTCTTTAATCCACCAAGGCATTTACTCGCTTCTCTCAATCTACATTCTACCTCCACCTTCACTCCACCTTTTCCTGCTACACTTGCACCCAAGTATCTAAAACTATCCACTTCCTCCAGTCGCTCTCCCTTAATGTTCACTTCCAGTCTACTGCCACTTTCACCCCTTGACATTTATCTTTAGCTTTCTTCTATCACATACTCTCCCAAACTCTGCCACCAGCTTCCTCAATCCCTCCTCTGACCCTGCCACAAGCGCAGTGTCGTCCGCAAACAACAGCTGGCTCACCTCCCACTTTTCTCCATTTTCTTTAACCATCTCCAATCCCTGACCCATTACCCTAGCATTCACCTCTCGCACCACCCCATCCATGTATAAGCCTTTATGGATTTGGAAAAGGCTAATGGCAGGGTAAATAGGAAGGCATTGTGGGAGGTTTTGCAGATATATGGGATTGGAGGAAAGCTGTTAAGGGCAGTCACGAGTTTTTATGAGATTAGTAGAGCCTGTGTTAGAATGGGAAAAGGAGAGAGTGAGTGGTCTGAGGTAAAGGTGGGATGTGAGCCAGTCATTGTTTGTTGATGACATTGTAGGATCAGAATGGGGATTATGGTAGTCAGTGACAGAGTTTGGGAAGGTATGCAATAGGAGAAAGTTGAAAGTAAATGCGAGTTAAAGTAAGGTAATGAGATGTACAAGGGTAGAGGGTGGCAGTGAGTTGGAAGTCCAACAGGAGAGAGGTTGGAGGAAGTGGATAGCTTTAGGTATTTGGGGTCATGTGGTAGGAAAGGGAGTAGAGGTGGAGGTAAATTGTAGATTGAGAAAAGCAAATATATGCCTTGGGGGATTAAAAAGTGTAATGAGAAATAGACAACTGGGAATAGATGCAAAAAGGAGATTTATGGAAGGGTGATTGTGCTGATGGTATTGTATAGAGCAGAGACTTGGAATTTAAGAAAGGCTGAGAGGAAATTTTTTAATGTGTTTGAGAAGTATGGTAGGGGTTGCTACATTGGATAGTGAGAAATGAGGTGAGGAGAGTGGAAGTGGAAAAGGAGATAGCATATAGAACTGATGAAAGGTTGTTGGGATGATTTAGACACATGGAAAGAATGAGTGATGAAAGATTAGTAAAAGAAGTGTTGAAGGTAGAGGTGGAGGGAGTAAACTTGAGAGGACAACTGAGGATGAGACTTCTTGTAGGAGGTTCTGGGCACTCATGTCTTTCGCAAGGAAGGGAGAAGGCAGGAGATAGGGATGAATGGAGAAGACTCTCCTCCTCACCTCCTTGTTTTTCACTCTATTCAGCCTTGTAACTCCTACCATACTTCTCAGACATTTCATGTCAAACACATTTAAACTCTTCCTCTCTTATGTTCCATGTTTCTGCCCCATACAGTGTTGTTTACACAATCGCCCCTTCATACAATCTCCTCTTAGCATCCATTCCCAAATATTTATTTCTCATTACACTTTTTAATCTCCTAAGGCTTTTACTTTCTTCTCTCAATCTACCTCCAACACCACTCCTCCCTTTCCCTCCACATATGACCCCAAGTATCTAAAGCTAACTTCCCTCTGCCTCTCTCCTTTATTAGTCACTTCCAAATTGCTGCCATTCTATCCCCTTGCACATCTCATCATCTTACTTTTATCCACATTTACCTTCAAGTTTCTCCTTTCGAACACCTTCCCAAACTCTGTCATTAACTTCTTAATCCCTCCTCTGATCCTGCTACAAGTGCAGTGTTGTCAGCAAACCACAACTGGCTTTTTTTTTTCCTTTTTTTTAACTATCTCTAATCCCCTTCCCATTACTCCTGCATTTACCTCCCACCAGTATATAGTTTTCTCCTTCATGATATATAATTTTAAGATATTTCTCCTGAAATGTCACATTACACACGTAAAATTTAGTAGATATAATTCAATGTTCTGAAAGGTGCTTCCTTTGGTATCTTTGACTTCTTTTTATTTAAGCTCAGGGCAGTGGACAGGGTGCAGGGATGACCCGTCATCTAGGAGGTGCTAAGATGGGAGGGAGGGTGGAGGGGTGTGGAGTGTTTTCGGGGATGAAATGGGTGGGAATGTTTTTGTGCCTTGTCCTTTTTGGCTACCCCCCTGGTAAGGGGGAAAAAAGCCTTGGTATATGTATGTATGTATGTATTATTAGTGTGAGAAGAATTAATGTTTTAGGTGATTGTTTATATTTGTAGCACTGTTGTTGATTTTCTTCAGCACTGAGAAGAGCGAGGATGGTGTAATTCAAACGTATGAGGACCACGAGGATTCTGTTTATGCCATAGAGTGGTCTGCAGCAGACTTCTGGACCTTTGCCTCCCTAAGTTATGATGGAAGACTCGTCATTAATAAAGTGCCTAGAAGTATTAAGTATAAACAATTTATGTAGTTTATCTTTAATGTACATGGGCATGCACAGCAAAAAGGGGCATTGAAGTTTACTTTGTGTTGTACATTGTTTTTTTACCAAGAAAAATATATCTAGATATTTATAGTGCATTTTAACAGTATTTTTGTCAGTTCTGACAAATTATTTTAAATTCATATTACCTCTTTTCATGATGTCACTTTTTCTAGCTTTATTGTATCATCATTTTGTGTAGCTGAAGATTTTGTGGAGTCACCGTATGTATGTGACATGACAGACGAGTGTATATAGGTCAAACCATATTTTATCATTCATCATTCTAGTTTTAATTCTTCTTCATTTACCAGGAAATTTATGATAGAAAAATATATTTGCTTAACTTATTCAATACTTTAGTACACTGTATACATTTTTTTTTAAAGTTAATACCAAATAGTTTTATTAAGCAATGTGGAAACTGGTGGGAACTAAGTCTTGATTTAAGGCCTTGCCAATGTCCCTTGTAAGAAATCTGTATATTGTGCCATGGTATTAAAAGAGTAGTGCCTTCACTTTGTTTTGATGTGAAACTCTGTGTAAACACCCCAATCATTATGTTCAAGAGTGAAATAAAACAAGGGATTTTGATAATGCAGTTTTATTTTTTCATGATGATGAAAGAGTATGAATGATTCATGAAATAATGTTAATATTTACAAAATCTTGGATAACATTGTATCCAACTTTTAAAAGCCTCCAATCTGCAGTGAACTTTTAGTTTCACACTGCCTTGAACATCAATTACATGGCAAAATTAGCAATAATCATCACAGAAACCAGCATAAAATGATATATGTCAACATTAATTTTGAAATATATTCTGAATGTAGGAATCAACCATTTCTCAACGAATTTCTAGAATGACTTTACCAGTAGATTTTCGTTCCTTGATGAAGTCGAAGGCTTTGGATGATTCCTCAAGAGAAAATGATGCGGAGATGTGAGGGGAAATTAAGTTCATTTCATGCAAGTCGATCACATCTTCCACAGCTTGTCTGTCATGGGGGGGGAAAACAATTATGTACATACTTCCATGCTACAAAATCCTCTGTAAGGGGCACCATCCTAGTCCCTTGCATTTGTTTTTTAATGAATGATTGATACATACATTATTTATTATATATATATATATATATATATTATATATATATATATATATATATATATATATATATATATATATATATATATATAAGAATGGATGACAAAATGAGTGGAAGGGTGGCGAGATAAACACCGAGAATCAAAGTTTTTAATTACTGACGTTTCGCTCTTGACAGAGCTTCTTCAGAGTGTACAAACATGGTCAGGAAATCAACAATTTATACCCCACATCATTCCGTGTTCCTTCCTTAACCCAGATCATCCCTCCCTCTCATACCCTTCAACTCCTGTAGGACCATCCAGCCAGACGTTTTAGACAGCTTAATAAAACCATCCCGATGGTTACAGCAGGGCTGGGATGTTATGAAAGCTGCCTCGACTATTTTTCGTTTTTTCTTGTCTAACCCTTGTTTTAATATTTCCACTCCATCCCAGTTAGGTAAATGTCCATATTTCTCTGCATGAACTGCCAAGGCGTTTGATGTTCAGTGGGACCTCAGGTCACTCTTGTGCTCATATGTCTGCTTGTGTAGGCCTCTTCCTGTCTCCCCAAAGTAGTTTAAGTCACAGCCACCACATGGGATTCTGTAAACCATACTGTTGTTATATTCTTTTCTACCCTTTCCTCTCACTACTTCACCTATCTTCGTACTGGATGTACTGGCGATCTTCAGCCCTGTTCTGCGGAGTAAATGTCCTAACTCTTCTGTGTACTTGGAGTTGGGAACCACAATGAAGCCACCTTCCTTAGTCTCCTTTATCTCATCCTTTCTCTTTTTCATTATTTTAAGCACTATTTTCTTTAAACTATGGAGTAACCCTTCTGGATATTTAAGTCCTGAGAACACTATAAAAAAAAAAAATTGAACTACTTTGGGGAGACAGGAAGAGGCCTACACAAGTGGACATATGAGCACAAGAGTGAACTGAGGGCCCACTGAACATCAAACGCCTTGGTGGTTCATGCGGAGAAATATGGACATTTACCTAACTGGGACGGAGTGGAAATATTAAAACAAGGGTTAGACAAGAAAAAAAGAAAAATAGTCAAGGCAGCTTTCATAACATCCCAGCCCTGCTGTAACCACCGGGATGGTTTTATTAAGCTGTCCAAAACGTCCGGCTGGATGGTCCTACAGGAGTTGAAGGGTACGAGAGGGAGGGATGGGGCAGGTTAAGGAAGGAACGCGGAATAATGTGAGGTATAAATTGTTGATTTCCTGACCATGTTTGTACACTGAAAAAGCTCTGTCAAGAGCGAAACGTCAGTAATTAAAAACTTCAACGATTTCCGGTGTTTATCTCCCCACCCTGCCACTCATATATATATATATATATATATATATATATACCAATGGCTTTTTCCCCTTACAAGTGATTTAGGCAAAAAACAATAGCATAAAATCCACTCCCACCCATTCCATCCCCACATACGCCACTCCCATTCACCCCACTCCCTCCCTCTAATCTTGGCTCCTCCTGGATGATGGATTATCCCTCCATCTTACCCACTGCCCTGGGTCAGAAGTAATGTAACAAGACACAGCACATCCACAGCAAGGCCACTTCATTTAATCAACAACCCCACCCCTCTGTCCTCTCATGCAGAAAAAGAGAAGACAGGGAGAAATCTCTTCGGGCTGTATCAAAATATCATTCACATTTACTCCCTCATCCCCCCCCAACCCCCACCCATTCCCATGCATGACATCATCCATACACAACTATTCTCCACTCACCCCTATCTTCTGTCTTCTCCCTTCCTTCCTCCACAGACATTCCCCTCTTTCCCAATGCCCCTTTTACCCCATCCATCCATCTCATTCTTGATCACTCCCTCATGTTCGCTCTTTCCACCTCTGTCATCCATACACAGTCTCCACTCACAAATATCCCCTGCCTTCTCCCCTCCTTGCTCAACAGACATTCCCCTCTTTCTCAAACCCCCTTTCACCTAATCCATCCTCCTTCAGTATAACTGGAAAATGAGGATAGACCAAGTTAGAACCATACATGAACTTGAAGCTACATAAGACAAATTGGAGAGTAAGAGACAGGCCCCATGAACATTGCTCCTTTCTGATGTACAACTTGATAAATACAATTAGGTAAACACATGCACACACACACATTTCTCATGACACTTTTCATTCCTCCCAAGACATTTATTTGCTTTCCTCACTCTACAGATTATCTCCACCCTCACTCCTCCATTCCCTCCTACATGTGACCCTAAATCTTTAAAACTATCCACTTCTAGGCTAGATCAGGGCAGTATAAAGATGTGTCATGCAGTAAATGATTCAATACAGACATTAGATCCTCGTATAATAAATTTTTTTTTATATAATACAGTTTATTGTATCAGAGGGACATACCTCCTCTATGACATGAAATTTTGCTCTCACCTGTATACTTCATTATCTGCATCTCGGTAGTGAAAGAGGGAAAGTCCAATCAAGGAAACAGCTTTGGGTAAAAGCTGATTTGTCTCAATGTGGGGAATAATCCGACTTGCAAAGCCAGCCACAATGACACTCCCTTCATGAGCAATGCTGTTGGGAGAGACCAATTATGTATCAGTCTAACCTGCATAGTACCAAACAAATACCAAATTAATTTTCCTCCTTATAACAGGAGTGGCCAAGTCAAAGCACACTCCCAATACTTATACATTAAAACTTATTTAATTCCTCACTAAACTCAACACCTTGTGGAGGGCAGGTTGACTTAAAAAAATATTGTCACCTTTCTACGTTCTTTCTATCATTAGTTAGCCTTGGTGCTTTCAGGGATTCTGAAGTAGAAAGGTGTGGGGATGCTCCACCATTTGCCAGTAAATTCATAACAATAATTTCATGTCCCCCTGCGGTGGGGGAGAAGAATTCCATCACAATAATCCCATGCATGGAGTGAAGGGACTAAAGATCTCTAACTCTCAATTTTTCTCTTATGACAAGTCAAAGCATAAAAAGGTCTGGGAGGACTCCAACCTGTATACCATGGAATGAGGTGGAGGTGAATTACTGAGTAAGAGAAGCACAATGATGCCTGGAGGGAGTGGAAAGTGCCTGACGGCTGGAGTTCTACATCATTATCTATCAACCCCCATTCCCACCCTCTTCTACAAACAAAAACAACATCCCTTTTAGCCACATAATTTCTTCATCCATTGACAGTGGATTTATGCCTTTGACTTTGGCTACTTCCCTTGTTAGGGGGAAAAAGTCCTTGGTATATGCATGTATGCATTTAGAATCCCTCTTTATTCACTCCTCCCTTCTGTACGCTCTTTATTATTCAATAGATTTTCTTCACATACCCAATGCACCCTTTACTCCATCCATTTACCTCATCCTTGGCCTCCCTAGTTCACTCCACCAACTTCTGCTTTCCATACATTTTTTGCTAGTCTTTCCTTACTTATTCTATCCACATGTCCAAACCATCTTAGCACTCCTCATAACTCCAACCATACTTCTCAAATATTTCATTATAAACATGTTTTAGTTCTTTTTTTTTCTACCTCAAATTCCAAGCCTCTGTTCCATACAGTACCATGAATAAACAAATAAATATAATAATATATGAATAAATAGATGAATAAGTAATAAGAATAATCTTACTCATCTGAATCATGTATTTTTTTTTTTTCCCTGTGGTAGGGGAGAAAGAATACTGCCACCAAGTGTTCTCACCGAGTCATAAAAGGTGACAAAAACAGGATGGGGATAGGAATAGGCATCCTACTCTCTGTAGTCCCAAAGGGGACATTCCTAAAAAAAGCAAAGGTATAAGAGGGTCTCGGAGGAATTTTCTAACCAGAAACTTATGGTTTGGGTCTTTTAATGTGTGTGGGTATGGAACAGATAAGAGTAAAAGGGAAGAGATAGGCAGCATATTTGTGAGAAGTAAGATGGATGTTTTGACATTGAGTGAAACTAAGTTGAAAGGGAGGAACGAGTTTGAGTATGGGAGTGTAGTTGAGAGGGTTTCAGGAGTGAAGAGAAGATGAAGGAGAGAAGAGGTGCCTATATTAGTGAGGAGATATGTAAATGTGTGGAGTGGAAGGTTTCTTCAAGGTTAATGTGGATGAAGGTGAAACTGGGAAGGGTGATGTGGGTTTTTGTAAGTACATATGGACCTGGTAGTGAGAAAAGGGAGGCATTTTGGATAGATTTAAATGAGGGAGAAATGTCAATGTAGTGGTATTGGGAGATCTCAATGCTAGGGTAGATGAATCAATAGATGGAGTTCTAAGGGGAGAGAGTGGGGGAATATCAGATAATTTTTTGGTAAGTTGAGAGTGGAGGATAGATGGAGAAAGAAGAAAAGAACAGAAGGTAGGGAGGTGCTTAGAGTAAACTGCTTAAATGAGAAAGAAAAGAACAGAAGGTAGGGAGGTGCTTAGAGTAAACTGCTTAAATGAGAAAGAAAAGAAGAAGGAGTACAAGAAGCTGAGAGAAGAGTGGGAGGGAGTGAAGTATAGAGTAGAACTAGAAGTGGAGGAGGAATGGGGATGTTTCAAGGAGGAAGTCACAAGGTGTGCAAAGATGTTGTGTGGAACAAGGAGGATGGGAGGAAATAGAAGGAAGGGTAGTGAGTGGTAGGAGGAAGCAAAGGGGATTGTAGAAGAGAAGAAATAAGCATTCACAGATTGGTTACAAAATAGGATGAGAGATTTGTATGAGAGGTACAAAGGAGGCAAAAAGGAGAGCTGATGTGAAATGGTGTAGGAGTATGACAGGAAATTTTTAAAGTAATAAAAGGATGTTTTGGAAGGAAATTACAAGAGGAAGAGGAGGCGAATCAAGTAGAGAAGAAAAGGTATAAAGTGCAGATGGAGAGATGATGATAGAAGAGACAGCATTAAGACCAAGATGGGCACAGTATTTTAGGGAGTTGTTAAATGTGAAGGATAGGGAGGGAAAGGTAGTTGCAGTGGGAAGAGTTAAAAAAATGACAGTGATGAATGTTGAAAATGGAGGAGAAATAAGGAAAGATGCGGTGAAAGACGTTATAAATATGATGAGAGGAGATAAGGCACCTGGGTTGGATGGGTGTCATGCAAAGTATCTAAAAAAGGGAGGTACAGTGATAGTGGACTGGCTGGTGAAGTTGTTTAATGTTTGGCTAAAAGAGGATCGAGTGCTGGAGGACTGGAGGAGTGCCTATATAGTTCCACTTTACAAGGGAAAAGGAAACAAATGTGAGTATACTAGTTTCAGAGGGATCAGTTTGTTGAGTGTAGTTGGAAAGGCTTATGGGAGGGTTTTGAACAAGAGGAATAGGAGAGGAACAGAGGGAGTAATTGGTGAGGAACATTCTGGGTTTTGGGCAGGTAGGGGTTGCATGGACCAGATTTTGCAGTAAGGCAGATGTGTGATGAAATGAAGTGGTCTTTCTGTGGATGTGTTGTGTTTTGCTACATTGCTTCTGACCCAGGGCAGTGGGTAAGATGCAGGGATGACTCGTCATCCAGGAGGAGCCAAGAAAAGAGGGAGGGAGGGATGGTGAATGGGAGTGGAGTATGTGGGGATGAAATGGGCAGGAGTGGATTTATGCCTCTGGCTACCTCCTTTGTAAGTGGGAAACAACCGTATGTGCAAGTTCTTTCTTTACCAATGAGCTGCCCACAACTGCTTTATATGTTAAAAACACTTCAAACATGAGTAAAGTTTCCACAATAAATTATAAAGGATCACATGATAACCTAACAAGATACTTAATACACCATAAACTCACCACTGTAAGGTTTCACTAAAAATGTCACCGCCAACGGCATCAAATATGACATCTACTCCTCTGCCATCTGTCACTTCATTTACCTTAGAAGAAAAAATGAAAAACTACTTTTGAGAAGGAACAGTTTACCAACAGGAATTGACTAGGTCCAAATGTTTGCTTATACTACATAATCTTTCAAAATAAAGGTACCAAATGACAGATATATATGAGGTGAATTCAATGTCAGTGGCTGTCAAGGGGAGATGGAGGAGTAACAGGAGTAGGAAGAGAAGGAAAAGGAGGAGGAGGAAGATGAGGAGGAGGGGAAGGACAAGATGGAAGAGAAGAAAGACATGGAGTAGGAGTTCAATGAGAAGGAGGAATAACAATAATTGTTGGCTTGAGTTTCAGACTGGAAACCTGCAACTTTGCAGTTGGTTGGCATCAGTACCTGAAGCCTCCCATAGTCCAAAAACACATCCTTATATTTTGTCAATAACATCTTGCATATTTGTTTTACCACAAACACTTAATTCACACACCCTCTCCTCTCCTAAACTCACAATGCTACATGATTATTCACCCAATTCCACTTCAAATCCTTTCAATCAATACATGCTCATACACCTCACTGACCACATTCAAGAGATTGATCCCTTCAAAGCTAAAATATTCATACTTGTCATCCTTTCTCTTGTATAGTAGAACTATGCATTCACTTCAATCCACTGGTACACTTACAAACATTAAACAATCTTGCCAGTCATTCAACCATAACTATTCCTCCCTTTGTCAGATATTCCACACGACAACTATCCAACCCAGATGATTTTCAGGTTTCATCTCTTTTAATGCAATTTGTATTTCCTCATTTGTTACAGCCATATATTTTCTTCTCCCATTACAGTCTCTTGGCATCACCCAATGCCACAAAACCGTCCCATCCTCCTCTAGATTCAACATTTCCTTCAAATGTTCTGCTCATCTTCCTCTCACATCCTTCGCTTCCATTGACAACTTTCTATTGCCTCCTTTTACCCTCTCCTATATACTCAATTTCCATTTTTTGCCATTTTCATTTCCTTTTAAAATACTTTCTTAATTCTTTTCAAAACACAATGGCAGAATAAAACCCTCTGGACCTACCTTATTCATCAAGTGTTTCTTGTTGTACTTGAGTGCTGCCCAAGCTCCTTTCTGCCGTACCAGGTCAGCCTTGTCCTCAGTGCCACATATACCAATCACCTATTAAATAACCAGGTTAGCAATATTTCCAAAGCATCTCTTAATAACAGTAATTGAAAAACACAAACTGATTAATACATATATACATATACCAAGGGCTTTTTCCCCCTCACCAGGGAGGTAGCCAAAGTCAAAGGCATAAATCCACTCCCACCCATTTCATCCCCACATACTCCACTCCCATTCACGATCCTTCCCTCCCTCCCTTTTTTCTTGGCTCCCCTGGATGATGGATTATCCCTGCATCTCATCCACTGCCCTGGATCAGAAGCAATGCAGCATGACACAGCATATCCACAGCAAGGTCACTTCATTTAATCAGTGACCCATCCCCTCATGCAGAAAAAGAGAAGATGGGGAGAAATCCCTTCGGGGTGCATCAGAATATCATTCACACATACTCCCTAACCTCCCATCCCCCACCCACTCCCTTTCAAGCATCACAGCACCATCCATACACAATCATTCTCCACTCACCCCTATCTTTTTATCTTTTCCCTTCCTTCCTCAACAGACATTTCTTTCCTAATTCCCCTTTTACCCCATCCATCCAACTCATCCTTGGTCACTCCATCCACCTCTGCCTTCCACACTTCTTTTACTAATCTTTCTTCACTCATTCTTTCCATGTGTCCAAACTATCCCAATACTTTCATCAACCCCATCTCCCAACTCCTTTTCCACTCACACTCTCCTCCTCACCTCATTTCTCACTATCCACCCCTATCATACATCTCAGGCATTTCATCTCAAACACATTTAGACTCTTCCTCTCTTATGTTCTGTGCTTCTGCCCTATACAGTGATGTTGGCACAATCGCCCCTTCATACAATCTCCTCTTTGCATCCACTCCCAAATGTTTATTTCTCATGACACTTTTTAATTCACCAAGGCATTTACTTGTTTCTCTCACTCTACAATCTACCTCCACTCCTCTCTTTCCCGCCACATTCGCCTTCAAGTATTTAAAGCTATCCACTTCATCCAGCCTCTCTCCCTTAACCACTTCCATACGGTGACGCCTACGTAGGCGGCATGAGGAGCAAGTGGGTACTCGATGATGCCGACATCAGCATCTTGATTACATTTATTGTAGTCGTACCTACGTAACCTCCATTCTCTCTAAACTGGCTTTATCATATTTTCTATGGTTATCAAAATACACGGGTGAAAGAGAACGAACGATTGAGCACTGATTTTATTTTTTTATAATACAACTATTATGACGCAACATCGCACATTGGGCAGCTAATGCTGCCAGACGTGCGATGCGCCCAGGAGTGAAGAGGTTAATACTCACTTTCAATTTGCTGCCATCCTCTCCCCATGTACATCTCATCATCCTATTTTTACCCACATTTGTCTTCAACTTCTTTCTGTCACACACTTTTCCAAACTCCATCACTAACTTCTTTAATCATCCCTCTGATCCTGCCACAAGCGCAGTGTCATCAGCAAACAACAACTGACTTATCTTCCATTTTTCTCCATTTTCTTTAACAATCTCTAATCCCCAGCCCATTACCCTTGCATTTACATCTCGCACCACCCCATCCATATATAAATTGAACAGCCTGGCAACATGACACATCCCTGGCAAGCATGTAACAAATAAATCAAAGAGGTGGAAGGTGTCTAGCACTACCTTTTAACCCACCTTAGCTTTATAAACACTGCAAGCGAGGTCCACTGCTGCCAAGCCAAGGCCTCCAGCAGCTGCAGTGATGAGAACAGTCTGTCCCTCCTTCAGCCCGGCACGGCGATTGAGGCCCAGCAGCGCTGTAGCATAGCAGTCAACCAGTGCAGCACCTTGATTAAAGGACACAGCCAGATCCACAGGCCAAACATCCTGAAGAAATTATAAAAATGAAGGATAATGAGTTACGAATGAATACGTAATGTATAAAAAATCCACCATAAAGGTGGATCTGTCCTAGATTGTCTGAGAAATGTGGAGGGGAGGAAAAGAAGGTGTAAAGAGAGCTGTCAAATAGGATAGATCAAGGAGTGCAAAGGTGGTTTGGGCAAATAGAAAGAAAGAGGAAAGACTCAAAAAAATGTGAAAAGTAGAAGCAGATGGAGTGAACTTGAGAGCAAGACCAAGAATGAGGTGGATGGATGGTGTGAGGGGAGGCTTGGATGCATGAGGCTGTTTAGTGGGAGAGCATAATTGCAAACGACACGAGTAAGTGAAGGGAGACTGTGAATGGATAAAAGGATGATGCAGACCAAATGAACCTTCTCCTTTGTTCCATGGGTTATTTTTAGTGGATAAGGAGGAGGAGAAAGAGGAGGAGGAGGAGGAGGAGGAGGAGGAGGAGGAGGAGGAGGAGGAGGAGGAGGGGGGGGGTTTGCCATACCATGATAAAGTGGGAGTGCACCAGCTCCTACTGTGGAAGTATTGTGCCTTAATACATAGCCTTTGACTCGGGAAATGTTACTGGGGGCAGAAATGACCTTTCATCCATGAGGTCCAGTGATGGGAGGGGCATTGAATGTGTTTTAATGTGTATGTTGTAGAGGTGTTCTTTGATTCAACCATTCTCCCCTTATAAAGAGGAAAGGGCCATTGGTATACACATTTTTCCTTTAACTTGTATACTATTATCCACAAAATTAGGCGAGTTGGCACAGAAAAGAAATCTTTTCAACCCTTTCAGTCCCATCACATTCACCTTTTTCATTCCTTTCTGGTTCATCCCTATGAAAACTGCACCTAATTTTTATCCAAGTTCATCTCCAGTACACAATAAGGTCTCCTAAGATGCAATACTATGTTATTTAAACTACTCACAGATGACCTCCCCATACAAAACCCTGCACACAGCATCTATGTCCTCAAACACTAACACACACAAATACAAAAAACAATACAAGAATTTAAGAGCAAATTAAATATGGCAAGATACAGAGACGGGACACCACAAGCATAGCTCCCCTTCCCATAAGATACAACTAGGTAAGTATACACACACACACACACATGGCTCAGCAGTGCAGTAGTACCATTAGCAACCTCTAATCTATTTTGGTATTGCTGCACTATGAACCAGCACCCCAACTCTGGTGGGCAATAAGTTGTGTGTGTGTGTACTTAGCTATATTTACCTAGTTGTATCTTACAGGAAGGGGAGCTACGCTTGTGGTGTCCTGTCTTTGTATCTCACAGTGTCTAGTTTGCTCATAAATTCGTGTATAGTTTTTGCACACACTATTGTTTCATCCAGTTTGTTCCAGACATCCACAACTCTGTGTGGAAAGCTTTTTTTGTTTTTAGGTCTCTTCTACAGCTGTCCTTTTTGAGTTTCTTTTCATGTCCCCTTGTATTTCTCTTATCCCAATTTAATAAGTCTTCTCTATCAAGCACTTCCACACCTTTCATGATTTTATAGATCATTAGCAAGTCCCCTCTTTCCCTTCTTTATTCCAGAGTCAGTAAATTCAGTTTTAACAATTTCTCCTCATATGACAGTTTTGAAAGTGTTGGGGTCATCTTCAATTTTCTTTATATTCATTTTGGTACTGGGTGACCAAGTGGAAACACACATCCATCACACATCTGTCCTATATCCTCCTTGAATGACATGGGCTAAGACAAAGACCAGTACCGATTACCAGATTGATTGACTGATTCCATTTTAGCACCTGCATGTGTGTATGTGGCTACCCCCCGTGTAAGGGGGAAAAAGCCTTTGGTATATGTATGTATGTATGTATATAGGAACACACAATGGGGGCAAATTGGTATTCAGAACCTAATCCAAGCTAGCCTCTCCATTCCTTAGCTACACATACTTTTCCTCATCCAGAACAAAATCTTTAAAGTATGTCCCTGAACTGAAGGGGTTCATGTTCTATTATCATTTATTTTGACCATTTTCCTACCCCTTGCCCTCATCCCCATACCTACCATTTCTGGCAAGACGCACTCCTCCGCAAACCCTCCTAGTCCTTCTTTGTTCACTCCAATAACACGAAGTCCAGGGGTTAATGTCGATACACCACTGCCAACCTCCAATACTTCCCCACAAATTTCAAAGCCTGGCACAAAGGGTAGTTTCATGTCACGATCATATCTGAAAAAGCACATACATATAATTCAATTCAATTGTTGCCTTGAGTACTAAGTGGAAAACCTGAAGCCTCACAGTGGCTGGCTATGGTCCTTGGGGCCTCCCACAGATCTCTCTGGGAAGAAACTTTGAACTACTGCCTAATGTGGGACTCTATGTCACCTGCTAAAAATAGTAGGAGGAGGAGAGCAGTCACTGGTTGTCAGCTTCACATGCATGAAAAAATGTTGGAAATACAACTGAAATTGACAGAGATCTTGGACTCTGTTCAGAGACAGAGTGCCAGCCCCTAGGGGCTTAGGTGTCCATCTTGCAGGACCATCAGAAGCAGGTACCTGTCACTGGTTGTGTATATATACACATAAGCACAAACCTATGAAGGGACAATGGCACCATGCATAAATGGGAGGTTCATGTACATGAATTATCAATGATTAGTTTTTGAGCTAACATGGGTCTCTTGAAAAAGAGACCCAGTTAACAGATTGACTAATTGATTATAAATAAATTTAAGTGTAGCTGGACTATTGCAGCTGCTTTGATACAACTTATTTTAATTTCTAATGCTCTGTTTTGAATTGTCTGTAGGACAGTCTAGACAGGGATGAGGAAATTAGTTCCATTCTTCCTTATCCTTTGGTTTTCGGGAAGCAGAGAGAAGAAGCCTAAATGTGTTTCAAATGTGTTTTTAAAAATATGGAGAATGTTACAAGGATGGAGAGTGAGAAATGAAGAGGTGGAGCAGACAGTATGGGTGGAAAGAAAGCTGGCAAATAGGATTGGTCAAAGAATACTTGAAGCCACCTGGTCAGTTTTTTCATTATTGGGCATGCCTACATGGTATGGCACCCAGTGGAAGGATGCAGATTTGAAGTAGGTAGAGATCTGGGGCCGTATACACAAAACTTGTTAGCACTAACAAATAGCTGTTAAGGGTAACAAATTCCTGTTAAGGCTAACATTTAGCTGTTAAGCACTAACAGTGGATACAGAAAACTTGTTAGGGCCTTAAAAGTACTGTTAAGATAAAAGTGCTGAGGAGGACTATTAAGCTCTTAACAAGTTCCTGTTAGTAGAGAAGATGGCGGAGCAACAACTAAAAAGATGACTGCGAGTTTATCGACAGCGACGGGACATATTTAACGAGTACAATGACGACGAACTCATCAAACGCTTCAGAATGAACCGTGCTGGTATAATAAAAATGGCTGATTTAGTGAGGGACAAACTTCAATCCCGAACAGAACGGAATCGACCACTGAGTCCTGAGACGAAGGTGGCAATTACCCTATGATATTTAGCCACAGGTAAAATGCAGCAGTGACGAATTTGGGACCTCGCAAGCATCAATCAGCCGTGTCATTACTCAAACAATTGATGCACTATCAGAACCAGATTGTAACTCAGTTTGTAAAATTCCTATTGACTCGCCAAGAAGTGCAAGTAAAACAAGCAGAGTTCATGGAAGACTGTAGGTTTCCCGGTGTTGTGGGTACCATAGATGGCACAAACATTAGAATTGGGGCTCCAAGTGTCGATGAACATTTATATGTAAACAGAAAACAATACCATAGCATCAACGTGCTTTGTCATGCCTCCCTCTTATCCTTGTGGTTTAAACTTGGCTTGAATCGCCCATTTATAATTATTTTTTCTCCATAATCACGTTGATCAAGAGGAGTGTTTCCTCTTGTGACCAGTTTGGCTTCCTTTTCTTTTTCTGTGTTTCTTCTGCCATGTCTATGTCCTCTGAAATAATTGTTGAGTCTTCTGTCGGAAGATTTGTCTGTGGCACGGCCGCCTGTACAATGCGCCTTCGTCCAAAAATATCTGTCGTTGGTTAATAAGTACTTCTAAAAACCCATACATACGATATCTATGTGCTATCATGATACTTTATTAATAAATTCTGAACAACTGCATTAATAACACTGTTTTATGTGTGCAATTTTTGATAATACGTCCATTTACATGTTCATAAGCTGCTAACTTCAGCGCTGTTTAGCGGTACTTGACAAACAACTGTTTGCTAGCTAACAGTTGTTAGTTAAGCATTGGTGTATAACTTTTAGTGGTTTTCTGTTAGCTAGCAGAGATTGTTAAGGCTAACAAAAAAGTTTTGTGTATACGGCCCCTGGATGATCCATGAAAGGATTTTGTGGACCAATGGGTGGTGGGACTTGAAGGTGGAGACTGTAGTGCACTTGGGAGGAGGAGAAGGAAGTGTAGCAGAAAGAAGAGGCATAGCAGTATGTGCATGTCAGCTCTACTAATGTTAAAAAGTAGTACAGGAGGAAAAGTAAAAGAAAATAGATCTTGGGACAAAACTGGAAAAAGTATTGGAAAAAAGTCTCCTCAGGGTTACAATTACAGATGATATTGAGTGATGACAAGTTCTGAAGATAAGCAGACAGGATATTATTCTCTCTGATATTCATTTCACAAGCTCACCGCTGATAAATATATCATTGGTCCCAGTAGTAATGATAAATGATCAAACAAACTCATCTAATTAATATCAGAGAATTCTGTTACATTTCATTACAAACAGTGAGTGATGAATTGCCTACATACTTGTTTTCCACCATAAGAAGGTCTGAGGAATTCACTCCACAACTATGGACAGCAACACGGACCTAAAAATACAAAGGTTTCATTTAATATTTATGAACAGGTATACTGCACACACCTTGACATCTAGTTTAATAATATAAAAGATAACAGCCATGATAAGAGACCTTTCTTACCCTAAAATGATGTTTCTTGTGACCTAAAATTTGGAAGTCATCCAAGGCCACAGGTTTAGATCCTCAAGGTGATTCCCTTCATAAAAAATTTCTCTTGGGCCTAAAGCTATGTAGGAAATACCACCCTTTTATCACTTTGTGTATGGCCTGGAGGTTGCAGGTCTTCTATGAGAGACCAGGGACAATGGACTGATTGATTGTACAATTTTTATATTTATACTTTATGGCTGTGCACTAAATCTGCCATCATTAAAGAGAAAGAGGTGACCTGATCATGGTATTCATGTCACAAGAGGGTTGGATTAATGACACAGAAGCTCTTTTGGCTTAGAGCAAGAAGGCACCATAGCATGATGGGAACACATTAAAAAAGACTACATTTCTGAAAGATATGAAGAGATAGTTTTCCATATAAATGAATGAATTCCAGTAATACCCTAGATGTTGATACAGCCCAAGCTACTGATTTCAAAACTAGGTATAAATGGAAAATGAGAGGCAGAACCCCACATATATAACTCCTTTCCTGAATGTTACAATTAAGTAAATGCAACTCATAAAAACTAACTTCGCCTTCTTTGAGCTTCTTCTGCTTGACTTCCGTAACAACAAGGGGTTCTCCAAAGCCTTTGAGCATGGCTGCTTTGTAAGTTGAGGCCCATCTCACCATTGTGGTTCTGTTATTGGCACCATTAACAGCTGCCAAAAACTTCCCTCCAACAGTGCCAAGCCTGGCAAGTGTGCGAAGAGCCATTTCTTAATGATTCCTGTAAATAATGATTCTTCAAATTATCCTCCCAATTAAAATGTGAGTAGTTTCATACAAAAATATGCAATTACTGTTTACATATACTGTACTTGATTTCTGTTGTAAAAACAAAAAACAAAACAAGAGAAAGATGACAAGATAAATATCAATCAATCTATTATCTTTCTTGTATAAAAAATAATGAATAGCACTGTATGGGGCAGAAACATGGAACAAAAGAGAGGATGAGAGGAGGAGTTTGAATGTGTTTGAGATGAGGTGCCTGAGAAGTATGATAGGATGAGAAATGAGGTGAGGAAGTTAGGAGATAGGGTTGATGAAAGAGTATTGGGATGGTTTGGACACATGGAAAGAATGAGTGAAGAAAGATTAGTAAAAGATGTGTGGAAAACATAGGTAGAAGGAGTGAACAAGAGGGGGCAATCAAGGATGAAATGGCTGGATGGGGTAAAAGGGGTATTGGGAAAGAGGGGAATGTCTGTTGAGGAAGGACAGGAGAAGACAGAAGATAGGGGTGAATGAAGAATGGTTGTATATGGATGATACTGTGATGCATGAAAGGGGGTGGGTGGGGGATGGGGGATGAGGGAGTATGTGTAAAAAAACAATTTGACGCAGCCCAAAGGGATTTCTCCTCGTCTTCTCCTTTTCTGCGTGAGGGGACAGAGAGTGATGGGTTGCCAATTTAATGAAGCGGCCTTGCCGTGGATATGTTGTGTCTTGCGACACTGTTTCTGACCTAGGGCAATGGGCAAGATGCAGGGATGACCCATCAACCAAGAGGAGCTAAGATGAGAGGGAGGGAGAGGATAAATGGAAATAGAATATGTGGGGATGGAATGGGTGGGTATGGATTTTATGCCTTTGTTTTTTTACTTTCTCCCTTGTAAGGGGGAAAAAGCCTTTGGTATATGTATAAAATTAAATAATAATTTTGTAAATCATAATACATCAACATAATATATGTTATTCTTGCCTGAAATCAATAACAGATAAAGTTGCTAAAAACTATACACAAATATAGCTGCTTCAATTGCTTGAGATACTATGTTTGGTAGATCCAGAGGTCAAAGAAATCAAAGTATGATAATTTTGTCTATTCTAACCTAACCTACCTACCTAACTTACCTAACCTAACCTTCATCTAGTTATGCAGTACCTGTAATTCTAGAAGTCATCAGGGTCATTGTCTTCAGCCTCCAAATCTATCAAAACAAAGATGGTGTCTAAAGGAGTGGATGCAACTTCATTCATTTGTGCATAGCTTTTAGTAACATTTTCCTTTATTGACTTCCGCCAAGGAAAATATTTATTACAGTCATGTATAATTTACAAAATTAACGTTTAATTTTCTAATGCTGTATTATGTAGGTGTGCACTTCTTAGAAAAAAAAAAAAAAAAAAAAAAAAAAAAAAAAAAAAAAAATAAAAAAAAAAAAAAAAAAAAAAAAAAAAAAAAAAATCTCCCATAATCTATCAATGCTCACCTATGTCTCTCCACCAAACACCATAGTCCATATATACTTACACATTTTTTCTTGAACACTATTCACATTCATTAATTTTTCAATACCATCTCCCACTATTCTCTAACTGCTTTCATCCCTTCTTCTCACACCATATTTTCCTCCTTATTACTCTGTCCACTGACTTATCTTCTCTGACACTTAACCACTTTGGTTTGATGACACCTATGTAGGCATCATGAGGCACAAGTGGGTACACAAGGATGCCGGCGTTGGTGTCTTGATTATACATTTTTTTGTAGTTGTACATGAGTTACCTCCAGATTCTGTGAATTGGTTTGATCATGTTTTCTGTGTTTATTATAACAAAGTAAAAGAGAATGAGTAATATAGAAGTTACTTTCTATTTTATAATGCAAGAAGTGTGATGCATTGTACATATGGGAACCGATGCTGCATGCTAGAATTTGACATACTGAAGTGGTTAATAACCCAAAAAGTGAATATTGCCATAATTTCCAAGCATTAAGTGGTCTTTAATCAATAAAAAGGTCAAGAGCTCATCATCATATAATGGAAAACATGGTTTTCTTTCAAATTAAATACAATCATAATAGACTGAAAAATTCACTACAAGTTAGGGTTTGACTGTTTCTGGACCTAGATACCTGTCAAAGGTTGTAGTAGTAAAATGTGTAAAAAAAACTTAAGTGCACACCTACATGACATGGCAACAAAAAATGAAATATTCATTTTGTAAATTAAAATACATCAACATTATATATGTTTTTCTTAATGGAAATCAATAACAGAAAAGCTGCTGAAAGTGATACACTAATGAACAGAGCCTCAATGACTGCTTGAGACACCATCTTTGTTTTCATAGATGTGGAGGTCAGAGAAATTAACTTCTTCCATATGATGACCCCTATGTTGGCGTCATGAGGTGTGACTGGGTGGACAAGGATGCCGGTATCAGCATCTTGATTATATCTATTTTGTGGTTGTAGTTGAGTGACCCCTGAATTCTGTGAACTGGCTTGATCACCTTTTCTATGGTTATTATTACTCAGTGAAAGAGAATAAGTAATACAGCAGCTGCATGTGAGAATGTGACTTCATAAACTTATCTCACCTAACCTAGCCATCATTTAGTAATGCACTACCTGTAATTCTAGAGGTCATCAGTGTTGCCATTGTCATTAGGAATGTTGACAGACGGTTTTGGCAACCAACTGGACTGAGGGTGTAGAGGAGTTTCAAGATTGAAGAAAAGCATGAAACTCAGCTCTTTAGAACGGTTTTAGAAACATATAGAGTGGCGACATAACTTGGAGTGGGAGAACACCTGGAATGTCTATGCTATCATCACACTAATATTGATGGGACGGTACAGACAAGATGGTGTCTCCAACCTATTGTTGCAGCTACATTTGGTAGTGTATTTGCTTTTAGCAAGGCTTAGTTACTGATTTTTGCCAAGAAAAACATATATTATGTTGATGTATTACAATTAAAAAAATTAATATTTAAGTTTTTCTTCACTGAATATGTGGATGTCTGCATTTCAGAGCCCTTTTATCAATATAATCTATAGGTAAATTTTAGTTGTGCACACCTACACAATATAGCAATAGAAAATTGATTACTGAATTTGTAAATTATAATAGATCAATGTAATATGCTATTTTCTTGGCAGAAATCAATAACAAAAAAGTTGCTAAAACCTATTTTCTAACAAAGTTGTGGCGGCTGAATGATATGCCATGTTTGTCTTGATAGGTGCCAAGGTTAAAGAAATGAAATGATAATAAATTAGCCTATTCTAACCTAACCTACCCTACAAAACCTAACCAATGTTTAGTAATTCAGTACCTCAAATTCTAAAGATCATTTGGGTCACCGTTGTCGTCACAGGTGCTGACAGCCTGATTATTATTGTACCTCAGGCAATTAACCGACAATGGCTGAACCCCGTGTTCTCTCATAAAGTCCAAGGAAGCCCTATTGTCTTTGTAATAATGCTTATTAACATCAACTGGAGTTGGAGAACACCTGGTCCACAATGTGAAAGCCATCATCTGATAGTGACTGGACTGGCATGGCGTTTGGACTGTATCCTAGCAGCTTTGTTCATTAGTAATTTTGCTTGTAGCAAGGTTTTTTTGTTTTTTGTTTCCACCATGAAAATCGCATATTATGTTCATGTATTATAACTTACAAATTTAATATTTAATTTCCTAATGCTATATCGCATAGGATGATAGGTGTGCACAACTAAAATAATACCAATCCATATAGTATATGGATTGGTGTTATTCTAGTTGTGTACAACGATGCAATATAGCATTAGAAAATTAAATATTAATTTTACAAATTATAATACATGAACATAATATGCAATTTTCTTGGCAGAAATAAAAAACAAAAAACCTTGCTATAAGGAAATTTACTAATGAACAAAGCTACTAGGTCATAGTCCAGACGCCATGACAATCCAGTCACTATTAGACGATGGCTTTCACATTGTGGACAGGGTGTTCTCCAACTCCAGTTGATGTTGATAAGTGCTGTCACACAGACAATAGGGCTTAATTTTGTGTATATAATATACACAAAATTAATCGCCTCTACAAAAAACACATGATATATCTCATACAAACAGACAATACTATCATGGGATATACATTTAAGAAGTCACTTTCATACAGTCTGGATGACAATGGGGTTCTGTTCCACTCCAGTTACCAGTAACAATGAACACAAAATCAAATGCAATTTTCACTTTCTTTTGCATTTGAAAGATTTTTTTTTCTACAGAATGGTTAAGTTAGGAGCTTTTGAGCAATGTAAGTTTCATATCAAATATTTGTGTGCTTCTGGAATTTTACCACCAGTGGCACAGATTCATCAACCACAAAAAAAAAGTAAGGTTAGTGACCTGTTTTCCTGGGGCTGGGTTGTGTTCCTTAGGTAAAGTAAAGTATGGCACTAGACTCTAGGTTTGGTTTGGAAGATGATGTATAATATGGTACTGTAAAGTAAGGTATATTTAGGTTAGATAGGTAAGTTATGGTGTTTGGGTAAAATTTGATTTGGGTGCGCTTTTGCAAAATGACAGTCATGAATACCCGATATACCCTTGCTTCCTGAAATTTTAGTCTCAAAACACACAATAACACCCAGTAACATTTGAGTACTTAATTTCAAATACTGGTTAACTTTTCCAAAACATGCATTTCTTCTATTTCCGAAAACGAAATTCAAATAAAAATGATAGAAAGCACTAGTTACTTCTACCATGTATCTCCAAACGAATGGCGTATTTGTTTACATTGTGGTACTCACGTCTTAATTTACCGAAAAGCAACAAATATTGTTCAACCTTCTGCACAAAATAAGCTTTAATAAAGTAAAAATACTATCATTGGAGCATTTCAACATCATGAAATACTTTATTCTGCGTTCAGAATATTAAATCATGAGAAATAAATGAGGTGACAAACAGTGGACAAGAAACTTGGCATTGGGCATATATGTAAGTGATCGCGAGTGGTGCATTATCCTTGTCTATTTACAATTCTCGTAGCTGTATTTGGGATTACCCGGATTCTTGGTAAGACTAGGTTTAAAGTCCCAACTCTGCTTTTCAATGAATGATGTGTGATTCACGCTCAGCTGTTCTATGCCAGATATATCCTGAAGAGCAAATATAATATTATTAGATTTAATGAATATTGAGTTTATAACCAGTTGGTCTTATGTAATATTTCTATATATTAAAAATATGGTCCAATAATTCAGCACTATACAGTTTTGTTTAAGTTGTATGGACATACAAAATAACAAGTGGCACACACGTCCATAAAAAAGTGAAACTTTCATACTGTACTCAAAATATATGAGTCACTGGTTTATTTTGAGGCCAACCCAGAAATATTTTGAGCTAGGATAGGTTACTGTACTGTTAGGTGAAATTTGTGATACCCGAATCTATGTGCTGGTGATATAAAACAGACAGATAAATGAACAGGTTGCAACTTATGAACTTTTCCATGCTTACTGGTTCGACGGATCCACTTTTACCGAAGCACAAAACAGAAACACAAGTGAACGAGTTCTAAGATTAATATCCAATTATTTAATCGATGGAATATTAGGTTAACACAAATCTTAGAAGAGAAGAAAAACGTACAAAAAGTCTTACACATTATCGTGATATAAGGAGGTACGTTACTTGAATGTATTATTGGATATAGGTATACAATAACGAGTAGGTAGCTTGCGTATGTTTTATGCGGTGTTGAGTATGGGTGTTGCCTCTTGTTCTAAGTGGCAATTTTATATAGGTGTCATGACAGGTGGCGGAGAGTCCGGTATTTATTACAGTAAGGCGGAACTACATTTTTACAATGGTATATGGGAACTTGATGAAGCTTATCTTGTTTAGACAAGAATAATATGCAATCTGTCAGGACAGCATTTTTTGTAACTTCAGGAATACTTCATAACAAGTGCGCCAGCATTACTTAAGTTTGAGAGTATATCCAGTAAAAGATAAACAGAAATGGTTATTTATTAACTTTAAAGACGGGACTGAATACTTGGGAACTTCAATTTGAAGCTTTGCTGTGTAGCTATGTAGAGGAGAAATGTCAATGGCCTTTCTTGAGGCTTTGCCTTTGGGTAAATTTAGGTAAAATGCAGATCATTCCAGCCCCAAACCCCCACCCATTCCGGTGCTAAATATGGCAGCAAAATTATCAATAATCTGCATTATCACCAAGTATTAAACTTACTGTAGTTTCAATATACAAGAGATTGATGGTAATTTATTTTCCCATATCAAGCACAAAAAGGAGTGGAGGAGCAAAATGTGATTTACCATAGATTACTGTAGTCAAAGTCCAGAAGAGGCCTCAGGGCTATGGCTCCAGTTCACCAAATATTTCTTCTCCAATACTATTAAAACTTTGTTGGCGAATGGGACTGGTTATTGGTGCTTTTTGTAATCAAATTTCTGGCCTTCATGCCTCCAACATTTATCTAATCTTACCTCAAAGTCTAGTCTTGGTCCCAATCACCCAATTAGGTATTCATTCCACATATTTACAACCCAAAATAGAAATGCATACTTCCTCAGCTCTAATCTTGCTTGAGACTTGTACAGTTTCAGGGTGTTGCCTTTTTAGTAATGCTGTCCTCTCTTTTCTTAAATAATCCTTCTATGCAGTCTTCATTGTAGATACCTCCCAGTCTTGAAACTTTCAATTAAGTCTTGTCTCAATCTTCCATAGGATGATGGTAAATCCAGCTTTCTTAAGTTTGGATCATAAGACATGTCATTAAATTGTGGTTATAGTCTGGTTACCTGGTAGCCCTTCTTTGAACATTTTCAATTGCTTCTATATCTTAAACAGAACCACTCTAGTTATACCTTTTAGAAACCAATAATGTGGAGCTTGAGTAAAGTTACTGGTACTTTTATTATTATTGTTATTATTTTATGCATGGTAAAATTCCAGTCATGCAAACACAGGTATTTAATATGAAACTTGTTTAAACACTTTGTTTACTTAGTAAATTTTCATTCATCTAAGGATGCAGCTGACGTGGGCATCCACTGTCTCCAGGCAGCTCCATGTCTCTTAAGTCTGCCTTAGTGATTAGAGTGTATTAGTTGTATGGCTGATATATCATGGAGTAGGGGGCTGGTCAGGCACTGTTTGTAGCCACTTGTTGAGCCATTTTTTAGGCTATCTCATGTGATACCAGTCAGGTTTCTTTTCTTTAATGGGGCAGAATTAAAGAGGCATATCTATGTGTATGTGAAGCTATGGTGGACTATGGTCTTAACTCTCTGGAACAGGCCCTCTGCTCTTCAGATGTCATATAGTTGGCCCCATCATGGGAGATTGTTGACTTATAAGCCAATATTTGGCACCATCTGTTCCAGTGTTTTCCACACGTATATGATTGTGTATTGTTCATGTTGTCTCTAGAGGGTGTAGAGCCTAAATTCCTGCAGTCTCCCAATAATTGAGCCCTTGCATGCCCTATATTCTGCTTGTGAAATCCTGCACTGCCTCCAGTTTGGTTATTTCCCCTTCATTGTATGGGAACCAGAGTTGGCAGCAGGATTCTAGTCTTGGTTGGACTAAGATCTTCCACAGGGTTAGTATGCATTCTCTGTTCCTCGTGTGGAAAGTTCTTAGGATCCACCCTGAGAGCTTGCAGGCACTCTAAGCTGTTGTCTGAATGTGCCTCGTGAAAGTTAGGTTGTGGCTCTTGTGCACCCCTAGATATTTCACAGTTATTGGCTTCACTGGGTGTTTGGTTTCACTTGCAGGTGGTGTCCACTTTCAGGTCTTGGAGTAGACTGTATCTCAGGAGCTCAAACTTTTTCTCGTTTAGGGCCATGTTGGTTTTGGCCCATCTTACCACTCTGTCCAGGTCTGCAGCAGACTTGATGTCCTTGGCAATCCTGGTGTCATCAGCAAAGGATGATGCATTTGAATGGTGTAGGTCCTTGTCTGTATTTCCAGTCATGATTAGGAATACCCATGGGCCCAGGACTGAGGCCTGAAGGACTCCACAAATGACTTGGCTTGACTCAGACAGGGTTCCCTGATTTTCACTTGTTGTGTCGGTTTGTGAGGAAGCTGTGCAGCTACTCACCAAGTTTCCCACAGCTACCCAGTGTCCTCAATTTATGAAGGGGGATGCCATAATCTAGGTTGATCACATTATATTTTTACCTTCCAGAATATTTTTCATAATTTTCTTATAATAAGACAGCAGTTGTGATAGACATGAACGACCTGTTTGAAGCTTAGTTGGCCCTCATTAAAGGCATTTATGATCCCTAGGTACTGTCAGTTATCTTGACTCAAATCACTATATAATTTTTATCAGGTGGGAGGTGAGGGCCACTGGTCTGTCACACCAGTCATTAAGTTCATGCATGTTTCCAGCCTGTGTTACATGTGTTGTTTGGGGTGGAGACATGGCTAAGGAAACTCAATCTTTCACAGATGAGGGCTTGTGTTCTAGAATTTTGCCCTTAGGCCTTGAGTTTTGCACCACATGCAAGTTTATGATGCCTACTTGCATGCATGCACATTGATTGAACTCAACTGTAAAGTCATGGTAGACTTTTACATGTATTTGCAAACTTCAGAATTTGAGTCATGTCACCAATGTGCAGTGATACTTTAATTTTATTTAATTAAGATGAGAGATCTGGAGCAGTGGATGAATTTCTTGATTATCAGTGCTTTGCCATCTTTCCTCTTGCTCTGACCCCTATGCTACTGGTGAGAAAGACAATTCCTTCAAGTTTTCTGCCTTCTTCACAAAGAATTCCAACTTGGTCTAAGTAGTTTTCTTCTTCCTGTTCTGCAGCATTAAATCATAGCAACATGGACTTCAGGATGTTAAGTGCCTCTCCAACTTTTGTCTGACTTCCTGGAGATTCTTTGTTGTTAACCACTTACATAGGAGTCATGAGGTACTTTTTTTTTTTTTATCACATTTTCTGTTTATTATTATTACTCAGAGTAAAAGAAAATGAGTAATACAGCAGTGACTATATTTTATAATGCAAGTAGTGTGATGCATCGTACATATGACAGCTGATGCTACACACAAGAATTTGACTCTTACTAAAAAGCCTCTCTGGGTTTGATATACTGTTGTTGTTGTTCCCTAGACTGTCTGGCCTAGTAGTCCAGTCTCCCTGAGGAATGCCACAGGTGGAATGGGATTTTCCC
This sequence comes from Oratosquilla oratoria, assembly GCF_046742065.1. NCBI lineage: Eukaryota > Metazoa > Arthropoda > Malacostraca > Stomatopoda > Squillidae > Oratosquilla > Oratosquilla oratoria. The sequence continues at coordinate 107,102,691 of NC_134777.1, read as the reverse complement.
ACAGATCCTAAATGAAGTGTATATTTTGTAGTTGGCATGCATGTTATGTACAATGCAGTCATCCATAATGTGTTATATGGTATGGAGTGAAGTGTTGCATCCTGGGCAGTTCTCTGTAATGCAGACATCCAGTCTCTTCTGGTAACTCAAAGGGTTGGATGGTGGATTCAGAGGAATGGACATTGGGGTCTGGCATGCAGCAATGTATTGTCTTTCAGTTTGTTGATGGAACAGTGAGTGATATGATTATTGATATGTGGCTGTAGGCTGGTGTCTGGTGGTTGTGGAGGAAGAGAAAAACGTATTTGTATGTGATATAGGTATTTTGGTGTTCTTTTGACATTTCTTTTGGGATATTGTTGATGTAGAGCAGGGGTTCCCAAACTGTGGGTCATGGAGGGTCCAATTGTATGTACATTCAGCCACACAGACCCACGTATTGATTTGCTTGTATCAAAAAAGCCAATACATCCTTCTCATTAGAATATATTATCAGATCAATCTTTGTTAATAAACATTGATAAACAATAATATATAGGGGAGTGGAATATGTTGGAAATGGAATGGGTGGGAGTGATTTCTATGCCTTTTTCTTTTTGGCTACCCTCCATGTAAGGGGGAAAAAGCCATTGGTATATGTATGTATTTCTATCTATACTGTGATTAATAAAGTTTAAAGTAATGAATCTGCAATATTAAAAATTAGTGTTTTCAGAAGGTTTATAAAGGTAGGGGTCATTATACATATACCAAAGGCTTTTTCCCCCTTACAAGGGAGGTAACCAAAAAGAAAAAGGCATAAAAACCATTCCTACCCATTCCATCCCTAAATACACTCCACTCCCCTCCACCCTCTACCCTCCCTCTTATCTTGGCACTTCCTGAATGACGGGTTATCCCTGCATCCTGTCCACTGCCCTGGGTCAGAGGCAGTGTCGCAAGACACAGCACATCCACAGCAAGGCTGCTTCATTAAATTGGTGACCCCCCCTCTCCGTCCCCTCATGCAGAAGAGGAGAAGACTAGGAGAAATCCCTAAAGGCTGCGTCACATTTTTCTCGCACATACTACCTCACCACCCATTCCACCTCATGCATCACATCATCCATATACAACCATTCTCCATTCACCTGTCTTCTGTCCTCTCCCATCCTTCCTCAACAGACATGCCCCTCTTCCCCAAAGCCCCTTTCACCCCATCCATCCATCTCACCCTAGGTGGCCTCCCTCATGTTCACTCCCTCCACATCTGCCTTCCATACCTCTTTTACTAGTCTTTCTTCACTCTTCATACACCCTATCTCCCAACTCCCTTACCACCCCTGTTCTCCTCCTCACCTCCCCATTTCTCACTCTATCCAGCCTAGTAACCCCTATCATACTTCTCAGACACCTCAACTCAAATACATTCAAACTCCTCTCTTCCTCTCTTATGTTCCATGTTTCTGCCCCATACAGTGCTGTTGGAACAATCACTCCTTCATACAGTCTCCTCTTAGCATCCATTCCCAAATGTCTATTCCTCATTACACTTTTTAATCCACCAAGGCATTTACTCGCCTCTCTCAATCTACATTCTACCTCCACCTCCACTCCACTCTTTCCATCCACATTCACACTCAAGTATCTAAAACTATCCACTTCCTCCAGTCACTCTCCCTTAATGCTCACTTCCAGTCTACTGCCACTTTCACCCCTTGTACATCTTATGATGGGTTTGGTAATACTGAAAAGGGTTACATATTGGAAAAGTTTGGGAAACACTGATATAGAGGGTGTTGCTGCTGTCACCAACTCTGCTGTCTGCTATTTCTCCATGTTAACTCCTTATTTGTCAGTTCCATACTGCAACTGTAAGAGTTCATCAGTATCTTCATCAATACATTTGAAGTTGACCTCATTGGTCATAAGAAAACATTCTTGGTTTGCCCTAAAGATATTGTAGTTGGTCAAGTCCAGCGAAAACATGGGCAAACTAGGGACAAAGTTTCCTGTAAAGTATGTTCAGGCACTGCTAGGCACTTTATCCCACAGCTGCTTGATGAAATTGTTACGGGACGGGCTGGTTATGTGAAGAGACGTTACGTATAACGGATAAGTGCTTAAGAACCAGCTCACTTCTAGAAGCCACTGTAGGACTGAATTATCTGGTCAGGGCCTAGATAATTCGTAAGACTAGAAGTAAAGGTAACAAAGAAGATTCCAGGAAAGGAATATTAAACTAGCGATAAAACTAGTAAACGAAATTATTAATAACATGGAAAATATTTACAGGCAATCAACACAAAAGAGAATGGGCAGTTGGGTCAATGGGACCGTTACATGATTATAAGAATATGGAAAGTATCGTTCAAATAAGAAACACAAGATACGTATACAATATGGTACTATCTAAGTACAAAGAGATCAGGAACATGTATCAAAATAAGTAATAAGTACAAATATAAGTATAATGCAATGCAATGTATATAAGACACGTAATGTAGGCAAAAAGGGTGATCACTTCACACCAATCGTCTCATGAGTCCAAACTTCTATTTTTATCAAGAGAACAATATGCGAGAAATGACAAGGTGTGAGTGATTTCCACCGCTTATATACCATTGGACCGGAAGCGGGATACTTCCGGTGAAGGGTGCGGGTGAGCGCAAAGGGGGGGGAGGGTAAGTTAACACACGTCAACATGGGTAGTTTTAAGACCCTCGACTCGCTTGAACAATCTACTTATTTAGTAACTGTCAAATCTGTGCGCTCCGAACTATTCAGGATTACTTCGCTTGTCTGTTTGTTCTACAAGAGTGCGCACATTTCTCCGCACGTAGGCAAGATTACATATAGTGGACGGGCGATACTACTTACATTGTTACAATACATGCATAGACAAGAAATATGAACATAGTTATTTAATACAAAGGAACACAATTCTATAACATAATTACACATATGACGTAATATCTAATATTACGTTACACCTCCACCGTTTGGGAAAGCTTTTCACTTTCTGTTGAAAAGCTACGTTCTAGAAAGTACGGAGTAGTTCTTCTGCGCAGGGGACAGCTTCTTGCTGTAGTAGGCGATAGCGTGAAGAACTTCATTATGTTCTTGCAAGAGGGCGGCACCGATACTGGAGTCGCTGGCGTCGACTTGCAGAAGAAAGGGTCGTTGGAAATCGGGTGCCCTTAGAACTGGTGCGTTAGTGAGAAGGGACTTCAGGTTTTTGAAGGCCATCTCACAGGTAGGCGTCCACACGAAGTCGTGGTCTTTTCTCAACAGGTCAGTCAATGGTTCTGCTACATCTGAAAAATTAGGACAAAAACGGCGATAATAGCCACTCATTCCAAGGAAACGACGTACCTCTCTACGATTAGTGGGTGTTGGTACATCATTGATGGCTTTTATCTTGGCGTCTATTGGAAACACTTGGGAATTTCCAACTTTAAATCCCAAATAGGGGACCTGTGTATGTCCAAAATCACATTTGGACAAATTGATGGTAAGGTTTGCTTGGTCTGCTCTATAAAAGAAATTATTTAAGTGTTCAATGTGTTCTGTCCAAGACTGACTAAATATTATCACATCATCTAGATAAGTTTTTACTCCTGGCAATCCTGCAACAAGATTACTTATCATTCTTTGGTAAGTGGCAGGGGCATTTTTAAGCCCAAATGGCATTGCTCGGAATTGAAACAATCCCTCTTCCGTAATGAAAGCGGTAACTTCTCTTGAGCGAGGGTGTACCGGGATTTGATAGTATCCCCTTAACATATCCAACTTGGATACATACTTGGCAGTTCCTAGACTGTCTATGATATCATCTATCTTAGGGATAGGAAAAGCATCGGCCTTAGTATGGGCATTGATTTTCCTGTAGTCAATGCACAGGCGATAAGAATTGTCAGATTTAGGGACAAGAATGCAAGGAGATGCCCAAGGACTACTGGAGGGTTCAATTAATTATTCCCTGTTGAAGCAGAGTGTTTATTTCTGCTTTTATGAACTCCTTCTTTTTTGGATTGACTCTATAAGGGGCTTGTTTGATAGCTCTTGGCGAGTCTAGAATCATTTCATGTTCTATCAAAGAAGTGAATCTTGGGGAATCTAGAAATAATTTTGGAAAACTTCTCAAGAGAGAAAGAATGTCTTTACCTTGTTTCTCAGATAAGTGTCCTACTTTTATCTGAAGATTTTGTAGTATCTGAGAGTTTTCCAAGGGAATCTCAGGAGGATTAGGCAGGTTATCAGGAGGCTCTTCCGATTCTATTGTGGTAGAGCTGCAAATTGGAATTGGATCTCTGGAATGATAAGGTTTTAAGGTATTTATGTGACAGAGACGGGAACTATTTCTTCTGTCTGGAGTTTTGATTATGCAGTTGAGATCACTGGCTCTGGACAAGACTTCATAGGGTCCTTTGTATTTAGCCTGCAATGGATCTCCTGGTATGGGAAGATAAAGTAACACTTGATCTCCTGGAGAGAAAGTTCTAAGTTTAGAATTTTTATCATACCGACCTTTCATTACTCGTTGAGCATTCGTCAAGTTCTCTCTTGCCAACTTCCAAGCTTCTAACAACTTCTCGGTGACCTGGGACACGTATTTCAAAGAAGGAACTGGTGGTTCTTCTTTCATCCATTGTTCATGAAGTATCTTTAGGGGGCCACGGACTTCATGACCGAAGACTAATTCTAACGGGCTGAATCCAAGGCTTTCTTGAATTGTTGTTTGGGTGGCGAACAACAAAAAGGGGAGTCCGTCTTCCCAATTTCGAGTGTTCTCAGCACAGAAGATTCTCAACATTGTCTTGAGCGTTTAGTGAAAGCGCTCTAGAGCACCTTGTGATTGAGGATGATAGGCGGAGGAAGTTACATGATTTATACCTAGTGTTACAAGAGTTTCTCTAAACTTGTTGGAAAGAAAATTACTTCCTTGATCACTTTGAATGTTCTTGGGAAATCCTACCATAGTGAAATATTTCAACATTTCTCTGATTATGTTTTGAGCTTTAATATTTTTCAAAGGAATTGCTTCTGGAAAACGAGTGCTCATACACATGATTGTGAGAATGTACTGATTTCCTTTACTTGAAGGAGGTAAAGGTCCTACACAGTCAATTAGAATTTTTTTAAATGGCTCTTCCATTACAGGAATGGGATGGAGTGGAGCTTCTACAATTTTCTGGTTGGGCTTACCTACAAGTTGACATGTATGACATGTTTTACAATATTGGGCAACATCTTTGACAACCGTGGGCCAATGGAAATGTTGGGTTATGTTGAACAAGGTCTTTCTTACCCCTACGTGACCTGCTAAGGGAGTATCATGAGCCAATTTTAGAACATTATTCCTGAAACCAAGAGGGAGGACTATTTGATTCCTTACTTGCCATGGCTGGTCAGTGGTTGCGGTGGATGCTCTCCATTTTCGCATTAGGACTCCGTTTTCTGTTTTCTATATAGAAACCTCGTGACATATTTTCAACTTCTTCTGGAGATGAAACAAACTCGTACAAATTTTTAAGAGAAGGATCTGACTTCTGTTCTTTGATTAATTCTGCTCTAGATAGAGAAACTGGTGAAGAAGAAGATGGGTCAGTTTGGGAGAATAGGGATTCTAAATTATAGGTCTCCTCTTCAGATTTCTTGTACTGAGATCTGGTTACAGCACAAGCGGGAAACAACTGTAAGTTATCTGAAGGTTCTACTGAGGTCTTAGGGTTATTTGTTATTAAAGGAGAAATGACTTTGCTTCCAGCGATGTCATTGGCCAACAATAAGGATATTCCTACTATGGGAAGAGAGTCTACTACTGCTACTTTAACCATTCCGGTTGTTAAATCAGACCGCAAGAAAACATTATGTAATGGACATTTTACAATTCCTCCAACTCCTTCTATCAATATATCATAACCTGTATATGACTCACCCAGATTCTGCAAGACAGAATTTAAAATCAGACTTTGCTTTGCTCCTGTGTCTCGGAGTATGGAAATAGGATATTGTTGTGAACTACTACTATGAGATATAGTTCCTGAAGATAAATGGTTTGAAACAAGGATCATGATCTGATGAGGGGGGTTCTACATTACTTGACAATACCGGCTTCTTTGGTAGTTTATCCTGAATAGAGGATTTTGAATCATCTGATTTTATATTACTTACAAGAGTTGGTGTCTTATTGGAGAATGAGGGAGTCAGTCTCTTTCTGCAATTTGAAATGTGATGGCCAGCCTTTTTACAATATGAACAAGTTACAGGGGGATTAGTCTTAAACCTTTCTATTCTTTGCCAAGGTTGGTTTGGAGGATATTGGTTGAAATCAGACCTGTAACTGGAATGTGATGGGCTAGACTGATTTTCAAAGGGTTTCTTTGGGGACCAAGGATCAGAGTATTTTGTTGAATCTGGAATATATGACTTTGACTTTTGGGATTCCATTTGTCTTGACTTAGGTTTATGATTTAGTGTGAACTCATCAGCCAATACAGCAGCTTTAGTTAAAGTTTCGGGAACATGATCATCTATAAAAATCCTAAGATCTGTCTCTAAGGTATTCTTAAACTGCTCCAATAAAATCAACTGTTTAAGTCTATTTAAGGTGTCCGTTTCACTAGCCAAACACCACCTATTGAATAACCTCTCTTGTTGAGCCGCATATTCTACATATGTTAACCGAGGTGTTTTCCTATAATTACGGAATTTCTGTCTATAGGCCTCTGGTATTAGTTCATAAGCTTTTAAAATACAAGCTTTCATATTATCATACTCGCTTTCTGCTTCTGAAAGAGAAGTATAAATTTGCTGAGCCTTACCCTTAAATTGTGTTTGAATGATTAATGGCCAATTTTCTTTAGGGATTTGTAACTGTTGCGCCAATTTATCCCACTGAAGAAAGAAAATTTCTGGCTCTCCTTCTGAAAACTGGGGTAAAAGTTTTACATACTTGGAAATATCTATATGACCTTCCTGAACTACGGGTTGTCTATCAACAATCCTAGCTTCTACTTCTGTCTTCTTTAATTCTAGCTCTGCCAATTTGACTTTAGTTTCGTCCTCTCTTGCTACTTGTTTCACTTTAGCTTCCTCTTCTCTAGCTTTAAATTCTGCCTCAATTTGCATTTGTTTCAGTTTAGCTTCCTCCTCTCTAGCTTTAAATTCTGCCTCAATTTGCATTTGTTTCAATTTAGCTTCCTCCTCAATTTCTACTCTCCTGACCTTTAATTCAATCTCCTTAATCTTAAGTTCAGTTAGTCGTGCCTCTATTTCTAACCTGTTTGAAGGAATTTGTATAGCTTTAACCTCTTCTGGAGATAAGATCTCATCTTCGATCAGATTTTCAACGAGTTCCTGAAGTAATTTTTTCTTTCGCAAACTTGTATCAATGTCTATTCCAAAGTGCTTACCTATTTCTATCAAAGTGTCTTTAGTTTGTTTCTTTTAGAAACTTACCTTGGGATTTTGAACGAATTCTTGAATTATATCATCCATCTCTAAAAGGATGTGTTAAATACCTGATAAAATATCCTTGGCAAGGGTCGCCACTTTGTTACGGGACGGGCTGGTTATGTGAAGAGATGTTACGTATAACGGATAAGTGCTTAAGAACCAGCTCACTTCTAGAAGCCACTGTAGGACTGAATTATCTGGTCAGGGCCTAGATAATTCGTAAGACTAGAAGTAAAGGTAACAAAGAAGATTCCAGGAAAGGAATATTAAACTAGCGATAAAACTAGTAAACGAAATTATTAATAACATGGAAAATATTTACAGGCAATCAACACAAAAGAGAATGGGCAGTTGGGTCAATGGGACCGTTACATGATTATAAGAATATGGAAAGTATCGTTCAAATAAGAAACACAAGATACGTATACAATATGGTACTATCTAAGTACAAAGAGATCAGGAACATGTATCAAAATAAGTAATAAGTACAAATATAAGTATAATGCAATGCAATGTATATAAGACACGTAATGTAGGCAAAAAGGGTGATCACTTCACACCAATCGTCTCATGAGTCCAAACTTCTATTTTTATCAAGAGAACAATATGCGAGAAATGACAAGGTGTGAGTGATTTCCACCGCTTATATACCATTGGACCGGAAGCGGGATACTTCCGGTGAAGGGTGCGGGTGAGCGCAAAAGGGGGGGAGGGTAAGTTAACACACGTCAACATGGGTAGTTTTAAGACCCTCGACTCGCTTGAACAATCTACTTATTTAGTAACTGTCAAATCTGTGCGCTCCGAACTATTCAGGATTACTTCGCTTGTCTGTTTGTTCTACAAGAGTGCGCACATTTCTCCGCACGTAGGCAAGATTACATATAGTGGACGGGCGATACTACTTACATTGTTACAATACATACATAGACAAGAAATATGAACATAGTTATTTAATACAAAGGAACACAATTCTATAACATAATTACACATATGACATAATATCTAATATTACGTTACAAAATGAATAACATGTATAATGGTGAACTAGTTTTAATACTCTTACATAGACATAGCTAGATGTGTTACTTGGATGCAGTTAATTTGAATCATCTGTTACATTTCCTAGTTGTAGGGATTATAGCAGCAGAGAAGTGAAATTAAAGAATAGATATAGAATATTAACTCAAGTAAAAATTATACTATTTACCTTTTCCACATCGCTTAACTGTGCATGCTCCTTTTACTCTTTAGAAAATACACGTGTCTCACCAAAGAAAATAAAGCTAATACTACAAGAAAGAACTCTTTACATTTCCAGGTTACAGTGTCCACTGCACACATACACCATGAAAGTCCCATCAGCCAGTGACGAAATCAGAAAGCCTTGGGTGGAATATATTCTGACTGATTATGAGAGAAGGACCAAGCCAAACACCAAAGTTCATGTGAAGAGTTTTGAAGTCTGCAATGGTAAGATTGATGTATTTGTTTGATGTATTCTGGAATTTAAGGATTCGGATGCAAAATAAGGCTTTCTGTAACTAAATACAAATTTCACCAGATAGCTTGCATGCTAGAAAAGTGACTTTTTTTTTTTTTTTTTTAGTAATTTAATCATTAACTTACTTTTTCTAATGTATATTCTATTGTAAATCTTTCCAGCAACAAAGCCAGGAGAGAGTTTCAATGCATCTCTGTTGAAGCTTACAGTGGATGCTTTCTTTGAAAATTCTTCAGAAGGGGATGATGGAGAGGGTGGTGAAGGAGGCGGTAGTGATGGAGGTGGTGGTGATGGAGGTGGTGGTGGTGGTGATGTCGATGTCAGCACGAAGACAGATAAGACGTATCATCTAATTGTCAAGTTCCTTTCCACTGATCCATTTAATAGAGAAATGGTGAAGCTGATGGAGTACCACATTAGGGAACTTGTTATGTATTCAGAAGTATTGCAGAATCTTAATAAGTACCAGGAGCAGCATGCTAATAATGAATTTCCCATTGAGATCCCCGAATTTATCTACGGAAAGTGTACCAACAAGGAATACGTGCTAGTAATGGAAAACCTAAAAAATGCTGGTTATGAAACCAATCCAAAGGAAAATGGACTTGATTATCATCAGCTAATGCATGCCATGGAACAGATTGGCAGATACCATGCTCTCTCTTATGTTTACAATAAGGAGAAGAGTCTTTTAGATGCATACCCTTCCCTCAAGTTCAACCCATCTATTAGTTCTCTCTTTAAGGTTTTTGTCAATGTATCATTGGATACTGTGCTGAAGTTCTTAAGGACTAAAGAAGAACACAAAGACCTTCTAAAAAAACTGGAAGTTGGTAAGGGGAACATACCTCGGCAATTTCAGGCACTATGGGATGATCACTCGAAATATAAGATGAAGTGCCTTAGTCATGGGGATTTTTGGAACAGTAATCTTATGTACAAATATTCTGAAGTCACTCAAGATGGAATAAGGAAAATTGATGGTGTTAAACTGATAGACTTCCAGATATGTCAGTGGACTAACCCAGTATTTGATTTGCATTACGTCATATCTACCTCAACCACACCTGAATTAAGAAAAGCACACTTAGATGATGTTCTGAGGCACTATCACGAAACTTTCACCAATGTTACTAAGAGATTAGACTCTCCTGTTCCAGATTACAGTTATGAGGAGTTTAGGGAAGAGTATGATAAGTCAGCACTAGTTGGGCTTATTATGGGTATTTGTCTCATTCAGGGAACACTGAGTAAGACAGGAGAGAGAATGTTACAAACTAATGATCCCGTTTGCAACAAAGCTGGTTGTCTTCCTTTCAAGGCTTCTTCAGATTTCTTTAAAAGTGGTGTGGCCAAAGTTATAACACCTTTGGCCTTGCATCCATCCTTCAGATTCATCATAACAGTAGTGTTTAGGAAAATGTTTGGACCAGTTGCGGATGAGCTTATTAGCGGCACAAATCAGATCATGAATAAACGACTTATTGGACTTCTTGTAGAAGCCAATGAAAATGGTGTGATTGATAAATACCTTAGTTAAATAAAGTGTTGTTCATATTGTGGGAATTCATAAAAATGAGTTATCAAAGACAATATTTATTTTATTAGTTTTGATAGATAAAGTAGGCTAAGTCATTTCATGCTACAGGAACTCATAATCATTCATATTTCAGAGTTAACATATCTCCCTTATAGTAAGGTATCTTACACTGGAAGTAGTGAGCAAGACTTGAAGACAAATTCTTTTTAATTTATTTTTGTTTGATCTAGTGTTAGTCATGATATTGATAAATTTAGTTGTCACAGCAGTTTTATGTTAATTTTATTGTGTATGACTATTCTGATGTTTTGAAGTCGGGTGAGGGATGAAAAATATATTAATCTGATTTTCTCCTGCATAATGTTGTCAGGGTTTTAATCTTATTTTAGGGGCATTTGCTTTAAACTTCTTCAAAATTACTTTGTTGTATTTTGAAAATACATAAAAATAGCCAGGTTATTGATAGTAATGCACGAGATGTTTTCCCAGTGAGATTTTCAGCATAAAGTGGTAATTAGTCCTCAAATATTTTTAAGGTTAATTCAGATATTAAGATGACTGGTGCTCATTTATGAAAACATATTTTCTGGTGCCTAACTAACATTAAGTGGTATATGCACACTAAACAAGTTAAAAGCTATATCAGAATTAGAATTTAGCTCTAAATACTGCTGATTTTTTATAATTGCACAAAAAATGTCAGGAAGCACTTAATTGTGGCTGAAACTCGTATATTCTGTATATGCATGGACAGCTTTGGGGCAAGGAGGAGTGATTAGCTGTTAAGGATTGAACTAAAATCTTTGTACTCACAATGTGAGATTAAACCCATTGTTCTACAGTTGCACATGATCAATGAGAAACTATTGATGTAAATGTTTTACAAATACTGTGTATTAAGTAATGATAATAGTTGTTGCTTCAAGTTTCACGGACTGGAAACATGCAGCCCTGTAGCAGCTGGCACCAGCCTTCAGGCCTCCCAAAGAATCTTCTGACATGTTTGTGTTGTATTAATCTAGGACTGTCTCTGTCACTGGCATACAGTAGGAGAGAAGCAGTCAATGTTTGTCAGCTCTCGTTATGTGAAAAAATGGGAAAAAAAAAAATCAAAGTTCATAGAAATAGATCTTGGACCCAGTCTGAAGACTAAGTGTCAGCAATTCAGGGCTGCAACTCTTAATAGAGATGAGAATACCGATGGCTTTTAGTGGTGGATGACAGAAGATGATTTTCAATGACATCTTCCAGAACCAACACATGTAGGTACCTATCATTGGTCCCATTAACTTGAATTATTTACATTGAAAAGGTAAGACAGATTTGTCTGAAAAGTAATTGTTTTTCAACTAAGTAAATCGAATTATGAAAGTTTGTAGATTATGTGAGGTATTAATAAGTGATATATTAATAATAATAGTAATAACTATTCCCTGCTGTTTCACTGACAGTAAACCTGCAGCCCCCACAGTATATAGCAAAAGTCCTTGAACTTCTTGATCCCTCAGAATATATATTTGGGAAGAAAAACTGGATTCTTGTTTGTTGTATTAGTGTGGTTATGGGACCAATGTTACGTACTCGCAAGTGATTGTTCTGCAAGATAGATGTTCAGAGAGGATAATCTCCCTGCTATACATCTTCAAAACTTGTCAACACCTTTACCTCTATCTGGAAATGCATCCCCAATGGGCAGCCATTTGGTCTATGGACTGGGGCCCATGATATTTCTATCAGCCAAAATTGTATTTCCTTCACTGTCTCACATAGAAGAACTGACAACTAGTGACTGCACCCCATTACTGACTTCTACAGTATGAGCTGGTGACCTGAAAATTGTATCACACTAAAGCAACACAGGAAACCGTCCAAGATTTCTTCCCTGACAACTATTGTGTGCCACTATGGATTAGTGAGACTTGAGGCAACAATTATTAGTGTGGTTCAGTTTTTATGTTACTATCTAATAGAAGGAAGAGGAGAAAGGTTGTAGTTGCTGGTTGTTAATTGACCTTAATGTGGAAAAATGTGTGTGTTGGGGAAAGGGGGCAGACATTTGAAATTAATAGAAATCATGGGCCTAGTCTGGAACCTGAGCAACATCCCATTGAGACTGCCCCTCTAAATAAACAGCTTCCCACACTGAGTGATAGATACATGGAATTTATAAATTAGACAACGAAACAGTGTGTGCAAACACTATATAAGATTTTAAGAAAAAACTTGATGCTGAGAGATGCAAAGACGGGTTACCACGAGCATAGCTCCTTTCCTGTATAATACAACTAGGTAAATACCTGCATGACTCTATCTCTGGTGTGATGCAGTCCTCAAGCATAGACATGCTGTTCATCAGCGGTGAAATGCATTACACAATCACATGGAGATGGCAATGTGGGTAGATTTTGAAGATGGACAGTGAGAAGATTCTGACCTCTGTCCTACAGGACTGCTTGTACTGTCTTATCATAAGACATTGTCCTGATGCAGCAAATGACTGTATAAAGCAAAAATCTATAGGTGTTGCATGTGGTGAAGAAGTGATACAGAAGTTAAGGAAAAAGGGTGATTAAACATTCACTTATGGAATTTGGGTAAATATATATCCCATTTAATCTCAGTGGTTCCTGCTGAATAAAATAATATGGCATTAGTCAGAACAAAATCCTTACATATCAAGGTTGCCTTAGGGCATGTAGATGGGTTATAGTGATGCTTTGAAAGAGATCAATGACAGGTACCTGCAAGTGATAGTTTTGCAAGATGGACTTAAGAAAGAATTGTCTCTCTGTTGCTCCTCTTTTTAAAACATGTTATGGTATGTAGCTTTCTAAACTGGTCCCAGAATCTCTTGTAATAATTTTCAACAATATTTTTTCATTTTTATATGAGGAGAGCTGACAACAAGCAACTGCTCTCATACTACTATTATAAGCAGGTGACATAGGAACAGCCTCACACCATTACAACACAACACTCCAACATTTCCTACCAGAGAGACCTATAGGAGTGCCCAGGGACTTCTGCTAGCAATTGTAGAACTGTAGGTTTCCAGTCTGAAACTCAAGGCAACACTTGTTATTGGTCAAGCAGGGAAAAACATTGCTACTTTGAGCTAGATTTTGGGAGTGGAGACAGTTTGATGCTGCATGGCAACAAGCAAATTCATAGTAAGGGCATACTACATTAAGTTCCCTGCTTCAAATGTCCTTTATAAAGAGGCAGTGTCCTAGCCCTCTCTGAGAGTGAGTTCTTAACATTAAAATTAATGCAAATTGTCATTTAGTTGAGATTAATTTTGTCCCTTACATTAACCCAGGGGTTTATCATAGCTGAATAAAGTACTCTGGCATCTAGAACAAAATCTGCACTGGTATGAAATTTGAAACAATGGGCATGAATGGATTATTGTAACACTTAATCATAGAAGTATGATAATATTACAGGCAAACCAAGTTAAAAGTTGGATTGCATAACTGAAAAAAAAATGTGAATGATTGTACAGCAAATATTTTGAAACACGGGTTCAGTGGAAATGTGTTCTCAGGCAACATTTTCAATCATTGGAGGTTATAGGAGCCAGTACAAACCTTAAAGTGTTCAAAACACACTGAATAGAACATGAGAGGTCCTAAAACTTTTTTTACCGTTCCTAGTTCCTTCACACAATCCTTCCATGACATAAAAGTTGTGCTGGAAACAGTGTAGTAAATAATGCATTAAGGATTTGGGTTCTTAATCCACAAGCCAGTTGTTCAAGTTGCACTTTCATAGCCTCTCAATACCTCCATAACGGCAAATATCAGAGATGGAGATGCAGTAGACCAGTGTCATATTTCAATGCTAGCACATAGATGGGATAGTCAATTGAATACACTGGTTTCAGACTATACTCACAGCTACAGGTATTCCAACATGCCTTGAACTCCACATGTACTTTTCATTACAATACAACCTCACCAAGCTGGATGAAGCCACAATGGAAAGGTACAAAGACTGTATCATTCCCAAAAGATAGGCTAGTCCTGCAGTGGACATTAAGGCTGAACTCAAATCCATATTGGATGTGGATTGTATACACATGTCCTACACAGTCAAGAATATGCACTCCTGCAGCCTTTATACTGACTAGAGCCCATGCAATGGCACTGGTACTTTAATGTTCCCTGTGTTGTTTCAGTGTATAGTTTCTTAGGCTTCACACCAGCATCATTATGATAATTGTTGCCTATAGCTTTTCTGATTGGAAACTCTCAGCTTTTCAGTGGCTGTCAACAATCTTCAGGTCCTCCCATAGATTTCGCTGGGAAGAAACCTTGGACTGCTGTGTTGTATTAATTTGGAATAATTTCTGTCACCAGTGTATAGTAGTGGGAGGAAGGAAGGAGTTGCCAGTTATCAGTTCACATGTCAGGAAGTACAGTTAAAGTTGACATGGAGAGAGCTTGGGGTTAGTTCATAGACCAGGTGTCAGCCCCAAGGGCCTGTAGCTCCAGATGAAGATAAAGGTGTTGAGAAGTTTTGAAAACGAGTATTTTAGATGCCATCTTGCTAGACCACCATTTGCAAATACCCATCATTGGTTCACTAGCATCATTACCACCATTAAACCACATTACAGAAAAGTAAGAATTGTTAGGCTGTTGACTCAAAGTGAGGAAGGACATATGAGAGATGTTGACCATAATGTGTCATACAAAATGGCAAGGTACAGTTGGTGACTATGCTTAAGGAATCAAATATCAGCCATCTTGAATGTAACTGATGTCAGTAGGCATGTGTGTGGAATCAACAGAGTAGAACTAAGATATCGTTGAAGCATTTGTAAATAGTGGAAAGTGAAAATTAAGAGATTGCATAACTTAAAGAGTTTTACAATTATAAAATTGAACAAAAAATTTGTAAAGTAAATTTTTTTTTAGCAAGGTTTGCACGTATATGGTAACAGTCGTGGAAGATAAATCTATTCATTTATGGTAATGATTCAGCTAGGATATTCCATTTAGATATCAAATTTTGAATGTTGATATAAATATAGAATAGTACTATATTGCAAAGCGGGTAGTAATTTTTTTTCAAAATGATAAAAAGATTATGGGAGACAATGAATTACCATTTCAGATTTGTTGTACCAACACCATTGAAAATTATTTCTATAGTGTTATAGTACTGGCTTTCACATTTATCATATCTGTGGATTGTAGTCTTCCTTTCTTTTTTTCCTGAAAGTAGCAGTTGCCGACAAGACTGACAAGTTAAACACCATATGAGGACGGAGCCTTTATTGTATGACGTTTTGCTTATTACAGCCTTTTCAAGTACCTTGAAAAAGCTGTAATAAGTGAAACGTCGTACAAATAAAGGCTCCGTCCTCATATGGTGTTTAACTTGTCAGTGTTCCTTTCCCTTATTTAATGTTTTGGTCTGCATTAATTCCTGAGAAGATGGAAATGTTGAACAGAGACTAGTATCCCAAGTTACTGTGCTTGTTTTCCACCACATACTGTGATAGTTGATCAGGCAGTGTAGATTTGCTTGTCAGTGCAATAGATTTACAGTTATTTTAATTACCAAAGGCACTTTTTCAATATTGTAAAGAGCAATTTTGTTTTTAGATATAGTTATAGAAAGGTTTCAGAATTGGTGTTGTTTATTTAGTTTTGACCCCCCGATGGTAGTTGATATATACGGTAGCATCGTTATAAAGACTTGGATTGTCATTGTCAAGGTTGTAAGGATTTTAACGAGATTGTCATTGCCTACTATAATTTTGAATTTCAGGTACCTTAGTTTTAGTACCAGATATGTTTATTATTTATTGTGCATAATATCAGTAAATTAACTCGTTCATTTGGAAAAATGTAATAAGGTTTGATACAAGCTAGATCAGTGTAGTATTTCAGTCTTGTAGATACTTTGAATGATCACTCTAATTTTTATGGAATGAAATGTTTCCTAGAAAATGCGTTTATGTTAGTAGAAAAGAACTGTGTATTCACACATTGAAGTTTATCTTGCTGAATATAAAATAATATTGCAGTTGGTTCTTCTTTTGCTGATTTAAATGTATAATATTTAAATTGGTCACTGTACTCAGAAAACAAATGGCTTTGTAGTAAGCTAAACATGGATGAAAAGATATTTTTTAGGTGAATCATGTTCATTTTTATTTGTATACACTTGGAGTTGTTTAAACGTGTTCTTGATTGCTTACAATGAAATTGCTTTTGCTATAGTGTGGTGCACTGCAAAAGAAGTAGTCCTCATCAAGATATTTTGCTTATCATTTTCTTGTGAAGTGGTCTCTCATCTGAACTTAAAAATCTCATGAGAAGAGAATGATGGTAACCAACACATTTTGATTAATGTCGCTTCACATATGCAGAGCACTTTTCTAGACTCGGGATTTAATGAAGAGTTTAGTTAAATATTCAAGCTTTGAGGCAGATTTTCCCATGTATTTTTAATAGTTAATTTTTTGAATATTTTTGTTGTGTTTGTTTGTCATTGTGTTCTGGAAAATGGGAACTGTTTCATATGTTGCAGAACTGCCATATGGCAGCATTGCAAAGCATGAGTGAAACTGTAAAGGAAGTGAAGTGTATTGTTTATTGTGTATTTATTTATAATAAGAAAATATAGCTGGAACAATATAAGACATGTAAAAAAAATTTGGAAATTGAAAATATTATTATTTTACAAAGGTGGACTTTCATTTACACTTATAGCCTTTTAGAAAGGTAGGCTTTCATTTTCTTTTGCTTCATGTCACATGATTTTAACTGAGAGATTAGAATACATATTGGATATTAAATATTGCCTCAAATTTCATTGACAGGAAATCTACTCCAGTGGCTTGCAGCTGGTCCTTCTGTAGATCTCTTTTAGAAGAAACTTTGGACTGATGTCTGTACTGTGTTAGTGTTGGAAGGTTTCTATGTCATCAGGTGGAAGTAGTAGGAGGAGGGAAGCAGTTGACGAGTTAAACACCATGTGAGGACGGAGCCTTTATTTGTACGATGTTTCACTTATTACAACTTTTTCAGGTACAGTGAGTCCTACTTATACAGTAATTCTTTATCTGGTAAATTCACAGCTATGGTATTTGGTAATTACTACCCTTGATTCTATTTACAGTAAGAAAAATTCACAGATATGGTATCTGCTCGTGTTTTGGAAGTAAAATTAGACATTTTGAAGAGGAAAGAGCAGGGACAAGGTACGTCTGCCATAAGTCGAAACTTGGGTTCGGTATATGGCAATTTCAATTTGCGGTAAGGTTTTCAGGAATGCATATGTACTGTATAATGAGGACTCACTGTACTTGAAAAAGCTGTAATAAGCAAAACATCGTACAAATAAAGGCTCCATCCTCACATGGTGTTTAACTTGTCAGTCTTGTCTGCAACTGCTACTTTAAAAAAAAAAAGGGAAGCAGTTGTTGGTTGCCAGCTCTCCATGTGTGAAAGGGTGAAAGAAATATAGTTAAAACCAATAGAAAATTCTTGGTCCTGGTCTGGAGACTGAGTGATACTCCCTGCAGATGGTGGTGAGAGGGTTGAAAAGTTTGGGAACGGGCACCAGGAAGATGATTTTCTCATCTTGCAGAACCACCAAAAGCAGATACCTATCATTGATCCATACATGCTAGAAAACATTCAGTAGCCTTTAAGATGACTTTGAGGTATATATATATTCCTAGCTGCATTTATAAGGTAGACATGATTCTTACTTTATCCAGCCTAAACATTACTATCGGGGCTTGCATTGAGTAGTGGGTAGTTTTCCTGTCTTGTATGGAAGAGCCCCTAATGTGAACCTTTGATGCTGGCTGGACGCTTAGAGCACACCAGCTTGAGTCTATTGTGAATCCTTGGACCTGTCTCGGTGTGCTAACAAATTTTCACTAGTAAAGGCTAGGTACCCACATACCTGAGCAGCCTCTTTTAGGGCTTCACCTTACTCACTTCACACGGCAATGGGCTTAGCAAAAGGACCTGAAATATAACTAGCCTTTCCTTCACCTGATTGGGGAGTAGTCCCCAGTAATCACCCAATATGTGGCCACAATAATAAATTGACATTCACCACATTTGTAGGGAACAGCCACTAGCTGCTGCTCCAGTACCACTGAATGACCTCACATCCCCAGACCTACCCCATTTCTCCTGGTCATTATCTCAACTGCCCACCACCCCAACATAACCACAAACGCAACACAAGGATACCTTGCACAGCCTCCCACTCTCTCCAGTTCTTCCCAACCCACAGCACCACCAACTCCAGCTCTCGTTAACTCACTGCCTCCTACTGTAAACCCTTTTTATTCACCCATCCACCCCACTACCCACACCCCATGCTCTTCAGTAAAGAGAATCAACTCTCCACCTGAAAGAGTACAAGTAGTGCAATGTGTAGGAAATATTGCACCAGTATCATCACCCCATGTTCCCTGTTCATTGTGGTCCAAGCTATAATCATAAAGATCAAGCTGAAGTACGACCCAGCCCTAATACTACATTCCAGATCCATAGAATCATCCACAACCCCCCAAAAAGAACAAGTCCTGCCCTAGTATCATAGGCTTACCATTGCCCCAAACCCATCTGGAATGAATGATTACATATTAAACAGTTTCAGGTCCCATATCCCTTGAGAACAATTCTCCCTGTTCTCTTAATGCCCCCACCATTCAACCTGATCCTCACAATGGACCAGCGTTTCTCAACCTTTTACCCTTGCGTAACCTTTAAAATAAATCGCATGTCTCAAGGAACTCCTGCACAAAAAAAATATATACAGTATATATATATACCATATCTTTCTCATTTTATTTTCATCGTAATAATAGGTTAAATAGGATGATGTCTATATTACATTATTACAATAACTGTGGTGGGGGAAAAGAATACTGCCACCAAGTTTTCCCACTTGGATCGTAAGAGGCGAGAAGAAAGGGACGGGGAGAGGGACTAGGCATCCTTCTCCCTGTAGCCCCACGGGGCACACATCCTAAAGACAAAAGTGAAGGCATAAGGGGTGCTGGCGGGCCTCGGGCCAGCACCCTAAGGTTTGGGTCTTTTAATGTGCGTGGATGTGGTACAGATGAGAGTAAAAGGGAAGAGATAGGTAGTATGTTTGTGAGAAGAAAGTTGGATGTGTTGGCTTTGAGTGAAACTAAGTTGAAAGGGAAGGGTGAGTGTATGTTTGGGAGTGTAAGTGGGAGGTTATCAGGAGTGAAGAGAGGGCGAGGGAGGGAAGGGGTGGCTATTCTAGTAAGTGAGGAGATAGGTAAAGGGGTAGTGGAGTGGAAGGAGGTTTCCTCAAGGATAATGTGGATGAAGGTGAGATGTGGGTCTTTGTAAGTGCATATGGGCCGGGCAGTGAGAAGAGCATGGAAGAAAGGGAGGCCTTTTGGATAGATTTAAATGAGTGCATAGAGGGTTTAGGAAGAAATGTCAATGTAATAGTACTGGGAGACCTTAATGCTAGAGTGGGAAATGGTCCAATCAATGGAGTGGTTGGGAAGTGTGGAGTTCCAGGAAAGAATCGTAGTGGAGAGTTGATGGTGGAAATGTGTCTAGAAAGAGAGTTGATGATAGCAAATACAGTGTTTCAGAAGAAAGTCAAGCATAAGTACACATGGGAGAGGGTGGTGGAGGGAAGGGTGGTAGATAGAGCGCTAATGGATTATGTAGTGGTAAATAGGATTATGATAGGAAGAGTTAAGGATGTACATGTGCTAAGGGGAGAGGGTGGGGGAATATCAGATCATTTTTTGGTGGAAGGTAAGTTGAGAGTGGAGGATAGATGGAGAAGGAGGAAAGGGACAAAAGGTAGGGAGGTTCTTAGAGTGAACTCCTTGAATGAAAAGGAAAAGGAGAAGGAGTACGAAAAGAAGCTGAAGGAGGAGTGGGAGGGAGTAAAGGATAGAGCAGAGATGGGTGTGGAGGAGGAATGGGGATGGTTCAAGGAGGGAGTCTTAAAGTGTGCAAGGATGGTGTGTGGAACAAGAAGGACAGGGGGAAATAGAAGAAAGGGTAGTGAATGGTGGGATGAGGAAACAAAGAAGGTTGTAGAAGAGAAGAAGCGAGCATTCACAGATTGGTTACAAAAGAGGACAGGGGAGTCATATGAGACGTACAAAGAAAAGAAAAGAGAAGTAAAGCAAAAGGTAAAGGAGGCAAAGAGGAGAGCAGATGTGAAATGGGGTAGGAGTATGACAGAAAATTTTGAAAGTAATAAAAAGATGTTTTGGAAAGAAATTAAGAGAGGAAGAGGAGGCGAATCAAGTAGGGAAGAAAAGGTAAAAGGTACAGATGGAGAGTTGATAATGGAAGAGATGGCAGTGAGGGGAAGATGGGCAGAATATTTTAGGGAGTTGCTGAATGTGAAGGAGGATAGGGAAGGAAAGATAGCTGCAGTGGCAGTTGTAAAGATGATGAAAGCAGGCAGTTGTAAAGATGATGAAAGCAGGTAAGGCACCTGGTCTGGATGGATGTCATGCAGAATGTCTGAAAAAGGGAGGTTCAGTGATGGTGGACTGGTTGGTGAGATTATTTAATGTTTGCTGGAGAGAGGGTAGAGTACCGGAGGACTGGAGTAGTGCCTGTATAGTTCCTCTTTACAAGGGAAAAGGGGACAAGTGTGAATGTAGTAATTTCAGAGGGATTAGCCTGTTGAGTGTAGTAGGGAAGGCTTATGGGAGAATCTTAATTGAGAGGATTAGGAGAGGAACAGAAGGAGTAATTGGTGAGGAACAGTGTGGATTTAGGACGGGTAGAGGTTGTGTAGATCAGATCTTTGTGGTAAGACAGATATGTGAGAAAGCTATAGGAAAGGGGAAGGATGTTTTTTGGGCTTTTATGGATCTGGAAAAGGCTTATGATAGGGTAGACAGAAAGGCACTGTGGGAGGTTATGCAGATTTATGGGATAGGAGGAAAGCTTTTGGGAGCTGTCAAGAGTTTTTATGTGAGTAGTAGAGCATGTGTTAGGATTGGAAATGGAGAGAGTGAGTGGTTTGAAGTAAAGGTGGGACTTCGTCAAGGATGCGTTATGTCGCCCTGGCTGTTCAACTTATACATGGATGGGGTGGTGCGAGAGGTGAATGCTAGGGTAGTGAGTCAGGGATTGGAGATGGTTAAAGAAAATGGAGAAAAGTGGGAGGTGAGCCAGCTGTTGTTTGCGGACGACACTGCGCTTGTGGCAGGGTCAGAGGAGGGATTGAGGAAGCTGGTGGCAGAGTTTGGGAGAGTATGTGATAGAAGAAAGCTAAAGATAAATGTGGGTAAAAGTAAGGTGATGAGATGTACAAGGGGTGAAAGTGGCAGTAGACTGGAAGTGAACATTAAGGGAGAGCGACTGGAGGAAGTGGATAGTTTTAGATACTTGGGTGCAAGTGTAGCAGGAAAAGGTGGAGGTAGAATGTAGATTGAGAGAAGCGAGTAAATGCCTTGGTGGTTTAAAGAGTGTAATGAGAAATAGACATTTGGGAATGGATGCGAAGAGGAGACTGTATGAAGGAGTGATTGTGCCAACAGCACTGTATGGGGCAGAAACGTGGAACATAAGAGAAGAAGAGAGAAGGAGTTTGAATGTGTTTGAGATGAGGTGTCTGAGAAGTATGGTGGGGGTTACTAGGCTAGATAGAGTGAGAAATGAGGAGGTGAGGAGGAGAACAGGGGTGAAAAAGGATTTGGGAGAGAGGGTTGATGAAAGAATATTAGGATGGTTTGGACACATGGAAAGAATGAGTGAAGAAAGACTAGTAAAAGAGGTATGGAAGGCAGATGTGGAGGGAGTGAACATGAGGGGACGTCCTAGGATGAGGTGGATGGATGGGGTGAAGGGGGCTTTGGGGAAGAGGGGAATGTCTGTTGAGGAAGGAAGGGAGAGGACGGAAGACAGAGGTGAGTGGAGAATGGTTGTATATGGATGATGTTGTGACTGCATGAGGAGGAATGGGCGGGGGGGGTAGTATGTGTGAGTAAATTTTGACGCAGCCCGAAGGGATTTCTCCCCGTCCTCTCCTTATATGCAAAGGGGGACGGAGAGGGGGGGTCGCCGATTAAATGAAGCGGCCTTGCTGTGGATGTACTGTGTCTTGCGACACTGCTTCTGACCCAGGGCGGTGGGCAGGGTTCAGGGATGACCCGTCATCCAGGAGGTGCTCAGATGAGAGGAAGGGTGGGAGGGGTGTGGAGTGTATTTAGGGATGAAATGGGTGGGAGTGTTTTTATGCCTTTCCCTTTGTGGCTACCTCCCTTGGAAGGGGGAAAAAGCCTTGGTATATGTATGTATGTATGTATGTGTTACAATAACCTTTAGTGGAACCCTGGTTGAGAAATGCTGTGGGTGGACATTCTCCACAGAATCCCCACACATGAGAAGATGAACTCTCTTCCTCATCTGCCTGTCAACATCTATAGCAGGCCCGTTCAGAGGAGGGGTGCCCAAGCACCTGCCCCTTTGCCCTGTGCCCCAAAAACAACCTTCACAAACATATATAAAAATTAATGAAAAATTATTTCTTACAGGCTTTTTCCATTTTCTTGCCATTCAGAAATTATAATGTGGAAAGTGGTGCTGCATCCTACCGGATAGTTGCCAAATACGAATAATACAAAAGAGTGAAGTGCCCAAAGCACCTGCCCCTTGCAATGTCTGTGCACGTTACTGATCTATAGGTATATTCTCCGAGGCACCCCTGACGACAGCAACCCACAGTTCAACCAAACCTGCTAAAGGGGTTATTTCATTATTTTTCCTCCAACCTCCAATTAATCAGTGGCACCACCCATGTCTAGATCTTTTTCCACATTAAAATATTACAGTTTTCCTCCAGTATATCAGATTCCTTCATGAAAGTTGTAGGATCTTTTTCCACCTTAAAATATCTACGGTTTTCCTCCAGCATATTAGATTCCTTCGAGAAAGTTGTAGGATCTGCTCCAAAAGTTGGATGAAAAATAGCCCAGTGTGATAACGCCTTAAGCATCCGAACTCTGTCACTATTATCTCACGGAACACGGGCATCGAATGTCGTTCCGATCCATGGTGGAATATTCCTGTCTGTGGTACAGTATTTGCACTATTATCTCAATGAAATAAAACTCACACGAAACGGAATAATCATCTGATATTCCATGTTTTTATTTCAATACGTAATAAAACTTCATATCAATCAAGTCATTTCGTTATTGTCCACGTAGGGCATGCTTCGTTGTAATTTATGGAGATGAAGTATAATATACAAATAAAACACGAAGTGGCAGTACTCCATACACCAACACCGTCTGAGATAACAGTCTCCCATGCAGGCCGAGTCGGGACTGATGACACCACCAAAGCGCACGCACTCACCAAGGCTCGCAATTGCCCCATAGCCAAAGGGAAGGCAGCCAATCAAAAGACTAGTCAGATTCCGGGACCTGATTGTGAGCTGCTACCAGGATTTAAAAGACGGCCTCTTGCCGATGGAGGGCAGAACAGCCTCTCTACACGCGGGAAGTGAACTGTACTCACTTCCCGTAAGATACATACACACACCTCTCACGAACATAGCCACACCCCATGCACAAACATCAACACGTACTTTTTCTTCTACTAAAATTCGCTTCCTTTCTAACTTTCTCTTATGCTACATCTCATTTCAGTTTACCTCCTACTAAAGATTTTTCCGTTTTTCCATCTTTCTCTACTACTACGCCTCCTACCATTTTCTCAACTTTTGGGGATTCTAATCGCAGGCGTCGGCGCCGCCGTCCAAGTTCCCTGCCCATTTCTCCTGAGCCACGACCACCAACCGCCCCTAATCGCTCACGAAAAAGCGCGCTGGCAATAGCTCTCTTTTTTACACTACTATCTTTTCATTTTCTTACAGACATTTTTCCCCTCCCAGAAAAAAACAAAAAAAAAAACGATCATGCGCGAGCGGGTGGTCTTGCCTAGCAAGTCGCAGAACAGCCTCTCCGATCGCAACAACTCGCCTAGCTCCAAGACCTCTCCCAGCATCGGATCGAGGATCTTAAATCTCCAAGACCTTCTCTCTCTCTACACCGAATCGAGGACCTCCAGGTCCAGATCTCATGCTCGCCCGATTCGGTGAATAAAGAGAATAAGATCAAGATCACTGCATTGATTTCCTTTCTTGGTTGTCCTTCATACCAGAACACTACACACGTATCACGAACTCACGATTTTGTCAATCCATGTACATCATGTCTAATATTATGGTTCTATGGATATAATCTCTATGATTATTATGTCGTTTTATGTTAACTTGTAGAAGGATCATGAGAAAATTTCCTCCCGGAGTCCTGTTAACCATTTTGTTTTCTGCATCATCATTTTTAAAGTTCCGGGTCATGTTCCATTTTTTTTTATTATGCACATTTTTATTATGAACATTACATTAGCCATCATTCCGTTTCGCGATATAGTATTTGCGCAGAAAATGGAACGATACATAACGGTTTTTTTTTTTTTTTTTTTAGATATGCACAGAACGGAACTACTGATCATTCCGTGGTCGAACTTTCCGTTCCTTGTTCCGTGATACAGTATTTGCCTCCCAACCCGAACAGTAATGTACCAAAAGGTGGCAGCTCTAGGCATTTCTCGTTAACTTGCTACCGGCTTTGGCTACTTCGTTTGAGTACAAACAACTTCGGTTACGATCTTTTGTTTTTAATTTCAAATGAACTAAGAAAAGTTAAATCAATTTAGACACATTGTTGAAATGTTCTTAGGTAATAAGTCTAGAATATTGCAACCGAAATCCTTTCTACTTAAACGAAATAACAAAAACAAGTAGCACACTAGTCTAGTGTGCCGCCTCCTTAATGATACAGCAGAGCAAAACTACTCACCAGGCGATTGAAATCTGTTTTTGCTGCAAAGAAAACAAAGGGTGCATGAGAACCCGTACACTTAGCAAATTAGATTATGTTTCTTATCTAAATCCTGCGAATTATTTAACCAATTCTAATATGTCTAGCAGCAGCTTAGTACATACATACATATACCAAAGGCTTTTTCCCCCTATATGGGGGGTAGCCACAAAGAAAAAGGCATAGAAACCACTCCCACCCATTCCATTTCCTATCAATATTTCACTCCCCTCCACCCTCCTCCCTCCCTCTTATCTTGGCACCTCCTGGATGACGGGTCATCCCTGCATCCTGTCCACTGCCCTGGGTCAGAAGCAGTGTCGCAAGACACAGCGCATCCACAGCAAGGCCGCTTCATAAATTCGGCGACCCCCCCTCTCCGTCCCCTCATGCAGAAAAGGAGAAAACGGGGAGAAATCCCTTCGGGCTGCGTCAATTTTCTTCTCACACATACCTCCCCACCCCCCACCCATTCCCCCTCATGCATCATCTATACACAACCCCTCTCCATTCACCCCTATCTTCTGTCCTCTCCCGTCCTTCCTCCACAGACATTCCTCTCCTTTGTAATGTCCTTTTCACCCCATCCATCCATCTCATCC
The DNA here is from genome assembly GCF_046742065.1 of Oratosquilla oratoria. Taxonomy (NCBI): domain Eukaryota; kingdom Metazoa; phylum Arthropoda; class Malacostraca; order Stomatopoda; family Squillidae; genus Oratosquilla; species Oratosquilla oratoria. Next base: position 107,076,712 of record NC_134777.1, on the reverse strand, counting down.
TAGGACGCCCCCTCATATTCACTCCTTCCACCTCTGCCTTCCATACTTCTTTTACTAATCTTTCTTCACTCATTCTTTCCATGTGTCCAAACCATCCTAATACCCTTTCATCAACCCTATCTCCCAGTTCCCTTTCCACCCCTGTTCTCCTCACCTTCTAATTTCTTACTCTATCTAGCCTAGTAACCCCTATCATACTTCTCAGACATTTCATCTCAAACACATTCAAACTCCTTCTCTCTTCCTCTCTCATGTTCAATGTTTCTGCCCCGTACAATGCTGTTGGCACAATCACTCCTTCATATAACCTCCTCTTAGCATCCATTCCCAGATGTCTATTTCTCATTGCACCTTTCAATCCACCAAGGCATTTACTCGCTTCTCTCAACCTACATTCTACCTCCACCCCCACTCCTCCCTTAGTAATTGTTTCTATGTTAAGATAAACATTACGCCTAGATTTGACCTTTGGCCTTGATAAGGTAACGTGGGGGTGAGGGGTTGTGTTTCAGTTTCAGTCCTCTGTAATTTCTGATTTCCGTCGGCTCATCCTCTTTGGCGACAATTAATACTAGTACGCACTCAGTGACTCAATACAAACTGATTTCTCACCCAATCAATGGAAGATACGAGTAGCCTACATCAGTAGTGACAAACTTTGTAGAACTAAACTGACAATATTTTTGTCCAGTCTACATTTTTTTTAGTTCAAAAATTTCATTTATTATTATCATTATTATTATCATCATCATCATTATTATTATCATTATCATTATTATTACTATTTTATTCTGGGTCTCCACATTGCCAATTTTTCTTTTCAGGGCTTACTTTGACAGTACACGACAGGATATTTTCATTCTTCCCTTGTATATTCTTAAGTGTTTGTATTGGAATACATCAGCCAGGAATGCAACTTCAGTGAACCAGGTTTCATTTACTGAGCAGGTCACGCAGCTCAGATTATTCTGATGTCAAAAACATAAGAAGCTCCTTCCTTAGTCCTTAAAACCGCGAAAGCTAACCGCCCTCGGGATAACCATCTCAATTCTGTATGCAGTAGAAGTTGTGTATGAGCAGATTCCACGGCAACACATAGTGTTGAAAACAACCTTGAATTTTATTACCTACTTTTGATGTAGTTGACTATTTTGATCGTCTCATGTAATACTTTCAGGAGCTTGGTACTAATGATTTTGAAATGAGGACCTCTGTGCAATAATCCACATCTGCCTTCCATACCTCTTTTACTAGTCTTTCTTCACTCATTCTTTCCATGTGTCCAAACCATCCTAATATTCTTTCATCAACCCTATCTCCCAAATCCTTTTTCACTCCTGTTCTCCTCCTCACCTCCTCATTTCTCACTCTATCCAGCCTAGTAACCCCCACCATACTTCTCAGACACCTCATCTCAAACACATTCAAACTCCTTCTCTCTTCTTCTCTTATGTTCTGTGCAATAACAGTGGGTGAAAATAATGACAGGGTTCTTTGATTTGGCCAGTGCAATGAATTCTCTTCGGCTTCCAGACATAAAGTGGGCACCATCCGTACAGATGCTTATACATAATTTCCACGACAAATCGTAAGAACTGAAGTAGCTGTCGGCAACCTCAAAAATGTCTTGGCCTCTTGTTGTTTCTGGAAGTGATTTTCATTTTTTTTTTTTTTTTTTTTTTTTTTGTTCAATTATGTCTTCTCTACAAACCTAATAAATGTTAGGAGCTGAGCTTTTCCAGTGATGTCATTAGACTTGTCCAACTGATGGCAAAATGTTTGGCTTATTTAATTCTAGCTATCACTTGTGAATTAACGTCTTGAGACATCAATACGACGACTAATGGTGTTATCTGACATGGGTATTTTGAAAACTTTTTTTTTTCTTTTTCTTTTTTTTTCATACAAACACCCGGACCTGGCTTCGCCAGGTGTGCTTGGCCTACGGCGTAGCTCGCTTCGCTTCGCTTGGCAATATTTCGTAAAGATTCTCTTAGCAATATTTCGTAAAGATTCTCTTGGTAATATTTCGTAAAGATTCTCTTGTTAACATTTGATAAAGATTCTCTTGGCAATATTTCGTAAATATTTTCTCATTAATATTTCGTAAAGATTCTTTTGTCAGAATTCCGTAAAGATTCTCTTTTTCTTGTTAGCACCACTTTCTTTTTCCATGGTAATATTAGTGTTTCCGGTGATGACTCATTTCCGGGTTGGGCCTTGCGTAGGAGGTTGGAAGGTTTAGAGAGAAATATTTTTTTATGTTAGTGGAGTGGAGATTCTCTTGGCAATATTTCGTAAAGATTCTCTTAGCAATATTTCGTAAAGATTCTCTTGGTAATATTTCGTAAAGATTCTCTTGTTAACATTTGGTAAAGATTCTCTTGGCAATATTTCGTAAATATTTTCTCATTAATATTTCGTAAAGATTCTTTTGTCAGAATTCCGTAATTCCTTTTTTATGTATATAGATTCTCTTGGCAATATTTCGTAAAGATTCTCTTAGCGTTATTTCGTAAAGATTCTCTTGGTAATATTTCGTAAAGATTCTCTGAGTCTGAGTAAGATGTGTCCCCGGGAGTTAGTGTTTCCGGTGATGACTCATTTCCGGAGTAGGAGGTTGGAAGGTTTAGAGAGAAATATTTTTTTATGTATATAGATTTTTCACCAAACATAATATTTACAGTTTCACAGTATGCTGGTAATATTACTGATTCTGCAATGATTTCTGCAACAGCATAACTTGCTTTTTGAGCTTTGTCAGAAAGAGTTGTGATTTTAGTTAATTTCTGAGACTGGCGTGTTAGATTAGCCTTAATTAGTCTTTTGAAATATCCAATGGGTTTCTCTCATAAATGTGAGTGCTTTGTGTGAAGGTGCCTTTTCAACTTGGAACCATGGCTTGGTTTGTCAGCTTCTCATCATAAACAACACGCTTAGGACGAAATTCTTTTTCTCCAGAGGAAATTAATTTGAAGGATACTTTTCTTTATACTGAAACTGATTTAGAAATAACAGTGCCAGTCCTCTTTTTCTTACTACCAGAACCAGCCACACTTCCTTCATTGTCATTATTTTCTAACATGCCTTTCCTGATCAATTTATTCATGTCTATTAAGTTCTGGATAAAAAGAAATGTAATGTTAAGTAAAAATAACGGCGGGTATTTTTTTTTTTTTTTTTTTTTGACATTCAAAAGTACATTTTTAAGTAAACAGTGCAAATCCGATAATTTTTTCTCCTATACAAAAATCGTCAAATTATTTCTCTTTTTTTAATTTGCGAAGACTTTTTTTAAGGAGGAAAATTATATCAGGTTTGCATTATCTATTCAAAAATATATTTTTGAATGCCAAAAAATGTCCGCTAGTATTTGCTTAACAAGAAGAAACTCATATAAATATTTGTCACAAAAACAACAAAATCACTGTTGTGTCGCAATAAACATTGCACCACACAGTTGCAGCATTATACCTCTTAGTGAGCACGTCAGACAGGTGGTGGCGCCGGCTGCCCATTCACGCAATACTTCTTCTCAAGCTTCACTTATGCATGCGCGGTACTGCATGACAATATAAATTGACGATTCTACACTTCAGAATCCAGGAAAGAATATCATTTGTCCATTAATGCACAACACATCTATTTATTGCATTGTTGAAAAATAAGAGTTTCATACATATTGTTAAAACGTAGCTAATACAAAAATAAATAGATACTGGAGGATCAACACTACTCAAAACTTCCGCGGCACATAGTTTTGTAGTGACGTGATACATCCTACAACCCGTCACACACTAATCAGAGATTCCATCGAGCCTCGCCGTCATCATCTGCTACCGCCTCGCTGACGTTAGGCTCCACGTCCAGCTACAACCATAAGTTCCACTAAGCTGTGGCCTTAGTCCGAGCTTCACCTATCAGTGTTGCCACTTTTGTAGAGGCGAATTCCCACAGATTAAAGATTTTCCCCCACAGATTTCCACAAACTGAAATTAAAATCCCACAAAAATTCCCACAAAATTAATACAGCATTATTTCATAAATCTATTATTGATGAAGAAAATGAAACATTTTTCCTTACAAAAAAAGCAGTTACTTAATATTTAACAACTATATAAACTTAAAAACTAGGTCTTTCCATCATGACTGTTCTGTAGACAGTCTGCAGCTACAGTAGGCCAACCAAAACTTTGCAATACAAACATCATAATGACAATGATTAGATTTATAGTTACCTACAGTCTCAGTTTCTTACTGCATTAAATCAAGATTAATGACATTCTCCTCCTCCTCCTCTCTAGAACCTTTAGCACCGAAATTTCTTATCATGTCATCAGTGGGCTGAAAGTTTACACACGACTGATAATAATGAACCAATCCATACCTTATCTGCAACAATGCCTCTACCGACCTAACCTTTAGACGATTTCTCAGTTTCGAGTGAACAACACTCATTTGAGAGAAAATTCTTTCTACTAGTGCTGGGCAAATACCGCTAATTTCAATACCGGAATTACCGGTAAACAACAATGCCGTTACCGGAATTACCGGTAATTTACCGGTAAAAGACTCGTGAGGTAGTAGTGACGTCCCAAGTTCGAGTCGCCTTTATGACTTAAATCTAAACAAATTTCATCCTACTATGGTGTGTAGTCACAACTCAAGTTTTGTAACGTCGTCACTATAAAAATCCTGCGCTCCGAGTCGTTACTCCAACTCTCGTGGGCGGGGAGTAGGGACGGGGTGCGTGTAAGGTCACAGCATTACCTCCTCTCCCTCAGTGCATAGGCCTACGCACCAATCCCCCCTCCCCCTCTCACACTCCACTTCCGTCTCTATGTAAGTGCAATTTCATACAAAGAATATATTTTTCACATAGAAACACAATTTCATAAAAGAAAAATAATTACATGCATCATTTTTACACATTACACATAAAACTTCATTTCCAAAATCACCCATTTTTCATTTAGTCAGGACAAAGTTTTTTTTCTTTTTGTACAATTGAGGTTTTAAAGGTTTTGTGTGAGATGAATTGACATATGTAGGTCATTTTCATAATGTTTTTTTTTACCAAGTTCCTCTTATATTAGGCTCAGGAGCACATAATCTCAACCCTTTGAATTTCTGTCAAAGTTTTTTTCAATTGTTCATAGTTGTCATTTTTTATATTGGAATTACGTTAATTTTGTATTAGCAGGACTCTACGATCCCTATATTTATATTATAGTACCTTTAAATGGACAAAAAACACACGCATATATTTTATTTTAATTTTTTATTCTGTGTATCCATTTGGATACATGCCCACCGGAATCGCCAGCGCGCGCCACCTCCACCAATCTAGGGTAAGGCTCGCAAATATTAGTTACTTAAAACTACGCGAATAATAATTACATGCGTATCACTAACAAAATATGATTTTTGAATAACACGTTCCCTTGCGTCGTAGAGGCCACTTCAATGGGCACAGTGTTAATCCACCAGAATCTTTGATCGTCTCTGCCCGCTTGTTCTTGTCTCTGCTTTCCGTGTGTCTGTTGTGGTATACTGTATTCCCTGCCCCAACCCATAGCTTATATATATATCCTTGTCAGTCATCACTCGTGCGAGTCTGATAAGTGTATTTGTGAACTTGTTTGTGATTAACTCCAATACAAGTACAGTACAAATAGATTGTAACATGCAAATGGTGTCTTTCATGAGCAACTGCGTACATTTTTGTAAATATGCATATATTAATAAACATTAAATATAAAGTTAAATATGAAGATCTGGTAAGTGTGGAAACAGTGTCTCTCCAATCTCCCCGTTCTGTGAGCTTTCATGTCCGTTCTACAAACTTTACAACGTGCCTTATTTCCATCCTCTTTCACTTCCGCTAACTATTTTTTAAACAGGGGATCCTTTAACCAGGCAGACTGAAAAGTTTACGAGTAGTTTGACCACCTCTTCATTTCTAGATCACATAGGCTGACTAATCGAATACGTACATTTTGCACTGAACCTCTGCGGGCCGAGATGCGAACAAAACGATTTAGCACGTCTGTTAATTTTCATATTCGAATACGTACATTTCGTACTGTGCATCTGTGGGCCGAGAAGGGAGCAGGACGATCTAGCACGTTGAATACGTTCCTGTTAATTTTCATACTACGTAGGGCCGTCAGTACTGTCACTCAGTACCACCAAGCCGAAAAGTGCTTACAGCTCTCTGAGTATTATGGGATAGGTTATCGATTAACGGAACCTAAACGGTAGCAGATTTTTTGCTGGTAAGCTACCGTCAAGGTTGTTACCGATAAAACCCGTAACTACCGGTAGCTGCCCACCACTACCGTCACTCAGTACCACCAAGCTGAGACGTGCTTACCGCTCCACGAGTGTTTGGTATAGCTTATCGGTTAACGGAACCTTAACGGTAGCAGAATTATTGCCGGTAAGCTACCGTCAAGGCTGTTACCGATAAAACCGGTAACTTTACCGGTAGCTGCCCACCACTACTTTCTACTGAGGCATTTGAAAATGGAAGGGACAATAATGCCAGTACGAGGCCTGAAATGTTTGGGAACATTTTTTGTCCTGCAGAATTTTCCCTTTCATTTACCTCAGTCCAAAAACTTACTACATTACCCAAGCAAATTTTAGGCCACTGCTGAAGACACATTGAACTCCATTCATTTTCAAGACCATCTAGATCATCAAAGGTAGACCGATATCTAGCACCAATCAGAGCAACAGGGTCTTTAATCTGCGATGTGGCAATGGAAGGATGGAAATTTTTCAACATCATAAGTATCTCAACATTATCAGGTAAGCGCATCTGAACTTGTTTTATGAGTTCAACCACAAACTCTTTACACCGCTCTTTGATATAGTGAACTTGAGCTGTAGTTAAAGAACAAGCAGATGCATATGTGGTGAACTCATATCCAAAGTTCATTGCCTCACATGGCACAACATGATCCAGAAATTTAAGTTTGGGTAGGTTTTCATCAGAACATTTTGACAAGTGCTTTCCATTTACTACAATGTTCATTAGATTACGATACATTGCAATGAGATCCTGTGTTACTTTTGTGACATCTGCAGTTTGTGACTGGAAAATCTTATTAACACTAACTATTTCTTTCAGAGTTTTTCTGACAAACAACAAATACAATTTATTCTGGTCATCTCTGTATGCATCAGACAGGGTTTTCGCTGTGTAACAAAGTTCTTTGGAAGCACTCAGGTCAAAATGAAGCTTTAGAGCCTCCCACTGATCGATAATTATACTAACTGCTTCCAACCTTGCCAACCAGCGTATGCCTGCCAGTCCCGGCACCTTCTTAGGTACTGTACACTGTTTTCTAACACTCTGTATATAGCCTGATACTCATTAGTCCTCTTAGGAATAGTAGAAAACCAATTGAGTTTCTCTAACTACAAAATCAACAATTATAGGAAGGCATTCAGAAGCCTTACTGGCAGCAAGGTGAAGGGAGTGGCACGCACACCTAAACAGGGTTAATTCAGGATTATCAACTCTTAAGAGTGTTGAGAGTGAATGAGTTCGACCGATCATCGAACTGGCTCCATCAGTCCCTAGGCCTATAATTTTTTTCACATCTAGGCCGTCCTCAGCCAAGCATCTTTTAACAGTTTGATTGAGATTATCAGCTGTAGCATTTTCTATTGGTAGTAGACGATAGAAAGTGTCCACTACAGACTTTTTACTTGTACTGTAAAAACGAACGCAAAGGGCAAGGCAAGATATATTTGCTTCGTTGGCACTCTCATCAACCACCAAGCTAAAAAAATTGGTCTCCAATTTCATTTCTTAATTCAACAGCAAAAGATGGAGCAATGACATATTTCTGAAGACGTGCACATTTAGTATGGTGCATTCTGAAATCTTGTAATGTGCGTGATTTCATATCCAATTTAGGCAAAAGTTCACCCAAATGATCTACTGATAAAGCTGAGGCATGTTCAGCTATATAAACTGCTATTCTAAGCTCAGCAATTTTGACTGGATCTCTCTCTATGGGACGCATAGCATCTTTGATGGACCTCTGGCTCTTGCTTGTAGAGGATTTAGTGTTATCGACGTGTTTCTTGCTAAGAGAGTGACCAATCACGGATTTCATGTGCGCTTGAAAGGAATTTCCGCAAACTTTGCATCGTGCTTTGCTTGCATCACCTGGGACTGACTGCAGCCAACCTAAAATCAAGAAGTCAAAGTTCTCTGATAAACATACAATAGTTATACCATTTCATCCTGCGGTAATTTATATTACGACTACATAAGCACTGAGAAAACGTAGATCTAGCCTAGCGTACACCACACCTTGGTAAAGGAAGATTATCCAGCGGTAATCAATTAATGGATATAAGGAAAGCATACATGTATCTATTTGTATATGCTCTTCATCTATTTTTAACAAGGTAACTTAACAGATTCGAAAATTTTGTCGTTACCTTTAAAACGTTGATCATTTTCCCATGATGGACGGTACCTCTGACTGTATTTCCTTGTACTTTTGTCAATCATCTTGACTATCGCTAGCAAATAAAGTAGGTCCTACAAGCACCGGCCGTCTTGCAGACCGGTATGACTAACAGCAGCTGAGCAACAGAGCTTACTGTATAACTGAAACTGTAGAGTGAAGTAAGCCTCTGGCGAGACTTCCAAAACGTTCCAAGATTCCAACTTGAGCCTGTTGATAAAGGAGTCGAGAGTTTCTACTGACAAGACCGTGCTTGAACGTATGACGCTTTCGACATATCGCGGGGAGGGTCGACCGTACTTGAACGTATGACGTTATTGACCTATCGCGGGGAGGGTCGACCGTACTTGAACGTATGACGCTTTCGACCTATCGCGGGGAAGGAAGAGAAAACGTTTTCACTTGGGCTGTGTCTTCATTGTAAGAAATAGTCCTCCTCCCCCCCCCCCCTACCCAATCCCTTCCGAGTGCCGACTAAACGAGTGATGGAGTCAGATGGACGCGTCCAGGACGCGTGAGTTATGGAACGGACCAAACTATGATCCACCCCATTCCCAGCTTACCCATATTATGTACCACATAATTAGTTCCAGTATTTAAAACTGACTGATTCAACACAACCTAGTTATGTATTCCAACAATACTTTTTCAAATTCTCTTATTTATGGAGAATCTTAGTTATTTGTCTGACTAATTGTTGATTCCATAGAATTTCCCACAAACTGTATGGATTCCCACAAAAAATTCCACAAATTAAGAACAAAATTGGTCTCCCCACAAACAGTCCCACGTCAGATCATTTGTCCCACAGATCTGTGGGAAAATCCCACAAAGTGGCAACAGTGTCACCTATATTTCTCATGTGACACTTCTGGTGTCGCACCTTGTGGCTAATTACCAAAAGAG
>NC_134777.1:107057311-107059811 GCF_046742065.1 Oratosquilla oratoria | reverse complement strand
AGATATCACATCGAGAGACATAATTTGATTCGTGACTCACAACATGCGTAACTAATCCTCTATCTTTTTACACTAATCTAATGATAGTTACGATGTTATATACCTTCACTTTAGCAAAGCGTTTGACAAGGTGCCTCACCATAGGCTAATGAATAAAGTCAAAGCCCATGGCATAGGAAAAAATGTTTGAATGGGTTAGAGCATAGATCAGTGACAGAAAACAGCGGGTCATCATTAACGGTGTAAAATCCAAATGGGGGAGTGTTGCTAGTGGAGTTCCCCAGGGCTCAGTTTTGGGTCCCCTATTGTTCATTATGTATATAAACGACTTGGACAATATCATTATTAGTAATGTTGGTAAGTTTGCTGACGACACTTAAATAGAACGCTAAAATAGGTCAGGAGAAGACGCCGGGATACTGCAGGAAGATCTTAACAAATTGTTCATATGGTCGGTAAAATGGCAAATGGATTTTAATATTTCAAAGTGCAATGTGCTAAACGTAGGTTATAACCCAGAAAACAGATATAGATTAGATAACACCTTTTTAGAGAAAACTTACTGCGAGAGAGACTTGGGAATGCTAGTGAATCCTGACCTTAAATCCAGGAAACAGTGTATTAGCGTCAGGAATAGAGCTAACAAAACATTAGATTCCATTGCTAGGACGGCTACGAATAAAAATGCAGAGGTAGTTATCAAACTCTACTTAGCGTTAGTTAGATCCATCCTTGACTACGTGGTACATTTTTGGTCTCCGTCCTATAGAATAGATATTAATTCACTAGAATCAGTACAAAGGAGAATGTCCGAAATGATACATGGGCTCAGAAATTTGCCTTACGAGGATAAGCTTAGGCACTTTAATTTACACTCTCTGGAAAGACGCAGAGTGTAGGGTGATCTAGTAGAGGTGTTCAAGTGGGTCGGCTTTAACAAGGGTGATGCAGACAAGGCCATTATAGACAACAGGGGAGGACTTGCAGTAGTGGATTTTTATTGGATAAATTTAGATTTAAGAAGGAAATAGGCAGGAACTGGTTTACCAAATGAAAGGTCAACGAATGTAACAGACTTAGTAACCATGTGGTGAGCGCTGAAACTATCGGTTGTTTTAAGAGAAGGTTAGATAACTTTATGGATAGGGATGATAAGTGATAATGGACATGGAACTGCCTATTGTAGGCATTATGGTCTCTTAGGGTCTCCTTCATTCTTATTATCTTATGAAGCCACAACTAAGTGAATGTGAGACCAGCACTGGAGTAGAACAACGTGATGCTATTTTGCTGAAGAGGGCAAGTTGGGTAAGAAAGCAGACTGGAATGAAATCTATTATGGAGGCGCTAAAAGAGAAGAAATTGAACCGAAAGGGAAGTTAGCCAGAAAGGGGGATGTAAGATGGAGCAAGCGTGCTACTGACTGGACGCCGCGAGATGGAAAGCGTGGAAGAGAGAGACCAAATGGAAGGTAGGGAGACAAGATAGAGAAGTTTGCGGGAGTGACGTGGCAGAGGTTGGCGCAGTCGTACGTCTCATGAAAGAGAGTAGGAGAGGACCTTATGAGTGTGTGTGTGTGTGTGTGTGTGTGTGTGTGTGTGTGTGTGTGTGTGTGTGTGTGTGTGTGTGTGTGTGTGTGTGTGTGTGTGTGTGTGTTTGTGTCTATGTGTGTGCTGCCACTGAATAAAATGGTTTGCTAACAGACACAATATACATACAAGTTGAGTAAAAGACCGAAATGGACCAGTATGACAAGTTGATCCTAGTAAGAGTTAACTTGTTTTTTAGGATTTCTGGTTCTCCACTCGATTATCAGGAATTTCCTTCTCCTCAATTAATTATCATTCAGGCCAGATCGGTCGTAAATGTTTTTGCCAGCAATGCCTTTCTTCCCAATATGGAGTATTTTTTGCTTCGACGAATCGAAGCTTTCCAGAATCTTTCGGTCGTGCTGTCAAGTACTGTCGCAGTTCTCAAAAAAATATCGCAGATTTCATAAAGATTGACTCGAGAGAGGCAATCGTTGAATTACATGAACAAAAAGTATAATAATTTCTTCTCTATGAGGTTACCCCATCAGGTGAATGAAATCATATTGTGTTAGACAGATTAAGATTCGTATAAGGTGTCAAAATCGAGATGCTCAAAGTTCTTGACGAAGCAGTTTTCTGTGATTGTTTATCTAGTCAGTTTACGAATGAATTCTAAGGTAGGAGACAGCTAACAGCAGTATTTATAAAAATCAGTCAAAACATGGGAATGTGTTCCAAAGTAAATTTTATTTCTCGTAAATTTGGAAAAGTTTATTTTTAATAACCTTAGCCAAAAGTCATAGGTATTTCGTTCCTGTTTCCTCAGCAGTGACGTAATGTCGCAGTTACGACAAACTGCTTCCCATTTTTACGTTCGCTCTTTTATTTTCGATTTGTTTGATGCAGTGTTCATAATAAATAATTATTATCATTCATTCATAATACTGCATATTCATACACCGTCAAAG
>NC_134777.1:107047311-107049811 GCF_046742065.1 Oratosquilla oratoria | reverse complement strand
AACAAAAAAAAAACTTTGCAAACTTGGTTTGGACAAACTTTGGTAGCAAACGAATTCTCAGACGAAAAACAAAAAGAAGAAGAAAGGAAGGAGAACTTGGAACTCAAAGAAAAAGGCAATTTGAGGAAGGCAAGCCAAGATGAAAGGCTTCTATCTAAAACAAGAGGTTGAGAAAAAAAAAAGGAAAAAAGAAAATGGAGGACTTGAAGTAAATGAGGACGACGGGAGTGGAGGGAGGGAGGGAAGGGGAGGAGATGGGCGCATTCAATTCAAAACGAAAAGAGGGAAAGGCACAGAATGGAAATCATCTATAAAGAATTATAAATAAAAAATATGAATGGCCAGGATGGAGAATAACCAAAGGAAGAATAGAGCCATCTGCACTGAATGTGAAAATTGTACGGAAAAGGTGGGGCGGGGGATGACGATGATGAAGACGATGACGATCATGATAAAGATAATAATGATGACAATGATAATAATAATAGTAATTATAGTAATAATAATGAATATATATATATATATATATATATATATATATATATATATATACATATACATACATATTTGTATATCTGTATATATATATATATATATATATATATATATATATATATATATATGTATACACACATATACATACATACATACATACATACATATATATATATATATATATATATATATATATATCTGTGTATTTACCTAGTTGTAATATACGGAAGGAGAGCTATGCTCATGGTGACCCGTCTTTGTATCTCTCCGCATCAAATTTTATCTTAAAATCTTGTATAGTGTTTGCGCATACTGTTTTGTTGTCTAATTTGTTCCATGTATTTATCGCTCTGTGTGGGAAACTGTTCCTTTTCAAGTTTTTCTATAACTGCCCTTTTTCAGTTTTTTCCGTGTGTGTGTGTGTGTGTGTGTGTGTGTGTGTGTGTGTGTGTGTGTGTGTGTGTGTGTGTGTGTGTGTGTGTGTGTGTGTGTGTGCATACAATATGATTTTAAGGGTATTCAAATCTACATGCATTAAGTAAATATTATATAAAACCAATACATGTTGTCTTATTCTAAAACAAATTACTATGATACATAAAAACAAAAAATAAATTGTAATTATAATAATAATTTTTTTTTTCCTTTGGTAAAGGAAATGGGTGACTTAAGGTCCTCGTCGTTCGTATGTCCGAAAGTTCGTAACTCCAATGTTCGTAAGCTGAGGAGTGTCTGTAATCCCCTTTCTCGACCCTCAGGTCGTGACCTCAAACGGGGTCACGACCCATTTCACCTGGGGGGTCGCCACCATGCTCTCATAATTTTATTGCTGGAATATATTATTATTATTGATTATACTAATATTACCAATCATTACTAATTACTAATGATTACTATTAATAATTACTAATATTACTCTTATAGTACTGGGTTGAAATTGTCAAATGTTGATAATTGTCTTTTATTCCAGTGTTACTTTATTCATTTTATTTTATTACAGATATCCTTTACTTACATGCAACCTTCAACCAATCATATTCAATAAAACATTATAAACAACGTGTGAATTCAGTGGGGTCGCGATCGTATAGTTTGAGGCTCATGACTGAGGTCACAGGGTAAAAACAGTTAGCTAAGTACCCCAGGATTCCTCCAAGATGATTAAGATAATTAGTTAGTTAATCCGTAACTAGAACTAAAGTTCTAAATCTCCCACCTTGGTTATTTGGCCCTCAAAAGGTTGAAATAAAGATTAAACGTAGGGCGAAGTCGAGCGGCCAACCAAACAGGGGTGGGCGGGGGGATGGGGTGGAGGGTAAGGAGACAACGCAATAAGGAACCCCGTTAAAAAAAAGGGAAGAAAAAATAAAAACGTGGCATCATTCCAAGAAAAACAAGTGAAGGTGGTGGGAGGAAGATTAAGGTTGAGAGCTTCTCGGTGGCGACCCCCGGGTGTCCTGGCTTCAGCCGGGCACACAACGACCGACCTTTATAAGCCTAAGAAGAGTGATATTAGTGGAAAGTGGGGACTTGGGGCTTGATGGTAGGGGGGGGTAGTTGAGAAAGAGGGGGGAACGGGGGAGGGGGGTGCTCGAAGGAGACCAAAATTGGACGCTAAATTGGTAATAAAGAAAGATTATGAAAAGGAGGTGAGAATGTGGGGATGAGTTATAAGGAGATGACTTCCTAAGTGGGACACAGAACATACCAAAAGAGAGATAGAAAAAAAGAGAGAGGATGAACGAGAGGGAACAGAATGAAAAAAGGAGAAAGATGGAAATGGAATAAATAAAAGGAGAAAAGAAAAGAGGCGTGATGAATGAAGATACAGGAGGACTTGGAAAGAGAGAGAGAGAAAAGAAAGGATCGAGAGGCGAAACAGCAACAGATTCAGGTGATCAATGGAATCGGCAGAAAAAGTCGGTCAGGCCGAGGGTGTCAAGCGAAAAAAAAAAGAAGAAAAAATAGAAAGGAGGAGGGTCTACCTTTTTCATAACCTCCGCTT
>NC_134777.1:107037311-107042311 GCF_046742065.1 Oratosquilla oratoria | reverse complement strand
TCCTTACACCTCTGCTTTCCACACTTCTTTACTAATCTTTCTTTACTCATTCTTTCCTTGTGTCCAAACCATCCCAATATTCTTTCATCAACCCTATCTCCCAGCTCCCTTTCCACCCCTGTTTTCCTCCTCATTTCTCACTCTAGCCTAATAACCCCTATCATACTTCTCAGACATTTCACCTCAAACACATTCAAACTCCTTCTCTCTTCCTCTCTTATGTTCCATGTTTCTGCCCCGTACAGTGCTGTTGGCACAATCACTCCTTCATATAACCTCCTCTTAGCATCCATTCCCAGATTTCTATTTCTCATTACATTTTTTAATCCACTAAGGCATTTACTCGCTTCTCTCAATCTACATTCTACCTCCACCCCCACTCCTCCCTTTCCTGCCACATTTGGACCCAAGTATCTAAAACTATCCATTTCCTCCAGTCTTTCACCCTTTATGCTCACTTTCAGCCTGCTGTCACTCTCTCCCCTTGTACATCTCATTACCTTACTTTTGCCCACGTTTATCTTCAGCTTCCTTCTTTCTCACACCTTCTCAAACTCTGTCACTAACTTCCTCAATCCCTCCTCTGAGCCTGCATGAGGGGACGGAGAGGGGAGTCGCTGATTTTATGAAGCGGCCTTGCTGTGGATGTGCTGTGTCTTGCGATACTGCTTCTGACCCAGGACAGTGGACAGGATGCAGGAATGACCCGTCATCCAGGAGGTGCCAAGATAAGAGGGAGGGAGAAGGAGGGAGGGGAGTGGAATATATAAGAAATGGAATGGGTGGGAGTGGTTTCTATGCCTTTTACTTTTTGGCTACCCCCCGTGTGTGTGTGTGTATATATATATATATATATATATATATATATATATATATATATATATATATATATATATATATATATATATTAGTGTACGTGTGTGTGTCCTACATTTTGTACTTGTACATGCTGTTGCCAGGGGATTGTATTACCAATAGTTGGCGAGTTCACAAAACTGAAGTTATGAAAATATATGTTTCGTCTCGCCGATTTAGAAAATATAAACATTTCTTGATTCTGTTTCATGAGTTCCTTGTGACGTGTTTTTCAACTTACTATAAATAATCGCATGCGAGATTTACTGATGACAGAGAAAATACATGATTTGCCTGAATGAATTTATGACCACTTTGTTTACACTCGAAACGTATGTTTAGATCCGCGATGGCACGTGACTCCTCCCACCCAACTCGGGTACCTGAACGTTCTGGTTTTCCCGCCTTTTTAGAAGCTTGAACTTTTCAACCATATATTTCGTAGCCGGTAGCTACCCAGCAATGAAAAATATTCATGAAAACAGAAAAAATACTAAGATATTCAAATAGTTTTAAAAAATTAATATTTCATTCAACCTATTCAATATAATAGAAATGCTGGACCTAAGATGGTTTTCTTGGTGAGTTTTAGTACAGTTTACCCAAAGGTTATCCTTGTTTTATGATTTAAATGTATTTATCATTAGTGAATATGTCAATTTTTATTTTCTATTTTCTATTAATAAATACAAATTTGTATCATAAGTAAGTTATTGTTTATAATTAGATTTTCGCCCTTTCTAATTGACTTGTCATTCACTTTCGAACAATCGATTTGGAAGGTTTTACATTTCAATTTTAACAAAGCATTTTTCTACTGAATGAAATCCTTATTTGAAAAACAAATAATTATATTTATTATTCCGTAAAAGCTCTCGGGTTATTGTGGGAAACCGACAGATTTAAAAGAAAATCGACATTTGATTCAGTGACGTCACGTCGACGGCAGTTGTTTGTATAGTGCTATAGGATGTGTAGCGGATGGAGTGTTGAATTATTTATTTGGTAAGCCCATCAATTAATCATTCAAGTATCTGTGATCAAGACGAAACTACTAATCTAGTAAGTAAATATTTAGACAGTTCACTGTAATAACCGTTGTATAAAAATTTAAAGTGTTTGTATATCTTCAAACCGTCTTTTCAAATGTGAATTGTTTGTCCCAAAAATGCGAAACTAATTTTTCATGTTTGTAGTAAGAAGTTGAGTGGGTTTCATAGCTGTTGATATGTCCTGAATAGATACATCCATCTATACATACATACGAACATACAGATATGTATGTAAGCATGCATGCTAAGTATACATACACTCATACAAACAAATATGGATATGTTATTATGTGCATACAATACATACTCGACATGAATGCATACATACATATAACATACAGCACACACATAATTCCATATACATACATACAACAGATACAGCACATAATAATTGCATTCATACATATAATACAGTATATGTATACATACTGGGCATACATACATACCGTGGGGGTGCATAATACATAAATACATATTGTATATAATATATATATATATATATATATATATATATATATATATAATGTGTGTGTGTGTGTGTATAAAAAATCTTGTTATATGCACATTTGTCTCAACTATATTTTCAATATATTATAGTTAATCCTCTTCCATTACTGAACATAGTGTATTTATTCATAGTGTGACTGGGCCATTTACACGGACAAACTGTTTGTCAAACTCGTTTGAAGTGATGTTTGATCATGTAAATGGGGTATTTGGTTGTCGATCACGTTGGTCAAACGGTTTGATGCAATTCTGCAAGCGACATGATGTCCCACAAACAGTTTGATCGTGAGAACGACTGTCAAACATCAAACCTAGGTAGATTCACACCTTGAAGTGCTTTATCGTTTATGGAAGGTAAAATCTTTTCCTGTATTTGTTCAGTTTTGCACAACTACGCGATATAGCATTAGAAAATTAAATATTAATTTTGTAAATTATAATACATGAACGTAATGTGCGATTTTCATGGCGGAAAGAAAATAAAAAAATACCCTGCTACAAGAAAATATACTAACGAACGAAGTCGGTAGCATAGGATCGGGACACCATCTTGTCGTATGTCAAGTGATTGTTTTTCTGCCCGGTCCAGTTGAGGCTTGGTGTACGCACTCGGTACTTCCGCCAGTACCTCGCGAGGTATATATTCTTGAAGGAATGCTATGGAGCTGAAATCTATGCATTCCTTCAAGCTATGAGAAACCTATATACCCCGCAATCAGAGTGATTGCACAGGCCGCCAACATCCGTGACGACGACGATCCGGATGACCTTAAATTACATGTACCGATTTACTAAATACACGTTAGATTAGATTAGACGAATTTATCATCCTTTCTTTCTTCGACGTCGGCATTTATCAAAACAAGCATGGCGTACCATTCGTCTGGCGCGACTTCGTTACTTACGAAATCTGTTTTAGCAACTTTTTTGTTTTTCATTTCCGCCAAGAAAATTGCATATTACGTTGATATATTATAATTTACAAAATCAATAATTAAATTTCTATTGCTATATCGCGTAGTTGTGTACAACTGAACATTTACCCATTTTTTCATCTATATTACGGCAACTCTGACAACTTTTCTTGGTAACGTTTTTCCCGCCCGCAAATTAATATTAAGGGATGGTGAAAAATATCATTATCACAGTCCACCACCGAAGCGTCATTTCTGTTGCAAGCATGTGTAATCTAGATTAGGTTAGGTTTAAGTTACGTCATGTTAGGTTAGGTTAGATGAGGAAATGACTGGTTTCTGCCATTCTCCCACACTAAAACTCCCGATTTCCCACAGGTCCCCCAAGATCGTTATAATGGTGGAAGGGGGGGAGAGGAGTATCTCAGAAAATATTCATGTCCGGTAGAAGTCAAGGTCAGTTGCTTGAATCACTTTAAGAAAATTTAAAGAAACATGTTTCATGAACAAAAAAATAGTGGGCGAAATGAAACTTGACAAATTCCAATTTTATTCGGAGTGAATCGCAAAGGACCATTCCCCAAACACACACACACACACACACACACACACACACACACACACACACACACACACACACACACACACACACACACAACAAAGATTAATCGTTTTTCCCCATTTATGAATGCATCTCACCTTGGCTCTCAAAACACAAAGGGCAAAGGTGGTGGTTTTAGTCGCAGCTAAGCGTCTCCTGGTGTAGATGAGTGTCGGGTGAGATGGAGGCAAACCACATGTTTAGGTGCGCGCATTAATCTATTGATTTATGCATTTATACGTGAAAGGGCAGTTACGTATATTTATTAGTCCTTATTTTAATAAATAGAGTTTTACAGTAACGAGTCGAAATTCATGATATCCCGTCTTTTTCAGTTTAATTCCGAATAGATAATTTATTAGTTTGTTCATCTATTTATTTATTTATTATTTTTGGGGTGGGGGATTTTTTGAGGGGATTTTTTTTTGGGGGGATGGCAGGGAGTCTTAATCAATTAATCGGTCATTCAGAGTCCCCTGCCGAACGAAGGACTCTCTCTCAGCCTCTGAACTCTCTAAATGTTCATGTATGAGCATATACATATATATTATATATATATATATATATATATATATATATATGTATGTATATATATATATATAATATATATATGTGTATATATATATATGATATATAATAATAATATTATATATATATATATATAATATATATATAGTATATATATAGTATATATATACTATATATATATAATATATATATATATATATATTTATATATATATATATATATATATATATATATATATATATATATTAGTCTCACCTTTCTCACCATACACCAGGTAGGACGTTGCCCTGTCAGTGATGATGCTTCACGAAGTCTCTCCACAAGCCCTATCTGCATACAGTTGCACTCTCTCCACTTCCTCCGTCTCTCCATCTCTTCCTGGGCCTTCATGTTGGTCACTTTCCTTGTGGCTGCCACTGGTAGTATTTGAATGGGTACTGTAGCTCATTCATCCTCATGACGTGTCCAAACCATCTTAATTGGCTTTTCTCTACATATTCTGATATAGGCTCTATTTCCAGCTCTCTTCTTATTTCTTCATTT
>NC_134777.1:107027311-107032311 GCF_046742065.1 Oratosquilla oratoria | reverse complement strand
ATGTATATATATATATGTAGATATAGATATAGATATTGGAGGCAAGTGGAGCATAATAACCCCATCTCTAGTTCTGATAATATTAGGTTTTCTTCATGATAGCAGTAGGCATGTCATCATTATTACTACATTTCTCCCGTATCTATCTTAAATTGTGGCACCATCCTATTAATTAATTCCCACCCCCCACAATTCGCAGGCACATTTTTATTTGTTACTCATTCTTATAGACAATCTCACACTAAATCCCATGGAGCCTGGTAGCTTGTGACCCCTCACACCATCACACACACACAGACACACACACACACACACACACACACACACACACACACACACACACACACACACACACACACACACACACACACACACACACACACCTCCCCTCCAGTTACCCTTGCCCACAGTGCCAATCGAGGGCCAGCTCCAGTGCCACAATAGGGCCAACCGCCGACAGGAATTACTTTGACAGGAATGGTAGTGTCTGCAGGTGGTGGCCGGCTGCTGCTACTGCAGGAAGGCAGGCAGGCAGGCAGGCAGGCTTGAGGCCGCTCTGTAAGTGCTTCCACCACTGGTCTCCTGTCGGGGCCCGGGTGTGCGAAATCTTATATCGTGAACGTGCTGTGCAGGCTTTGATGTCAACAGCCAATCACAGCCAAGTTGGCTTTGAACGCGTCAGTCCACGTTATATCAACTATTTAAAGTCGTTAGACAAATATAATGAGTTTAAAACTTATAGATATTGTGTATTTGTATTCTATGTGTAAACACATAATAATTTCTGATACATGAATTTGATTGTCATCGAGGTTGCTGAAATATCGTGAAGAGTTTAAGTAATACGAGTATAGACAAGGCTGTATATTTTATATACGAATGAATAATTTCCGTGCATGACTTTTACGGTAGTATTATAAATATATGAATATCGACGAAATTTTATGGAATTAGATATTAAGATTACCAATGTTAAAGCATTTCGTAATGAAAAGTTTTAATGAGTTGGATTCGTTACCTTTCGTTCTTTCTTTGTCAGCTCTCTGCACGTTGACCAAGTAACATCTATTGAACGGACAGTGATAGAAGTGAAAGAAAATGAAATGTTCCACACAATTATGGTAAATCTGTAGTGCCGGATTAAGACCGTATTGCTCTTCAGTTATTAGGTGAGCGATAACTTTGTGGTATTTGGTTTCCCAAGTTACCGTTGAGCTTCATCCATGGTATGAGAAAGGATATTTACTGAAATATAATTACAACAAAATATCTCCTCGATATCCCAATTTGTACACGTCGGGCTTAAACGTAAATGCACCTCAATGACGCTGCAAAAAAAAAAAAAAAAGCGATATAGATGAATTGTTGAAAAAAACACAAACAATATTCAGACCGTGGTGGAATTTTAAGAGATATTGTGTTTGTGTATTTATACAATTGTATTTGACTGTTAGATGCAGGGGAGGAGCTACGCTCGTAGGGCCTCGTCTCCTTTCCTCTAACTAAAATACTTAGTTTTGGATATGCTTAGAGTAGTAAAGAATCTGCTTCATAATATAAAAAAAGCGTTCATCTTAGTTGTAAACAACGTTGTTACCCTTCCTTAAATCGAATTAAATGAAAGGTCTGTGGTATGATCCCATTGAATTGCTCTGAAATCCTTTTTATATGCTTATAGCAAAAAAATGTCCTAATTGCTGGATATTACGTTTGTAAAAGAATTATTTTGCGCCTGCTGTGATTGGTTGGCGTACACAACAGTTTCATGATTTAAGATTTTGCTATTTGAAATTTCGCGATTTGAATTTTCACGATTTAGAATTTCGCGACCCGGATACTTAAATTTGTTAGCATAAGCTTTGCTATAAGGTGCCGGAATTCTACCTTTCAGTTTTCTTATCAGTAAATCACTGCAGCACTAGTATTATACATTTCAGACATGAAAAATACAAAATCCCAATATGGTTATTATAATTAGAATAAAATTATACAAAGTCCAGTTGCTTTAGTGATTTAGTGAAAAGAAATTCGAAACGAGATTTTGACAATGCCGCAGGTTTTGATCCTTTCAATTATATTCATGATTTTATTCAATTGAGAGAAACTCCCCGCGCTACAAAAGGCCCAAGGTGGTTCAAGTTTAGGACCCGAAACGATTCCCAATGCAGGTCTAGTACTCGTTTAGCCTAGCCTACTGTACATGATTTTCCCAAAGTTCGTCGACATCCTAGTAGTATCATAATTCGTTCATATATGTCGCTTTGATTGCTACGTTCTTATTATATCTGGAATACGCCTGGTGACCAGGATATACAATGAAACGCCTGTACTCCTTCGCTAACTCTATGACTTCACCTCTTTAGTTTCATATTATCTCCAAGGGATAGAAGCGCTGGATATTACCAGAAGATACAGTGAAACGTAAACAAAGAGCCAATATCCTGCAGTGCCATCTGCCAGCTGTCCACAGACGAGAGACGACCGACCAGCCCTACTCACACCTTCCACACTTAAAGTCTGTCTTGAGGGAAACGGTTAGTTTAAGTCCATTAGGAAGAGGGCGCAGACAAGGGTGGAATTCCTGTATACTACTAGCCTTCCTCCTAACCCCCCCTACTTCCACCCCCTCCTTCCAACCTTCCTCGCCACTCAGCTTGTCCAATCTGGCCTCATCTATCTGCTTCCTTACTCTGGAGTGGCTGTCTTCTTCTTTTTTTTTTTTTTTTTTTTTTAACCGTTAGCTGATGGTAGCCTTAGGAACCTCTTAAGGTTAACGATGTCTTGATTAGTGTGGCAGGGTCCTCAGGCCTCTGTATTAGTGCTCTCGTAAGCATAATCCCTTTAATGGCCATAAACTTTTGTTTATATATATATATATATATATATATATATATATATGTGTGTGTGTGTGTGTGAATATTTATATATATATATGTATGTATGTATATATGTATATTATATGCATTTATATATATATATATATATATATATATGCGTAGTTTTTTTTTGTCATTTTCATCGTTAGCTATTTCTTGGTTTGTGGCAATAAGTTGTATTGAAATAAGAGCGTTTATTACTTCAATATAGCTAGGTAAAATATGACAACAAGTAAAGCACTTTGTAAACAAATGGGCCTTATGACCGAGTCAAAGTCTTCATTTTGTTTTATCTTGACTTCGTTGGAAAAAAAAGAGGGGGATCCCTAGTCTCCTCGTCTCGCCTGAGGAAGAGAGAGTGCGAAAGATCGGAGTCGGAGTGAATGGAGAGTGTAATTTGATGAAGTAATGACGTGGCTTGAAGGGATTATGTTCTTGTCTGCTCCGTATTTTTTTCGAGTGGATGGGCGGGGTAGGGGTCGTTGTATAACAGAGCTCCGGCCATTAGGCTCTGCTGTGGAGGAACTGTGTCTCATTGCATTGCCTCTGAGCTAAGCTATGTGGCGGAAAACAGGGATGACCCTTGACCTACTACGAGGTGCTGAGATGGGAAGGGGCAATGGATGGGTGTTTGGTGGGTGTATGCTTTGATTTGGCACTCCCATACTCTTTCTTATAACGGGGAAAATATATTTTGGTATGTATGCATGTATGTATATGTTACGTTCTTAAGTATTGTATATGATTTCAGTACCTGTCTCAGATCGAAAATAATTGTGGTATTTAGAACACTCTTTCAAACATCTCCCACATCGTCTTCACTACTTCTCTCGTGCAAGTTTTCATTTACATAAACGAATCCTCTTGTGTATACCTCTCTCTATCTCTCTCTCTCTCTCGGTCTATCTGTCTCTTTCTCTGTGTGAGTTTCTCTCTATCTCTTTTCTGTGTGTGATTCTCTCTCTCTCTCTCTCTCTCGTCCCAATTCTTACTGTAACTGCGCACTGTCGCTTCCCTCATTTCTCACTCTCTTGGCCCTTTGAGCGCAGCGCACACAACTCATCCTTCCTTCCTCGACGTGTCTAGAGGGGGCGACCTCGCCCGCACTCCTCCTCCCTTCTGCGGTCCGGCAAACGACGCGCGGCCTCCGACTCGCTGTCTTTCCTGCCTTTCCCACGTTATCATCAAACCTCCACCTTCTCCTCCTCCTCCTCCTCCTCCACTTCCACCACCACCTCCTCATCCTACTCCACCTCCTCCTCCTCCTCCACTTCCACCACCACCTCCTCATCCTACTCCACCTCCACTACCTCATCCTCATCCTATATTTCCCTTTTCCCTATTTCCCTTTATCTCTCTTTTTTCCCTCGTTCCTCCCTTCTTTCGTCTTCACCTTTACCCTTCATCCTCCCTATTCCATTCCCTTTCGTTTTCCTTCGACTTATTGACAGGCGTGCTTCCCCGGATGGAAGGCACCCTTATCTTATCTGACATACATTTTCCTCCCAAGTTCATTGGGGCAGTCCTTCTCCTTTCGATCTTCTCTCCTTCGCAGCCCCCTCCTCCTATGTCCTTGATCACCCATGTCTCTCCTTCCTGATGAGAATCATAACCTCAAATGAATCTCCTATAGTAGAACCATCGTAATTGTAACTCGGAAGGGATGGTGAGCGGGAGAAAAGATATGATCTGTCGATATGTCAGGTTCTCCAAGTGCGTTACCTGGTTTTGTGGCTGCACTTCCTTCGGACTTCACTCCGTCCCACGATATCCCAGTTGATGTTCTCCAGTTCTTCCATCAAACTCTCCAGCTCATGGTCTTCTGACAGGTTTCTCATGTTGTAAGTGTAGATCCTCATCTTGTTCAGGCTATTTTGTGTCCAAGACTTGGATCTGTTTAGGCAGTGATCGCTCGCATTCGGTGGTAAGCTGACGTTGGCAGAGAGATATTGCGGTTGGACCTTTAAAAGATGATGATCAATTTGGAATGCCCGTGACGATACTGAGTGTCCTGTTCATAGTTAGCTACGAGGTTGTGACAATATGAGCTCGTCTCCTTGCCACACAGTATCTGTCAAGTTGCATCATTCACCTATTTCATTATATTTCTAATTATAATTATGT
>NC_134777.1:107017311-107022311 GCF_046742065.1 Oratosquilla oratoria | reverse complement strand
AGGCACGGTAAACAAACAAGAAACACGGGAAGGCGGCGCGGGGGAAGGTCTCTCTTGTTGCAATAGGTGTTGCAAGGTTGCAAAAGGTGCTCTTTGTCTGCAGCGCTTGCGGTTAACCACCTCTTCACAGTGGGACGATAGCCAAAGAGCGAATAAAGCCGTCTGGGTTTCACTAGAAGGATTTTTTTTTTTTTTTTTTCGTCGTTTATCATGAATTCACGGGGCAAATTGTTATTCGAAAGGGAATTTATTTTATATATCTGTCTTATTTTATCTATTCATATACTTATTTGTTTGTATATTTATTTACCTATTTAATTCATTCCTCTAAGTTCTTGAAGGATGATGAACAGATCCAAAAGAATGGAGGAAAAGGTAAGACAAAAAAAAAGTGAAAAGAAAATGTGAAGAAAATGGGGTAGAGGAGAGGAGGAGAGATAACGAAGAAAGAAGATTAGAGAAATCCAGGGGAAGGAAAAAGATAAGAACGAATAAAAGGAAATGGGGAGGAAACGAGGGAAACTAGAGGGGAGAAGGATAAAACACAGTGGATGGAGAAAGCGATTTATAAAAATATATATAGAAAGAGGGATGTAGGAAAAGGAAGAGTATTAGGAGGAGGAGGAAGGGGGAGGAAGAGGCGGTGATGAAGGAATAGTTAGAAGAAGAATGAAACAAAGGAGAGGAGAGGATAGGAGATCGACACGGGAGAGAAGATAATGAACACGAGACTGGGAGAATTAAGGAGTTGATAAAGGATGATGAAGGGAGGAGGAGATGATTGCGGAGGGAGAAGGGAGGAAGAAGGAAGAACAGAATAAAGCGTGTGGGATCAGATAATGGAGGAAATAGGAGATGAGGATGTAATTATTCGCCATAATGTAAGGATCGGAGTGATACGCTTCTGAATGTACTGTCAGGCAGATAAATTCCTCGCCCTTTGATGGTGTGAAGGGATTGCATCTGGTAACAAAGAGGTGGGAAATTGTCCTTTGTCGCCGAGGCCAAGGAGTCCTTTGTCGCCAAGGCCAGGGAATCCTTTGTCGCCAAGGCCAGGGAATCCTTTGTCGCCAAAGCCAGGGAATCCTTTGTCGCCAAGGTCAGGGAGTCCTTTGTCACCAAGGTCAGGGAGTCCTTTGTCGCCAATGCCAGGGAGTCCTTTGTCGCCACGGCCAGGGAGTCCTTTGTCGCCACGGCCAGGAAGTCCTTTGTCGCCAATGCCAGGAAGTCCTTTGTCTCCAAGGCCAGGGTGTCCTTTCTCGCCAATGCCAGGGTGTCCTTTCTCGCCAATGCCAGGGAGTCCTTTGTCGCCAAGGCCAGGAAGCCCTTTGTCGCCAAAGCCAGAGTGTGCCATAGAAAGAGTGCCAAGAGTAGTGCCTGGAAGATGTCGCTTTGGTGTGGTCGGCGCTGGTTTCGCCTCGGGAGTACAAAGACTCTGGTTCGTTTCCCAACGATTACCAGTGGCCTCCACTTGCCCTGGCTGCTGCCCGAGGGCATGAGGTAGAGGGGACGGCTTCGATTGCAGTCAAGCTACTCCTGGCGTCCGCTCCTCTCCACCTTTAGAACTCGAAAAGATGCGCAAAGATACACCAAAAGAGGAAAATACAAATAGATGAATAGATAAAGACATAGATAAATAAATAAACAGACTGATAAATAAATAAATAATACATAAATAAGTAGCCAGATTGATGAATAAATACATAAATAGACAGATAAATAGAATGAGTAAATGCATAAACGAAAAAGAGGGAAGAAGAGAGAGAGAGAGGGGGGGTTGTAAGTGTAAATAAAGGGAAGGGGGGGAGAGAAAACAACTCCGTATCGGAAACAGATAACAATGGAAACGCAGCGGTCAAGAGGCCTTTGAAAGAAAGTGAAAGAGAGAGAGAGAAAGAGAGAGAGGAAAGGGGAAGGGGGCAGAGGAAATATAATGGCAAAATTACTCTGATGGCAAAATAATTGGATCAGAGAAGGGCAAAAATGGCTGGCGAAACCTGAAGCGCTTGTCAATTGACTTGTACAGAGAAAGAGGTGCGGATGGGGGTGGAGGTGGGGGAGGAGGAAGACGGAGAAGAGAGAGGGCAAGTTTGGTTTGTATGGACGAGAATGCGTAGGAGCAACAATAAAGATAAAAGAGAAGAAGAGCGAAAAAAGAGAAAATGAAAAAGAGTAACGACGTTCAAGGGGAACAAAGACGGAGACGAGAGGGGGGGTGGGGGGAGGGGAGGTGGGGAAACCCTGAAAGGAAAGATATAAAGGAGGCAACTCCTTCCCCCCTTTTTTTTTCCAACAACGAAAATAAACCCAAGTGAAATGGAGGCAGGACAAAATGCCCCGTCACAGTTGAGGCGTGTGGGGCGAATTGGCAAGGAATGGAGTGGGTGGAGGAAGGAAGGAAGGAAGGAATGTGGAGGTGGTGGTGGTATGGGGGAGTTGTGGAGTAGTGGAGTTGTGGGCCGCGTTCAAGAACGGCTTCCGAACAAGTCAGGACAAAGGCAAGAAAAAGAAGAAAAATGACAACAAGAGAGGACACGCGAATGAAAAGTGGAAAGAATGATAAAGGAAGATCGGGTTTTATGAGTTGACTTGCGCTACGATTGCATGAGGAATGAGCGAGGGGGAGGGGAGAAGATGAGGAAGAGGTGGGAGGGAGGGGCACTGGAAAGGGTAGGGAGAGGAGGGGGGAATGGGGAGAAAAAGGGGAATCAGAGGAAGGAGGGTGATGGGGAAATGGGAGAAAAGGTGCAGATGAAAGGGATAAGCAGGAGAGAGAGAGAGAGAGGGGGGGGAGGAGGAGGGAAGATGGCGTGAGAAAGAAGAGGAGGGGAAAGGAAGGGTTGGGGAAGAGGAGGAAGGGTAGGATTAGATAAAGAGGAAATAGCCGGGGAGGAAGGGGAACGGGAATGAAAAGAATAAGAGGAGGAAGAAGAAAGCGAAGTTGGGAAAGTAGGGGGAGTGGTAGAGTAGCTCAAAATTATATAAAAAACATCAACAACAACAGGAACAGCAGTAGCAACAACAACAGGAACAGCAGTAGCAACAAGAACAACAGTAACAACATAAAAACAACAGCAACAATAACAGCAGCTGCAACAACAATATAGACAACAACAGCATAAATAACAACATCGAAATTGATTTTCACTAACTGGAAACTCACAGCCTCACAATAGCGACGATCCTTTGGCTTTCCTATACAATATATACCTCAGGAATGAAAGTTTGAATTGTTTACGTCTATTAGTGTGTTTCTACATCACAGGCTATAAGGAATAGGAGGAGGAAGAGGAAGGGAGTAGTCGCCGGTTGTCAGCTTTCTATATGTGGAAAAGTTAAAATATTCGAAATTTATGGAAATCTTGCGCCCGGTCCAGGGACCGACCGTCAGCCCCTCGGGGCTTCACCTCTAGTGGGAGGTAATGATCGTTGGTCCATGGAAGTGACAAGAATGGAACGATGGTTGAGAGACTAATGAGGGAGAAGGGGAGGCGAGGTGGGGGGAGGGGGAGGGGGGAGGTAAATGTTGTTGGTTAAGGAAGCAAAGTCGATGGGGCGGGATAAGAATAGTCGGAATGAGGGGAAAAGGGGGGGAAGGGGAAAGAGAGGTCATGAAAAGATGGTAAACGATTGCGAGTAGGAAGAAGACGAATTTTCAGGATCTGAGGAAGAACTGGAGAACTCTTCACGACGGTTATCGACCGTATGCGTAGTGTCGGTAAGGTCGATGGTCGTCTGTCGCTTGTCAGAGAACCTGAGGCCGGAAAGGGAGAAGGCGGGAGCCAAGGAGGACCCACGAATTTGGGCGAAAGAATTCTTTCTCGAGGGAAACTGCAAGTAAAGAATTGTGAGCAATTCAGAGAACGCTTGTGACCTACAGAGAGAAGGGAAAGTCGTTAGGAAAAATATCTTAATGTATTATTATTATTATAATTTTCTATTGTTTTATTGCAATGGCAGCGTCACAGACGTTCATGTGAAGGATCTTGTCATGCAGTAGAAGAACGGAATATTCATATGACACTATGAAAGCAGTAAATAGATAGATTAATTAAATAAATAATTTATATATTCAATTTATGTTATTGTATTCTATTTTTTCATTATACAATAGTTATTTAACTTTTTATTTATCAATTTATTTAATATTTATTTTTCTTTGTGTATTTCCTGGTCGGAGATCTATCCTCTTCCTCCTCCTCCTCCTCCTCCTCCTCCTCCTCCTCCTCCTCCTCCTCCTCTTTTTCTTCTGATTTCGAACTCGGAAAAACATGAGAAGAGCCTCCCGCATCAAGAACTTCGGTTCTGCCGAGGTTCGCACAGTTATTGGACGACTGGAGGAGCTGCTGTCGGCAGGTGCTCACAAACACATGAGCTATTTTCATCGATGGCAGGTTATCCCGGGAGACTGGGTACGTGTTGGGGTGGTAGCCCCCCTCCTCCCCCCTCCCCCCAGGGAAGAGTGGGGCGGGGGGGGGTGTTGGTCTGGGTAGCTGTGGAAGGAAATAGTAAAGTGTGGATGTGATACATGACCTGACACAGGATCATTCCTTCTCAAGCTGCAGTTTAATATAATATTGGGTCACGTGATTTTGTAGACGGCACAACACTGGCCGATCACAGACACCAACATATGTGGGATGGAAGAAATTTGGCCAACAACAACAAAAACAACAACAACAACAACAACAACAACAACAATCAACATCAACAGCAACTCTCTTGTCTGACGCAGTCTATCCCTGACTCCCCCCTTCCTTTGGTTTCTACCTGCAATTGTCTTAATTGCGAAACTGAGAAGATTGCAGGACCATCTAAAAAAAATCATAGAGTCGTTAGTTTTTACTTTGTATTGGTGGTTACCGGCCACAAGTTGAGGTTTGCTCCCCACAAAAACAATCTTTTCTTTGGACGTGCAGGAGTTTACAAGGGCGTAAATACACTTATTTATTGATTCAAGAAGAACATTTGTTTTATTATGTCATTGCAGTTCTTGTTTT
>NC_134777.1:107009811-107012311 GCF_046742065.1 Oratosquilla oratoria | reverse complement strand
AATTATTACTGAATTAATATTAAATTTTCTTGTATTTAATTTACCTCCTAACGTATTTTTTAGCCCAGATGGTGAATCTATAAAATAAGGAAAGGAGTAGCGAAAAATGGGAATAAAGAAAATAATCATGAAATACAAAACGAAAAAATACTGTATGATAATGTGGAAATTAACCAGAAAGAAAATATTATTTTGCATATTTGATGAATAAAATGATTATGATAACATACGAAATGGAAAAGTTTTGATAATGTGGATATTATAAAGAAAGAAAATATTTTAAATGTTTTGTGGAGAATTGAAGAAGAGATGGAAAGAGTAGGCGTTAGGGAGAAGGACTGGAGTCTGAGGGAGAATAGGGAGGAAGAGTGAGGGGGAGGAGGACGAGGAAGAGGAGGAGGGAGAGAAAGGTTATTTATGATTGACGAGAAGAAAGGAGGGAGTTGGCGGAATTTGTCGAGGCGCCAGGGAGAGGCTCTGGACAATTACGTTTTTCTTCACACATTTTTTTATTCTTAAACATTTTTCTTTTGTTTGTTTTTATTTCCTTGTGTTTTCTGTCTTTGGTTTATTTGTGTCGTATATTTTTATATTTGGCATATTTTGGCGATGCAGAAGGAATAATCTTGGATTTTTTGTTCTTTATTTCTTTCGTATGTCGCAGCCGTTCCTGTGAATGGTGTAGGCTTTTTTCTTTAATTCCTGGCGCCTTATTGCGTAAGTGGAAGATAACAATGGAATCCAATGGAGTCTTGCATAGTAGACTCAAGATAAAAAAAATGGAATTGGCCTCTTCCATACCGGTTGCTCCTTTTACTTTCATTGCCTCAGCCGCCCGCTCTTCCACCTGAGATATAGTTTTTATTTGTTTATTTATTCTCTCTTTCCCTCTCTCTCTCTCTCTCTCTCTCTCTCTCTCTCTCTCTCACTCTCTCTCTCTCTCTCTTTAGAAACCTGGGATACGGTCACCCTGTACAGTACATACATATCAAAGGACCTTTTCCCCCTTATAAGGGGGGTAGCCGAGTCAAAGCATACATCCACCCAATATCCGTCCCACACCCATCCAGAACCCATTCATCACCCCTCCCATCTTAGCATCATGTGAATGAAAGGGCATTCCTGGTTCTCACCACACGGCTCAGGAGGACAGGAGGTTAAATTTAGGAAAATAACAGGAGAGAGAAAAGTTAAAAAAAAAAAAAAAAAAGGTGAGAAAAAGAAAAGTGTAAAAAAAAAAAGTTAAAAAAAATTGAAATTTTATATAAAAAAAGAAATAGATACGAAAAGAAAAAATCCTTAGCAGGACCATTATAAAGAGGAATGCACTCCCGCAGGAAGAAGAGGAAGACACATGGATGAATGGAACGAGGTCGACCAAGAAGTATCATATTAAGTGAGGACCATTTCCTCGAATTGTCACCCTGCGACATCAGCGCTCCAACCACGCATGCGGAGTTGTGCGAATGTCCTTATTTGTTACATCTGGAGCAGTGGCTCCCAAACTAGGGGGCGCCCCCCTCCCCCCAAAGAGGCGTGAAGGAGGATATAAAGGGGGCGTGAAGTCATCTGCTCAAAAAGTATTGTTTATAATAAGAATAATTAAATCATTCCGAGAACAAGTATCTGTCGTTACATACGTGCAAATTATAATTCTGTGAGTCACCCCAACCCCTTTTCTATTGAGATATAAATAGATAAGATATAAATAGAAACAAGCTCGTCGGCTGAGTGGGTTAGGGCGTCGTTACTTGCGGCGAAGGTCGACGGGATGGCGGTTCGAATCCTGCCACCGGGGAAGTTGAACCAAGGACATGGTTCATTAAATTCTACGCTACAAAGTCCTCTGTAAGAGGCACCGTCCTAGCCTTCCGATGGGAGGATTTCGTGACGTTAAACCATATCGTCATCACAAAACAATGAAGGGCGTGCAGGTTTACCAGAAGCAAAAATGGGGCGTCATATAAGATGGTTTGGCAGCCATCTAGCGGTTTATTGCTCAGTAGTGACCTTTACTCTCGGTGGCATAAGACAAATATGGAGAAAACTTATGGGTGATTCTGTTCTTTAGATCCGAGGTCACGCTCTTACTGAACACGTAATCATGACAGCCAAACGCACAATCGGTGAAATAAATTCTTCAGCGCCTCCTGGTGTGTAGGCTCGATATGTGGTAACAACAGAGACGTAGTAAACTGCTTCCATAATTCGTTATGAATGTACCAACGTAGTCTCCTGTTTATTTCTGTCACGTGAGTACAAATATGTTTAAGGGCGAGGATAGTGCGATGATGTGAAGATTTGTTCTCGAGATACGACGATGTGAGGTGTCAGTCTCGACATACGACGATATAAAGTCTTGGTCTAGATATCCGACGATGTGAAGTTTTGGTCACAATATGCGACTTTATGAGGTTTTGGCCTCGAGATACGACTAATTGGGTCACGGTCTCGAGATACGACGATATGAGGTCTCGGTCTCGAGACACGACAATATGAG
>NC_134777.1:106997311-107004811 GCF_046742065.1 Oratosquilla oratoria | reverse complement strand
AATTAGCAAAAGGGGAAACGGCGGAGAAGAAAAAGAAAAGAAAAAAAAAGAAGAGGAGAGATGAAAGGCAACGATGCAAATGGTCCGTTGGAAGAAAATAATGATTGGGGGAAGAGGAGGAGGAGGAGGAGGAGGAAGAAGAGGGTGGAGGAAATAGCCAGGGAAAAGGGGAGTAGAGAAGAAGAAAGTTGGAAGGGGAGGTAGGGCGAGACGAGGGGAGGAGTGGGGAGAGGGGGAAGAGGAGAGAGGGGAGTGGGAGGGACAGTAGGGGACGAAGTATATGGGAAAGGTGAGAGTTGGGGAAGGGGGGGGGCTTAGTAGAGAGGGCGAAGTCGGGGTCTCATCCAGTTGAGACTCCCCCCACCCCCAGTTGTCTTCTCCCCCCCATCCCTTCACATCTCCCATGAGTGAAAAAAAAAAAAAAAAAAAAATCTAGTTTTGGCCAAAATACAACTAGAAAGTGTGTCACCGCCAGGAGACGGTTAGCTATAAATATCGCCTACCTTTGCCCTATGTGGATGGATAGCCCGGAACAAATGTCAGTCACTGGTAGCTGATTGTAAAGGAGGAAAAAATAAGAAGGGAAATGGAAGGGAGGAAGAGAGGCAAGGAAGAAGAGGAATAGGAAAGGGTAAGAAAGGAAAGTTATTAAGAGGAAAGGGAAAGGCGAAGACAGGGGCGAAAAAGAGGAAAGGGGAGATAGGAAAGGAGGCGTTAGAGGGGAGAGGAAGAAGGGGAAAAGAAAGAATGCAAGTAGGTGGGAAGGGGAAATAGAAGATGAAAAGAGGGATGAGGGGAAATGGGAAGGGGGAGAACGAGGGCCAAAGAGGGGAAGGGAGAATGAGGTGAAAAAGAGGAGAGGTCCGAAAAAGGGAATCAAATGGGGAAGGGGGGGAGAAAGAGGGGAGAAGGGAAGAGATGAGGGAGAGAGAAAGAGGGGAGGGAAGGAGAGGTTGAAGAAAAGGGGTGGAGGATGGGAAAGGAGGAAAAAGGAAGAACGAGACGAGAAGAAAATGTAGAAAAAGTGAAAAAATGGAGGAAGAAGGTGGGAGGGGAGAGGTAATAGAAGAGGAGGAGTGAATGAAATCAAGTGAAAATGAAAATGGAAAAGGAGAATGAAAAGAAATGGAAAAGTGGAGTAAGACAGAGAGAGAAGATGGATGGGGAGAGTGAGAGGGGAAAGATAAGGGGAAAGATGAAGAGCGAGATGGGAGAGGTGAATAGTGAGAGGAGGGGAGAGAGAGGGAAGGTGATTGGAGAGAAAGGGGAGAGAGGAGGAGGGGGTGAGGGGGACCATAGTCTATTCATTTCTAACTTACAAATATCTAATATAGAAAAGTATAGCCACAAGATCAACCTTGTTGTTGATGGAATGCGTACATGAAAATGACAAAATAAGAAAAAAATCACAATTGAAAAAAAATATTAAAAATGCGTATTTTTAGATCTTTAGAAAGAATATTTGTCATGGAGAAGTGACTTCGGTAGATCTCTGCAGGACCGTTGGGCTATCCATTGAGGGGACGATACATCCTATGTAGCTCACCACTTTGGGTTAATTCAGGGTTGTAAAGGTGGACATTAATGTGCAGATTTCATTTTGATAACGGTAAGTTCATAGAACACGCAAAAATAGATAAATATATAGGTGAATAAGTAGGTAAATATATGAATGAATACATAGATAAATAAGGGAATAGATATATGAATATAAAAATAGATGAATGAATTAACAAAAAGATGAATAAATCGATAAATAGATGGCAAAATAAATTGATGGATAAGTATATAGATAGATAGATAAATTAATAAATAGGCGAATAAAGCGAAAATAGATAAATATTAAGAAAAATAAACTGGTAGATAAGTATATAGATGAATAAATAAATAAACAGGTAATTGGATAAATAATTCAGGCAGGAAATGGGAGACGGAGGTAAGGGTTAAATATTTTGGAAGTTTAGAGAGAGAGAGAAATGTGTGTGATTTTAAGCAAAGGTTGGAAATGTTTTTTACCGGCGCGTGAGAGGGAAGCGGGGGAGGGGGGAGTGAATTAAAAAAACATCTGCGAAATGAAACGAAAAGGGGTGTTCTTCTTATTTCTCTCTTTACGTATCTAATTGTGAGTAAAATTAGCATCGCAGTTTACAACAGTTGTGAGAACCACGAAATAGTACATACACACACACACACGCACAACAGACATTATATATGTATATATATATGTGTGTGTGAATTTATATATGTATATATATATATATATATATATATATAGTTGTTTGTATGTGCATGTACAGTATATGTATACATATATGTATATATATATATATATATATATATATGTGTATATATATATATATATATATATATATAGTTGTGTGCATGTATATGTATACATATATGTACAGTATATATATGTAAATATGTATATATATATATATATGTGTGTATATGTATGTATATATGTGTACATATATGTATATATGTATATATGTATATATATAATATATATGTTTTATATGTATATATATATATATATATATATATATAAACATTATATATATATATAAACATATATTATATATATACATATATATATATATATATATATATATATATATATGTACACACATACACACACACACACACATGTATCCATGAGTATATGTCACATTACGACATTTTATTTCTTAATAGCTATTGAGGATATCAAAACTCGATATGTATATCCTGAAAGTTAATATTTTCAAGTTTCTGTACAAGAAATATAAGTACAAATGTGCAGGATCGTGTGCTCCTGCAATGGCCCCCTTGGTCTCCAGATCTCTCTCCATGCGACTTCTTGTTCTGGGGGTATTTGAAAGGCTTGGTGTATGTTCCTCCCCCTCTCAGAGACGTATATGACCTGAAAACTCGTATAACAGAAGCCTTGGCAACCATCGACATCGCTCTGGTAGGTCGCGTTTGGCGAGAAATGGATTATCGTTTGGATGTGTGCTGTGTAACCCAAGGCACACACATCGAACACCTTTAAAAATGATAACAAATGAATTGCACTTTTATATTCATATTTCTTGTACAGAAACTTAAAATTATAACCTTTCAGGATATATAAATCGATTTATTATATCCTCAGTAGTTATTAATATATATAATGTCTGAATGTAACATATACTTTGGAACACCCTGTACACACACACACACACACACACACACACACACACACACACACACACACACATATATATATTTTGTTTATATATATATGTATATATATATATATATATATATATATATATATATATATATATATATGAGCAGGGGCTGTACATATGGACGAAAAACGTAATACGGAGTTGAGACACATTTTATACTGACAAACATACACACACACTAGACCGACAGGGACAACGTAATTTATCTTACTAACATATATTAACGCACCAATAGAGTACACCAGTTTACAATGGGATACACGCGTTGTGTATTCAACCCACATCGTAAAACTAGTAGACAAAAACGTCCACGTGTTTTTAGTAAACATTGGCAACTGTAGCACTTACAAGTGGATGCAACTGTACATGATGTGAGATCTTGTATGACCGTAGATTTTTCATCTAAATGTTTGTTTATTTATCTGTTTCTTTATTTATCTATTTATTTGTTTATTTATGAAGTAAAATTACAGTAGTCTCCGACCCACGTGACGGTAGTGACGTCACAAATAGAAGAGGGATGGTGACGTCATGGGGAACATGACACCATGACAATCGAAAGGGGTGACGTAATTCATTCTGTGAGATGTAACGTGTACGGGGAAGGAGAGAGGGTATCACAAGATGAGACACAACGATGACGTAGTGATGACGTCGCATAATGACAGTGCCAATGGGGCTGCTGTTGGAGGTAATAGATAAATTTAAGGGAATCACACACGCACACACACACACACACACACACACACACACACACACACACACACACACACACACACACACACACACACACACACATATATATATATATATATATATATATATATATATAATATCACCAAATATCCTAGAAGGTAGACACCCATAGAATTCTAGGTATCGAAAGCAATGAAGAGGTTTATGTCTGGCAATGATAAATTAGATACTGAAGGGGGTGGGGATGTCTTCAGAGACCCTTCGGGTAGAGATGAGCTCGTGATGGGTGCACACCTTGGTGATGATAACATCAGGTCATTCTATTCCCTTTGGGGACAAAGAGGCAAAGGAGAGGAGGTCAAAAGTAATAGGAACAATTTAGAAAGAGATGTGTGGAGGTGGAGGTGGAGGAGAAAGAAGAGGAGGAGGAGGAGGAGGAAGAGGAAGTGAGGGAAAAGGGAGAGTGGAGGAGGAAGTGGGAGAATGGAATAGAAAAAGAAAACTTGGACATATACACAAATGCACACACACACACACACACACACACACACACACACACACACACACACACACACACACACACACACACATTTCGTGGAGCAGTGGTTAGAGTTCTCGGCTGCCACTACGGCGGTCCGGGTTCGAACCCCGCCCAGGGCTGAAATAATTTCAGTATCGCTGCACTGCGAATTGTTACTTCATCTCACGTGGGCGGGGAGTTGGGTGTGTGTGTGTGCGTGTAAGGTCACAGCATTACCCATAGATATGTCACATAGTTCTGGATTCTCTCCCGGGAGGGAGGAGCTGCCGATCACGAGTGCAACATGTGATCCAAGACCATAGTGAAACACACACACACACACACACACACACACACACACACACACACACACACACACACACACACACACACACATACACACACACACTCACACACACACACAAGAACAGAAAAAGAGAGAGGAAGAGAGAAACACTCCAGCAGCTATCGGAAATACGAGCAACCCCGTCTGACAACAAAAATACAAATGAATAAAAAATCATAAAAAAAATAAAGTGAACTGAAGTCGTATTGTCAAATGATTGTTTATCCCCTTTTTTCATGGAAGGGTAGATGGGTGGGGTGCGATTGAATAAAATCGGCCTGCGGCGCCCAGAGCACAGGGAAAAGGACCATTTGGTACGCAAGGGTGTTGAAAGGAAGTCTCTTCTCAGGTCACCACTGTGTGTCCTACAGTTAATTTGCAACATGGTTCCATAGACTCGTTTTAAACGTATAGACTTTTCGCCGTGCGTCGTCCACGACACGATGTCGTGCTCTCAAATAACTATGGGTGTCTTTGGACGCTTTCACACGTGGTCACGGTCGTGACGTGTGAAAGCCTTCATAAACATCCATGATTATTTGAGAGCACGACGTCGTGTCGTGGACGGCGCACGGCGAAAAGTCGATACGTTTAAAACGAGTCTATGGAACCAAACAACAAAGACCCAGGATCGATTGTAACTAAGATTTCGTCTTGGTTTGATGTTAAATGGTGAATGACAAAGATAGTTTAAAATAACTAATTTGATCATTTTAGCGATCGTAAACCAGTTCCGCTCAAAATTTATTGGGATTATGTAAATTTTATTATCATTAAGTCGTTAGTTCGTACACATTTGGAATATGCTGTTTCCATCTGGTCACCGAATCTCATTAAAGACATTGACAGATTAGAGAAAATACAACGGCGAGCCACAAAACTGATTCCAAATATAAAAAATAAATCATACGATAATCGACTGAAACATATAAATTTATTTTCCCTAGAGCGTAGACTCAGAGGTGACTTGATACAGGTCTTTAAGATTCTGAAGGCAATTGATATAATAAAGAAATTTTCACACTGAATAAGAATTAGACAAGAAATAATGATCTCAAACTGTCAGGAAATAAGATTTAATTTGGAAGTGGGTAGAAACTACTTCGCCAACCGTGTAGTTAATGAATGGAATAAACTTCCTGCAGAGGCAGTGCAATTTAGTTCAGTTCGAAGATTTAAGATTCGTTTAGATAAACACCTAATTAAGATGCTGTAATGCCTGCCATTTATTTTATATTATTTATCATTATTTGTCTGTTTGTTTATTATCATTTATCTGTCCATTTATTATTATTTACCATTTACCTGTTTGTTTATTATTTGAATTTACCTATTTATTTATCTTATTATTATATTAATATTATTTTTATTTTATTTATCATTATAAAGGTCTGTCGGCATGTTCCTCCTTTGTAATCCTTTATAATTATTATTATTATTTTCATTTATATTTATTTAATTGTTTAAGTTTCACATCAAATGATCCGGTCATTTCGCTGTAATGGTGTTACCGGAGAAACAATGAAACTCGACCAAAAACAATACCCCCCCTGTCCTCCGTCCGGACAAGGTCATGAATAAAATGAATAGATGAGTAAACTGTTCTCCACAAGAAGAATGGGAGAGATGAATCGTGTCTCATGTTCACAGCACGAAGAAATGGGAAAGAAATTCACAGCTCATCATCATGACCGTATTAGGTTCGAGCCTCCTTCATCAAAGCAGCCTGTTGGCATAATCGGAAGCGTGCTGTTCTCGATTCCGCTTAGTTGCGGGTTCGAATCCCGCACTCCACTCCGATTCCCAGCAGTGACTGTTAGTTACTTGGCCCAGCAGTCCCTAAAGTGCATAATAGGGCAAAAATGACGTTTCGGCCGTAGCTGCGTAGCGCCTCCTTCCGTAAACTTCTCACCACCATCTTATACAGAAATGAATAACAGAATCGGTGTACAAGTTAGACGACTGACGAAGCGGAGTACTGGAGGAGTAGACATATGTGTGGATGACAGACAGACGGGAGAATGGGCGGATGAATAATTCAGTGAACGGTAGGGCGGATGGATGTATAGCCGACTAAATGAATGGGCAATTGGCGGCGAAACCGTGTGTGCGCGCGCGCGTGCGTAAGGCAAGCGCGTTTGGTTGTGTTGTTGGCGCGCGCGTTTGTATGGGCGTCGGTGTTTGTGCCGGGCCGTGGGATGCTTTGTCCTCTCGGCTCCAAATTGATTTCATATATTGCTGGACGCGCCTGTGGTAAGTGCCTGTTTTTGTTTATTATAACATGGGTAGGAAATGGCTGTTGGCGGGTCTGGACCGAGTTGGGATGGGGAGGGGGGAGTGGGAGGAGGGGGGGGAATCCCGCCTTGTTTTTCCAACAATTACATCTGTGTTGCTCGTGCGTTGGTTTGTGAGTGGCTGTTACTGCGTTTGTCCAGGCAGGGTTACCTCGCCGTCTCTCTCTCCCCCCCCCTCTCTCTCTCTCTCTCTCTCTCTCTCTCTCTCTCTCTCTCTCTCTCTCTCTCTCTCTCTCTCCCTCTCTCTCTCTCCCTCTCTCTCTCTCTCCCTCTCTCCTCTCTCTCCCTCTCCCTCTCTCTCTCCCTCTCTCTCTCTCCCTCTCTCTCTCTCTCTCTCTCTCTATCTATCTATCTATCTATCTATCTCTCTCTCCCCCCTCTCTCTCTCTCTCTCTCTCTCTCTCTCTCTCTCTCTCTCTCTGTGTGTGT
>NC_134777.1:106979811-106992311 GCF_046742065.1 Oratosquilla oratoria | reverse complement strand
CCTCCCGTGTAAGGGGGAAAAAGCCTTTGGTATATGTATCACTTATGAACATACATACAAGAGCTTCCCCCATCCACTGTTCTTCACAATTTACTTCAACTTTGGTCTAGTCGGGGGAAACCTTGTATATTCCTTCAGTCTGCCGCCAGGTTATTTTATTCAGCCTAGGGTTAGCGAAGGGACAAAGGGATCAACCATATCACTAAGATGACCGAATTGATGAAGACACTAATTAGACAAATCTTCGGCCGGGGTCGCTTCGTCCCGATGGAAGCAGACACCTTTGCCCAACGTGCATGGAAAGCCGAGGTAGGTACAGACGCTCCTCTGCTTACGAACATTCGACTTACGAACGAAGCCTCAAACCTACTTTAGCAGTTTCAGATATAAGAAATCCAACGTTAATGTATTAGTATTACAATTTATCTTTGTTTTATGTATTATTAGTAATGTGTTTTAGGATAAGAAAACAAGTATTGACTCTCTATCGTATTTATGCATGTAGATTTGAGTACCTTTAAAATGATGTTGAATAACGACTTACGAACGTTTCGACTTACGAACATTACGACTTACGAACGTTTCGACTTACGAACGGCCGTTCGGAACGTAACTCGTTCGTAAGTCGAGGAGTGTACTGGAAATGTTTTCTAAAATTCGTAAAACTCCTATATCTGGAACAAATATCTGAAGGTCGTAAAGCCCTGTTCACACTAGCGGTTCCAACCGTGGTGGTTCAATTACAATGTAAGTCAATGGAGGAGTTGACACACAACCAAACAGATTTTTTCCTTTATCGCGGTTTCCGCGCGGTTCAAATCGCTAGTGTGAACAGGGCCTTAGGGTCTTGTGTATCAAGACTATCGCTGTTATGTTCTGTTGCTTAAAGCAGGGACGGATCCTCGCATAAACATGCGACAATAACGAGGGAATAGAAGGGCCAACTTATCACGTTTCTTTGTGGAAGCTCAGATAACATAACAGGGAAGGCTTCCGACAACACAGGGAAAGAAAGAAAAGGTGCTACAACGTCGTATGCTTAAATGTAAATGTGGGATCTGAAACCACACGGTGCTGCAAATAACGACCGTATGTCTTCTGAACGTACGGTCCATAATGGTTGACCCAGCGATGCCCGGGTTTTCGTTTGTGACTCCGGCGTTTTTTTTTCCAAGTTACATCTTTAGGTACCGAGTTATATGAGTTGACTGATGACCAGGTTACAGGGCTACTTTTATCCCAGAAATTGTAAAAAATACACATATATAAAAAAGATAAAAGTTTGTGATATTTTGCACCACAACAGAGCATCCCACACGAACTGTTAAGCCCAGCTTTTGTCAATATTTATATAAGCCTGGATTAATGTCGAGGTTAACGCCAATTTATTATTTTATTTTATTCTGGTCGACGGCAGCCTATCTTATTTGTCTGTGTGTGCGAGAGAGAGAGAGAGAAAGAGAGAGAGAGAGAGAGAAAGAGCGATTGATCTTTGGAGTGAAGGGGTCAGTATTGGAATGACGTCTCAAAGTTCACCTGAGCAAGTTACTCAGTCGATGGAGAGACAGGGACAGCAGCGATAGACAACAAGTTGGTTGATTTTGGGAAGCTGTCGTAAGCCTTACCGAACTTCTAGTTGACTGGTTCTCCACATAGGTAGGAACATATGTGTGTATGTATGTATGTATCGGAACAAAACCTTTTCGCGCTTTCGGCATTGTAACTACGAGAGAAATTCGCTAGTGACAGCGACATTAATCTGATAATTTTTATGACAGTCGCATGTAGGATTCGAACCCATTGGTTCGGCCTCCCCGTAAGATAACCTTCACAATGCCTTAACCCGCTCGGCTACAGAGACTATAAAAACTTTTATAGTCTCTGTAGCCGAGCGGGTTAGGGCATTGCGAAGGTATGTATGTTTGAAATCAAATGTTTCGATCCACTTCCAATGAAGAGTCCAAAGGAATGAAACGTTTGGATTAAAGTAATTTCTCGGTCTTTCATTTTCACCTCATAAATGTTGTCTCCGATTCTAAAATATCTCGTTCATAGGGGACATAAATTGGTAACCATGTCTGAAACATTCTGGAAAGCGGGTACGCAATAAGCTGTGACAGATGGATAAAGGGAATTATCATTAGATTTCACCCATCTTGTAGACGATCCAGAGAGAATTTTCAGTCTTAAAAACGACTATTATATATTCCTGTTGTGTCTTTGGATTTTTTGTTTTTACAAGGGGGGACGGAGAGGGGGGGTCGCCGATTAAATGAAGCGGCCTTGCTGTGGATGTGCTGTGTCTTACGACAGTGCTTCTGACCCAGGGCGGTGGGCAAGGTGCAGGGATGACCCGTCATCCAGGAGGTGCTCAGATGAGAGGGAGGGTGGGAGGGGTGTGGAGTGTATTTGGGGATGAAAGGGGTGGGAGTGTTTTTATGCCTTTCCCTTTTTGGCTACCTCCCTTGAAAGGGGGAAAAAGCCTTGGTATATGTATGTACCTAATCGTTAAGTCTATGTATATACATGCAAGCAAGTAAGAAGGCGTACGTACACACACATATACAGTATATGTTGATATCAGGGAAGCAGTCCTCATTTTGAGCAGAAAGCTCGTGAATGGAAAGTCTCCTTTGATACTGTAACAGGTACAGGAACCTAACAAGGAGGAGGATGGGGAAACTAGTGTACATGGGCCGATGAAGAAAAAAGAAGACCAAGTACTGCAAATAGACTAAAGAGGAAGCTTACTTATTGTTAAGGCCAGCGTTGATCGTAACTGTTGGAATGATTGGTTTCTTCGAAAGGACTAAACACGAAGGGCAATCGGAGGGAAGCAATCTGAGAGGAGTGAATAGTGGAGTCCTGCAAGTGTCGGTGATTGAACCAGTCCTTATTTTTTACGAGTACATGCGTGTGTATAATATACATACACATAATCAGACGGGGGTAGTGATTAACCACACGAACATATTGACAGACAATACATAATGCTAATTTGCAAATGAAAATAACAGGTGAAAGATTAACAGAAACCCTCAGATCCAATGCAGGACCACCGGAATATCCCGTGACGTGCGATACAGCCTCTGTACCCACACTGGAGGGGTTTAATGTGGCTTTGTAAGGTTGTTTGGAGAGTATGAAAGGTACTGAAACGCGACACTGGCTACTGCACCTCTGGTGTCCGTCATTAGTGGTACGTAGACTAGACGAACTAGGAGGATGCTTGTCACCAGTACCTCGTCCAGAGTTGTTTGCTCTACGAGGTGGTTAGGTATGATTGCCTGTACTGACACGTGTAGTTTTAAGCTTTCCATCAGTGACTCCCCTACTCCTCCAGACACTGGAGCCCACGGTCCGCTCAGCCACTGTGCTTCTCGTGACGCCATAGCATCATTGTTATAAAGGCTTTTGCATGGCGTGCGAGCAAGAGAATAACATTTAAATACATGGATCTGAACATGGCATAGACAGTTATCACGCAGTGTGTAGAACCCATCATGGGGTATGTAGCCATGTTGAACCTACATTAGAAAAAACGATACAAAATTGAAAAAAAAAGAAAAACGAAATGTTGCAATAAGAATCTCAAGAAGACAAAAATTGCATTTGAAGGGAGTTGATATCATAACGCTGGAAGAAAGAAGAGAGAGGGGGGATCTTAGTCTAGAAAAGTGTCATAGACAAACCACATAGACATTAGTAGATGAAACTTTGATAGTCCAAAGAGAAAAAAATATATAAATATGATAATTTTCCAGATAGAAAAAATAATAATACAAAAATAAAAACAAAATTAGATAAAGAAATAAACTAATAAATTACTACCGGAATTATGAAAGCTCTAAACTATGAAATATTTCAGGAAAAAATATATGTATGTATAGAAATGGACACAGAATTTTTAGTACATGAAAATAACAGGGAGGGGAGGGGAGAGAAAGCGATACATTGCGCAGGTAAAAGCACGCAGGAGCACATTGGCAACAGCAAGTGGCGACCTGGCAAGGGGGGGAAATGACACCCCGAGCATTCGGAATGCGAAGTAATAATGGATTAGGTTTTTAATTAGTGTACATAAAAGAGGCGGAAATCATTGATTTAGGATTGTTTGCGTAAATCTTGCATATGTACACTCCGAGTTCGTCGACAGCCTTTTTGTAGTTCTCTCTCTCTTTCTTTCTCTCTCTCTCTCTCTCATCTCTCTCTCTCTCTCTCTCTCTCTCTCACACACACATCATGTGTAATGGCGATTATGAGATATGTTTACAACACACTGTAATGATTGATATCACCAAACTGTCGTCGAACTTTAGAATGTGGAGGTATACAGGTAGACACTCCCGTGCGCAAACACACACACACACACACACACACACACACACACACACACACACACACACACACACACACACACACACACACACACACATACACACACACTTAGAGCTCTCCTCAGGCATAAAGCACCTGGAAATCTCGGGAGTTGAGATGATGACGTCATCCTGAACGAAGAAAATGATAATACCAGGTTCACGGTGAAGTTTTTATCTGTGAACTGTAAAACAAGCAGGTCACAAGAACCCACCCACATCTACCATAGCTGCAGACACCCGTACCCATCCCTTCCCACCCACACATCACACCCTCTCATCCTCGTCTTTCCCACGCACACATACAATGGAATTAATGACGCATCAAACGGTAATCAAAATTCGATTTAGTGTTTTCCTGTCTTGTTTTCGTTCAATACGTCTTTGTCCGTTGTTTTGGCGCAAGCAGTATTTTTTAATGTCTGGTTAGTCCATTTCCAGTTGCATTATCCGTTCATCTTCTTTTTGGTGTTATTTGTTGCTAACGCGCGCGCACACACACACACACACACACACACACACACACACACACACACACACACACACACACACACACACACACACACACACACACGCGCGCGCGCGTACGTTACTCCAACTCTTGTGGGCAGGGAGTTGGGTGTGTGTGTGCGTGTAAGGTCACACCATTACCCATACAGTAGATCGGTTATATACTAGTATGAGCTCTGAGCTCTTCCGGGAGGGAAATAGCTGTCGATCACGGGTCCAACACGTGATCCAAGACAATGGTGAATCACACATACACACGCACTCCAACTTTGGTGGACGAGTTGTGATTCACCATGGTCTTTGGACCACGTGTTGGACTCGTGATCGACAGCTATTTCCCTCTCGTAAGAGAGCTCAGAGCT
This sequence comes from Oratosquilla oratoria, assembly GCF_046742065.1. Lineage (NCBI taxonomy): Eukaryota > Metazoa > Arthropoda > Malacostraca > Stomatopoda > Squillidae > Oratosquilla > Oratosquilla oratoria. Next base: position 106,987,063 of record NC_134777.1, on the reverse strand, counting down.
CGTATATGACCGAGCTATGGGTAATGCTGTGACCTTACACGCACACATTCACACCCAACTCCCAGCCTACGAGAGTTGGAGTAACAACCCGCAGCGCAGCGATACTGAAATTATTTCAGCTCTGTGTGCGTGCGTGCGTGTGTGTAAGGTCATAACATTACACACACACACACCGTTTGTAATTTTCCATTCATGATTGTGTTGAAAAGACCTTTAGAATGTGTCTAACTACATTCACGCGAATATACAGTCTCACTCCTTGCGAGCATCAAAAACAAGACGAATACTTACCGCACGTAATATCAGTCGGTGTTCAATAGCAACGAGGTGTTGGCTGAAGTCGGACCATTGAACAATATGAACGACGGACTCTCATTTGCGTCCTGACGAAGGCCGCGCACCTCAGAGTTCGCGTGCGTCGTCGCTCCGAACTTGGGAGAGTTGGAAAAGGGCAGGAGCGCGTCGAGGGCGGGAGAGCATCGCTACCTCTCCCCTTCTCGAACTCGGCGTGTCCTCTCACTGTTCGCACCACACGACTCAAACACAGGTCCTCGACCAGTTCGATAATGACACTGTCAGTAGGCGGGGAACGATCCGCATGGCAGTCCTACCGCGCAGGCGCAGAGGCAGGGCTGGAGGAGTAGGAGGAGGGAGGAGGAAGATGGTCTCTTCAGTCGCAAGGCACGCCCAACCTTGAGCAGAGGGCAGGCGTGTTCTCACGAGGGGCGTCAGTGGCGTACTGGCCTCGACCGTCTCGTGGCGAGGGACCGAGACGCGACAAAGCGACGCGCCCCGTGTTGTGCGTCTGTCCGTCATTCCGACCCTCCGCCCGTCCGTTCGTTCGTGCGTGCGCCGCCGCCCTCGCCTCCTCCCGAAGGCTCACCAACGCCGCCGCCGACATGGGTGCTCCGGATGCCCCCGTCACCTGAGAAGTCCCGTGGGCCAACTTTGTCCATGACGTCATGTCCGCTCCGCCAATGGGGGCTCTTTCTCCCGTGGTGACGTCACAGCGCCCCTGACCCTGGCTGGGGCTCAAAGGAGCCGCTGTGACCAGTCGGTCGCCAGAAGGAGAGGAACGGGCGATTACTGGAGCCTGGCATCCTGTGGGTTCCCCGCTTGTCCGTGGATCTTCCTCCTCTTGTTTCTGGGTCACTGTGCATGTCCTCCGGTGATTTCTGGTTTCCGTGAGGGTGCTAACGCTCGTGGGGTCCACCCTGCGCCTCCGCTTCTTACAAGAAGTTCACCATTCTTCGTGTGTCTCCCAGCGCCGTTCTTAGTCTCCATGCGTCTTCACCTCTTTAGTTAGCTTCTTAGTTCCTTTGTTAGTTAGATTTTTCGACAAAGTATTGATACATGGTAGCGTTAAAAGATACAATAGTACATTCAGATACTCGTTTAATTCTGTCTAGAATTATATTCCAACAATTGACATGGTGTAGGGTAGTAGTCTTACGAATAACAATAAAATCTCCAAGAATACATCATCAAAACTCTTCTCAAAGTAAATTTCTTGACTATGTAAGAATGAATAAATAGATAAACGAGTAAATAAATAAACAAATGAATAGATAAGTAAATTAAAATAAATGAACATATTCATGAATAGACAAATAAATAAGTAAACAAAGATATAAGTATTAATATATATATATATATATATATATATATATATATATATATATATATATATATATATAATATATATTACTTTGTTCTCTTAATTCAAAGTTATTCAATCGCCAGTTGTCCCAGGACAAAAACCCACTTCAGGAATTGGCGGTCTTGGGCCAATTCCCGAAGTGGGTTCATGTCCTGGGTCCAAACGTCCGGACAAGTGGCGGTTGGCGAGTGTTGGATTAAGAGACCTAGGTGTACAAGTGAAAAAAAAAAAACGAATGTAAAAACTTTGCCAATTCCCGTACTCCCATAATCATTAGGAAGCCCCACGAATATGAATAAAATCACCTGGCGGCAGTCAAGATAAAATGAAAAGAGCCACCTACATCAAGATTCAACCCCTTGTCTGTGACGTCACTGTTCTCTGGCGCCAAGCGATTTTATTCAGTCGAGGGAACTCCCCGCCCCCGCGCAGTGGAGGGGAGACATACCTTGTTGGTTTTGTTCCCACGTGTCGGCAGGCGATTTTATTCATGTGGATGATGGTTCTGGACGGTCAAAGCTGTTCATCTCTTCAAAAAATTAAGTCACCTTATGAGTTCTATTCTGGCTAACGCTGGACAGTCATTACTTAACTGGAGTACGGAGGGGGGGGGAGTTAACATGTTATGTTCTCTATCTATCTACGAGTATCTATCTATTTATTTATCTTTATCTTTCTCCCCCTCGCTCTCCCTCTCTCTCCCTCTCTCCCATTCTCTTTCTCTCTCTCCCTCCCTCTAAGTCTTTGTTAACTCTTTCATTCTTAAGGCCATCCCTCCACTGAATGAAATGTAAACACACTTGGAGCAAATCTGTCAAGTGCAGCTCGATTCTAAAGTTGTCGACAGCCTTGTGGTGTGATAATGCGTTCATAGATGACGCCTTTATTGCTACCTCTTTAATACGATGCAAACGTGCACGGCAATATATATAGTTATATATATATATATATATACATATATATATATATAATATATATATATATATGTGTGTGTGTGTGTGTGTATGTGTGCGCGTCTGTGCATGTGATTATATTAAACTACACCATAGGAACAAAGGCTGCATCAGCCCCCCCCCCCCCACACACACACACACTGAGGGACAGGCAGATCCTGTAATGAACTATTAAGTCAAAACTCCATAGAATAGGAATAAAATGAATACCCCTTAGCTCCATTTGTTTGTAGGTGCGAGCACTACGTAGTTGTCGAGGAACTTTCTGAATGTGGTTGTGCACTTTCGGGTTGAATGGATGGGTGGTCTCCTTTCCACCCGATTGATTCCCTCGCCTCAGGTCGTCGCTGACTCCCAGCACTCCCTGGGTCACGACACTCCCCGCCCAGTGTATTTACTCCATTCACGCACTTCCATCTTTCGAGAGTCCTTTGAATTCGTAAATTTCCATTATTCACAGATGACTTTCATAAATTGGATAAGTTTACGTTTAAGAAGGAAATAAAGGAAGTGGTGAGCACTGAAACTATCGGTTGTTTTAAAAGAAGGTTAGATAACTTTATGGATGGAGGCATAGAACTGCCTAGTGTAGGCCTTATGGTCCCGCAGTCTCCTTCATTCTTATGTTCTTATAATGTACTAGAATTTAAGGAAGGTGTTTCTGGAAGATGAGGTGCTTCTATACTTTGAACTTTTGAATACAGTGTTAGATAATTTTAAATATTTAAGATTCCTAATTGAAACTTCTTTACTTACTATTCAGTAACCGTGTAGTGAACTCTGACACAATTAGTTTTAACCCTTTCAACCCCGATGACAAGATTCTTGTCATTTGGTCAAATAAAACAAAAAATCATAAAACACCAAAAGGTTTGATCAAACACCAGAAAAATATGACGTCAGTCCTCCCTTCGCGAGCGAAGGGAGGACTGACGTCATATTTTTCTGGTGTTTGATCAAACCTTTTGGTGTTTTATGATTTTTTGTTTTATTTGACCAAATGACAAGAATCTTGTCATCGGGGTTGAATGGGTTGAGAGAAGATGAGGTATCTTTTAAGGATAGGGATGACAGGTGGTATGGGACTGGAACTGCCTAGTGTAGGCCTTATGGTCTCTTGCAGGCTCCTCCATCCTTGTGTTATTAAGTTCTTACCCAAATTGATCAGTTTTTGGGAGGAGCTTCGGTGTAGAGGTGATTCCTGCAAAGAGGAGGATGGGGAGGGGGACAGGGGAGGGGGAAGAGGAGGAGGGGAGGAGGATGGGGAGGGAGAGTGGGAAAGAGAAGAAGGAAAGGGGAATGGGAGAGGGTTGGAATACCAATAACAACAATAATAACAATAAATTTTATCAATAACATTCCATGTTACCAAATGTAAAGATATAACTGGTGTTTAGGTGGGGCACCTTTGCCTTATGTGGCCTGACGGTACCAAAGGAAATGATCAAATAATATATGACATCTCAATTGCAGCACTGATTATTTTAATCGTTTTTTTTTCCTAATGTGTTCTTTCTCTAAACATGCTTTCATGTTTCCTGTTACCAAGACTCGTTCATATCCAGCAGCATCTACGCCCTGTATTTGGGGCTTTGATAACATAAGTTTTATCTGTTCAGTATTGTAGGGACTTTAGTGACGTTCTTACAAACCATAGTCACACTGTATTCTTTTACTATTAAAGACTCACACTCAAATAAATAAATAAATAAGTAAATAATAATAATAATAGTGATAATAATAATGATGATGACAACGATGATAATGGTGATATAATAATAATAATGATGATATTGATGATAGTCATGATCATCATAATGATATGATGATGATAGTAATAATGATGATGATAGTAACGGTAACAATGATGGTAATAATAATAATGATAAATAAAAACAACAAAAATATGAAATAAAAATCCACTCCCACCTTTCTGTTGCCCTACTCAGATCTTGACCACCTTCCATCTATTCGGCACCATGTTGTCCCCATGGATAGAAGCGCTGGTTATATCCTAAATCGAACACCCCTCTCTCCATTCCTGCCTCGTCACTTTCACTATCACCACCATCACTATTACCGTACTGTCACCTATCACTATCTTTATCACCACCTCAGTATCACTATCACCTCATCATTACTATCGTTAACACTTTCATTGTTTCCGTCACTATCACATCAATATCTGTCACTATCACTACCACCATTATTAACGTTATCACTATCACCTCACTATAACTATCACCATTAATATCGCTCTCACCGTCACTATCACCACAATATCTGTCACTATCACTACCACCATTACTATGACTATCACGGTCACCTTACTACCACAATCACTATCATTGAAAGTTGAACGTTTCTTTAGACCACAATTTCCTAAACGTTTCCGACCTCAGCCCCCCCAACCGCGGTAATCAGGTCTAGGCAGTCCGATCCAAGGTGAAGAAGCACCGAATGAATCGTTCAGCGTTAGCCAGAATAAAATCTTTAATGTGCCACATTTGGTGCTTCGTGCAGGACAAGACGGGATGAACAGAATATCTGGGGGTAGGGAGAGGACTACCAGGTAAGGAAGGGGTGATCCGGTTTAATTTAGAATATTCATTCTGGCTAAAGATTAGAGATTAATATTTGTTATTATTATTATTATTATTATTATTATTATTATTATTATTATTATTATTATTATTATTATTATTATTATATATATACAGTATATATATATTCTCTGGGCCTCCATGGGGACGCTATCAGTCCGGAACTTCTTCAGATCGGGGTCTCGGGGCTCAAAAATCACCGTTTCTTAACCAGAAGGAAATATTTGATGTATGTCACTTTGGGGAGGGATTTAAACGCATCACGGCTCGTCCCCTCCCCTCTCTCTCTCTCTCTCTCTCTCTCTCTCTCTCTCTCTCTCTCTCTCTCTCTCTCTCTCTCTCTCTCTTTCTTTCTCTCTCTCTTTCTCTCTCTCTCTTTCTCTCTCTCTCTTTCTCTCTGCCTTTCCTTCTCTCACACTATCTCTATCTGTCTCTCTCTCCTTCTCTCTCTATGTCTCTCTCTCTCTCCCCTTCGCTCTCTCCTCTCTCATTCTCTCTCTTTCCCCTTCTCTCCTTCTCTCTCTCTTTTCCCTGGAACTGACGACCAGTGCACTTGTTCTGAGTGCCGTCAGGCAATTTTAATCGGCCGCAGATGACTCCCCCCCTCCCCCCACCCTGCACAGCGAATGCGTTCCAGACAGACTCGTTATAATCGGCGCAAGGAGGGTCCAGGCGGCGACGAGTGACTCGTAACCGGATTACCCGGTAAGTGATTCGTTTCCGGATCTGGAAGTAACCGGGTTACCGAGGTAATCGGCTATGGAGAGAGAGAGAGAGAAAGAGAGAGAGAGAGAGAGAGAGTCTTGTATGAAGAGTAAAACTGTAGGCGTTTGTCTAGGTTTTATTCAACTAACAGAAGAACACATTCTGAAACGAATAACCGAAAAGTTTAATCAGAACTAAAGAGGCAAATGTATCCTTACAAAAATCAGATGAATATCGATTATAAAAGGACAAGTTAAGTAAATACAGATTCGTCTAATAAGTTCAATTATAAGGACAACCATGCCGATACAATTGACAACTTCGCATCCTATACTTATAAACATATAGCCACACTTGTTTACAATTCACTAGAGAGAGAGAGGGGGGGGAGGGGGAGAGAGGGGGAGGGGGAGAGGCAGGGGGAGGGGGGGAGAGCGTTATGGGTTAAAAGTTGACGGAGTAGCAGTCACGGGATTAGCGTTAAGTGGCCAAGGGGGTCGTAACTGGAGAAGCCTTGAGGTCCTTCTTGGCCACGTGCAAAAACTCAAGAGCCTTTTCGAGGGTCCTTTGGCTTTGGACGGACCACGAGACGCCTTCGCGCCCTCAGGTCTAACCCCCCCCCCTCCACACACCCACACCCACGCCCACCTCTCACGCTCCCACACCCACGAATCCCAACTTTTGGGACAGATGACTTCCTCGCTCTCCCTCCCTCTCCCTCACTCTCACTTCCTTCTCATTTACTCTCCCTGCCTCTTATTCCTTCTCCCATCCTCTCCCTCCCTCTCCCTGACTCTCACTGCCTCTACGTATCTCCTAGTCCCTCTTTCTGCCTCTTATTCCTTCTCCCATCTTCTCCCTCCCTCTCCCTGACTCTCACATCCTCTCCCTGCCACTTGTTTCTCCTCTCCTCTTCTCCCTCTCTCTCCCTGCCTCTTCCTGCTTTTTATTCCGTCTCACTTTTTCTCCCTCCTTCTTCCTCCCTCTCGCTTCCTCTCACTACCTCTCACTACCTCTCACTCCCTCTCCCTAACTCTTATTCCTTCATCCATCCTCTCCTTCCCTCTCCATACTTCTTCCTACATCTTATTCCTTACCCCATCCTCTCCCTCCCTCTCCCCACTCTCGCTTTCTCTCCGTCCTTATCCCCCTCTCCCCCACTCTCCCTTCCTCTCCGTCCTTCTCCCCCTCTGCCCCACTCTCCCTGACTCTCACTCCCTCTCACTACCTCTTACTCCCTCTCCCTACCTCTTATTCCTTCTTCCATTCTTTTCCTCCCTCTCCCCCTCTCCCTGACTACTTTTCGCTCTCCCCCTCTCCCTGACTCTCAC
>NC_134777.1:106967311-106972311 GCF_046742065.1 Oratosquilla oratoria | reverse complement strand
ACCACCACCACGATTACCACTACCATCACTCTAGACTACCACCACAAACCACCACCACTACCACCACTACAACTACCACCACTTTAGACCACCACTACCACCGCCACGACCACCACTACTACCACCACGACTACCACTACCACCACCACGACCACCACTACCACAACCACGACTACCACTACCACCACCACGATCACCACTACCACCACCACGATCACCACTACCACCACCACCACTACGACCACCACTACCACCACCACTACCGCCACCACGACCACCACTACCACGACCACCACCACCATTACCACTACCACCATTCTAGACTACCACCACCACTACCACCATCACAACCACCACCACAACCACAACTACCACCAATCTAGACCACCACTACCACCACTACCACCACCACCACCACCACCACCACCACGACCACCATTACTACCACCACGACCACCACTACCAACATCTCGACCACCACTACCACTACCATTACCACCACCACGACTACCACTACCACCACTCTAGACTACCACTACTACCACCACCACTAACACTACCACAACCACAACTACCACCACTATAGACCACCACTACCACCACCACGACCACCACAACCACTACCACTGCCACCACCACTACCACCACCACTACCACCACCACGACCACCAATACCACCACCACTACCACCACCACGACCACCACTACCACCACCACGACCACAACTACCACCACCACTACTACTACCACCACTACCACGACTACGACCACCACTACCACCACCACGACCACCATTACTACCACCACGACCACCACTACCAACATCTCGACCACCACTACCATTACCACCACCACGACTACCACTACCACCACTCTAGACTACCACTACTACTACCACCACCACTACCACAACCACCACCACAACCACCACCACCACAACCACCACCACAACCACAACTACCACCACTCTAGACCACCACTACCACCACCACGACCGCCACTACTACCACCACTACCACCGCCACGACCACCACCACGACCACCACTACCATCACCACTACCACCACCACTACTACCATCATGACCACCACTACCACCACCACGACCACCCCTACCACCACCACGACCACCACCACTACCACCACCACTACTACCACCACCAACACTACCACCACGACCACCACTACCACCACCACTACCACTACCACGACCACCACTACCACCACTCTAGACCACCACTACCACTACCACCACTCTAGACCACCACTACCACTACCACCACTCTAGACCACCACTACCACTACCACCACTCTAGACCACCACTACCACTACCACCACTCTAGACCACCACCACTACTACCACCACTCTAGACCACCACCACGACCACCATGACCACCACTACCAATACTCTAGACTAACGAAACCAACACACGAGATATAAGATAACGCACGACGGTGCCACGATGTTGCCCACAAGGATAGAAGTGCTGGCGAAGTGTAGTCCATAACAACACACCACCACCTCTACCACCAAGGAAGGAACTTGCAAATGAAGTTTTCTTTTTTGCTAAAATCGGGTGACTTCCCCCGCAGCCCCTGAGGGACGCCATGGACACGAATGAAGTGCTCTGGCGACAGAGGTCAAGCAAGTGCCACTCGGTACAGAAGGGGCTAGTCGGGATGTCTTTAACCCGGTTCTCCTCCTAACGGGGTTAATATACGACGCCTGTCGAGAGAAAAAGAGCATTTTCAATCAGTTTGTACACATTGCCGTCCTCTAGTGCTGGACACACACACACACACACACACACACACACACACACACACACACACACACACACACACACACACACACACACACACACACACACACACACACACACACACACACACACATATATATATATGTATATATATACCGGTATATACATATGTGTACATACACACATGTATATATATATATATATATATATATATATATGATAGTGATAATAATATCCGGTTTATTGGGTATAGCAGCATTACTGCTGAAAATATACATCCTACAAGATGACAGTGAAAAGATGCTGTTACAAGCATTAAAAACAAAACAAAAAACAGTAAGCTAAGGAATAGCTTTTGTGTTGTACAATAACGTTAGTTCTTGTTTTTTTTTTTTTATTAGGTCCACAAATGTCGGTATGGGGTTCTTCTTATGCCGGTCGGTGCGTGCTCTGATCGGCTTGATTTGTGTTTGTGTGTATGTGTGTGTGCGTGTGTGTGTGTTTAGAAACCAGAGGTGAGCGGTCCGAAACACTCTAGATTCAGCACGAAGCTATCATGCTTAGCCACTTCGCAGAGCGCGTAACGGCTGAAATGTTGAGTAAAAAGGGAGTGTTCAATATAGGTTCTCTCTTTCTGTCTACCCCTCTCTTTATTTAATCATATTTATCTTTATTTACTATTGTTATTATTTTTCTCGACTCCTGAGGCGTCTGGAATTTTGGATTCTTTACGAAAAACTGCGGATGCCATTTCCGATTCGTCGTTTTCTCCGTGATTTCCGAGTCCTCGCCTCTTCTGTTTTCTCCGTCTCCGTTTTCTCTCTCTCATTCTCGGTATTGCTTACTGGACTGTTGTCGGTCTCCTTTCCCCCACTCCGTCTCTCTTTTTTATCTCTTTCTGTCTCTCCCTGTTTTTTTTTTCCCTCTGTCAACTTTTTTTTTTCCACAAAATTTCTAGAAGAGTTTGGTCTTCCAGTAAGGTCAGCGAGAGTCCTTTGGCGCCTTATATAAGGTCACAAAGGTCAACCTAACCCTTTGACCTCTTGGAGGTTCCCTCCCTCCCCCAAACTGCTTGGCGGCACAAGGAACGAAAGGACAATTCGAGTATCCGCTTCCTCCCTTTAGGTCAGGAAAGATCTTTCACCCCCTTCAGTAAGGTCGATAATGCAACTCTTATCTCCTACGTCATAGTCCTTAACTCTATCTCGACCAACCCCAGTTCCTTTACCGACTCTATTTGTTTCTTCTGAATGTCGTCAGATCATTTTATTCAAAGTAGTGAAGGAAATAAGAAAGGTCCCCCAGTTTGAACACAGGTAGTTTAGACCCTTACCTCCCTATATGGAATTATCGGAAGTCATTTAACTTTTTATCCTGACTGCCGCCAGTCGATTTTATTCAGTGATATGGGGTTCCTTTTTTAAGGTCATCTAAGGCCGCCGAGATCACTTAAGCTCATTTAGGTCACACAAGATCACTCGAGTCCACCTTGAATTATTCAAGGCCACTTAAGGTCATTGAAGGTCACCTAAGGTCATTCAGGGCCACATAAGGTAATTCAAGGTCACCTGATGTCACTCAAGGTCACCTAAGGTCACTGATAGTCACCTGTGATCGTTCAAGGTCACTTAAGGTCATTCAAGATCATGTAAGGTCACTCCAGGTTAAGGTCACTGAAGGTTATTCAGTTCACCTAAGGTCACGTAATGTTTCCGTGGAATATCCTAAGGAGTCCTTCCTACTTTATCGTCGAGGTTTATGGCGGCAATAAAACATTAATCATAATTACCATATCGATGGCCTAATCAATTGTCTTTTTATCTTTGATCTCTGCTCTTTCATAAACCCAAAATCGACTTCGCCAGCATCGACAGACTGTATCACCGTCGCCAAAATCATTATCATCACCCTTAACATCACCATCATCATCATCGTTATCGTCATCACATTCGTCAGCATCGTTGTCATCATCACCATTCATCACCGTCATCATCATTCATCACTTTCAACATTACATTTATGGTCATTATCACTGTCATCATCACTGTCACCATCACTGTTATCATCACCATTACCTTGATCATGACCGTCATCATCACCTTCAACATCACTGTTATGGTCATCATCACTGTTATCATCACCATTACCTTCATCATCACTGTCATCATCACCTTCAACATCACTGTTATGGTCATCATTACCATCATCGTCTTATCCAGTATTTCCATTATCCTCACAGCCTCACGTACATCACCATCCTTAGCAATTCTACTGCTTTGTCACCATTATCACCACCATCTACACCACCACCACTACCACCACGGCACCGTCACCGCCATCAGCATCCACCAATCACCGCCATAGTCTCTGTTTCCACTTCCTCCATCACCACCAATGCCGTTGTCCCGCCGCTGCCACCATTAACTCAACGTCTCTCTCTCTCTCTCTCTCTCTCTCTCTCTCTCTCTCTCGATGTGTGTGTGTATATGTTGTACAAGCCTTTGTTCATATGCATGTACTTTGATATAATTTCAATAATGTGTTTATGTTTTGTAGTATGCATTTGTGTGTTTTTACTTACACTAATTGTATTGACTTCATAGTAATACAGAATACAATCTATGACCGTAGGATGCCGTCTCTGTTTCCCCCATCCGTGAAACGTGTGTGTGTGTGTGTGCGCGCGCGCGTTTGTATATGTACATATGTATGTGTGTGCGGGCACGCGCTCGCTAGAGTTCGCCTCCCTGCTCTCCTGCCGAAGGGTCGGCTGACTGATGGCAGGCCTTAAGATATGCAAAGCTCATTTGATAGAACACTGAGCAATGCAATTGCTTCAACCCGTACGTTGAAGCCAACGCCACCAACAGAGTATCTGGTCGGTGGGGGAGAGGGAGAGAGGGGATGGAGAGAGGAGAGGGGTAAGGTCTTCAGAGGATCCTATTGGAAGGTCCTCTCCTAGTCTCCCCACGGAGTAGCCCTTCCCCTACCTATCTTATTCAGTTAAGAGGAATCCTTTTGGCGCAATGGGCTAATGGGATCCGATTCCTTTGAAACTGACGAACGCGGTTCTTTTGTCTTACTCGTTTGATGTGCCTCTTTAATTCCCGATTATCATTTTGCGCTGGTGGCGTCGTCGGAAGCGTGCTGGTCTCGCATCCCCAGCAGTGACCTGTTCCAAAGGTGACGGCTTCGGCCGCAGCTACTCAATATCTCCTGGCGTAGGCTCCTCACCA
>NC_134777.1:106947311-106957311 GCF_046742065.1 Oratosquilla oratoria | reverse complement strand
ATGAGTGCGAGAAAGATTGTGTATGTGTGTGTGAGAGAGAGAGAGAGGGAGAGACGTAGAGAGAGATTGAAAGTGAGGGAGACTAAGAGTGAGGGAGACAAAGAGGGGGAGACGAGAGAGGAACACACATACACACACACACACACACACACACACACACACACACACACACACACACACACACACACACACACACACACACACACACACACACACACAGAGAGAGAGAGAGAGAGAGAGAGTAAGAGGGAAAGAGAGAGGGAGAGACGGGTAGGGAGAGGGCGGAGCAGGCTGGCGAAAGGCGATAAGAGAGGAAATGAATGAAAAGAGGGTGTGATAAAGGGAGGCATGAATGGGACCTAGAGGAGAGGAAAAGAGGGGGAGTAAAGGGCCTGCATAGAAAACGGAGCGTGGGAGGACGAGATTTACATGCAGATAAAAGCGAAGATAAAACGGGAGGAAAATAAGTGAGAAGGGACCCGGAGAGAGGAACTGGGACAAAAAAGGATACGAAATAGATGGAAATAGAAAGGAAAGAGTAGATATACAGAGGAAAGAGTCTTGAAATGCGAGATCCTAAGAAGGACGGAAAACTCTGAAGAGTCGGGTTGAGAAAGAGGTGTTATTAGTGAAACAAAAGAAGGCGGACGGAAAGAAAAGAAAACATTAAGGAGATCTGTTGGGAAATCACGGGAATCAAGAGACGCAGAAAGTGATATACATCGAGAGAGTGAGTGAGTGAGAGAGAGAGGGAGAGAGTCAGGTGGTAGAGGTGAGTAAAGCGAAGGAAATATAATACGTCCCTGTGCTTGACCTAATAAAAAAAAAAGTGCTACACCTTTTCATACGTTATTCTAACAAAGAGATCACAAACCAGTCAATATATGAAGATAACGATATAACTATTTTGCAATACTTAGCAACAGCAACATAAACAGGGTTAACAACATTTCAAAGTACCTAAAGACTAGGAACAACATTTTGTACATAGAGATCATAAACCAGTCAATATATGAAATTAACAATATAACTATTTTGTAATACTTAGCAACAGCAACATAAACAGGGTTAACAACATTTCAAAGTACCTAAAGACTAGGAACAGCATTTTGTACAGAGGTCATAAACCAGTCAATATATGAAATTAACAATATAACTATTTTGCAATACTCAAGCAACAGCAACATAAACAGGGTCAACAACATTTCAAAGTACCTAAAGACTAGGAACAGCATCTTGTATATAGAGATATAAACCAGTCAATATATGAAAATAACAGTATAACTATTTTGCTACATAAACAGGGCTAACAACATTTCAAAGCGCCTAAAGACTGGGAACAACATTTTGTACTACCAAAACAATGGGGACAACATTTTAAGAACCTAAGAATTAAGAAGACTGCAAGAGACCATAAGGTCTACACTAGACAGTTCCATTTTGCCACTGTACCATGGTGGCAACACTGAACGAAAACAACATTTTGCAAAACTTCAACATTTGCAACAACAATCTGCAATACTTCGACAATGGCAACGAGACTTCTAATACCTAAATACTGGTATAACAAATTTATGTAGAACCTAAACCACAGCAACAAGATTTTGAAACAAGACCAGCAACATCTTACAATCCTTAAGCAATGGCATATGCAACAAGTACCTCCCAGCGAGATGATGACATCACAGACAATAATATTGCTGACGCTAGTGAAAGAGGAGGTTGCCCACAATGAAGCCCTGAGAACGCCATTCATTCAGCATAAGTGGAGAACCACCAAGACAATAGAAAACGTAATGCGAGGTAGACTGCAATAAGGATTCGTAAAAGTCTTCGTAGATTGTGTGTAATTCACCATGGTCTTGGATCACGTGTTGGACTCATGATCGACAGCTATTTCTCTCCCGGAAGAGAGCTCAGAGCACATATATGACCGATCTATGGGTAATGCTGTGACCTTACACGCACACACACACCCAACTCCCCGCCCACGGGAGTTGGAGTAACAACCCGCAGAGCAAGGATACTGAAATTATTTCAGCCCTGAGCGGGATTCGAACCCGGACCGCCATAATGGCAGCCGGGAACTCTAACCACTGCGCCACGAATGTGTGTGTGTGTGTGTGTGTTTACTTGTTTTCTTGCTTGTCAGGACCTTCAGAAATCAGTTACTGAAACTTGAGGCAACAATTATTTTTACTATCCATCGCCAAGCTCTTTCAGTGTCAACATGGCCTCTCTTAATTACTGTAGCCTTCCACACCGGGTAGCTCTTTTTCCTCTCTTATTCTTGTCTCCAGACTATTTTATTCGTCTCCGTAGTACCCTCACGGTGACAACCCCTCCGCCCAATCTCAACACCTTCCGTACGGGGTGGTGGAGTCCAGGTTATCAGTGACCACATCAGTCGTAATGGCTGAAGAGAACACTCAGACAAATAAACAAAACTCTCTCACCCACTCCCCACCCCCACTCCCTCCCCCTGACGACGTAACACCCTCCTCCTCCCCCTCCCCGGCCTCCCCCTCTTCCCCCGCCCTCTCCCTTTTCGCTCATCCACGGGTTGTGGTCCGCAATCTTGACCTGCTGCCCACGATCTCGAACTCGCGTCCCGCCAGTCCATCTCATACGGCGGGCGGCTCCTCAGACAAGGGCGTCTAGCCGGTATGGTTAGTTACTTAGCTAGTTAGATAGGTAGTTTGTTAGTGCTTTGCAGACATTCTCTCCCTAACGTCCCTTTTTCTGAACGTAGTATCTTAACCCTTTGAAGGCGTGTTAGTCAGTGAGAAGGTTAACTTGTTTGATAAGGTGGTGCAAAGTGCGGAGTCTGTCACGGCACATGCCAGATGGGTTATTCAGCTGGAACAGAGGGTGACATGGAAGAATTTCCGTCAACTAATCCGAGGAAATCGGCAATATCCAACAAAGTTGAAGGAAAAAAACTCCAACTTTTTGTGGACGTAAATGTCTAACTTTCAAACGTTACTGATCGTCCTAAAGGTATCTTTTGCTTGGTGCGATTAATTATTAGCCTATTACCACAGTCAATGGAGGATGAAACGCATCCTACTACCTGGCATCATATTTGGGTAAGCGTGGTGGTACGTTAGGTTGAAATTATCAGCCTCGCAGCCTTTGCAGATCGAAACAAAACAACCCCATTCAGAAACAAAGAATTAGTACTCTAGACAATCGTTCGACGATTTTCATTGGGTCACGCACGATCATCGTTGATCGATATTCTCATCGAGGAAAACGTACCCACGTCGGAAATTGTCGATGAAAGAAAACGGTAATTTGAAGACACTTTTCTTGAGTAGTAGATATGAATAACTATTACGAATCAGTTCAAATAAATAAATAGGGATCTTAATTCCAATTCAATAATCTACATGTTACATTTGCAGGTGATGAATAAAAATTAGACTGGATTTTTTTAAACCATTTTCTCAAGCACTTGCGGGTTAGGGCGTCGTTACTTGCAGCGAAGGTCGAGGTGAGGGCGGTTCGAATCCTGCCACCGGCGAAGTTGAACCAAGGGCATGGTTCATTAAATTCCACGCTACAAAGCCCTCTGTGAGGGGCACCGTCCTAGCCTCCCAATAGGGGGGGGGGGGAGTGTGTGACGTTAAACCATATCATCATTAAACCGTATCACTTGCTATCAACAACACCGAGGCTATTGCATGACCGTTTGGTATCCAGGCGGCTTTGAAGCAAGTTCCTGCGCGCATTTGAATACGAATATACGGTTAAAAAAATCGAAAGAAATTTTCGTACAAGAAATTAAAACCGACTGTGACAAAGCAATTCAGAGATGTGTATCCTCTTCTCAAGCTCCCTTGGCCTCGTTCAAGTTGATCATTGTCAGTAACAACAGCAACAAATGATAACAACAATAATGATAATGACAATAATGATAATAATGATGATGATAATGGTAATGATGATAATGACGATAATGATGATGATAATGATAAAGATGGTGGACTTAAAGAGGCCCCAAAAGGGACTGTATTTTACCAGCGTTTCTATCCTTGTGGATTTCAGGAATAACAAGGAAGAAGAAATAATGACGTCAGATAGCACAGGTGATTTCAAATTCAAGATTGACCGATAAAAGTAGAGACGGGACCCCACGAGTGTTGCCTTTACATTGTATAATACAATGAAATCAATGCGATTAGGTAAATGCAATTAGGTAAATACACGCATACGCCATCTATTCCGTTTGTACACTCGGGCAAGGCACGCTGCACCCTAGATAAATGTATATATGATAATAATAAATAGCTAAAAAACACGATGTAAAACACGATGTAGAAAACATACATAAAAACACGATGTTAAAAACGCTATATAAAAAATACCGTAAAAACACGATGTAGAAAAAAATGATGAAAAAACAATGTGAAAAACACGATGTAAAAATACTACACAAAACTACTATGTTAAGAAACACAATGCTAAAAAAACATGGTATAAAAACATAATATAAAATAAAATAACACGAATAAAAATCTCCACTATCTACACACGGACCTTCTGGCATTCCTAAACCAGCTGCAATTAGATTGCTGCTTGTGCTGTTTACAGAGCAGAATCAATTGGCTCTTCATATACGTTTAGGCTAATTACAAAATACTCTAAATTGCAGCGTGGTCGACCCGGGCTGAATCTGGTCTTGACAGTATAGAAAACGGGCGACAAGCAACATCAAATACTCGACTTTCTTATTTTCATTGACTAAATGTAAACGAATCACATCGCCCAACCTTTATTTTTTGTATTAGGTTTAATTAGGGATTTGTTAAGAAAAATATGTTCGTAAAAAGAAATGTGCAGAATGTGTGTGTGTGTTTTCTCTCTTCGAGTACTTTCGCGTGCAACTCCCATGAACATGAAGCGGCAAGTCGCTGTTTTATTTTATTATATACAGGTACACACACACACACACACACACACACACACACACACACACACATATATATATATATATATATATTATTATTATTATTATTTTTTTTTTTTTTTTTTTTTTTTTTTTTTTTTTTTGTAGGATAATGTTGGGTCGCCTCCCCGCTATTTCATCTCATAAAAACAAAACCGATAGTTTCAGCGCTGAACATGATGACTATTCCATTCGTTAACCACTCTATTTGTAAACCCGTTCTTGCCTATTTCCTTCTCAAACCCAAACTTGTCCAAAACGGAAGGGTAAAAAAAAAAGAGAACAATAGAAATTAATAAAACAAAGGGAGGAAGGGGATGTAGTATGTCTTCCGTGGGGTACCAGAGAGTCATCCCGTCGTTTCCGTATTCTTGTCTTCTTCAGTCCAGAGGACGACGAGACCCGGAGGCGCTCTGTGTGGTCTCCGGGCCTACGACGACGTGTCGTCTTCTCCCAAGGCCTGAGCTTCTTCGGCAGGGGAGTACTAATAGCCGTGGAGTACTACCAGGCTTGTAATAATTAGTTAGATGATGAAGAGAGCCTTCTTATGGGCCAGAAGGTCTTTTTATAGCATGTTTTTATCCATCATGTGTACACACACACACACACACACACACACACACACACACACACACACACACACACACACACACACACACACACACACACATGTATATATATATATATATTATATATATCAGCAAAAAAAAAAAAAAAATACACGGGAGCAACGAGCGATTTCGCTCGGGAAAGTTGCAAAGTCGCTCGCGCAAATCCAATAGCGGGAGCGATCCCCCACAAAAAAAAAAAAAAAAAAAAAAAAAAAAACGCTCCCGCGGCAAGATTCAACGTTTTTCATGCATTATCCATCATTTGGCGATCCCTGAATCCCATCACCATTGATGAAAGGATCAGAGCAAACACAACTTACCCGTGATCAATCATTGCATTATCAATCGATATCATAAACGCAACGCATCAATCAACTTTAATTTGTTGATGTACGTACATATGTGTACGCGGTATAGCTGCTAGAGTTCAATGGCTTACCTAGCCTAGCTTCGTATCAGCTGCATGCGCGCGTATACTAGTACATCTTGACTAGACTCTACACGACTATCGTGCTACATAATGTCGCTAGTTGCGAATTGCATGGTACCTTTATGCAGGGAAGTTCATTGGTTGCATGCAGCTAGCTGCCCAATCAACGCACTGACTACATGTACAATGCACCATACCCAATACCACATCACCGCATGCATAACATTGTACATATGCAATCTCGCTCCGACATGAGTAATGAGTTAGCCTTCCAATAGTTTGAAGTAAATGGAACCTGCAAAAACATGGCTCTGGAAGTATCAAAAATGGCTCTGGTAATTAAAAAAGAATGGCTCTGGTGAAAAAATAAAAATAAAAAAGGCTCTGGAAAAAATGAAGTATTTTCCCCTGATATATATGTATATATATATATATATATATATATATATATATATATATATATATATATATATATATATATATATATATATATATATATATATATATATACTTTTTTGACGTTCTTCAGTTGACGACATACGTCATAATGAAGACATCCAGGGGCAGATGATATTCACCGGGGCAGTCGTCGAGAGTCGAACTCGGGCTAACGAGATCGAAATTCAGGACTTCACACAAAGTACTTGTTCTTGTTAATTTTGTTGCTGTTGCCTAGGTATAATTTTGTTGACCTAAATTAATGAATAGATAAATAAATGAGTGGATAAATAAGTAAAACACAAATGAATAAACAAATGCTCAGAAATAATTCCAAACAACGTAAGTTGCCTTTGCATTGCTACGATGTAATTCGGGTCAAGTTAACGTATCCACATGTCGAATATTGACCTCAAATGGGGTCAGCAAGTTAAATGAGGGCACACTTGTAACCCCTTAAACAAGTAAATAAATAAATAAATAAATAAATAAGACAAATAAATAATAGATTTAGACAGATATATTATGGATAAATATATGATAAATAAATGAGTAAATGAATGAATAGATAAGTGAATCAGGCAAACAATAAACAAGTATCTAACAAAGCAATTAAACAAAGAAAACAAAATAAGCTTTAGGCAAACCTTTGAACAGTTTGGATGTTCATCCAGCTGAATTTTAAACCGTCGAACTGTATAACATTTCTGTGCTTAGAGTTATAATCATTGTTGCTCCAAGTTTAGAAACCCGCGGGCCCCTAGTGACTGGCAACATTCCCCGGGTCCTCATATAGATCTCTGGAAAGAAATGTGTGACTATACTCGTTCGTGTTTATTATTATAGTGGACTATATATTTGTGTCTCTGGTTTATAGTAGTAGGAATAGAGCAATTGTTAGATCTCATTATGTGAAAAAGTAGAAGAAATAAAACCGAAGTTGACAGAGAAAGACCTTGTTCCGGAGATCGAATGTCAACCCACCAGGGCTGCACCTCTCGACAGGACGGGAGATGATTGTCTCTGACGCCCGTCTCTCAGGCCCACCATTTGCAAGTTTCAGGTGTTGAAGTGTTTAAGAGAACAACTATACAGCTCAGATGAAAACACGATGTGGTGGCACACTAGGCTTGCATGCTACTTGCTTTTTGCTATTTCGTTTGAGTAGAAACGACTTCGGTTACAATATTCTAGACTTCCGTAAGAACATATGAACAACGTGTATAACATTCGCATTCTAGGTTTAAACTTCTCTTAGTTCGTTATTCAGCTATATGAAGCAAAAGTAATTTGACATTTGGAAATTTGAAAAACAAAAGATCATAACAGAAGTTGTCCCTATTCAAACGAAGTAGCATAAAAGCAAATAGCTTGCTAGCGAAAAATTCCTAGTGTGTCGCCATCTTAATTAATAAGGAGCTTGCCATAGCCTTGTTGTTATTGTGAACTGTACTGTACCAGCGAGACAAACCATTAAGGTTCATTCAGACGGTCAAACGGTTTGTCAAACCCGGCTCGTCAAACAAATGTTTGAAGTTATGTTTGACCGTGTGAATGGGGGTATTTGATTGTCAAACGTGTTTGACAGCCAAATACTCCCGTTCACACGGTCAAACATCAACTCAAACACTTGTTTGACAAACCGTTTGACCGTGTGAATGGCCCTTTACGTGGCTCATGCCCCAGTGGTTTTTGTTCACCAATAACTTGAACAGAACAGATATGTGTGTTGTCGTAGTTCAAGATGTGAACAATGCGGAAGTTCATTAGGGTTTGCACAACAGGCACAGGTGATCCGATGGATCAGTTATACGAAAGTGGTGACTTATTTTCCAGTCATAACAAACAGCTTTATCCTATCACCATTCTTGCACTGTTTTTCCAAATGTATATATATTCAATCGTATAAGGATTTATGTTTTTTTTTTTATCTGGAATACATCAGAATTTGCTTTTCAGTTAAAAAAAATTTGGTTCATCTCTTTCCAGGAGACATAGCATTGAGTTGCTTTTCGATAGTTCATAATTAACGGTTAGAGTGTGACGTCATGTCGCCTGGAGTCTCACTACCTTGTGTTCCAATGCATGGATAGTGGCCTGTGTTCACATAATTATATTTTGTTTTTCAAATTACAGAATTCTTTTGTAATGTAGTAATGATTCAGTTATAAAGGATAAAAGGGGAAAGTGTTAATTAAAATAATTGAGGGCAAAATGGCGAGGATTTTGTTGTCGCTTATTTATTTATTTATTCATTCGTTTTTATTTACTTATTTATTTATGTATTTATTTATTTACTTTTATATATTGAATTAAACGAGTGAAGTAAAATGAGTATTTTTGTGAGAAAATTTATTTCACGAGTAAGCAAACATAGGTCCAGTTGTGACATGCCGGGTAATTGTATTTTCTCGGCGAAAGTTGACCAAGACAAGTGAAGTGGCGTGGGTATTCTTACGACGAGAAAATTGAGTTCACGAGTAAGTTTATAGGGTTATGTCAAGTGGTATGATTCGCATTGCGCGGGGCAGAGACATGATACCCAATTTTGCAAAACAAAAAAAAAAATAATAAAATAATAATAATAATAATAAATAAGTAATAATAAAATAGAATAAAAAATAAAATAAATAAATAAAGTAAATAAATAAATAAAAGAATAAATAATAATAATAGAAATATAATGATAATAATAAATAAATAAGATAATATAAAATAAATGAATGAATAAACAAGTAAGATAAATTCAAATAAATTATACTTAAATAGAATTAAGAAAATATATAGAATAGAATATGAATAGATAAAACAAAGAGATATATAAATTAATAAAGTTGAATTAAAGTAAAGACGAAATAAGATTTGATACAATAAAATGAGAAATAAAACACAATAGATAAAAATTACAGTATCTACTATTCTGTCTTTCCCTGGCCCCGTTCGAGATCGTCACATCAATGTTTATCCGCTAACAAGGGAGGAGAGTGGGTCTACGATGGGGTACAGTGTCTCATCACGTCAACTGGAGACCTTTTGGTCCATAACGAGGTCGGGTGTCACCCAGGATTGACAAATTAGATTAGATTAGATTCCCTCCCACCTTCCCACGCAATAACTAGGATTCAGTCAAAAGAAACATCGCGTGAGAACGAAGCCATATCAAGTACTTGATATGGTTTAACGTCACAAACTCCCCCCTATCGGGAGGCTAGGACGGTGCCCCTTACAGAGGACTTTGTAGCGTGGAATTGAATGAACCATGCCCTTGGTCCAACTTCGCCGGTGGCAGGGTTCGAACCGCCATCCCGTTGACTTCGCCGCAAGTAAAGACGCCCTAACCCGCTCGGCCAGCGGGTTAGGGCGTCGTTGATAAAGTACATAGTACTACCATGTACTTAATGAAGATGTAACAGGCGAAATGTTGTACTAATGAAGACTCCGTGATCACATGGTGTTTATTTCGATAGACTTGTCAGCAACTACCAGTTACATACTAAGATTCAAACCAACCTTGATTAACCCTTCCACTGATGAACTGCACATTTGTCTTTTGTCTGTCGCCAGGCGATT
>NC_134777.1:106929811-106942311 GCF_046742065.1 Oratosquilla oratoria | reverse complement strand
TCCACATTTGCTTCATTCGTTTCTCTTCGCTTTGATGAGGACAACCATTCCCCCCACTTTGTTGATCGCTTCGTGCTATAAAAATACTCACTCCTCCTCCTCCTCCTCCTCCTCCTCCTCCTCCTCCTCCTCCTTCCCCTCCTCTTCCTTCTCCTTCCCCTCCTTCTCCTTCTACTCCTTCTCCTCCTTCTCCTTCCCCTCCTCTCTTACTTCTCCTTCCCTTCCTTCTCCTCCTTCCCATCTTCCTTCTCCCCTCTTCCTTCTCCTTCCCCTCCTTCTCCTCCTTCTTCTCCTTCTCTATCTCCTTCTCATTCGCCTACTTCTCTTCCTCATTCTCTTTCTCCTTCTCCTCTACTCTTTAATCTCTTTCTCTTTCTTTTCCTCCGTCATCTTCCCCTCTACCTCCTCCTCCTCCCCCTTCTCCTTCTCCTCTTTGCTCTCCTGTTTCTCCTTCGCTTTCTTCTCCAATTCCTCCTCCTCCTCCTTCTTCTTCTGCTACTTTTCCTCCATTTCCTCCTCCTTCTACTTTTCCTTTTTCCTCCCTCTTCTACTTCTCTTTTATCCTTTTTTTCTCTTTCTTATCCTTTTCCTCTTCCTCCTCTCCCTCTTCCTCCTACTTTTCCTCACCATTTTCTTCTTCTCATTCTCTTTTCTTTTCCCCTTCCTTCTACTCCTTTATCTTCCTTCCTTCTCCCTCTCTTCTTTTTCATTCTCCTTTTCCTCCTTTCTTCCTTCTTTTATTTCTCATATTTCTGCTTTTCTTCCTTCTCCTCCTCATTCTCCTCTTCATTCTTCTCCTTCTCCTGTCCGTTATCCTTCCATTCTTCCTCTTCTTCCCTTCCTAATCTTCTTCCTCCTTATCTTCCTTCCTTCTTCTCCTTCTCTTCTTTCTCCTTCTCCTTTCCCTCCTTTCTTCTTTCTTTTTCTTCTCATATTTCTACTTTTCTTCCTTTTTTCCTTCTTCTCTTTATTCTATTCCTCCTCTTCCTCCCCTCCTCCTCTTCTTCCCCCTCCTCCATCTCCTCTCTCTCCTCCTCTTCCTCCCCCTTCCTTCTCTAAGATTATTATTTGCACTCTCTCTACTTCACTTTCTTGTCTACTTTCGCTCTCTTTCTCTCCTTTCCAACCCTCCCTCCTCCGTCTCTCCTTCCACCCTCTCTTGCTCCCTTCTCTCGCTCTATTGGGTGGAGTTGAGCAAGGATTGGGCAAAATCTACTCAATCACTGTTCAACTAACTCCCACTTCTTCCTGCAACCACTCCCACTCCCCACTCCCACCCCAAACTCCCATCTCGATGTCACTCCCCTTCAATCTTCACTCCTGAAACTCTAACTTCACAGGAATGGTCGTGATAATGATAATATTGATAATAATGATGATGATGATGATGATAATAATGATGTGTTCCTTCTGCTCCTACCACTGCAACTGCAGCAACTACTGCCACTACTAACACTACCCTCATAACCACCAATTACCACAACTACTAACGATAGTTGTAGTTATGATAATCAGTAATATTAATAATTATCGAATAATGAGTGTTGATGTAAATAAAAACGAAAGTCATAATATCGACAATAAATGATAATGACAAAATAAATTTGATGTGAAATTTAATTTTCATGGCATCAAATAAAACTATACATAGAAATAATAAATATAAAACAGCTAGAAAATTATATAAAGAGCTAGGAAACTTTGCTCGGCAATGCTTATAATCTAGCTTATTGTCTATCTATCTATATAACAAGGGCTTCTTTCCCCCTTATAAGGGAGGTAGCCAGCCACGGCACGCAGCCCCCCCTCTCATCTTAGCTCCTCGTGGATGAAAGGCCATCCCTGTCTCCTGCCCAGTGGCTGGGTCAGAAGCAGTGCAGCAAGACATAGCACATCTATAGTAGGGTATGTCACTTACACAGCGACCTTCCCTACTCGTTCCCTTATGAATTCTCCTAAAAATGTGAATCTTTTATCATTTTATTTTCTATTTTATTTTCTTCTAGAAATTTCACTACACTGTCGCGAATGTCTCGAGCAGTTTACACACAATCGAATTCAGGCTAATCGGTCTGTAGTTGCCTGGTTGTGATTTGTCCCCTTTCTTGAATATTGGTGCTTTATGTTATTACATACCACTAACTGTGTGTTGATAGTGAATACATTATGTACAACATTTATTGAAAAGCGTGACATCAAATTTGACCTTTAAGGTCATTTTTGGGTGAAAGGTCTCTGTACGTTAATATAGTGAATATCTATCTACATCCGTTTTCTAATTCAGACCTTAGATCTGTGACTTTTAGTTTGACCTATCAAGGTCATTGTTGTGATGTGTAACGTTCTAAACGTGGAATTAGGTAAATATTATTTTGATTTGAAGTGAATCAGATTTTTTTTTTTAACATTTCTCAAAATAAAGTAAAATCATGTTGGGACCATTGCCCACCTTTTCTGAAACTCTCGACTCAAAATCTCTGCAGGTAACCCGTAATGCTTCTCACAAACTCGAACTAAAACAATACTGTTCCCGTACGAGCGAGGCGTAAATGGTTCCTTTCCTACTAACGCAGGCTGTCGCTAGCACTCCCTACAAACGCGTCCTTCGGGGGATTGAGTTTCCATCTTGGCTTATCACCAGCGTTTCACTCTCCTCATTTGAATGTGTGATCAGGCCACAGTCGTCAACCATAATGAAACAACGATGTGGAAGGCGTCTGGTAAGTCGCCGAGCCATTTCAGACCTTGTGCTTAGACGTCATAAAGCCGCTTTTGCCCAGCGGTGTCGGGTTGCTTGCAGGATTTAATCCTTTCTATTTCCCTCTGGGTACATCTTCATCTCTCGGCAATCCAAAATTTTGGCTTTTTTTCTTTTCTTTGGCGTAGAGGTCTTTGTTATTCTTCTTTTGGCTTCCGAGTCTCCAAGTTCCTGTAGACAGACTCCCTATCTCCTTCTCTCCCTCATTTAATTTCTTTTTCCTTTCCTCCCCCTATCTTCTTCCCCATCTTTCTCTACCTCCTCCTCCTCATTCTCCTCTTGCTCCTACTCCTCCTCCTCCTTTTCCTTCCTCGTCTCTCTTTCTCATGTTTTCCCCCTTCTCCTCTAATCTTTTTACGTTCTATTTTATTTTTATTTATTTCTAGTCTCCCGTCATTTCTCCTCTTCTTCCTTCTCCTCCTTTCCTCTTCCTCCTCTTTCCACCCTCCTTCACCTCCTCCTTGTTTTCCTCTTCCTTGCCCTCCTCCCACTCCTCCTCGTCCTATCCTCTTCCTAACCCTCCTCGCACCTCCTTATCTTTCGCAGTTCCTCTTACTCTCTCCCTCCTCCTCTCACCCCATCTTTGTCCTCTTCCCACTCCTCCTCCTCCTCCTCGTCCTATTCTCTTTCTCCCCCTCCCCTCACCTCCTCTCCTTTCGCAGTTCCTCTCACTCTCTCCCTCCCCCTCTCACCCCATCCCTCTTGCTCAGCCACCCCTCACCTCTCCCGTCCCCATATATACATTTTCTTAATTATTCCCCCATAAGCGCCCTCGAAGTCTATTCTCCCCCCGCATTAATATCCCCCGTTATCTCAACACACTCCACAGTCCTCCTACCCGTTTCACCAAGATCACCCCCACCTTCCCCCCTCCCCCCCCTTTATCTCGGCTCTCCTTCCTCTTTGGCCACAAACGCAACGTTTCTCCTTCCTCTCTCTCTCTCTCTCTCTCTCTCTCTCTCTCTCTTCATTCGCTCACTCGCTTACTCATTCAGTCACTCCGTTCTTTCCCACTCCTTTCGCTATTTCCTTTCCCCTCCTCTCCCCACCCTTCCTCCCTCTCCCTCCCTCCTCTCCCTCTTCCTTCACCCTTCTTCCCCCTTCCTCCCACTCTCCCTCCCTCTCCCTCCCTCTTTCCCCACCCTTCTTCTCCCTTCCACCCTCTCCCTCCCTCTCCCTCCCTCCCTCCCTCCCCTTACGTCACTCCCACCCTCCCTATCCTTCCCTCCCTCTCCCTCCCTCCCTCTCCCTCCTTCCATCCCAACCTCCCCCTCCCTCTCCCTTCGTCCCTCTCCCTCCGTCCCTCCCTCCCTCCCTCCCTCCCTCCCCTCACGTCATTCCCATTCTCTCGATCTCCCGACACCACATGAGTTTCCTTTCTTCGTCTACTTCGGTGGGTTGTGGTTACTCTATTGGATGGCCGGTGCAGCTCCGGCCTTTCTCTTCTCTACTCTCCCCACTCCAACACATTTCGTCCGCTATTCAACCTTTGCAACCCCCACCTCCTCTACCTCCTCTACCTCCTCTTCTTCTCTTCCTCTTCTTCCTCCTCTACATCATCTGTCTCATCATCATCTTCTACCTACTCTGCCTCTTCTACCTCATCTGTCTTCTCTACCTCTTCTTCTTCCTCTACCTCCTTTATATCATCTACCTCATCTACTTCCTCTACCTCATCTACCTTTGCAACTTACACTTGTTGTGCCTCCATCCGAGCCTTCACATCGTTTCAACGCCCACAACATATTCTCTTCCTTTTCTTGTAACTCCATTTCTTCGCCCTCCTCCTCCTCCTCTTCCTCCTCCTCCTCCTCCTCTCCTCCATTCCCTTTTGCGTGTTTTCCATTCTCATCTCCATCTTCTCCAACCTCGTCCTCATTTCCCTTCTCCTTTCTCTACAATTCTTCTTCCTCTCTCTCTCTGTCTGTCTCTCTCTCTCTCTCTCTCTCTCTCTCTCTCTCTCTCTCTCTCTCTCTCTCTCTCTCCTTCCATCTTTTATCTATTTTTTTGGTATTAAAGCATTCGATTTCCTGTTAGTCTCCTCCTCCACCTCCTCCTCCTCCTCCTCCTCTTCCTCCTCCTCCTCCTTCTCTTACACCTGACTCTCCTTCTCCCCTCCCTTCCCCTCTTCTCCCTCCTTCCCCTCCTCCACCTCCCAAACCTGATCCTCCCCTCTCCCTTTCCCCTTCTCCTCCTCTCCCCCATTCCCCTCTTCTCCTCCTCTCCCCCATTCCCCTCTTCTCCTCCTCTCCCCCATTCCCCTCTTCTCCTCACCCTTCTTCCCTCTTCTTATCCACCTCCTCCCTTCTTCCACCCCTTCTCCCCTCTCCCCTCCTCTTCTCTCTCTCCCTTTCATCCCTTTTTCTCCCTACCTCTCCTCCTCCTTCTCCCCCTCCTCCTCCTCCTCCTTCCCCTTTCCCATCTCTGCCTTTCCTTCCTCCTCCATACCCTACAACATTTGTTATCCCTCTCTTCCTTTCTCTTTCTTTCCATTCCATTCGCTTCCTTTCCTTTCGTTTCCCTTTCTTCCCTTTTCTTTCTCTCTCTCCCTTATTTTCCCTTCCTTTCCCTTTGCTTCCCTTTCCATTCCTTTTCCTCTCTTTCCATTTCATTCGCTTGCTTTCCTTTTCCTTTCTCTTTCTTTCCCTTCCTTTCTCTTTCTTACCTTTTCTTTCCCTTTATTTCCTTTTGTTTTCCCTTTGATTTCCCTTTCTTTCCCTTCGTTTCCCTTTACCTTCCCATGTTTTCCTTTCCTTTCCTTTCCCTCCCTCTCTTTCTTTCCCTTCCTTTCTCTTCCTTTCCCTTCCTTTCCTTTACCTTCCTTTACCTTTGCTTCCTGTACTTCTAGCGGCCCAGATATCCGCTGCGTCCGCCTTGCATTCATCTTGCATTCATCCTCATCTTGTTCCTGCAAACCCATGAAATGTCCACATCCAACCCTTATTCGTTCTTCACTTTGGTTCAAAACCTCCTCCACCTCACCTCACCATCGACTCCCCCACCTTTGCCACCCCAACGCCTCCAACCCAAACCCCTCCACCCCACACACTTTGGCACCTCCTCTCCTCTCCTCTCCTCTCCTCCCCGCTCCTCCTCTTCATCTCTTTGATATGCAAATCGACCAACACGGAAGGCCCGAAGAAAGCTCTGGTAGGACGGCTTCCAGTCCAGCTTGGTGGAGGAGGGGGGGGGGACGAGAGGCTAAGGGGAGGGGGGAGGTTGGGGGGAGGGGGAGGCTTTGGGGGAAGGTGGAGGTTTTGGAGGGAGGTGGAGGTTTTGGAGGAGGAGGAGGCTTTGGAGTGAGGAGGAGGCTTTGGAGTGAGGGGGAGGCTTTGGAGTGAGGGGGAGGCTTTGGAGGAGGGGGAGGCTTGGGGGCGAGAAGAATGGCTGAACGCGAGAGAAAGAGAAGATGATAAATGGTTATGAGAGATTGAAAAGGAATTAGAGAAGAATGAAGAGGAGGTAAATGGGGAATAAGTATCAGAAGGAGAGGAAGGGAGAGATGGGAAAAGGAGAGGTGAAAGATAAGGTTTGATAAGAAGATAGGAAAAAAAAGAGAAGAAGAAAAGAGAAAAAGAGGAGGGAAGGGATATGCACAGCGCAGGAAGAACAAAGTAAAGCGAGGATGGGTTAGAGAGAAGAGGAGGACGGGAGAAGAATAGGGAATATGGGAAATCCAGGAGAAAGAAGAGAAATAGGAGAAGAAAGGGAAGGAGATAAAGGTACAAGGAAGAAAAAGGAGAAAGATAGGATGGAAGATGTAGGACGAGAGGAATTAGAAAAAATAAGGATCAAGGAGAAGGATGGAGCAATGAAAGAATAAAAAGAAATAAAAAAAGATGGAGGAAGACGAGAAGAAAACTAAGAAAAGAAACGAGGAAAAGGATAATAAAAAGAAGACGAAAAGGTTAAGGAAGTAGAAGACATAAAAGAAGAAAACGAAGGAAGATGGTAAAAAAAAAACCTAGGAAGAAAAGGGGGACAGTGAGAAGAAAAGAAGAATAACCTGAAGAAGAAAATGAAGAAAAAGAAGAAGAAAAAAAAAAAATGAAAAGAAGAAGAAGAAGAAGAAGAACATGAAAAGAAGAAGATGAAGAAGATGAAAAGAAGAAGAAGAAGAAGAGGAAAATTAAAAAAGAAGAAGACAACAACAACAGCAACGACAACAACAACAACAGTGAGGAAATGAAAGAAGTCTCATCCGAAATATAGAGAAGATGGGATTGGAGGAAAATGGTTGGGAGACATGGAGGGAGAAAACGGGCCCTGAGCAAGTTCTCTTGACGCCATTTGATTACAGAGAAAAGGAGAAACGAAGATAGGAGACGGAGAGGAGTGAGAAGAGGAGGACGAGGAGTAGGAGGGAAAGGAGATGGAAGAGAAGGAGGAGGTGGAGGAAGAGGAAGACGAGGTGCAGGAGAAGGAAAAGGAGGTGGAAGAGGACGAGGAGGAAGAAGAGGAAGACGAGGTGCAGGAGAAGGAAGAGGAGGTGGAAGAGGACGAGGAGGAGAAGAAAGAGGAGGAAGAAGAAGAAGAGGAGGAGAGAGGGGAAGAGGTGGGTGAGGAGGAAGAGATTTAGGAAGAGGAGGAAAAGGAGGTGGAAGAGAAAGAGGAGGAGGAAAAGGAAGACGAGGAGCAGAAGAAGGAAGAGGAGGAGGAGAAAGAGGAAGAAGAAGAGGAGGAGGAGAAAGAGGGGGAAGAGGTGGGGGAGGTGGAAGAGAAGGAGGAGGAGGAAGACGAGGAGCAGGAGAAGGAAGAGGACAAGGAGGAGGAAAAAGGGGGGAAGAGGTGTGAGAGGAGGAAGAGATGGAGGAAGAGGAGGTAAAAGAGAAGGCGGAGGAGGAAGGGGAAGACGAGGAGCAGGAAACGGAGAGGAGTGGGAAGAGGACGAGGAAAAGGAGAAAGAGGAAGAAAAAGAAGAGGAGGAGGAGAAAGAGGAAGAAGGAGGGGAGGAGGAGGAGAAAGAGGGGGAAGAGGTGGGAGAGGAGCAAGTGGAGAAAAAGAATGGTGAGAGCAGATGCAAAGAGTTCGGGTGCTTAAGACGAAGAGTCTCACTCTCCTCGGCTCCTTCAACATAGTGACGTCCTTGATTGATTTCATGCTGGCCAAGAGGACAGGTGATTTCATGCAGCTGAGGGGAAGACTTCCCCACTCTATCCCTAAAGAGGTAATCACACTGGGCTATTTTTCCTCCAACTCTCCGACTAATCGACCGTACTGCCCACCTGAACTTTTTCCGCCGTAAAATCACTGACAAACTATTTTGTTTTCTCAACAAAAAATACATAGAATGTCATTTGATATGCTGGAGGATTTTGTTTTTCCTCCAGCATATCATATTCCTTCCCGAAAGCTTCGGGCTGCAAATGTGCTGCAACAGTCGGAGGTAAAGTAGTCTAGTGTGATAACGCCTTAAGCCTTAGAAAGGTCTGTGTGGGTCGAGACCTTTGAAACTCGAGACCTTTGAAACTCGAGATCGTGGTCTTCGCGAATGTCAACTTCGGTGTTAATTTCTATTTCTGTGGCGCACTTTGAATATTTTGTTCTAGTTAACTACAGGTGATTTGATGGATCTGAAGGAGGCAGGGTCTTGTCTGTAATAAGTTGTCTGATCAGCGGAATGGGAGTGGAAGTGGGAGGAGGGTTAACAAACTGTCTTCAGTAGCCCATCTCGATTAACCTTCAAAGGTTAAAGACTCCTGTGTAACAATTAGACTTTGTTCTGTCCAGCGCCAGATGATTCTATTCTGGTTAGTGCCAGAGGCCTTTATCCAGCGTATGGGTGAATCTCAGGCCAGTGAAGATAGGTAGAAGTATGTAGCAATTGAACTAAAAGAGATGAGGCGGGTGAAGAAGTTGAAGGCGATGGTGAGGACAAATGTCCACAGCAGTGGTGAAATGTCTGGGTACAGTTGTGGTAGTGACCATGGCAAGGCCAAAACGTCCTCGTACAAAGATGTTTCTTTGTGTCATAAAAAAAAAAAAAAAAAAAAAAGTGGGGGCGGGGGGGGGGGTGACACCAAAAGTCGAATAACGCCTCTCAAGGTGTCTCACCTCTGCCCAGTGTCCCTGAAGAGCAGCAAAGAACTGGTTACAAGTTCTGAATCCTCCAGGTGGTGCTTAGCTGGGAAGTGGCAGTCACTGGGACCCGTTGGGGATCGAACGCGAGTCGTCGTTTCTAGCTGACGCAGTCGAAGCTGAATTCGCTGCAGGAACATGAGAGATGTGGTCGCAAGGGAAATGAAATACAAAAATAGATTAACAAACAAACAAATAGTAAATGAATAGAAGTAAACAAGTGAATAAAGTAGATAAATTGAGAAAATAAATAAATTATAATGAAACGAGTAAATCAATGAAATAGATAAACAAATTAATGAAAATATTACCAAACAAATAAATAAACAAATATGCAAACAAAAAATAAATAAAAACCAAAGTTTCATTTTGGGGACCAGTAGGGGTCCGTAAGTGTGATTGGAGTCAATCCCCCCTCCCCTCCCCTCCCCTCCCCCCTTGTACATGCGCCACCAGTTGGGGGGTATGACCCCCCTCCCCCTCTCTCCCCCCTGCCATATGACTGTAACTTTCCCGGAGGGGTGGGGGGGGAGAATGGGAGGAGGGGGGAGGGGGAGGGGAGGCGTGGAAATGAGCGAGTGAGGCTTTGTACAGATATTAAGGAAGTTTGGAAATAATAGAGCATCAGGCTTGGAAGTTTCTTTTTTTTTCTTCTTATTTGAACTTTTCGTTTTATGTTCTCTTTTTTTTCGTTTACCTCTTTCTATTTATTTTCTTTTTCTTTCCCCTTTTTCTTTAACTTTCCTTTTTTATTTTTCTTCGTCTATTTTCCTCTTCTCTTTTTTTTTTCTTCTTTTCAAGCTTCTTTCCCCTCTTTATTTTCCTAATCTTTTTCTTTTCTTGTTCCTCTTTTTTTCTCCTTATTTCTCTTCCTTTTCCATTTCATTGTCCTTTTTCTTTCCTCTTTTTCATCGTATTATTCGTCAGTCGGGATCTCGATACAGCCGAAATGTGGTCCACAAAAATCCACGCTCTTCATCGCTTTGGTCCAGTGGGTCCACACCGGACCACAACTACTGGACCAACGCTTTTCTTCCTCTCAACCCAACATGGCGTTCGAGTGCTCTAAAGGCGTTATCACATGGGTCTATTTTTCCTCCGAGTTGGAGCAAATTTAAAGCCTGCAGCTTTCGGGAAGGAATCTGATATATGTCGGAGGAAAATAATTTTCCTCCAGCATATCAAATGACACTCAATGGGAATTGCCGAGGAACCAAAATAGTTTGCCGTAGTGATTTTACGGAGGGAAAAGTGTTGGAGGTAGGTGGTAGGCTACCGCCGACAAATCGGAGATTGGAGGAAAAATAGCCCAGTGTGATAACCCCGGGACGCCCTTCAGAAACCTTCTGGTCCTCGATCCTTTCCTCAAGTATTATCTTTTCTTATAGTAATACAAAGAAATTTGAAGAAAAAAATCTCCCAGCGTTAGGCAGAATAATTATCGAATGTTCTTCATTGTACTCAGTTTTGGTTCTCATGGTTAATAATATACTGTGTTTTGCTCTTGGAAAATTTTCAAGTGTAAGATAATGACAGTGTAAGGCAGTATATATAAATCTATAAAGAACGGGGAAGTTAAACAAAAATGTATTAAATATAAGATGTTATAGGGAGCTTAGTACAATTATGTATTGTACACACACACACACACACACACACACACACACACACACACACACACACACATATATATATATATATATATATATATATATATATATATATATATATATATATATATATATATTATATTGTGTGTGTGTGGGTACGTGTATGCTATTTTACGTTGGTGCACATGTGCATAGAATCAAGTATTACGCGGTTGAATCGGAGGGCAGTGAGCAGCGCACAGCTCGAATGCGGAGTCCCCTGTCGTCCACCGTCTCAATGTTCCCGCATGAAACCCGATTCCCCCGGATGGTCCCGCGGCCACGGCGGCCCCGGTTAGGTCCCGCCAAACGTTTTGTTATTAACGTTTAATCTCTTGTGCATAAGGATGAACCGCGCTACACTTATCTCCAAACCTCGGTGTTTTCTTTCTTTCTATTTTCTTCTTCTTCTTCTTCTTCTTCTTCGTCTTCTCTTTCTTCTTTTTCTTCTTCTCTTCTTCTAACTCCTTTTGTACTACTTCCTCTTCCTCTTTTTCTTCATTTTTCTTCTTCCAATTCTTCTTCTTTCTCTTCTTCTTCCTCTTGTTCCTCTTCATCTTCCTCTTCTTCTTATTTCCCTTCTCTTTCGGTATCTTTCTGTCCCAAGTACGCCTTCAGTAAAAAACAACAGGAAGAACGAGGCAGAGAAAGAGAGAGAGAGAGAGAGAGAGAGAGAGAGAGAGAGAGAGAGAGAGAGAGAGAGAGAGAGAGAGATAACAAAGTGAATAAAAGATAAGGTAGTAACGAGGCAGCGACGGATAGGGAATGAAAGAGATGTATAGTGGGAGCCAGAAGCTGAAGCTGTTCTCTGTCGTGATGGGCTGTAGAGTAACGTGCCTCGAATGTTTGCGGAATGAGTGAACTCTGGGCCAATAAATCACACTGAAGCGTCGGAAGGTTTGGAAAGGAGATTATGTAAACGAATAGAAAGTACGTTGAGCAAAAGAAGTGAAATTAAAAGCGTCTGGAAGACCATTTTACTTTATTTCGTCTTTTCAAGATGTTCGTCCAGTTTCTGAACAATGTTTTCTTCAGGAAAATGTGCCATAGCGTGTGTGTGTGTGTGTGTGAGAGAGAGAGAGAGAGAGACAGACAGACAGACAGACAGAGAGAAACCTAGAGAGAGAGAGACAGACAGACAGACAGAGAGGAACAGAGAGAAACCTAGAGAGAGAGAGAGAGAGAGAGAGAGAGAGAGAGAGAGAGAGAGAGAGAGAGAGAGAGAGAGAGAGATAGTTATCAACTCCCAGTTCAAAGAAGACGATACCTGACCCCTAAACAGGTCTCATTTTCTGCTTCCATATCCACGTTAAACCTGAGAATCTTTTGAGGAAGGGGCCTGCCTGGATCCTGGGTCTTTGGCCACGGAGGCACAACACAGAGCAGACACATCGACCATCTCCAGAATGAGGGTAGGGGGGGGGGCGTCCGACAGCTTAGGAGAGGGTACGAAGTCATGTGCTTCCAAGTTAATAAAGTGAAACAATTAACAAATCAAATAACCTAATAAAGTAGGTAAATCACTGAAACAGATAAACAAACACAAATAAATGAATAAATAAATAAAAATATAATGGATATAGAAATGGTTAAATAAATAAACATACAAATATAAATTATTAAATAGTCAAATAAATAAGAGAACTATAAAATCCTGGTAGGAACGCACTTGGGTAAGCCCTCGCCAAGCAGCGGTTCTTAACCCTTGGGTCGCGACCCAAGGTTGGGTCAACAAGGATTTGTTTACTTATTATTTTCCCAATATTCCTATTCAAAATATTATCAAAGTCTTAATCTTGATTGTAGAATTCCTGAGTCATTATTATCTAAGGTTAGGCAAAACGTAAAAAGCACAATTATTTTGTAATTTTTATGAAAATGTTTACGAAGGTAAGGGTCGTCATGATCGATCTGGACATGATTTTGGGTCGCAGCCAAAAAAGGTTTAAGAACTATTGCCTTAAAGGGATCATAGAAAGTGGAGGAAGGAGAGAAAGGCTTTTGCATGCCGTTGG
>NC_134777.1:106902311-106924811 GCF_046742065.1 Oratosquilla oratoria | reverse complement strand
AGGGAGTGAACATGAGAGGACGTCCTAGGATGAGATGAATGGATGGGATGAAGGGGGCTTAGGGGAAGAGGGGAATGTCTGTTGAGGAAGGACGGGAGAGGACAGAAGACAGGGGTGAATGGAGAATGGTTGTATATGGATGTTGTGATGCATGAGGTGGAATGGGTGGGGGGATGGGGGGTGAGGTAGTATGTGTGAGCAAAATTTGACGCAGCCCGAAGGGATTTCTCCCCGTTTTCTCCTTTTATGCATGGGGGACGGAGAGGGGGGGGGTCGCCGATTTAATGAAGCGGCCTTGCTGTGGACGTGCTGTGAGTTGCGACACTGCCTCTGACCCAGAGCAATGGACAAGGTGCAGGGATGACCCGTCATCCAGGAGGTGCTAAGATAAGAGGGAGGGTGGAGAGGAGTGGAGTGTATTTAGGGATGGAATGGGTGGGAATGAATTTATGCCGTTTTCTTTTTGGCTACCTCCCTTGAAAGGGGGAAAAAGCCTTGGTATATGTATGTATATATATATATATATATATATATATATATATATATATATATATATATATACATATATATATGTATATATATACATATATGTACACACACACATTATATATATTAATATATATATATATTGTATTTATATATATATATGTATATATATATAAATATAATTATTTATATAATATATATGTATATATATACTTATATATATATGTATATATATATATATATATATATATATATATATATATATATGCAATAAAAACACTAGGAGCGTGTGTTTACAAATGCGTAAGTAACCACTAGGAAAAGTAAACTAACGAAGCAGAGCGCTTTCGTATAATTACATCTTCAGTGCAGATACAAAGAAGGAATTAGTTTACTTTTCCTAGTGGTTACTTACGCATATATATATATATATATATATATATATATATATATATATATATATATATATATATATATATATATATATATATATGTATATGATATGTATCTTCTCGATAGGGCGTAATTGTTAGAGGTCGCTAGAGCATGAAAATACGTAATCATGCCTTGCTTAAAGCCTTTCTCTATGTCACTGTCCTCCCATCTGTAGTTTTTAATCATATAATCCGTAAAACTACTTTTCCTAACACCGATATCAAACTTGAAACCCAGAGAAAGGGCTTGTACTGTGTCTGTTAAGACATGGTCAGACAAATTCACTGTGAGATATTCTCTCCCTGTCCTATTCCATTCACTCGAATTACAGAGATTAGTGAGCTTTTTCTCTAACCTATCAATTTGCACCGAGAAAAAGCTGACTAGCCTCTGTAATTCGAGTGAATGGAATAGGATAGGGAGAGAAGATCTCATAGTGAATTTGTCTGACCATGTCTTAACAGACACAGAGAAACAAGCCGTTTCTCTGGGTTTCAAGTTTGATATCGGTGTTAAGAAAAGTAGTTTTACGGATTATATGATTAAAAACTACAGATGGGAGGACAATGACATGGAGAAAGGCTTTAAGCAAGGCATTATTACGCGTTTTCATGCTCTAGCGACCTTTAACAATTACGCCCTACAGAGAAGATACAGAGTAGCCTTAGAAGACTTAGGAAATCATGATAATCTGGTTATTACGAGTGCTGACAAAGGGGGAGTCGTCGTCATCAGGGATATATATATATATTTACATTCTGATAGGTTGGCGTAAGTGGAGTTTGAAACACAGGTGTCTTAGTCTGAGTTTATTCCTGACTAAGACTCCTGTGTTTCCTACTCCACTTACGTCATACACACACACACACACACACACACACACACACACACACACACACACACACACACACACACACACACACACACACATATATATATATATATATATATATATGATACACACACACACACACACACACACACACACACACACACACACACACACACACACACACACATATATATATATACACAAGATACCTATGAAATAAACAAGTATAAAACATTAATTGATAGCTGGGCCAGACATTGGAATAATAATTCTGTAGATAAATAGCAGAAGAAAACGTGATGAAGGGAAAGGCAATACTAATAACCAGGGGACAATAAAAGTGAAGAGGACACAAAGAAAAAAATATGTACCAAATTAAAATAGAAATAAAAGACATCGCTAATTAAGGTCATCGTCAAAAATGCTACGGTGGAAGTGGAAGGGAATGGGAGAGGAAATCTGAAGATGAAAAAATGTACGAGGGAGGGGAGAAATTAGAATATGAAAGACAACAATAGTAAAGGAGAAGAAAATAAGATAAAAAGAAGGAAGAACAGGAAAATAATAAGATAATGAAGACCAATAGTAATATATAAATGGAGAGAGAGAGAGAGAGAGAAAGAGAGGAAGAGAGAGAGAGACAGACAGAGGAAGAGAGAGAGAGAGAGACAGAGATAGTATGGGGGAAATGAGAAGGTAAAGAGGGGCTTATGTTCCACCCCTACGGACCAGAGCCACGCGTCATTCTCTTACGACAGGAGACACCTCTCAACTCGATGCAGAATGGCGATTACTTTTAACTCCTGCTGTCCTCCATTTCTTCTACCCTTCTGAAATCTCTCCTTTACTACCTCTGTGACTCCTCTTCAATCCTCCTTTGTCCCCAAGGATAGAAGCGCTGGTTACCACCGATGAAGTACAATACATTGAGAGAATGGGGATGTAAAGAACAGGAGCAGAGGAGGAAGTGAAGAGAAGAAGAAATGGAAGGGGCAAGGGCAGTTAATGATCATGTCGAAGGAAGAAATTGGAGGAAGAGAGAAGAGGAAGGGAACTCAAAGAGGCAGGGAGATGAAACAAGAGGAAATGGAGAAGACAGAGAAGGAGGAAGTCCGAGATAATAGTGAAAAAGAAGAAAGAAAGAAAGAATGTTTGTTAGTCCAGATTGTGAAGGACCCAAACAAGCAATAAGGACAAATAAGATCATAATTAACTACGGACCGGAAGGGGAGAAGAAGAAGAATCGAGAAAGGGGAAAACAGGAGGAGGAGGTGGGGGAGGAGGAGGAGGTGGAAGAGGAGGACAAAAAGAGGGAGGAATAGCTGAAGAAGAGGATGCCAGAGCATCCTGATAGCGATAAGCGAAGAGTCAGTGTTATCATACAAATCACATCATTCATGAAATCTTCATTAAGTTATCAAATTTAATTTTTGTAAATAAACAGAATGTGTTAGTCATCAAGAGGGGGTTATATCGTCATAAATCACTATCCATTATGAGGGGAGGAGGGAGGAGGGGGAGGGGCAGAGGGAGAGTAAAAGTATACACCCACATCGTAAACAAATAAAACCTATTCAACCAGTCTTCCCGAACTCAGCACCCCTGTGATGATGGGCCACCTCCTCACTCCCGCCACACGGTTCGAGCCGAGACCCTGTGTTCACACGTTCTCCCCTTGTGATCAACTTTGCTGGAAGATCATATTCTGATCCCTGTTGCATTTATTTGTTTGTTGTTATTTGTCTGTTTGTTTATTAGTATTTGCTTGTTTTTAATCTATTATTAGTTATATGTCATTTTATTATCATTTACTATTTACCTGTTTGTTTGCTATTTAACTATACCTATGCATTTATCTATTTACTTTATTTATTATTATTTATATTATAATTTTTATTTATTTATTAATCATTATTATATTTTTTTCGCATCCGACCTAGTTATGGACCAAAAGGTCTCCTGTCGGCATGTTCCGCCTTTGTAATCCTTTGCATTACTTGTGTAGCCGATTGTACTGTACGATTACGTTGACGGGATTGTGATTTAGAAGTAGGTAAAACCTATTTCGCCAACTGTGTATTCGGTGCATGAAATGCACTTCCCGCTGAAGTGATCACATGAAATACAGTTACTAAGATTTAAGATCTAGACGGATACTCATTTAAGCAATGTACTGACTCTAAATGATTCTGATTAGATCATTTCTTTATACCAATTTTTATTTATTTATTTGTAAGTAATTTTTTTTTATCTAGCTGTTTGTCTGTTATTCAGTATCCAAACTTGTTAGGAACTAAAAAGTATGTTTACATCTTTTTCCAGTATAATATCTAATATGACAAAGTGAAATACACACTAAGAAAAAAAATCTGTCCCTCCATTCTTTTATCCTTCTTTGCGCCATATGACCATGATGTTGCGGCACCAGAAACAACAAATCAAAATCAATCATTTTACCTTCCATTAATCTCTCTCCTTGTGACTCCGCCTCTCCGGGGCAATATTGCACCCAAGGATAGAAGCGCTGGTTATCGGCGACGAAGTGCCATACCAAATTCATGGCTTACATAAAACACGAACCACAAATTTTGTGGAGCTGTCGGCCATTTTAATATCAAGATAACAACAATGATTTAGTGACACGCGGTTAAGGGAGCGACGTCTCCCCGACTTGCCAGATCACGAGAACGTCTCTGAGCAAGAACCACCAAGGCCAACCCCTTCAAAACAGTGACAACCTGATGTAGAGGATCTCGAATAAACGCCAGGCGATTCTAATCAGCCCAAATCCGAACATTCCCTTGAATCTGGTCAGGCTCGATCGTTATCCATTCAGATTGACGGCCCAGTTACAAGCTGAATAAAATGGCCTGACGGCAAATGCATGACCACCGGAGGACAGTCGTCACCATCATGAAAGGGTAGAACCATAAATGTGGGTTCTCCACTGATTACAGCAAAAGCAGGAACGTCTGCTCGCATACCAACGAGTGCTTAGCAATGCAGACTTCCAAAGCAGCGTGCTCCCTGCATCGCCTGTAGTACATTCCTGAATGTACACACAGTCGCCACCAAAAGTCCTGAACGACCCTTACTGGACATACATGTATGTATTTATATATATATATCATATACAAGTAGTTCTTCCCCCCCCCACCCCAGGCGCAGAGGAGTTTGCTAGAGAGAGAGAGAAAAAGAGAAACACACCAGTGCCGAGTTTGCTGCGCTGTTTAACAGAAAAAGTATTCAAGATAACTTGCTCCTCAAGATCATCAATATATGTATATAGAGTAGGAATAGACTACCCTCACACACACACACACACACACACACACACACACACACACACACACACACACACACACACACACACACACACACACACACACACACACACACACACACATATATATATATATATATATGTGTGTGTGTGTATGTATTTGTAATGTGTCTATGTGTAGGCGTATGTATGTATTTTTCTAAATATTTCTATGAGCTGCAGAAAAGCTGAAACAACGAAAAAAATAATAATAAAGAAATGGAGAACCGCTCCTGAAAGAAAGATTTATTCTATCTTAAGACAAATACAATAAGATACCTTCCGAGGTGTACGAAAATAAAAAAGAATACTGGATACCAAAATATGCATTTCACCTCTATACAGGGTGATCCACAAAATGTACACATTGTATGACGTAATGAGTAACTACGAGTAAATGTAATTTTGAACATAGGGAAACTTGGGGGGGGGGAGTAAAAATACTTGATTGTTCCTTAATTTCGTACAGTATATTTTTAACTCGAACCACTAAAATTGTATTTATGCTAATAAATA
Organism: Oratosquilla oratoria; assembly: GCF_046742065.1. Classification (NCBI taxonomy): domain Eukaryota; kingdom Metazoa; phylum Arthropoda; class Malacostraca; order Stomatopoda; family Squillidae; genus Oratosquilla; species Oratosquilla oratoria. The sequence goes on along the minus strand of NC_134777.1, from coordinate 106,919,220 downwards.
CTGGATTTATTGACAGTATGTTTTTAACTCAACCCACTAAAATTGTATTTATGCCAATAAATACTGGGTTTATTGACAGTATATTTTAACTCAAACCGCTAAAATTGTATTTATGCCAATACTGAATTTATTGACATTCAAAGTGTAATTGCATTTGTAGGATACCCTGTATCCAGCACAATATAATGTAATGGTTTATCCTTTCGCTGTAGATGGGGTTTTCCTTAGCTGAATAAAATCACCTGGCGGCAACCAGATTCGAATTACAAGACATCAGTAGTTGACAGTGTTACACTAGCAAATGCATGAAGATTTGTCTACGTGGGCATAAGCTTTGAGCAAGAGGCAAAATGTGTGACACTTTTACCTGTAACATATGCAGCTGAATAGTATAGATTTACTGCAATCTTCAGTCTACGAATGATGGTAGTTTGTCGATTTCAAAATATATTAACACTTTATTAATGCTTGGGGTTGGATTCCTCAGTGCCCTCAATGGAAGTGATGACCAAAGACTACGAACCCATGTTATCCCAGTTTCAGTGACAAAGAGAAGAGAACTTCACATAAACACATCATGAACCAAAAGTGAATAACAAAGAAACATGACAAGCTGTTCACCTAAAACACGTTGGAGCATCGTCACGAGATCTCCCACGAGGATAGAAACACTGGTGAACCCCAAGTCCATAAGAAGAAGAAGAAGAAGAAGAAGATGTTTGGGTACCCGCCCAGGCACGATCTACGCATCACCGCGACAGAAATTATTTATGCAACACTTACCTTATCGTCGTGGGCTGAGACCGCGTGATCCCTAACGAGGGGCCTGAGAAGAAAAATAAATTAGTCACTTTCAGTCATTTGTGTAAAAGATGAAAAATGTAAGAGGTACACCCTTATCCCCAGCCCCAATTTATAAAAGAAAAAAAAAGTCTGTGTGGTTCACGTAATGAAATATATTTTACTTGATGTGTATATTGCAGAGCTTGTTTTGATTTCGACGTTGTTTAGGTACTTCAAGTGTATGCAAATTCACTCAAAACATTTTATATGACTTAATATACTCGTAATTATGACAAACTTATATTTACTTTTTTCCTTTATATGAATCAATACCTTATCCTTAATGGATTTGAAACAGTTAAACACTAATTTTTGAACCCAAGTGTACATATATTTGAATATGGGAAATAATGTAGATGAAATTACACGATGAAGGTATTCGTATACAATCTTTATGACTTCGTCTTCATATCAGTTCAATGAGGTAACGTAGTCCAAGATCTACAAGATTTGAATATATTAGTAAATGGCTTCACTCCCTCTCCCAAAATGAACATTCTTGTTCTTGAAGTAGCCCGTGTTGCTGCTCCGAGTAATGGTTCTACGGCGGGGATCTGCAGACGGCTCCGTCAAAACATATTCTTGATTTGAGGGAAATGGGGACGGAGGCTGAGATTTACCCTGATCAGGTCTATAGCCAAAGACTATTCAATAACAACAACATTCACGTGAAGACTTATTTTGGGACGCTAGTCACCACGAGTTTCTCTTGTTAATGACTGTGTTTTCGTAGCCACCAAAGAGAGGAATAAGGGAAAGGAGGGGAGGGCAGGAGAGAGAAACTATTTTGTCCATGATAACCGGCGCTTCTATCCTTGGGGACAATCTGACATCGAAGAGGTGGATTCAGAGGTGGCCAAGGAGAGATTAAAGGAAGGATAGTGGAAATTAAACATGATCTTTTTTTTTTTTTTTTTTTTTTTTTTTTTTTTTTTTTTTTTTTTTTTTTTATTTTTTTTTTTTTTTTAGGAGGAAGAATACTCTGGTCCGTAGGGGTGTCACTAAAGTCCCTATGATATTGTCTACATAAAACTTATGCAACCAATACTCATGCGGGAGGGGGGAGGGGGAGAAGGAGAGGGAAGGGGAAGTAGATAAGGACAGGGAGGGGGGGAGGGAAAGGGGGAGAAGGAAAAAAGTTTCAATTAGATTTTCTCTGTAATTATCTCTGTGTGTCTCGCGTGACATGTCAACGGGAACTAGCATGACCACCAGTGCTACTTCTTCAAGAGCTGTTGTCATTGTTGTTGTACGTATAATTAATTCTTTCCCTCCTCCGTCTCCTCCTCCTCCTCTTCTCCTATTCTTTCTCCACCTCCTCCTTTCCCCCCTCCTCTTCCTTCTCCATCTCGTTCTCCTCCTCTTGTCCATACTCCTCCCCGCCTTTTTCTTCCTCCTCCTCTTCTCCTATTTCTACTCCTATTCTTACTCCACCTACTCCTTCTCCCCCTCCTCTTCCTTCTCCTCTACCCCGTTCTTTTCCTCGTCCTTTTCTTCCTCCTCCTCTTCTCCTTTTCCTGATCCTATTCTTACTCCACCTCCTCCTTCTCTCCCTCCTCTTCCTTCTTTTCCACCTTGTTTCTATCCTCTTGCCTTTCCTCCTCGTCCTCTTCTTCCTCCTCCTCTTCTCTTATTCATGCTCCTATTCTTACTCCACCTCCTCCTCCTTCCTCTTCCTTCTCCTCCACCTTGTTCCTATCCTCTTGCCCTTCCTCCTCCTCGTCCTGTTCCTCCTCTCTTATCCCTGCTCCTATTCTTACTCCACCTCCTTCTCCCAATCTACCTTCTCCTCCACCTCGTTCCCCTCCTTTTGTCCTTCTTCCTCCTCGTCCTCTTCCTCCTCCTCCTCCTCCTCCTCCTATTCAGTATATCAAAATTTCTTTTGTTACTTTTCTTCTTTCTGCTCGACCCTTGTACTCCCCCGTCCTCGTTCCTCTCTTGCTCGCTTTCCCATTTTCTTCCGCCCAAAGGGAGTATCACACTGGGCTAGATTTCCTCCCATCTCCGATTAATCGGTGGTACCGCCCACCTCCAGAAATTTTTCCTTTATTAAAATCACTGCCGCAAACTGTTTCGTTTTCTCAACAATTTACATAGAATGTCATTTGATATGCTGGAGGAAAATTATTTTCCTTCAGCAAATCAGATTCCTTTTTGAAAACTGCCGGCTGCAAATCTGCTCCAACTGTCGGAGGAAAAATAGCCCAGTGTTATAACACCTTTATCCTCTTCTTCCTCCTCCTCCTCCTCACCCCTTTTCTCTCCTCGCCCTCTCCTTTTCCTATTTCCGTCTTTTTCATTTCTTCTGTACTCTCTCTCATCGTATTTTTTCCCTACTCTTCCACCTCTCAGCCTTCTCCTCTCTTCCTCTTTTTCTCTCTTCCTTTCTTTTTGACCTCTCATACCCTCGTGGCTCAGCTCTTTTTAAGTTCCTCCAATATCATTACGCTTTAACCCAAAGGCGGTGTCACACTGCCCGGCGCCGCCGTTGCGGCTTGTTCTTTTTTCGAATGCAGTCTCCTTTATTATGAGTCAATAGACTCAAAAGATTATGAGAGTATTCTAACCAGGGGAATGTGGTGGTCTTTATATAAAGTTATGGCTGTCGCCAGGTGATTTTATTAAGTTAATAGAGTTTGCAAACATAATCTGGCCGCATGCGGCCCCGCCGCCGCCGCCGCCGCCTCAGAGTGTGACGCCGGGATAACAATGGAAGGAAGTAATTCTACTCCCTTGATTGAATGAAATCGCCTGACGGCAGCCAGAAATGAATATATAAGGATCGAGGTTGTCAACTCGTTAAATTGCCTTATTTAACCATTTCCTTGCTTAGGGGTAGGTCTCCCCTTGGCTGAATAAAATCGCCTGGCGGTAGGCAGAACGTGAAAAGGAGTTGACAGGGCTAGTTTAGAATGGAAGGCTTGGGTGGACAGTGAGAATTAGCCCCAAAAGTTCAGGTGTACTGAGAAAAGTAGTCCTAGAGAAGGGGTGGGTAATCCTTGGCACGCGTGCAAAACCTGGCACACAAACGACCCTTTTCCGGCACGCGAAACTCGAGCTTATCTTAAAATAAATAACTAATAAATCTACTTTTTTTGTATAAATATTGGTAACTACATGCTGTGCTGGATAGAGAATTGGGGCCTTTATAGGAGGTGAAGAGAGGGAGCCCATACTATGTAGGCCTATCATTTTACTACTTTGGCACGCGAGATAATATATTTAGCTGATTTTGGCACCCACACTTGAAAAGGTTGCCCACCCCTGCCCTAGAGGGATAAGTTGGCGACCCCTAGCCTGTCCCACCTCTTGGGCTATCCTGGTAGTGACCTCGTAACCTAGATCCAGTCCTCATGAACCCACATCGTAAACATAAGATGTCGAAGAATTGGGAAAAGGTAATCTTCGACATTTAAAAAGTTGAAAAGGATATTAAGTGGCGTAAAATAAAAAAGAAATATATATATATATATTTCAAAGTATTATTTTGACAGCTTCTCACGTCTCTGTTACTAAGACTACAGCGCACGGGACTTGATGTCGCGGCTGTACATGCCGTGTCACAGTCCTTGAAGAAACGGCCAAGCCGGCGCCCCGTCCATTAGGAGCTCTTCGGTCCTTCTAGCTCTCCGAGAGGGCGGAGCATCGTGACGTAGCGACACGTGATTGGCTGATCGGCCAAGCGACGTCTTTCATAGCACTATTTGTTTACTATTTGTATTTATCGTTTCGCGTTGGAGTTCGAGGGGTGTGAAAGACAAAGGTCACGCGTATGTGCGTACGTGTGTGTGTGTGTGTGTGCGCGCGCGCGCGTGTGTGTGTACGTATATTCATACACCCATACAGTGAACAGCATAAAACAACTACCATTTTTTTCTTTCTTTTGGTAAACCTTGACCTATGTGGAAATAAGAATATATATATGTACGTTAACCTTGTGGTTTTTTATCTCTTATTCTCTCTCATTCTCTTTCCCGCTTTCTCATTCTCTCTTTCTCTCTCTCCCCCTCCCTTCTCACTCTCTCACTCTCTCTCTCTCTCTCTCTCTCTCTGTTTATCTCTATCTCTCTTATTCTCTCCCTCACTCTCATTCTCTCTCTATCATCCTCTTCCTCCCCCCCTCTCTTTGTTTATCTACCTCTATCTCTCTCCCCTCACTCATTCTCTCTCACTCTCTATCATTCTCTCCCTTCCCCCCCCCTCTCTCTCTCTCAAACACACACACACGCACACACACACACTCATCTTCCTATATGAAATAGAAGACAACGCACAGCAGCGGCGTGAGATTGTCCACAAGGATAGAAGAGCTGGTAATCTATAGTCCATAACAACAACAACAACAACAACAACAACAGCAACAGCAACAACAGCAGCAACAACAACACCTCGTCCTCTGGCTCTCTGCCTCTTTCTCGTACCTCTCTTTATGAGCCCTAATGTTGCTCTAATAACCGCTATGGTGTGAAAAATGTCAAAAAATGGCCACTTACTTTCCTCGCAAGCTGCTCTTACGATCTAGTCTGTTTCGGCAACTGCTCCTGCTGTACATCAACACCACCTGCTGAGACTACTACTGCTGTTATTATTATCATTACTGTTTCCAGTTATAGTACTGCTACCATCACCGTCACTGCTGCCACTTTTGTTATTGCTGCTACTACTACTACTACTACTACTACTACTAGTATTGCTGTTGCTACTAATACAGTTACTACTACTACTACTACTTCTACTACTGTTGCTACTACTACTAATACTACTACTACTGTTGCTACTAACACTGTTACTGCTACCTTCTACTAGTATTACTTCTACTACTACTACTACTTCTACTACTACTACTACTACTACTACTACTTCTGTTGCTGCTAACACTGTTACTGCTACCTTCTACTACTACTACTGCTACTAACACCACCTGCTACTATTCAATTATAAATTAGCCACGTTTTTACAAATTGAAAAAAGTGTCATACGTTTCGACAATTTTAAATTTCGGTATTATAAATTATTTGCTTGGGCGTGTTATTGCGTCTCTCATTTGCTCATAAATCTTTACATATTGATATTTATCTATTCGTTTATTAATTTATTCATTTGTTCATCTGTCTATTTGTTTACTAATGCATTTCTACATTTATATAGCTTCTTGTTTCTTTTTTGTTTTATCTTATTCTATTTTATTCTTTAATTATCTATCCATTTTATTTATCTCGTTTTTTTATCATTTTTATCCATTTATCTATTTTATTTCTTATATATTTATACATATATATATATATATATATATATGTATGTATACATACATATATATATATAATATATATATATATATATATATATATATATATATATATATATATCAAGGACTACTATTACACAGGACGTGCGCACCCACATCCCTGGGTTCGCTAGTGGAGGCCATTGCTTTCTTTGTAACCTAACATTTTATATTGGGCAAGTATATCAAAACTAGAAACCTAACAGTGTATATAGGACAAATATATCAACTATTGACTTATTCAATGCAGTATAAGTTAATATAAGCTTTTATAGTGAAATAAGAAACTATTTTTAAGGCACTGTTATGCTTTGAAATGCCAATTTTAGCCGGACTTAACAGGTATTATTGTATGAGGTTAGTGGACACCAGGTTGGCGATTTTTTTTTATCTTTATAAGAAATATAAAAAATAGATTTTTTTTTATTTAAATCAGATTTATTTGATTGAAATAGATTTTTTTTTATAGATTTTAAATATTGTGGGATTGCTATCTGATGTGCGATCAGATTACTAAAGGACATTTTTAGCATATCAATATAAGGAGCAGTGTTATATAGACTTGCCACAAGTATACAAGGAACGGTATAAGCCTACATGTATATATCACTGTGAAGCCCACAACAAGTTTCAACAAGATTCTTATTGAAACTTGTTCTAGGTAAGCAGCTTCTCACTGAGTCAGTTGCTGCTTTAGAATCAACCAGGAAGGATGTCTTCTGGACCTGGCAGAATGGTTCCTTCAGGCAGAAAAAATTATCCTGTCTGGAATTATTTTGAAAAAAACTACCAACAACTTCTGACAAAGGGTACCAAGCTAAATGCAAAGAGTGCAGCCAGGAACTGCAGGGCATTGTGTCAAGATTAAAATCTCACAGAGATAAATGCCAAGGTCAACCACTGCATACAGAAGAAGAAATTGATGACCCAGGTAAATAATTTTACTTATATTGTGTGCATTTCTCCCTTTTCATACGCAACTATATAAATTTGGTGAACAATGGAGAGCATGTGCAATAAAAATGTGAAAGCCTTAAGAGATGATACTTCAATTTCATTACTTCTAAATTTGGGTAATGCCTATATCACTATAATATACTGTATCCATTCAACTTTGGGGCCTAGATGATTGTTATTCATTTCATTCAAAATTGTGTAATATATTTCATAGGTTCCATTGGAGTTCAGCCCACATGGGATTCAGCCCAAAGGGATTTAGCCAAACCTAACCCAACTAACCCACTATTTTTAGTGAATTTAAAAGTGGACTGAATCCTGTGTGGGCTGAATTTCCAAGCCCACCTCTTTCATATCCTGTTAATTATTTCCAAATAACTTAGTGGCTTGTGTGAATATGATCATTATCTAAAAAAAATAACTACTGTACTCAAAAGTAGCCTAAATCACACTGTATTCATTTATTTATTCATTTATAAATTATGCAAAATGCTAAAATTTTCTGTTTCCATTTCAGGATCTGTATCAACAGCTTCAATCCCTTCATCATCGGCTCCACTTGAATTATCTGCAAATCTGACTCCATTGAAAAGGTTATTATCAGACTCCTCCACAGGCGCCAATTCTACTAAATCATTTTCATCTAAAAGAAAGTCATCAACATCTCTGGAAAGATTTATCATAAAAACCTCAGCCTCTCAAAAGGAAAATCTCGACAAAGAAGTTGCAAGAATTATATTTGCTACACTTTCACCATTTCGTCTTGGTCAGCATCCTCAGTTTCTCAAGATGGTTCAGAACCTGAGGCCAGGTTATATTCCTCCATCCAGAAAAGATATTGCTGATAAGTACTTGGATCTTGTGTATGAAAAGGAATATAAAAAGTGTGCAGATGACTTGAATAATGAAACTGTATGTCTTTCAATTGATGGGTGGTCTAACATCCATAATGAACCCATAATATGTGTCACTCTAACAACATCCACTGGTCAGATTTATTTAGTTGACACAATAGACACATCAGGGAAACCTCACACTGCTGAATATCTTCTACAACTTGTACAAAATTTGATCAAGAAGGCTGAACAAGATTTTGGTTGTCACATTGGAAGTGTTGTGACAGACAATGCAGCAAATGTCACCAAGATGAGAAAACTCTTGGAGGAATCGAGTGAACCTAAGCATACCGTCCTCACATACGGCTTATACCGTTCCTTGTATACTTGTGGCAAGTCTATATAACACTGCTCCTTATATTGATATGCTAAAAATGTCCTTTAGCAATCAGATCGCATATCAGATAGCAATCCCACAATATTTAAATTCTATTAAAAAAAAATATATTTACATACATACACCAAGGCTTTTTCCCCCTTTCAAGGGAGGTAGCCAAAAATGGAAAGGCATAAAAACACTCCCACCCATTTCATCCCTAAATAACTCCATACCCCTCCCACCCTTCCTCTCATCTGAGCACCCCCTGGATGACGGGTCATCCCTGCACCCTGCCCACCGCCCTGGGTCAGAAGCAGTGTCGCAAGACACAGTACATCCACAGCGAGGCCGCTTCATTTAATCGGCGATCTCCGTCCCCCTTTGCATATAAGGCGAGGACGGGGAGAAATCCCTTCGGGCTGCGTCAAAATTTACTCACACATACTACTACCCCACCCCCCACTTCCCCGCCCATTCCTCCTCATGCAGTCACAACATCATCCATATACAACCATTCTCCACTCACCTCTGTCTTCCGTCCTCTCCCTTCCTTCCTCAACAGACATTCCCCTCTTCCCCAAAGCCCCCTTCACCCCATCCATCCACCTCATCCTAGGACGTCCCCTCATGTTCACTCCCTCCACATCTGCCTTCCATACCTCTTTTACTAGTCTTTCTTCACTCATTCTTTCCATGTGTCCAAACCATCCTAATATTCTTTCATCAACCCTATCTTCCAAATCCTTTTTCACCCCTGTTCTCCTCCTCACCTCCTCATTTCTCACTCTATCTAGCCTAGTAACCCCCACCATACTTCTCAGACACCTCATCTCAAACACATTCAAACTCCTTTTCTCTTCTTCTCTTATGTTCCACGTTTCTGCCCCATACAGTGCTGTTGGCACAATCACTCCTTCATACAGTCTCCTCTTCGCATCCATTCCCAAATGTCTATTCCTCATTACACTCTTTAAACCACCAAGGCATTTACTCGCTTCTCTCAATCTACATTCTACCTCCACCTTCACTCCACCTTTTCCTGCTACACTTGCACCCAAGTATCTAAAACTATCCACTTCCTCCAGATAAATCCACTTCCTCCAGATAAATCTGATTTAAATAAAAAAAATCGTTTTTTTATTTTTTAAAAAGAAAAAAGAAAATAAAAGAAAAAATCGCCAACCCTGGTGTCCACTAACCTCATACAATGATACCTGTTAAGACCGGCTAAAATTGGCATTTTAAAGAATAACAGTGCCTTAGAAATAGTTTCTTATTTCACTATAAAAGTTTATATTAATCTATACTGCATTGAATAAGTCAATAGTTGATATATTTGTCCTATATACAATGATAGGTGTCTAGTTTTGATATATTTGTCCAATATAAAATGTTAGGTTACAAAGAAAGCAATGGCCTCCACTAGCGGACCCAGGGATGTGGGTGCGCACGTCCTGTGTAAAAGTAGTCCTTGATATATATATATATATACATATATATATATATATATATATATATATATATATATATATATATATATATATATATATATTGCAGTATTTCGCAATCATTCCCTTGATGATGTCTTATAGACGGAAACGTTCGGACTACGTTTCATATTTACCAGTGTTTTTTTCTTCATTCATATATATATATATATATATATATATATATATATATATATATATATATATATATATGTATATATACTGTATATATAATGTATGTATGTATGTATGATGGAGAACATAAACACAGGGGAGAGCATGGAATCCTAATCACATACGTTTCGTTCACGTAGGAACTTCGTCAGAGAGCGTACAGAAAACTGTGATAGAAGCTTACATACCAAACTCAGTTATCTTGTCGGATGCTTGGGAAAGGTCGCTTTTATTTTTCTGGCGTGTTCTAGAATTAAAATGCTGGTTTGTCTTGCTAAATTAATAAATCCTCCTCGATGGTTTGAAGAATTCTCTGTTGAAATATATGCTGCTTCTACAATCCTTCTAGTGAATCTATCATAACCTTTATGCAGCACTTCGGCTCCTCCCCAGTTTGGTAAATGGTCGAATTTTTCCGCATGATCTACTAAAGAGGGATTAATGAGGAGATTTAAAAGAAAAGGAATATCTATTCACAGTCGTGGAGAGAAAGACAGAAATGACCAAATTATTACCAATTTTGTATCAGAAACTTGTGATAGATATCTGATGAAAACGGATGTGAACGTAGCTAAAGTAACTAATAAGAGGAAAGGTGATTTAATAAAGACTTTGGAAAAGAGAGCCAACGCTGATAACAGTGTCATGTACAAAATACCATACAATGGTTGCACAGTGGCATACCATGGCGAATCAGCAAGAGGTTTGGACAAAAGAATTTATGAACATAAAAACGTAAGAGTTATTAGGATTCCTTGCCGTGCTATCCCCTGTGTTTATGTTCTCCATCATCCAAATAATTTGTCTGAAATCTTTGTATATATGTATATATATATTATATATATATATATATATATATATATATACTGTATATATATATATATATATATATATGCAAAGTGGTCTACTTTGTATAAGTGAACACACGTACCCGTGTTCTTATTAGCATATATATATATATATGTATATATATATACATATATATATAATATATAATATTGTGTGTGTGTATGTTTACTTACTCATTTATATACGTATATATCTACTAATTTACTCCTTTTTGATTTTGCATCGTAGGCTAAGTATTCTTTAGACCCTCGATTTGCCGTGAAAGGACCTTTCAAGTAACAACAATAAGATTGGACGATAATAAGGTAGGTGAAGTGATACAACGCAAACACTAGGATGCAATGTCAAGGGCATACAGTTAAGGGTATAGGCAACTACAAACAGCCAGGATCTTTTTAGATCAAATATCTAAACTCACACATCGACACACACACTCACACACGTGTGTCTGTCTTTTCATACTTACAAGTTTAGGTTCATTGTTTGGGAAGTTTGTCATAAGACAATTTCCACAGTTTGTATAATTCTGTATTTGGTGTTTCTTTTAACTGTAGTCCATTATTATTGAGTGTAGTTATTCTATAAACTTTGTTCTTCACTGAATGACCTAGCAGCTGTGGCATAGGAAATCTTAGGCCAAGCTAAGCACACTCTTTGGCGGCCTTCATAAGAAATATTGTCCATATAGCTTTGATAATGTATTTGCTTTAGATAATAAATTCTAAGCGTGCATGCACACAGACAACAGGGTGACCTGTGCTGGCTACTGGCGCCAAGATTTAAGATATATAAATAGAAATAGTACATGCATACATTCAACAAGAACCCACTGTGTTGGATAAGAAGAAATGAAATAAATGATATCCATATATTTCGATATTGGACTGTGATCCTCTTCAGTGGAATACAGAGTAGTGGAGCAAAAGGCATGTGTTATGTGCAGTAAAAGAAGGAACATGGATAGGACTCAGGTAGCGTCTAATGCTTTGCGGGGCAGGTCACCCGCCTTCACCAAAGATGGTAATAATTTGTTGACTGCCCAGGTAGTAATGCAGTCAGGTGACCATTGTCCATATGATATATTGAAATTAGGAGATAACAACCATCAGGAATCAATTAAAAAGAATAGGGACAAAAACTGTATCAAATTGCCTTATAATAGGTCCTTAAATGACATTTCGCAATTTCTACCACAGAAAGACATTAACTTTGTTTTTAGTTTTCCCAATAATTTGTCTAAGAAAATAGTTAATGTACACCAAAGACCTAGAGAAGAAATACATCAAGGTGTGTATAAACTTCCATGCTCGGATTGTAATAATGTATATTGGGGACAAACAGGTAGAGATTTACACACCAGGATGAAAGAACACAAAAATTCAGTCAAATACGCACAACAAAATTCCGATGTCTTCCAACACGTAGACAAGGAAGGCCATCGTATAGATTGGAACGAAGCAAAAATTATTTTCAATTCAAAGTGCAGTTTTAAAACGAAAATAATAGAATCATCCTTGATAAATAAATTTCCTAATTTCAATATATCATATGGACAATGGTCACCTGACTGCATTACTACCTGGGCAGTCAACAAATTATTACCATCTTTGGTGAAGGCGGGTGACCTGCCCCGCAAAGCATAAGACGCTACCTGAGTCCTATCTATGTTCCTTCTTTTACTGTACATAAGACATGCCTTTTGCTCCACTACTCTGTATTCCACTGAAGAGGATCACAGTCCAATATCGAAATATATGGATATCATTTATTTCATTTCTTCTTATCCAACACAGTGGGTTCTTGTTGAATTTTACGAATGTGTTACGACATTACTTTGTAATTACATGCATACATACATATACCAAAGGCTTTTTTCCCCTTACAAGGAAGGTAGCAAAAAAAAAACAAAGGCATAGAAACTATTCCCGCCCATTCCATCCTTATCACACTCCACTCCTCTCCACCCTCTTCCCTCCCTCTTGTCTTAGCACCTCCTGGATGACGAGTCATCACTGCATCTTGTCCACTGCCCTGGGTCAGAAGCAGTACTGTAAGACACAGCCCATCCACAGCAAGGCCGCTTCATTAAATCGGCGCCCCCCCCCCTTCTCCGTCCCCTAATGCAGAGAAAAGGAGATGACTGGGAGAAATCCCTTCGGGCTGCGTCAAATTATTTCTCACACATACTCCCTTACCCCCCCCCAATCCCCGACCCATTCCCCCTCATGCATCACAGCATTACAGTCATTTTCCATTCACCCCTGTCTTCTGTCCTCTCCCGTCCTTCCTCAACAGACATTCCCCTCTCCCCCAATCCCCCTTTTACCCCATCCATCTCATCCTAGGTCAGACCCTCGTGTTCACTCCTTCTACCTCTACCTTCCACACCTCTTTTACTAGTCTTTCTTCACCCATTCTTTGCATGTGTCCAAACCATCCCAATACTCGTTCATCAACCTTATCTCATTCACGCGCAACTAACACGTTTGGTAACCCGCTTTGCCTGAGGATGTTTATGGTTAATATTTGATGTTGGTGTCATTTTACGAAGGCCGCTTACACGCTAAACATAGGGAAAGTAGCTACACACTCGAACATAACTTGAACATTTCTAGGTAAAGTTGCCATCGATGCGACGGCCAAGCGCTCCAGGGGTAAGTGTTGCTTCAGTTCGATTTGCCAAAGTTGAGATTATATGCATAGCTGAAGTGTCCCAGTTCGTTTTCGTTGTTTTCTATTTGCGAAAATTATTGTCCACACACACACACACACACACACACACACACACACACACACACACACACACACACACACACACACACACACACACACACACACACACACACACACACACACACGTCTGTACAGCGGATACCCCGAGGGTTGTTCCGAGACGGAATAGAAACATATTTTCGAGCTTTCAAAGAAATGCTAATGATATGGGAAGAAGTCTGGATATTGACAGAGAAAATAGATACAGTAATGTACTAAGGAATCGGGAAATAAATGATTTGATGGAGGAAATTTATGACTTAAAGTTAGACTACTGAGCTATGTACAAAGAACTCACTGCACTACGAAAAAGTAATGATCAAACAATAAGAGAATTGAATGAACTAAGGAGTGAAATGGATAATCTAAAGAAAGAAAATGAACAACTGAAAAACGAGGACAAGAGCAAGAAAGAGCAGTTGGAAGTTGTGACCGGAAAGGTGGCAGAGTCTATTAAGGAAGAGGATCTCATCGAAATAAAAAATCAGTGGAAAGTAGAAAGGGAAAACCAAGAGGTATCTTTTAAAAAAAATACTTAAAGAACAAATGTAAGAAAACATGAAAGAGACAGTTATTAAAATCATAAAAGAGAAACCAAGTCTAGTTAGAGACACAGTAGATAAATGAAAGTGCATTGTGGTACATGGAATAAAAGAAAAACATGATATGCATAGATATCAAAAGGAAAAGGAGGAAAAGGAACTGATTAAGGAAATTATCAAAGAAATTCAGGATGATGAAATTGACCTGGTAAAAGAAATTGACAAAATCCACAGAATAGGAAAATATGCAAAAGACAAACATCACAGACCCTTAAAAATTAAATTAAGAACACAATTGATGGCAGAAGAAGTACTATCTAAAGCGGTCAGACTGGCAAACAGCGAAAAGTTTAAGAATATAAGAATACAAAAAGAAATGAATGACGAGGAGAAGGAGAAAGATAAAGCACTTAGAATAGAAGCAAACGAAAGGAATGAAAAGAACAGAAGAGGGAAAAAAACGATTTTTTTTTTCGAGCGAGAGAGAGAGAGAGAGAGAGAGCTGGACCTGAGGTTGAAAAAGTGGTACATCAAGAAAATGGAAACCTAAACCAAAAAAGAAAAGAAAATGCGAAATTAAAAATGGCATATACAAACATTGACGGTATAATCTCTGGATTAAACGAACTGAATGAATAATTAGAGACTGACAAACCCGACATCATGGGGATAGTGGAGACGAAGTTGAGAGGACCACTTTTAATAACCACTGTGGGACATGGTCTATATAACATATGGGCGAAAAACAGAATCGAAAAGAAAGGAGGGGGTGTTATGATACTAACCAAAAAAGGATTGAATGTAACCAAGACTATCGAAGGAAAAGGAAACATAGAAATAATCACGATTAAAATTGATCATAAAAAGACAAAAAGCAGAAAATTTATAGTAGTGTATGTACCACCAAAGACTCATGTATGGTCAGATGGTGATCATTCCAACTTATTGAAAGAAACAATGGAGGTACTAAATGAGTTGCTAAAAGAAGGTGGAAACGTAGTAATCACGGGCGATTTTAACGCTAAACAAATAATCTGGGAAGAAATGACAGTCAAAGGAGGTGAAGAACTGTGGAGCAACACCATACTAGATATGACTATCGAGTACACACTAACACAATGGGTTGAGGAAAACACTAGTTACAGAAATGATGAAGAACCATCAAAACTAGACCTAATATTGACATCTGAACCAGAAATTGTAAACAAAATGGAGTACAAAACACCTATTGGAAAAAGTGACCACATACTAATAGACTTTGAATTAAAAGACCATTACAATATGGACAGACATGATAAACATAGAGAAGGAAGATTTATGTACAACAACTATGAAGAACCATCAAAACTAGACCTAATGTTGACATCTGAACCAGAAATTGTAAACAAAATGGAGTACAAAACACCTATTGGAAAAAGTGACCACATACTAATAGACTTTGAATTTAAAGACCATTACAATATGGACAGAAATGATAAACATAGAGAAGGAAGATTTATGTACAACAACTTTGAAAGATTTATGTACAACAACTTTGAAAAACTAAAGAAATTTTTCCAAGACACAAATTGGGATGGGCTCACAAATGACAAAACAAAGACGGAAGACAAGTGGAACATGTCCTCTGACCCAGGGCAGTGGACAAGGTGCAGGGATGACCCGTCATCCAGGAGGTGCTCAGATAAGAGGGAGGGTGGAGGGGTGTGGAGTGTATTCAGGGATGGAATGGGTGGAAATGATTTTATGCCTTTCCCTTTTTGGCTACCTCCCTTGTAAGGGGGAAAAAGCCTTAGTATATATATGTATGTACAACTAGGGAGTAAACAAATACGTACCAATAAAAAAGCCCAAGGAGAAATATATCAAATGTTGGTTCAACAAAAGATGTAGTGAGCCTAAAACAAGGAGAGATAAAGCCTGAAAAAAATGAAAGAAAAACAGAAAAACATCCAGTTGACAAACATACAAAGCACTTAGAAACGAATATGTAAACATACGCAGGAAGGAAAAAAGGGAATATGAAAGGGATATAATAGATAAATGTAAGGATCAACCAAAACTCTTTTACATATATGTAAATGACAAAACAAAGGACAAGCATGACATAGTAAAACTACGCGAAGGAGACAAGGAATTCACTGATGATACAGATATGGCGAATGTTATGATCAGACATTTCAAGTCTGTATTTACAATTGAGAACTCTCAACCCTTGGAGAATGATCAGTTAGAATGTTCACCCAAAATGAAGGAAATAACAATAACACAGAAGGAAATAAGAGATCAAATAAAAAGCCTAGACGTCAGAAAATCGCACGGTCCTGATGAAATCGCAAATTAGATATTAAAAGAATTCATGGACGAACTGACTGACAAGATACACAATATAATGAGAACTATTATAATAGTTCTCATTAAAAGAGGGCAAAGTACCACAAGATTGGAAAAATGCAAACATAGTGCCAATACACAAAGGAGGAAACAGGGAAAGTCCTACAAACTTTGGACCAGTATCCCTCACAAGTACAATAGCCAAAATATGCGAAAAGATCAGTAGAAGCAGATGGATCAAACATTTGGAGGAAAACAATATATTAAATACAAAACAATTTTGATTTAGAAGTGGAAGATCGTGTACCACAAACCTAATATGCTTTTACTCGAGAATGATTGATATAGTTTAAGAAAGAGATGGTTGGGCAGACTGCGCCTTCCTGGATTTGCAAAAGGCTTTTGATAAGGTACCACATAAAAAATGAATAGACAAAATTGAAAAAAATAGGAAT
>NC_134777.1:106894811-106899811 GCF_046742065.1 Oratosquilla oratoria | reverse complement strand
GAATAATTTGACGAAGCCCCAAGGGATTTCTTCCTGTCTTCTCCTTTTCTGCATGAAGGGACGGAGAGGGGGGGGGTCGCCGATTTAATGAAGCGGCCTTGCTGTGGATGTGGTGTGTCTTGCGACACTGCCTCTGACCCAGGGTAGTGGATAAGATGCAGTGATGACCCGTCATCCAGGAGGTGCCAAGATGAGAGGGAGGATAGAGGGTGGAGGGTAGTGGAGTGTATTAGGGATGGAATGGAATGGAATGGTTTTTATGCCTTTTTCTTTTTGGCTACCTCCGGGGAAAAGCCTTTGGTATATGTTTGTATATAATAATAATAATACTAATGATACAAATAATACTGATAATAGTACTAATAATAATACTAATAATAATAATAATGCTAATACTAATACTAATAATACTAATTATAATAATATTATACTATAATAATAATAGAATAATAATAATAATTAGTAATAAGGCAAATCGACTCGTCTGCCAGTCCGGGTGTATGTGCTGACGTAACCTGATGAGTGAGCTTGCGTGTTGCTGACTTTGTTGAATACTAAAGGGTAAAGTCAACATTCCTTCTTTTTTTTCTTCTTGATTCAACTGGATACGGAATTTCTATGCCTTATAATAACATAGAACGCTCATTGTGTTTTAATCTTTTGTAGTTTCATCCTGCTGTTGAAAAATCTCTGTATTGCGTACTGAATTTCCTCCTCTGCTTCAGGCCTCGCAGTCCGTACTAAAATAAGAGCACGTCATTATCTGGGAGGTGCAGTGGAAGCTTCATAAGTCTTTGCTAGCATCACCCACTAGCCTCGAAATGTCCAAGCACATAGGACAAGTGTGAAGGCAGCTCCTCCGTTCAACGTCAAGCCTGTTCATATCGATTTGTTGCCTTCAAACGCCTTTTGGAATTGTTTACTGACTATAAACTCCCGTTCAAGAAGCACCGAATATCGCCACATTTCATAACCGCTCACTAAGGCTAATTTCGTGTTCACTTAACCTTTGATTCTGATTCGAATAGTCGACATGGTGAGACTGAAACCCCAGCTCTCATGTAAAGTCGCTCTCACAGCCGTGAGTCTGTTGTATATGGTTTGCTGTTTCCACCAACAGGACGTCACATATCAAGTGAGAAAGCACGTGAGAGATGTGGAAACTTATGAAATGTTAAAGAGGAAATATTTCGTGAGCCATAAGAAAGAAAGCACCAGCAAAAAGGTATTTATCAATTTTGGACACTATAAATGATGTATACATACATACATATATATATATATATATATATATATATATATATATATATATATATATATTTGTGTGTGTGTGTATGTGTATGTGTAAGAAAAAGCCAGTGGAGAAAATAAACAGTAGACGGTAAGATCTTTGGTGTATTATATCTTCATACAAACAATACAAAAAATAAGCTATGAACTGAACGCTTTCATCTATTCAGACATCTTCAGGGTCTAAAGATGTCTAATTAGTCGAAATTCCTCGGTACATGGTTTATAATTTTCCTTTGTGGTTTTCTGCTTACTTGAAATCACGAGTCTGTGTGATTTCTCTTGTGTGTGTATGTATGTGTATATATAATACTGATGACCCACTTTCGGAGAAGAATAAGCGAAGATATAGAGATCTGTATATTTCGATCACTTACTGTGATCCTCTTCGGCATATCTGCCGAAGAGGATCACAGTAAGTGATCGAAATATACAGATCTCTATATCTTCGCTTATTCTTCTCCGAAAGTGGGTCATCAGTATTATTTTACATATGTGCTACGACATATCTTTGTTGTGGATGTGTATATATATATATATATATATATATATATATATATATATATATATATATATATATATATACATATATATAATATGAGAAAAATGGAAAGGGAAAGCCAGGGGTCTGGATCTGATTCTTGAGTTTTATTCCTGACCGGTTTCGCTCTCAGCTTTTTCAGAGGTATGAAGAAGCTAAGAACGAAACCGGTCAGGAATAAAACTCAACCATCAGTTCCAGACCGTGGCTTTCCCTTTCCACCTTTCTCAGTCTGCCACAGTGGCTCAATATATATATATATATATATATATATATATATATATATATATATATATAAGATTGAAAGTGAAAGAAGTTGATGGGGAGATATGGGAGAATTCTCCCATATCTCCTCATCAACTTCTTTCACTTTCAATCTTATTTGTCATAATATAGTCAATATATTTATATATATATATATATATATATATGTATATATATATATATATATATTTATATATATATATATATATATACACTTCATGAAAAGTGATGACTAATTGTGCATTCATTATTTTTTAAAGGTATTTTCCATATGCCATATAACGGACTTATGTTCCTTTGAAAGGAGGTTTATGACTTCACTGTAGGAGGTTCAAGACCCTTGTTCAGCAGCTTTAGGGATATTCTATCTGGTCAGGATAAGGATTGTTATGGTGAATTATGTAATGATATTACTTGCTCTCCACTGTGGGAGGTTACCGGTCACCTGGAAGAGGTTACCTAGGAACTCAGGCAGTGATGAAATGTGTACTAGGGGAAGCCTCCGGCTTCGTGTTGTGACGAAAAGTCGTACGCTTGGCTTGTGGCGGTTTGTCTCGTACTTAGATTTGTGGGGTTATATCTCATGGTTGGGTTTGTGGCGGTTTGTCTCATGCTTGAGAGGGCCCTAAGGTCATCTGCTTGCAAACTTAGATTTGGAATTAACTCTTTAATAATGCTTCTTAGATTGGGAGGCGTCTATCACCAGTACATATTTCCAAAACCTCAATGTTTTATTTTAGGATATTTCTTGTTAGTGTTATGTCATGGACTTCTCCTAAGTGTTTTTTAGGGACTCCTGATGTCAGATGGTATGAAAGGCGACAGGATAACTTCATTATCGTCATGCCAATATAGGTGGAGGGAAGGGCTTCACAGTTCCCTCGTGCACATCTAAACCTATAGATTGTATGAGTTCTGAAGTTTCTTTCTTGGTGGGGGTATTTTTAACTAGGTGGTGGTTGGTCTTTGTCTTTTAACAAATCACCAAGTTAAGTATTTTCTCTGGATTGACTGGTTTAATGTTCCTCTTTATAATCAGTTTCATTATACATTCATCTTTTTAATGGGCTGATGAAAGTGTAGACTTATAATAGATGTTAAATTTCTCTTTATTTTGGTTACTGTTATCTATGTACTAGCCGTCCATTATTTTCTTGGTCTGATGGTTAATATCTTTCTAACTAAAACTATTATTGATCGGTACTTAGGTGGAATGCTCGATTTCATTGTGTACTTGTTTCTATGTGCTACAGTGGGTGAGTGCTCTTCGGATGTAGGCACAGATGGTAGAGTCCTTATATCTCTGAGGGCGCTCACCAGAACCGTTTAGGCAGTGTCTAGGGTTTGTGGGCTTAGTGTACACTTCTGTGTTAAAAGAATATTCAGTTTGTTTCTCTAGTATGTCGAGGAAGGGCGAAGCTCCGTCAACACTTATCTTCCATGGTGAAGGTGAGTTCAGAGGTCTCTTGTAGTAGGTGTCGGATTTTTTTAGCTTCATTACTGTTCTTGGTCTTTATGAAAATGTCATCAATGTAGCGACAGTAAATGTCTGTTTTTCTGTTGTTTTTTTCTTCTGAATACTTCTATGTATATATATGTGTATATATATATATATATATATATATATATATATATATGTGTGTGTGTGTGTGTGTGTGTGTGTGTGTGTGTGTGTGTGTGTAAGCTAAGATTTTATTTTTAATGTTGAATTCAATTAGATCGAAAGTTACAAACATGAACCCTCAATGTTATTGTTCAGTTGGTGGCGTGGATGCGTAGATAACCTTAAAAATTGTCATTGTCTTTTGTAGATTGAAATGCCTATCGAAAGGTTTGACATCAAGTGTGTCATTTCATTTAATACCAGTAAACGATTTTGTACGCTTCTTAGTATTTTTTATCTATCCAATGCAAATATAACGTTTGTTGCTTATTTTATATATAATTTTCTATACTGAAAGTGAATATTAAGGGAGAGAGACCGGAGGAAGTGGATAGTTTTAGATACTTGTGTGCGAATGTGGCAGGAAAGGGAGGAGTGGAGGTAGAATGCAGATTGAGAGAAGCGAGTAATTGCCTTGGTGGATTAAAAAGTGTAATGAGAAATAAACATTTGGGAATGGATGCTAAGAGGAGATTGTATGAAGGAGTGATTGTGCCGACAGCACTGTATAAGGCAGAAACATGGAACTTAAGAAAGGAAGAGAGGAGTTTGAATGTGTTTGAGATGAGGTGTATGAGAAGTATGATAGGGGTTACTAGGCTGGATAGAGAGAGAAATGAGGAGGTGAGGAGGAGAACGGGGGTGGACAGGGAGTTGGGAGATAGGGTTGATGAAAGAATATTGGGATGTTTGGACACATGGAAAGAATGAATGAAGAAATACTAGTAAAAGAGGTGTGGAAGGAGGGAACATGAGGGGGCGACCTAGGATGAGATGGATGGGGTAAAAGGGGTGTTGGGGAAGAGGGGAATGTCTGTTGAGGAAGGACGGGAGAGGACCGAAGAGAGAGATGAATGGAGAATGGTTGTATATGGATGATGTGATCTATTAGGTGGAATGGGTGGAGGATGAGGGTGAGGTAGTATGTGTGAGAAAAACTTGACGCAGCCTGAAGGGATTTCTCCCCGTCTTCTCCTTTTCTGCATGAGGGGACGGAGAGGGGGGGGGTCGCCGATTTAATGTAGCGGCCTTGTTGTGGATGAGCTGTGTCTTGCGGCACTGCTTCTGAACCAGGGCAGTGGACAAGATGCAGGGATGACCCGTCATCCAAGAGGTGCCAAGATAAGAGGGAGAGGAATAGAGTGTGGTAGGGATGGAATGGGTGGGAATGGTTATTATGCCTTTTTTTTTTTTTTTTTTGGCTACCTCCCTTATAAGGGGGGGAAAGCCTTTGGTATGTGT